>NC_089229.1:27196150-27796150 GCF_963924675.1 Phocoena phocoena
GCATTTGTTATTTGTAAACTTTTTAATGATGGCCATTCTGACCAGTGTGAGGTGATACCTCATTGTAGTTTTGATTTGCATTTCTCTAATAATTAGTCATGTTGAGCATCTTTTCATGTGCCTATTGGCCATCTGTATGTCTTCTTTGGAGAAATGTCTTTTTAGGTCTTCTGCGCATGTTTTTGATTGGGTCTGATGGCCTTACTAGGTGTATAACTAATAAAAGAAATGAAGCAACTGCCAATCTTCTAAAATAATAATTAAGATTCTTAGCGTCTTCTTCCTTTCCCATCTAAAGTGTTAACTAGAAGCCAACTTTGAATTTAAGGAAAGAAAAAAATCTAGTGAATCATTTACCCCCATGAATTCCTTGTTTGACAGAACTTCAGACATCACTCATTTCAAAAAAAGAGCTGAGAAAGCCAAGGCTGGGATCTGCAAAGGTAATGGAGTAAGTAGGGAGCCTGGCCTGTGATGGAAGATTCCCTGTAGTTCAGGTCATTTCCAGGGTACTTGTTAATGATGACTAGTGCATGTTTTCTTTTCTTGTGAGGTGGAAGTATTGTATTTCCCCTTAACATTTAAAAATGACAAAATAGGGTCTAGAATGGTGATGTGGCACATTGGTTAAGAGTAAGATTATGGAGGGACTTCCCTGGTGGTGCAGTGGTTAAGAATTCACCTGCCAATGCAGGGGACACAGGTTTGATCCCTGGTCCGAGAAGGTCCCACATGCCTCGGATCAACTAAGCCTATGCACCACAACTACTGAGCCCGTGCCCTAAAGCCCGCGTGCGCCACAACTATTGAAGCCCACGTGCCTAGAGCCCATGCTCTGCAACAAGAGAAGCCACCACAATGAGAAGCCCGTGCACTGCAACGAAGAGTAACCCCCGCTCTCAGCAACTAGAGAAAACCCACGCGCAGAAACAGACCCAATGCAGCCAATAAATAAATAGATAATTTTTTTTCTTAAAAAAGAAAGAGTAAGATCATGGAGTCAGCTGGACTGGTTTGGTTTCACCTGTGTAACCTTTGAGCCAAGTTACTAATGTCTCCAGGTCTGAGTTCCGCCGCCTTTAAAATAGAAATTAGAACAATACTCCCTTGTCACAGAATGGCTGTGATGATAAAAGGAGAGGAGGCCAGGCATAGTGCAAGGCACCAGTGAACGCTCATCAAATGCTAGTCGTTACTATTAGCTCTTTGTTAAATATGTGCCTGACAATTATCGAGTGACTTGGAAAACTGGTCAGCAAATCATGCAGTAGCATCATTCATGCAAAACAAATTGTTTTCAAGATGGAGACAATTATGTATGGAGTGATCAGTGATCATTGTCTCTGCCATTAATTCATGTGGTTTCCCTAAATGTTTCTGTGTTCCTCTTCAGGTCTTGCTTGGAGTTAATTCAACACCTGGCTCTTCCACAAATGATTTGGCTTTTAGGTGCTCAGGAATTTCATTTCTATTTCAACAACTTCATAGGGATTCCTCTGTCAGAATAAAAGTAGGGGCGTCAAGCTTCCTGGCCAAAGAATGGGTTTTAGCTACACTTTTATTTTCTTTCAGAGCCATATAAAAGAATGTTTCTTTTTCCTCTATTATTTGCATCTTGCAAAGTCAGTAAGCTGACTTTATGATTCTATTATCTTTTATTTGCCTAGTTCACAAAAGCTACTGTCCAAATTCTATGATTCATTTTTAAAAAAAAGTTTAAAACCTTTAATTATTAATTAGTAAAAATAGAAATGTTGTAAGGGTTTTGTTAAAAAATAAAAAGAAGTGTAAGGGTTTTGGAAAATATGGCTGTCCAGTGGTTCTCAAACACGTGAACAAATAACATATTCACTGCTCCATGGAGAAATGAGAAAAATAAGTATAATATAAAAAATTTCTCGGGGCTTCCCTGGTGGTGCAGTGGTTGGGAGTCCGCCTGACGATGCAGGGGACACGGGTTCGTGCCCCGGTCCGGGAGGATCCCACATGCCGCGGAGCGGCTGGGCCTGTGAGCCATGGCCGCTGGGCCTGCGCGTCCGGAGCCTGTGCTCCGCAACGGGAGAGGCCACAACAGTGAGAGGCCTGCGTACTGCCAAAAAAAAAAAAAAAAAAAAAATTTCTCTTAAAGCTAAATATAAGAATAAAAGTCATGTATTCTGATATTATGTTCTTCTTAAATTTTTAGTGTTATTAAAATATAATTTTTTCTATGAAGTGCTGCTTATGTACTAGGTTTTTAAAAAAATGTTTTTATTTGGGAAAAGTAGAAAAAGAAGGCAAACTCATATTGATTCCCTTAATTCTTTTTTTAAAATTGGTTTTGAAGTCCTAAGTATAAGAACCAAGGATGATTATAATAGTGAACACTTAATGTAAGGCTTACTATGCCTGGTCCTAAGGTCTTAACAGACATTGATTTATTTAATTCTTAAAGCAACTCTATGAATTGAGTACTGCTATTATACACAATTTATAGATAAAGAAACAGAAACGGAAGGGTTAAGTAATGACTAAGGTCACACAGCTAACAAATGGTAAACACAGGACTCAAACCCAGGATTCTGGATCTGATCTCTTCCTTTTGCTCTTAGTTACTCTGAGAAGAATGCTAGAAACTTTCATTGAACTAGAAATCTTAATGTTGTATTTGAATATCTGGAGGACATTTTGGCAATATCTATCAAAAGCTTCAAAACTGTGTCTGTGCTTTGACCCAGCATTTCTAGGAATTTAAGGAAACAACCAAAGAATTATGCCAAAATATATGTACAAGGGTATTGATTACAGCATTGTTTACATTGGAGAAAAATAGAAACTAACCGAATGCCCCCATAGAGGGAATTGTTTAAATAACAGATAGGACAACCATGCCAAGGGTACTAATAAATAATTTTAAATAAGTGTTTAAACTGTGTTGCACAAAACCCTGGGGTTTATCTGACATGCATTAGGGCTGTGCAAACTTTTTGTCTGAATTTCATAGATGCTGTTGGAGATTGATATATTGTTATCTCCAGTCACCCCTGATTGAACCTTTTTGTGTTTGTAAAACATAATCTCTTAGATTTATTTTAGGATGAGTAAATGTTCTACGTTAGAATAGTAGTCCATGTTTATGGGTCGACAGATGCTTTTTTTATCTGTTTTTTTAAATGAGGATGCCTTGTAGACTAAGCCTATTTTCAACACCAGCTCTCTAGTTATGGTGTGATGAGTGTCCCCATTAGGGTTTTCTTGCTGGCCAGCCTTGTCAGCCTGTCTCTGATGTATTCCTTCTACTGAACACAACCAGATTCATTTCGCTAAACTAGCCTGTAATCTGCGGAGTTCCTGAGAGGGAGATTCTCCCCATTATATTTTATTCTGCTTTAGGTATTAACAACCATATAAAAAGCTTCTTGGATCTAATCAATAACATTTTTCCTTGAAACTACTGAAAGAGCTTAAGTGGATTACTGACTAGTGTGGACAACATGAATAGCTTTTTGCAATTAAATAATCTTGAAAATGTGACTGCATCATGGTATAAGGGAAGAGGCAGTGGTTTTAACAGACAGTTGTGAATTTGCTTTAGCTGTTCACTAGCTGTGGGACACTGGCAAGTTATTTTATCTTTCTAAGCATTGAATTTTTTGTAATAAAAATGGAAAAGAGGTTATGAGGATTACATGAGGTACATTTAAGCACTCAACAAATGTTGACATAGAAAGAGTACGGCTAACACTACCAAATGTAAAATAGCTAGCTAGTGGGAAGCAGCCACATAGCACAGGGAGATCAGCTCAGTGCTTTGTGACCACCTAGAGGGGTGGGATAGGGAGGGTGGGAGGGAGATGCAAGAAGGAGGAGATATGGGGATATATGTATACATATAGCTGATTCACTTTGTTGTACAGCAGAAACTAACACACCATTGTAAAGCAATTATACTCCAATAAAGATGTTTAAAAAAAAAAAAGAAAAGAAAGAGTACGGCTAATTTAGATAGGGGAGTTGGGGAAAGTTCCATCAATTTAATTCTTTCTCTGTACTCATCACCCTAAATACCAGAGGTAATTTTAGACATTTCAGGTAATAGAGAGATAGGGATGTATTAGACTCTTAGCTTTTAAAATGTTTCCTATTTTTTACTCTCAGAAAATCTCTATTCAGAATTTTATAACTTATATTAAAGATAATATTATACTTACCCTTTGCTGTGTAAATCTTGCAAAGTTCTCTAGCCAAAGGCAATAAATTTCACTCTGACAAGATCAAAGACTATTCAAATAATGTGAATATAAACTGCACAACTTTTTCAGTTTATGACTCATTTGTACAAAGACTCATTTCACAGCTTCTTGGCCTTTTGGCTAAGATTAAGTGTAGCACAAAGACTCATTGCTATAGGAGAAGCATCTCAATTACTTCCTAGTAGTGGCGGTAATTTTATGGAATTCTATTTCTATTCTCTCTCTCTCTCTTTCCCCCTCTCTCTCATTTTCCTTGGCCTTCCCTGTATGAGTTTTGAGTTGGGTGACCTTCCTATAGGCTTCCATAGTCTTTGAATTCCAAAGGTAATCTGCGGTGCATTGTTCTCTCACTATCTTTGGGTCTCCCCCAATAGATTATGAATTTGCAATGGGCAAGAGCTCGGAGTGTTCCTGGCCAACCCTCACTCGCTGGCCCCCAACCCACAGCTGTGCCACTGCTATCAGACCTGGTGTCCTGCGCTAATCTCATCTTGCATTCCTCTCCATTTATGTCAGCCCTGGTCTCCCAAATCATCTCTCAACCTTTGGACTCTGATCTCCACATGGCCTCATATGTCCCTTTTCTGACTGTGTATCTCACTCCTCCCCAACTTTTGAAACCCTTCCACAGTGACCTCACAATATCCCCTCTGTACCTCACTTCTCTAAATGTTCTCTTCACCTTCTTGCTACACTGGAGACATGGTTCTTGCCTGGACACTGGTTCTTCTGCAGGTGTTGGCCATTTTCTCTCCAACACTCCTTGTGTAACCAAAAGTGGGGTCCGGCTGCTTACCGCTCAAAAGCCAATAAAGAGGCAAGGTTGGTGGAAAGGAAAGTTTGCTTTATTGTGGATGCTGGCAACTGAGGGGGAGGGTGGACCCCTGTCCAAAGGCTGACTCCCCCCCACTGACAATCAGTGGGCAAGAACATTTATAGATGGAGAGAGGGGGCTACATGCAGAAGCAGCACAGTCAGCTCTGACAGTCATCTTGAAATTGGTTATCAGTGGTCTTGATTTTGTTTTGTTTTGTTTTGAGTACAGTTAATCTTCAGTTCCAGGGTTGGTTTGTTCCCATTTCTTTGAGCCCAGCTCTCGGAATTGTGGCAGCTTATGTCATGGCTGCAGTCTGGTCATCATGTAGTTAACTTCTTCCACCTAGTGGGGGTTTCAGTATCTATAAGACAGCTCACAGGATATGGCTTAGAATATTATCTATAGCCCTTGAGACGGAACTAAGGGTCATTGACTATGCTCAGTGACTAAACTGTTATTATTTAGTCTTGTTGGACTGCTTTTCTTTGCTTCTGCATTTTCTCATTTCTCTGATTAAACTTATTCTTTGGCTAAAGTTTTTCCACAGACAAAAGGCAGGCAGAGGACATTGAAGGGGCGGGGAGGACCATAGGGTCCTGCTCCATTTCATTTGTACTATGGGCCTACAAGCAGGGTGCATACCATGGACTGAATGTGACCCCCCCAAATTAGTATGTTAAAACCTAACCCCCAATGTGATGTTATTAGGAAGTGGGGCCTTGGGAGGTGATTAGGTCATGAGGGTGGAGCCCTTATGAATGAGATTAGTGCCCTTATAAAAGAGACCACACAGAGCTGCCTCTTCCCCTTCCATCTTATGAGGACACAGGAGAAGATAGCCATCTATGAACCTAGAAGCTAGTTTTCACCATATACCAAATTTTCTGGTGCCTTGATCTTGGACTTTCAGCCTCTTGAACTGTGAGAAATAACTTTTGGTTGTCTATAAGCCACCCAAACTATGGCATTTTTGTTATAGTGGCCTAAACAGATTAAGACCTGAGGTATCCTCATCACTGCTTCCAGACCATTTTCCAACCCCATCCTCAGCTCTCCTTACCAGCTCTGACTCTCAAGTCATCAGACTATATCCCACCTTGTAGTCTTTTACCACATCCTTCTTCCAACATACACCCTCATTCCTTAAGGTTATAGCTCCAGATGCCTCTTTCCCACACTACTTCTGTCATACTTTCTGATGATTGTTTTACCCTCATGGGTTATTTTTTCAATATCTGGTCTTGGTTTTTGTTTTTTTTTTTAGATTCTCCTCCTCCAATGACCTTGCCCTGACCCTACCTTATGGTGCTTACTCCCATGGTCAGTCCTTAGACTTTGTCTCTACAAACAATTTTGACCTGTCCCTAATCTCACTCTCAAGTGCTAGCTATTATCATTACCATTACTATTTTTACAGAATTTGTTGGGTTGGACTACTCATGAGTTGGGTAACCACAGGCAAATGAGTTACATTCTTTCAGTCCCCTTTGTTCTATCTGGGGGCTGTTGTGTGGGGAGTTGAGATCAGATATTGGTGATAGAATACGGGGAAGAGAAGTAAGAGGAGCTGAACAATGAAGGGATTAAGGGCTTCGAATTAAGCCATGAAGGAAGAGGTAAACCCTGGGGGACAGGGGAGTGTAGAACAATATTCTATTCTGGAGGAAAAGGATGGCAGACCTGCTTGTCAGGAAGTGGACGTTGGCTAAGAAACAGTAAATAGATTATAAACTAGAGGCTTGCAGGGCCAGCAGGGGTGGAACAGAGATTAAAGGCAGCCCAGGAGCTCCAGGGAGTAGATGTTCCAGAGCACACAGTAGGGGCTGAATAAATACTTGTTGAATAAAAGAATAAGTTATATGACTCCAGGCTTAGGATTTTGTTGTTTTCTCAACCTGTTTTGGATTGAGAAGTGCAAGGGTGTCACATTTTAGGCAGGTATGGGGGTGGGGAAGAGCAAGGCTGCTGCTGGCCTATTTCTTGTGCAAATTAGAAGTGGCTCCAGATCTGGGCCAATGGATTAGAAAAGGGCATCTACTTTTTCAGGTTCTAAGCAGCTTTCTGTCAACAAGTGTGGTGTGTATTTCAGCACCCCTATCTTTGTGCCTAGGTTGGGGGCAGGTGGGTAACAATAACGTGGTGAGGTTCTAAAGTCCATTCTTGAAATCCTCCCAAGTCGTCTTTATACTCTTCGGACTTGGGCTCCTGTAGTGTCTGAAGCCAAAAATTTGGCCTCTTATCTTGTCTCTGTGACCTCCCTTTTGCTCTAACAGTTGAGGTCAAGGTCTAATTTGAAATGAAGATGTGGGTGACTGGGGGTGTGAGTAAGAGATTTCTCTTTCTTGCTGGGGGTAAATAAAGGAAAGCAACATGGATTTATGATGGACTCCTCTTCACTTTCTACATCAGACATTGTTATAGACACTTACCTCATTTTCCATCCTCACAACAGTCTTCCCCAGCAAATATTTTTTGCCATTATTCTTACTGAGGTCCAAACAAAGCCTACAACTTGGACCAGGCACAGAGCGAAGACTGAAATTCAGGGTATTCCCTGTATCGCGTGGTTGCTGGGTTTTCTTCTGGTGAAATACACTGCTAGATGTAAACTCAGGAGGTTAGGCACTGTTTTATTTTTTTCACCTTTGTATCCTTCCCAGAGCTTAGCATCATCCCCAACACTAAGAGAATGCTAAATGAAGGTGTGTGGGGTTAAACTGAATGTGGTTGAGCAAGGGCTGCTGACCAGCCTTCCCGCTTCTCCTTCCCGCTTCTCCCCACGGTCATTTTCACATCAGTCATTGGAAAGCTGTCTTCATAATTTGGCCTGCCAGCTTCCCCTCGTAAGGAAATACTTCTCATCAGGGGTATCTGCCTGGTCCAGTGAGCTGTAGTCATTTGACCCCCCAAGGGAGATCTGGAAACACTTTTCCTAGTGGCTCCCATTGATCCTGGGGGCTGACCGTCTCCTTACTGTTTCTGCTTGCTCTTACTTGGTTCTCATACCTAGAGGTGTATCCCAGGGTTCTTGAGAAAGATAATTTTCAGCTCCTTTTTATTGACCTCAGTATAGTACTATACAGCCTGGGTATCTTCAAATTATTCAATTAAATTTAACTCATTGGTTTTGAATACTTAGTAGACAATTAACTGTCTGTTTGTAAACTTAAGTTGTTATGATGCAAGTCTCAACACATTTTAAAATCCACTCCCTGTTATTAGTTTTCTTTTGATTTTCAAACTTGCCCAAGCCATAGAGTTAGTAAATGGAAGGCTTTTAGGGTTTAGTTTGAATTGTTACTCTGTTGCTCACAGCTGGCCCATTTTCTTAACCTCTATGATAATAATAAAAAAAAATAGTGCCTACCAGAAATTCCAGGCACTATCCCAAGAGCTTTTCTCAACTGTAAATTGGGTTAATAATAACACCTTCTTAATTTATAAGTGTTGTCTTGAATATGACATGCAGGCATGTGTGTGGCATACTTTGGATGGAGGCTGGAATGATAATTGCTCAATAATGTTAGTCATTGTGATTATCATTAGTAATAATCTTGTCTGCTGAGAAATATGACCAGTCACAGAAATGTAGTGCTACCCTTGCCATTTCCATTTTAAATGATACTACTCTGAAGAATGTTTGTGAACCTGTCACAAATACTCTTTTCTTTCTAAAAAGTTTAAAATAACCTTTTTATTTTAGGATAATTTCAGATTTACAGGAAAGTTGCAAGATGGTACAGAGTTCCCCTGTATTCCTTACCTGCATCTCACTTATTATGGTACATTTATCACCACAAAGAAACCAACATTGGTACATGACTATTAAGTAAACCCCAGACTTTCTCATATTTCAGTAGTGTCTTTTTTCTGTTCTGATATCCAAGGTAGGATACCACATTGCATTTGGCAAATGCTCCCTTCTGCACTAAACAGTCACTTCTGTCAGCCTTATCTCTGTGCTCTGCTCATAAGAAGTGCCACAGGGAGGCACCTGTCATGCTCTAATTCTGGCATTAGCAGCTTGTTGCTCTTCACCTTTTCTCACCAACCAATTACTTACACTCTGACAGATCCATGGGACTGGTCTGTAATCATGTCACTTACTAGCTCCGTGACCTAACTTAATCAATCCTCTAGGAATCCTCAGTTTTCTCATCTGTACAACGGGGGTAATAATAATTCCTACAAGGCCCAGCACATAGTGACTCCTCCTCAAAAAATGTTAATTTATTGCTTTTGTTATATCATTGTGCTTTCTTCTTCAGATCATAAACCAGCCTAGCTCCTGATTCTTCCCATACTTTTTCAATCCTCCGATGTTATCGCTAATGTTACTCTGGTTATTAGATGAGTTTGCTGACTCAGAGGCTGCTTAATTGCCAGAGAAGTTTAAATGCTTCTTTTTAAATGCTTTGCTACTTTCCTTCCCTTATAGAGAATTTGGGGATGTACATAGTACCACGAGAGAGAATCTGAAATACCAGATTCCCAAGCTTTCTTCCAAATCCTCTCCCACTTTTTATTTTGGTCTGTCTTATTCCTAGAACTCCCACCATACGGCCTGCAAAGACAGGGAGGCCCACCCATCCATCTGCTGTGGGAAAAGAACTGGCAGCTGGCGTCTAGGATAAGCGATTTTGAGTATTCGAATTATTTTCAGTGTGATGTGCTTGGGTCACATGGTCTAATCAGGAAATTTCATGCAATCTGACATTTCCCATCATAGTTGCTTAGGAACCTAAGGAAGGCTCTGGCTCTGAATGGCAGGACAGTAATAAATTAAACAGTCCTGTGTCCAGCCATCTGCTTTAAGTAAATTAAGAGCATAACCCATATGGGATTTATCTAAAATAGCAATTCACATTTTTTTCCCTCTTCTCATTTGTATTCCTCTTTATGTGGGCTCTTTAAACTGGTTTAACTTTGCATAGAATACCCCAGCTGTCTTTATCTCCCACCCTCTCCTCCACATTCAGGCAGCCAACCTCAGAGTCTCCTATAGCCCACTAGCGAGGTCCTCTTTAATGGTGGATGATCTTGACATTTTATTTTGAGAATTGCCTGATTGGAGGCTGACACATTTTGACTCGGTGTTCTTAGCTATGCCTCTGCAGTGCTTTCCTCTGTCCTTTCTCATTTATCACCTTCTTTTAGTCCCTCCGCATCTCAGGTCCCACTGACCTGTCCAGTTAGTTTCCTTTCATCTGTCCTCTCATCATGGTTTTTAATTTTTGCTCTTTGCCCACTAGTCATCTTTATAAACCGTTTTCATCATGCCACTCTCCTGCTCAGAAATCTGCACTGTTTACAGGATGAGTCAAATGTTTCTACCTTAAATTCCTCCCTCAAGTTCCAACCTGCCTTTAAACCTCATCTACTTCTTACCAGTTTTTACTCTTACTTCACAGTCTGTTTTCTTCACTTCCTCCAAAGCACATCTACTTTGTCCTGCCTCATTAGTTTAGTATTTTAAAATTACAACCTGGAGGGGTGGGATAGGGAGAGTGGGAGGGAGGGAGATGCAAGAGGGAAGACATATGGGAACATATGTATATGTATAACTGATTCACTTTGTTATAAAGCAGAAACTAACACATCATTGTAAAGCAATTATACCCAATAAAGATGTTTAAAAAAAAAGTATGTAAATTATAATCAGAAGGCAAGGAATTAAGGGCAATAATAAAACATACAACACAGAAAACAAAAAAATATATAAATAAATAAAATTACAACCTGCTTTATATATTTTCTTAACTGTTTGGTGTTTCTAATTCAATTGTAAGCTCCTTTTGTGTGTGTATGTGTGTGTGTGTGGACTTCATTCCATGCTTATCACAATTCTAGACACCTGGAGGTATTTGCTAAATAATGAATGAATGCTTTGTCATGGTTTTGTTTCAGTGGGGTGACACAATCAGTTAAGACAAATAAGTAAGACATATAGTAGGTGAGACGTGATATGCTGTGAAAAGAATTAAGTAGAGGAAGAAGGGGGTTACAAATGTAAATAAGATAGTCAGGAAAGGCTTCCTGGGAAATGACCTTTGGGTAAACATGTCAGAGTGGTGAATCTGAATTCTGTAAGGCAGAGATTTAATCTTTAAAAAGATTCTTTCCAGTGTATAACACAGTAACATGCATGTTTGAAGAATGCAGTTGGAATGGCATATATCATGGTGTCACCAAAGGCACAGAATATCAGTCAAATGATATTTTTTAGTACAAGTTATGTTGTTCTAAATGGGGACATAGTCACCCTTTTAAATCCTCACCTCAAACTGCACACAGGATGGAAAAAGAAAAGCAATAGCTTTAAGACACAGAAATCGTTCAGCATAGATATGGTTAAAGAGCAGGAAATCAGTAAAGACAATGCCAAAGTGAAAACTAAATGGAATGCCATACTGAGGACCAGCTCCCTTGATCCTTTGTGGAGGACCAGAGCAATTGACCTGGAGTTTAATCCAACAAGGTCCAGCCTGGGGATGGCCCAAGGATGCTAGACAAGTGAGGCTATCTGGGGTCTGAGAAATTATGGGGCCAAGGCCCACGAAAGAGGGTCCGTCACCCAGCATATGGGAAGCAGCTGCATGCAGGCTGCCAGAGAGTTCTCAGAGGACTACTTGGGTTTCCATGTGAAGATTCACTTCAACCTGGAATTCACCCTGGAAAGTTCATCAACACTGAATGACCCAGGAACTCAAAAATGTTTATTCTCTTTCGCAGCTAGGAATCTAGCTTAAGGAAATCTTCAGAGATGTAAATGTAGGGTTATGCATTAGACAGTCAGCATTATTTCACACAATAGTATTTGTGCAGTCATAAAAAATGCTTTCACAATGGCATAAAAAATACACTTATTATAATGAGCAAAATTCCATACTGTATGTATCATTACAAATGTGTAAAAATGAAATGATATTCATTCATTTATCCACTAAACATTTATTAGCGCATAGATGTTTCAGACACTGTGGTAGGAACTAAATAGATGAATTTTGACGTGTATGTGTGTGTGTGTGTGTTCATAAAAACAAAGGCTACAAGGAAATACTCCAAAACATCAACAATGGTTCTAAGAGATTGATTTACTGTAATTTTAACTTTATTCTTTGTATTTCCTCTAATTTCCAAGTTTTCTGCAGGGAAAAATGAACATGATTATACATACTGGGGCACCATTAAATTTGGGGGTTCTCAAGTAAATAGAATCACTAAGATGCTCTTTCCCTTTGTAAATGTAAGGTAAAAAGTGACCTGAACTTAGGATAGGTTGCATTTCCCTGCAGGCAGCTCCCCAAGACCAGCAGAGCACTCCTTCCCCACCAGTGTCTAAACATTTCTCCTTTCTGGAGGAGACCAGCCTAAACCAGCAGAGCAGGTTTGGGGCAGTGAGGTGCAGTGTGTGGAGAACAGAGCAGATTTGAATCCAGGATTAGTAGGTTTGCAGTCAGACAAATGGACCACTTGAGTGGCCTCACCTAGGCCTGCCCAGAGGACGGACTATGGTTTTCAGACACAGGAAGGTGCAGAATCTGATAGCCCAGCATGGAAACAAAGCAGCGTGAGGGAAAACAAGATGCTTTTGTGCCAAACAAGGTTTCTAGGCAACTACTCATTTAACTACTTCAATATCCCCAATCCTTTAGCTTTGCTGACCTTTAGAACCCGTCTGATAAGCTCATGGGATTTCTGCAATGAAAGAGCTGACATATGCAGAGGAGGCAATCAACATTTGGCTTCTGCCTCATTTTCCAGCCTCCATCATTCCTCCCTGTGTTCCTGTTTTAACAAAAGATGGCCTTGGTGTCCCTAGACTTTCCTGTCTCCAGCTTCTGCCCATGCTGGTCCCTCTGCCCAGAATGCCTTTTCTGGACCTGGCAGTCTCTTCGAGATTCAGTTCAAGTTTCACTTCCTTTGGGACCCCTTTCTTGTACCACCATCCCCTCTAACTCTCCCCCATCTCCCCCAAAGAAGCAGAGAGTACCACATATATACCTCCATGACAAGGTCCTTGTACTTTTAGAAGTCTATGTGTGAGCTCCCTGAAGGAAAGGATGTTATTTTTTAAAATTTTTTTGGCTGTGCTGGGTCTTTGTTGTGGCACGCAGGCTCTTTGTTACAGTGTGCAGGCTTCTCTGGTTGCGGCATGTGGGCTCCAGAGCGTGCGGGCTCAGTAGGTGCAGCGTGCGGGCTCTAGTTGCAGTGCACGGGTTCAGTAGTTGCGGCACATGGGCTTAGTTGTCCCACAGCATGTGGGATCTTAGTTCCCCGACCAGGGATCGAACCCGCATCCCCTGCACTGGAAGGTGGATTCTTAACCACTGGACCATCAGGGAAGTCCCAGGAAAGGATGTTATCTTATCCATCTTCATTCTCAGTGTCTAGCCTGTTTCTGGCACACAGTGGGGGCTCACAAAATGTGTATCTGAACCAATGAATTTTCAGTGTAGGATATACATGGCTTCTTAGGAGCCCAAAATGCGTGTTGAGTTCCATCTATCCATTGCTTCATCTGTCTGTCCGTCCATCCATCCATCCATTATTCATCCATTCAACAACCCTTATCAAATGCATTCTATGGTTAAGAATTTGCCTGCTAATGCAGGGGACATGGGTTCGATCCCTGGTCCGGGAAGATCCCACATGCCATGGAGCAACTAAGCCCGTGTGCCACAACTACTGAGCCTGTGTGCTGCAGCTACTGAAGCCCGTGTGCCTAGAGCCCATCTCCACAACAAGAGAAGCCACCGCAATGAGAAGCCCACACACCGCAATGAAGAGTAGCCCCTGCTCACTGCAGCTAGAGAAAGCCTGCATGCGGCAACGAAGACCCAACACAGCCAAAAATAAATAAATCAAAATGCATACTATGAGCTAGCACTGAGACAGACATGGCCACTGTCCTAATGAAAGTTATAACCTAAAGGGAAGACTGATGTTGGACAAATAATTGTAGCTTTATTTTTCCCCATAGTACTTATCATGACCTGAGATCCAATTTTATATATTTTTGTTTATTGCCTATCTCTGATATTAGACTATAATAAGCTCTAGGAGGGCAGGGGCTTTATCTTGTTTGCCACTGTGACTAAAACAGTGCCTGCCACTTCGTAGGTACTTGATTAATATTTGTTACCTGTATAGACTAGAACTATATGTGGTCCCGTTTGAAACAACTAAGGATGGGAATTTCTGATGTGTTTAAAACATGCATTAAAACCACCCACCTTCAGGCATCTTTCAAATGAAAAAATGATTAAATACTAAAACCCAATATGATGCATTGTGGTGACAATGATTAATGTCTCACTCCCAACTTCAGTTAGAATGTTGGAGAGATTTGGTCAAGATGACACCAAAGAATTTTGTGACAGAAACTTGATGAGTGCTTTGCAGCTTTTAATTTTGTGATTCTCCTGGTGATTTCAGGGAAAGGCTTTGTTGGAGTCTGACCATGTGATAATAATAAAGGACACAAAATAGAAGATATTAGGTGTGTGAGAAAAGGGCATTCTACAGTGGTGTCTGCCTTGCATTATAATCCTATTTAGTTGTCAAGCAAATCAAAATGAAAAAAGAGGTGACTTTTCTACTGCTGTCCAATCTCCCTTCCCTTGGAACCCCCTTTCCCAACTGGGGGCCTGGGTAACTGGACCAGGGTTTGATCTTGGTGTGCTGGGAGCTTGCGTTGTTGGTGGGGAGGAGCAGGTGTCCCCGGGGGGACTGTTCTGCAAGGCAGGGAGAGTGGGAGGCCTTATCTCTGTGAGAAACCAAACCCTGGCCCAGGGAATCTATGGAAACCAGATCAGAGAAAGAGAGAGAGAGAGAGAGGGAACGAGAGAATGTATTAGAAGCCTGGGCCTGCAATGACGCTGGGTGGCTTAAAGAACAAAAATTTATTGTCTCATGGTTCTAGAGGTTGGCAGAATTAGTTTCTTTTAAAGGTTATGAGGAAGGACAGTTTCAAGCCTCCCTCTTAGCTTCTGATATCCTCAGGTGCTCCTTGGCTTGTAGATGGCATCCTCCCTCTGTCTTCACATTGTCTTCTCTCTGTTTGCGTCTGTGTTCAAATATCCCCTTTTTATAAGGACACCAGTCGTATTGGATTAGGGCCCACCCTAATGCCTTCATTTTAACCTGATCATCTGCATGGACTGTATTTCAAAACAAGGTCGCATTCATAGGACTTCAATATCTTTTGGGGAGACAGAATTCAACTTATAGCAGAGAGAGAGAGTTGAAAGTGGATGGGTGGAGGGTAGCCTGAAGAATTTCTAGAAGAGCTGGAACATAACATAGGGCACAGGAACTTTTCACAGGGCCTAGGCAGCCCCAGCCACGTTGGAGGAGGGCAAAGGAGATACACAGCTTGGACATATAACCGATAATGAAACCAAAAAATCCCCTTGAAGTGGCTGGAGCTTTGGGGGAAGAAATACAATATATAGCCACAATACTGCTTTATTTATGAAGAAAAAAAAAAAAGGATGTCAGATCTGGGGCAAGTCATGAGAGGTAATTTGGTGGCTGGGGAAGTATATTGGCTCACAGTGGATCACATGCCACTTCTCTAGTACTGGCTGTGTGGCCTTGCTTAAACTCTCAGGACCTCAGTTTCCTCATCTATAAAATGAGGCCCATGAGCTCAAACTCCCAGAGTGTCTGTGAAGATTACATGAGATTGGATGTGAAAAGAACCTGCTCTCAGAAGGCAGAACTCAACAAAAGTCAGTTACCCATTTTCCTTCTCTCTAGAGAGAGCTTCTGTTCAAGAAAATTGTTTCTCGTTTTCAGTATAATGTTAGAGTGAAAAAAAATTAGAGAGATGTGGAAACAGACATGTAAATGACTTACAATTGGTTAGATTCTCCTATCTTAATCAGGGTGTTAGAGAAAATGGTAAGATGGACATGTGACCAGAACCATCCTATATTACTCTAGTCATTAGGGCAGGAGGCCAGGAGGATGGGATTACCGGGATCTTCCTGGTGAGTTACTATTTTTAGATGGAGCCTCTGAATGATCCAACATAGTAGAAAATCTCTCCAGATCTGTAGACCAGCAATCAGTAAATTTAAAAAAAAATGAAAAAACTGTAAAAGTTGATAATCATAAAGGATATGATACCTACAAGCCTTAAATGTTTTTATACAACTCACAACATATAAGGTAGGTTCATTTGTCTAGTTTTGGTTTAGGCCTCAAAACTAAGGTTTTCTTTCAGCATGGGTCGGCTGATTCAAGTTCTATGTTGTCTTTTTTGCACAAACTCTTTCCATAATGTATTATGCACGTTTTCCAGTTTTGAGTGTAGAATCTTAGTAGATTTTTCTCCCCCCAAACTTTCAGAGTTTACTAGCTCACCCCTAATCTGAAAGTATTTTTAATGATTTATCTTATCAACCTTTCCTAATACATTAAAGTTCATTTCTGTAAAATAACAACTCTTGTTTTGCATTCCTATTTCATCAGCTTCTACAATATTGAATTGAATTGAAAAGTATAATAGCAATTACAATGGACATAAATGTGAGTGGGAACAAAGTCAACTGAGTCTTAGAAATCATACAGCTCAGCTGGTGGGGGCAAAGCAGACACACAAATGACCCTTCCAGCTGTACCCTTTCAGTTTGTTTTAGAGAGGAAATGGAGATCTATATCAATCCAATGAGTTGGTTAAGTAAAGATGGGTTGAAGTGTTTTCACTGCATGAGCTGTGAATGAAAACCATAATGGTGCAACTGTTGACAGATTTCAGTATCTCTCTGGTAGGGTTTTGCTGTAAGTTAGGAGTACCACCACCATCACTCTAACAAAAGATCACAGATGTCAGAATAATCTTATATCACTCTTCAGAAGTATCATTATATCTATAATTGCATATCATTTGTATATCTAAGCATCTTTCATTTTTATTTATAATTCAACTTATTTGTTCAACAATCTAGCAAATATTTATGGTCTGCCTACTATTGCTGGATGTTAGGATACAACATAAATAAGGTGTGGCCTTTGCTCTTGGAGAACTTACAGTCTAGTGGGGCAGCCAGGTCAGTAAGTGGGCAATTATCGAGCAGGTGGTTGGCATGAGGGACAAACCAAGAGAGCAACATTGCGCATTCCAGGACATGAGTCTCTTAGTGGAAGTCAGAGGGGAAGTATGGGTTCAGTCATTACAAACATCTGTGGAGCACCTTCTGAGTACCAATCTCTGTTTTAGGCACTGGGGTTACAAAAATGAATAATTCATAGTCCTGTACTCAAGAAATCCATACAGGTAATTATAGTGCCCTGTAGTAAGTGCTTTCTTTTGGATCAGCACTGAGTCTTCAGATGGTGGGGACAGGGAAGTTTCCTACAGGAGGTGAAGCTTGTCAAGCTTGTAAGCATTCTTAGGGCAGAGGCCTAACTTGTCTTGAGCTTTGTTGTTCTTCCCGCCCGGTTCCTGGGACCGTGTTTTGTACACCTTGTGTGCTCAGTCAGTGTTTGAATGAGTAAAGGAACTGCATGATGATTAGAAGTTAACTGGGGTCAGGCCCTGTGCTCTGTTCTGGGAATACAAAAATGAGTGAGCCATGGCCTTTGCCCTGATCGAGATTATAATAAAATCTCATTTCTGGCTGAATCCTGAGGACATATCAACAGTGTAAAACACTTGCAAACCTGGGCACACCTTTCTAATAAGTTGTGCTCCATATTGGACCATTTACTGGCTATGGCAAACACTTGTCAAACATACTCTCTTGAGCTTATTCCAGGGAGAAAAGTGGATGGTTAAGGAAGCAGGAGACTGAGCAAGGCCAGCTCCAACCCTGGTAATAAAAAGGCATCATTCAGACTGACTTGAATGATGGTTGTGCCGGGAAATCATCAATACTCAACCCTAGACAGTGGGTAATACAACTGGTAGCAGACTATTGGTATAGTGAGCAGTTTTGTCTGAGGATCTCCCAAGTGCTTTTTCAAAACTTTCCTCTGTACCACCCCAGGCCCTTATCACAACGGAATTGGCAAGTAGCAATTCTACAGCAACATCTAACACAAAGCTTGGAGTTGTTGGCTGGTCGTTTGCTCCATGTGACCAGCAATTTCAAGCCAGTCTCTAGGAACACGTGAGTTTGAATGAGGTCTCTCGGTGTTTTACAGTTGCTACTGCCTCTGCTCTAATTCCTCAAACCCTCAATTCCTGAACCACCAAAAGCAGCTGAAGTTGGTCAAGAGGCTAGTGGAGCAGGGGACACCAGGCAAGTCAGGATGGCATGGATATGTAATTTATGTCCTTTTAGTGTGACTAAATGCCACAATTAGCATGACAGAAAATTCTGCAGCTATGTCACTTTTCTCTAATGTTATGAAAAGACAAGTAGAAGTGAAACTGTGCAACCCAGATTGGGACTTGAACCATGTTCTTTTTTTAAAAAAATTAATTTTTTTTATACAGCAGGTTCTTATTAGTTATCTATTTTATACATATTAGTGTATACATGTCAATCCCAATCTCCCAATTCATCCCACCACCGCCCCCCCACCACCACTTTCCCCCCTTGGTGTCCATACGTTTGTTCTCTACATCTGTGTCTCTTTTTCTGCCCTGGAAACCGGTTCATCTGTACCATTTTTCTAGGTTCCACATATATGCGTTAATATACGATATTTTGAACCCATGTTCTTTTAACTGAGATCACACACCTGGTCTCAGGACTTAATGAAGCTCAGGTTCTTGATGTCTCATTGCAGAAAGAATTCAGTGAGAGACAAAGTGATAGGTAAGAAGTGGATTTATTTAGAGAGAAACACACTCCACAGACAGAGCATGAGCCATCTCAGAAGGTGAGAAAGGCAGCAGGGTATGGGGTTGTCAGTTTTTATAGGGGTGGGTAATTTCATAGGCTAATGAGTTGGAGGAGTATTCCAGCTATTTCAGGAAGGAGAGGGATTTCCAGGAATTGGGCCACTGCCCACTTTTTGACCTTTTATGGTGGGCCTTGGAACTGTCATGGTGCCTGTGGGTGTGTCATTTAGCTTGCTAATGTGTTACAGTGAGGGTATAATGAGGCTCAAGGTCTTAGTGGAAGTTGACTCACCCACCGTCTTTGTTATGTCCTCAGGCTATGTCATTTTTTCAAAGGTTGTGCCCTACCCCCTTCCCTCCTGTTTCAGAAGGAGTACAGAATTTTGCCTCAGGACACACAGTAAGTTAGGGGCTGAAACACTCCATTATTCCATAACCAGCAAGTCATGGGTCTGACCCAGAAAAAGAAAGGCCAAACCTTTTTCTAGGTGGGACATCTTCACATCTTCGCCATTTCTTTTTAAGAATACTCCTCGGGCTTCCCTGGTGGTGCAGTGGTTGAGAGTCCACCTGCCGATGCAGCGGACACGGGTTCATGCTCTGGTCTGGAAAGATTCCGCATGCCGCGGAGCGGCTGGGCCTGTGAGCCATGGCCGCTGAGCCTGCGCATCCGGAGCCTGTGCTCCACAATGGGAGACGCCACGACAGGGACAGGCCCGCGTACCGCAAAATAAATAAATAAATTAAAAAAAAATAAAATAAGAATACTCCTCGTTTTTCCTCCCTCCATACCAACATTTTCCAAGTTCTCAGTGCCATGCATCCTCTTGGGAATCCACATGTCAGACTCCAGCAGTGTTATAGTTCTAATATCCACCCGTGTCCCCCACATGCCCTCAGCCCTGCCTAGCTGGAGGGTCGCATTCCAGTTCAGAAATAGCAATAAAGAGAAGTCACTTCTGGGATAGAGAGTGAGTGTAGCTAGAAGTTGGGGACCTCCAGTCAATGACTAACACACCAGACAGGCTCCCCTTTGTCCATTGTTAACTGAGGATGAATGGATTTCCAGACCTCTGTTGCTACCTCTAGAGAAGGAAGGAGGCGGCTGTGGGCAGAGAAAGTTCCATTCAGCCTGACTTTGCCTTGAGTTATTGCCTTTTATTTTCCAACTTTAGTGAGGCTTAATTGACAAAAAAAGTAAGATATTGAGTGTTCATCATGATGATTTGATATACATATACACTGTGAAGGATTCCTCCCATGTAGTTAATTAACACATCCATCACCTCATATTTATCTTTTTTTGAGTTGGGGGGAGAACATTTTGAGTTATTGCCTTTTGCACTTTCTCCCACAAATCACTGAGTCGAGTCATGAATTTTTAGCAAGTGGGAACCTCTTACAAATCAGAAGTTTTGGCTCTGGTGAGTGTTCTAAGAAATGTCCCAAAGGCCTGAGTTGGAGGACCTCAGGTCTAGTTCTGTCTCAGACACCAGACAGCCACATGCAACCATGGGCATGTTGACTTTATGATCTAGGTTTTGGTTTCCTTGTCTGCAGGATGAGCGTGTTGGATGTATATTAGGTCAGTGAATGGAGGTCTCTGGGCCATATATTGCTTGAAAGCATGTGTTTTGTCTGTGTAGTAGGTTTTTTTTTTAAATTTGAATTAGTGTCTATCATTTAACAGTTGACTCAACAATAATAAAATAATCTGATAAAAAAATGGGCAAAGGACCTGAGTAAACAATTCTCTAAAGACATACAGATGGCCAACAAGCATATGAAAATGTACTCAAAACCACTAACTATTAGAGAAACAAATATCAAAACCACAATGATGAGATAATTACTGCATACCCATTAGGTATACCTAAAGAACAGAAAATAACAAGTGTTGGTGAGGATATGGAGAAACTGGAACCCTTGTGCACTGTTGGTGGTGAGAACAATCAACGTTATACCACGTGGGAGATAGCTGACCTGCTCAAAATGTCCAAATCAAGCGCTGAAAATCATTTGCCCCAGCTTGGTTATGTTAATTGCTTTGATGTTTGGGTTCCACGTAATTTAAGCGGAAAAAACTTTCTTGATCGTATTTCTACAAGTGATTCTCTGCTTAAATGTAACGAAAATGTTCAATTTTTAAAACAAATTGTGACAGGCGATGAAAAGTGGACACTGTACAATAATGTGGAATGGAAGAGATTATGGGGCAAGCAAAATAAACCACCACCAACAACAGCAAAGCTGGTCTTCATCCAAAGAAGGTGATGTTATGTATATGATAGGGATTGGAGGGGAGTCCTCTATTATGAGCTCCTTCCGGAAAACCTAACGATTAATTCCAACAAGTACTGCTCCCAATTAGACCAATTGAAAGCAGCACTCAATGAAAAGTGTCTGGAATTAGTCAATAGAAAACACATAATCTTCCATCAGGATAACGCAAGACCACCTGTTTCTTTGATAACCAGGCAAAAACTGTTACAGCTTGGCTGGGAAGTTCTGATTCATCTGCTGTATTCACCAGGCATTGCACCTTAAGATTTCCATTTATTTCGGTCTTTACAAAATTCTCTTAATGGAAGAAATTTCATTTCCCTGGAAGACTGTAAAAGGCACCTGGAACAGTTCTTTGCTCAAAAAGGTAAAAAGTTTTGGGAAGATGGAATTATGAAGTTACCCCAAAAATGGCAGAAGGTAGTAGAAAGAAAGGGTGAATACGTTGTTCAATAAAGTTCTTGGTGAAAATGAAAAATGTGTCTTTTATTATTACTTAAAAACTGAAGGCACTTTCTGGCCAACCCAGTAGAATGGTGGTTATCAGGGGCTGGGAGAAATAGGGAATGGTAAGCTGTTTAATGTGTACAGTTTTAGTTTTGCAAGATGAAAGGAGTTTTGTAGACTGGCTGCACAACATGAATGTACTTAATACTACTGAACTGTACACTTAAAAATCGTTAAGATGGTAAATTTTATATGTATTTTTTACCACAATTAAATTTTTTTTTTGAGAGATAGCTCATGAAAACCTGAAGTCATCTTTTTTGGGGGGAAAACCCAGAAGATCAGGACTTTGGGCCTTAGACACCAGTTGGCAACAGCCAGCTTGAGCTGAGTATCTGCTCTTGTCTTCAGATGAGCCTATTTGCTGTTCTCCCCAGGCCCCACCTAGTTATCTTCTTTCAATTAAATAACCCATCTGGCCACCATAGACCTTTGGGTTTGCAACCCCTGGATTAAACTATCTCTATGATACTTTCTAGAATTAGTACCTGTGATTCCAAAGTCTTAGTCATCATGAACACTCTGTAAATAAACAAGATGAGTGAGATGTAGACAGAGGGACATTCAGGTTACCTTCTTGACATCTCTCAGGTCTACGGGAGGGTTAACACCCATGTCTACAATGGGCAGTAAAAACAACTGGCTAGTGACATTGGTTTAGTTGCTCCCTGACCTCTGTATAAATCCCAGTCCTGGCTGGGGTTTATGTTCTGAACCTGAGCTTTTAGTATTACTCAGGTCATTGTATCTTGCTGATCCAGAGGACACTATTGTCACCAAGATAGATGAAATCCTTAAATGTTACATAATGGATGACCCTAATGGCATGGGGAAAATTAGGAGAGAAATGATACAGACAACTGGAAGCTTTGCTCCCAGAAAAAAAAGATGATTTAAAATTGTCTAAAGGAAACAAAGGAAAAATAGATCTGTTCCTTCAACAACCCTCTTAGTTTGTTACCAATAATGCTGTGTATGCTACATGTGACATCATGATACATAACTCTACTTTTGATCTTGGGACACAACCTGATTATTGAAATTTGGGGTTAGGTAATTTTGAAATCTCCCTCTACCCCTCTGAGGGAATGAGATCAGCTGGAATAAGATATCAGATGGCCCCTCTTTATGAAGAGTATCCCTGTCCTGGTTCCTTATTCATTCACTCACTCATTAACTCATTCATTTATTCAACCAATATTTATTTAGCACCTCCTAGTAATGCCAGTCCCTGACTAATAAGCAGGACAGTTAAGATTCCTACCCTCGTGGAATTTAGGTAGTGGGGAAAGGCAGAACAGCTTGTCAATGTCTGGTCAATAGTTTCCTAAAGGATATTATTTCGTATCTTTTTTCATTTCATTATGTACTAGGTACTTTGATAGTTGCTCTGGGGTCAGCTTGGTGGACAAGACAGGCATTAAACAAGATTGATTATATAAGGTTTTAGAGTTTTTATTAGTTCTGACTGCAAGGGACATGGGAAGTTGCTACAGAAGTGGTATTGGTGTCTGGTCTTGGAGGATGTCTAGTTCTCAGTAGTCAGAGGCTGGGAGATTTATTCTAGGCCAAAGGCAAAACATAGCCAGAGGCGGGAGGTATGGAATGGCAAGAATGTTTGTGGAGAGCAAGACTTTCTGCATAGCTGTTTGAGCTGTATTTCTTCCCCTAATGCTGAAAAGTGCTCTGAGATATAATTATAGAAAGGGTCACTCCTAGGGGCAGCCACTCACTGCCCAGAGACCTGTCTGAGGAGGGGCTGCCACAGGCTTAAAGAGATTCACTCTGAAAGAAAATTGGTGTTTTGTTAAGTTTGTTTAGGATTGGGATGGTAGGTGTAGTGTGCAGGATGACAGAATTGAAACTTCTACACATTACTTGTGCCAATTCGTGGGTTGCACTTTATAGAATTGAAGTCAAGCCTTTAGACTGTACTAAGCAAATTTATGAGAAATACTTCACCATTCATGAAAAATCATATTTGCCAAAAGTATCTGATGACCTTAACCTAAAGAGATTGTCTTTAAAAAGCTAGGGATCTTACCTTTGGCAGGAATATAAAATGCATTTACTTTAAAAAGATGAGGGCTTCCCTGGTGGCGCAGTGGTTGAGAGTCCGCCTGCCAATGCAGGGAACACGGGTTCATACTCCGGTCCGGGAAGATCCCACATGCCGCGGAGCGGCTGGGCCCGTGAGCCATGGCCGCTGAGCCTGCGCGTCCAGAGCCTGTGCTCTGCAATGGGAGAGGCCACAACAGTGAGAGGCCCGCGTACCGCAAAAAAAAAAAAAAAAAAAAAAAGATGAAGTATGCCGCATGCCATTTTGGGCAGCTGATAGAAGAAAGTTTTGTGACCACTTCATGCATATACACTTTACATGTATGTGCAGTAATAATAATAGCTAATATTTATTGAGTTCTTGCTGTGTGCTAGGCACCCTTCTAAGTAATTTATATATATATATATATATATATATATATATATATATAAACTCAAATGACTATTCTAATAACTCTGTAGACACTACTATTATCCCCATTTGATAGATGAAGAATTACAGAGAGGTTGAGTAACTTGCCACAGATAGCCTGGCTAGTAAAGCGAGAAGCTGAGATTTCAACCCAGGCCTGGCTCCAGACTCTGTGCTGTAAATACTGCCTCTGAGAGTAAATTAAAAACAAAAACAAGCCTAGAAAACAGTAATCCTTGGCAGTGATATTGTAGTTAGGAAGTGGGTTGTATTGGATTTGTATATTCATCCAGTATTTATTGAGCACCTATTCCATTGTGCCAGGCACTGTCCAGGTGCTGGAACATACAAGTGCACAAAGCAGATGAAAGCCCTGCTCCCAGGATGCTTATGTCCTAGGAGGTTCACTCCTTTGTTTTTCTAAAGACACTGGTCCTCTATTTGAGAGCTTCTCCAACTATCTGTAGTAAAGGAACAGTTTTTTTTTTAAAGTTTTCCAATTTGTCGTGAACTGATATTTTAATAAAATACAATACAAATCAATAACTAGAAAAATGAAATTAAAAAAACCCCAAAAACCTACAAACTACACAGCCTGTTTTTTAAGTATTTGACTCAAAGTTTAAAAATTACTCAGTCTATTTTCTATACGTCTCTAAGGCTTACTCTGAATTTCTGTACTTATCTCATTATGGATCGTGACAGTTCACCAACTGGCAATTGTCTAAGGCCCACACTTGGGGTAGCTGCCATATGCTCTCTCTTTGCCAACTGTTTAGTTACTGCCCATCACACCATGTGATCTGAAAAATAAAGATGAATTGGATTGACAATACGATAGGGTTTTTTTCTGTAATGGGCCAGATAGTAAAGATTTGAGACTCTGTTGGCGAGACCATCTCTGTCATAATTACTCAGCTCTGCTGTTGCCATGTGAAAGCTGCCATAGATGATACGTAATGAATGAGCAGGGCTATGTTCCAACAGAACTTTATTTCTAGTTAATGAAATTTGGATTTTATATAATTTATTTGTATCACAAAATATTATTCTTCTTTTAATGTTTTCGACCACTTTTATAAATGTAAAAATCATTCTTAGCCTGTGGGTCATACAAAAGTGGGCCCCAGGCTGGATCTGGCCAATGGGTTTTAGTTTTCAGACTGCTGCAATAAACCAATTCTGGACAATAGAAATATCTTGGAGTAGCTGCTGTCCTTGAATTTGCTGAGAAATAAATGCAAGCTACCATATTTTGTACAATTTGTAATGATTATTAGTGGTAGTGTCAATAAACACAAAACAAAGCTGAAAAAGCCAAAATTGCACATGGTAAATGATAATAAAAATTAAGAGATTAGAACCCTCTTAAATTGTAGTGGGAATGTAAAATAGTGTAGCACGTTTGGAAAACAGTGGCAATTCCTCAAAAAGTTAAGCATAGAGTTACCATATGACTAATAATTTCACTCCTAGGTGTATGTGTGTATATATACATATATGTATATAGGCAACAGAATCAAAACCATATGTCCATAAAAAAGTTGTACATGAATGCTCATAGCAGCGTTATTCATAATAGCCATAAAGTAGAAATTACCGAAATGTCTATCAGCTGATGAATAAATAAAATACTGCAACGTTGATGAACCTTGAAAACATGCTAAGTGAAAGAAACCAGATAAAAAAGGTCACATATTATGTGATTTCATTTATATGAAATGTCCAAAATATGCAAATCCATTGAGGAAGAAAGTAAATTACTGGTTGCCAGAGGCTGAGGGCAGGGAGAGGGGAATGGGAGTGTTTTTTTTTGGAGTGACGAAAATATTATGGAACTTGATAGTAGTGATAGGTGAATAATCCTGTGAATACACTAAAAAATAGTGAATTGTATACTTTAAAAGGATAACATTTATGTTCATGGTTTATATCTCAAAATATTAAAAAACTGACATTTAAAAAAATTGACAAAAGAATCAAAATTTGTCAACAGCATTTGACCTGGAAAATTTGATCTTGGTAAAAGTAATAGTCATAGCAGGAACTTTATAAAGGGCCATAATTGATAAAATTTTATTTGGACAAAACATTGATTGATGAATCTTATCTTTGTTGTGAAATACATGCTGATAAAAATTGATTAATTGAAAATGACTTCAGCTGAACAAAGGTTAAAATAGAAAAAAGACTGGATATGATTTAACTGATTGCCATAGAAAATTGACTAAGAAATTAAATTGGCTTAATGGCATTCACTGCCTCCCCCCCACCCCGCCAAATTATTTCTTAACAAAAATTTAATAAATTTTGGTCTTATTTAAATTAAAATATTTGTATTAAAAATGCAGAATCAAAACTTCCGTAGCAAAAATGGCAGATAAACACATGTACTGGGCTTCTAATATTGCTCTAATGTTTGTTAATCATTTGTTGTATTAGTTTGCTAGGGCTGCCGTAACAAAATGCCACAGACTGCGTGGCTTAAACAACAGAAACATATTTTCTCACAGTTCTGGAAGCTGGAGGTTCAAGATCAAGTGTGGCCAGAGTTGGTTTCTTCTGAGACCTCGCTCCTTGGCTTGCAGATGGCCACTTTGTCCCTGTGTCCTCACATGTGTTTCCTCTGTGCTTTCGTATCTGAATTTTCTCTTCTTATAAGGACACCAGTCAGATTGAATTAGGACCCACCCTAGTGGCCTTATTTTAACTTAATCACCGCTTCAAAGGCTCTGTCTCTAAATATAATCACATTCTGAGGTACTGGGTGTTAGGGCTTCAACATATGAATTTTGCGGGGACACAATTCAGCTCATAACATCTGTTTAGTAATAGTGCCTGCACACACTTTATGACTTGACAGGCTCAAAGTGCATTAAATTTGGAAACCTCAGCTCTTGTCTAGTGTAGTTCTTACCTTCTCTCTTTCAGAAAGAGGAATGAACTTAGCATTATGCAGGCACGTTTCTCTGACTTTCAACTTTCTATCCTACGACAGGAGAGCGGTCTATATTCCGGATGAACACAATTTCCCTCAATATTTGTTATCAGAAATGACATCTTGTGCTGTGACTAAGGGAGTGCTCTTGAGGAATGACGAAAAGCTCGTTTGCATAGTTTAGCAACGATGGAGGATTACTAATGAAAAATATAATGGAACACAGACAGCATATTTATACCCCCAAAGCTGGACCACACCCAGACATTGTCTTAAAAAGTTCTTGAGGGTTAAGTTCACCTTAGAGCGGTATCAAGAGGCTTTAGCTTGCTTTGAAGGTATCCCAGTTGCCATATAATAATAGATGTTTGGGTTCAGAGATAGAACTAGGGGAGGGAAAGCCTCAGAAATCATTAGTGCTTGGTTCTTGGAACCTCTTTTCTCACCTGTAGAAGTCTAGGGGCTTCTTAAGTTGCTAGGGGGAGAAGACGCCACTAGGGCATCAATCTTTGATGAAATCTTAGAGATTCTTTAGAGAATTCTTAAAAGTGTCCTGTCTAGAAGTAAGTGATAAGCCACATTCATTCATTTTTATATTCTTCCTTCCATCAAATGCTCATTAAGTGTCTACCATAGTCAGACATGTGCAGGGTGATGGGTATTTAGTTATGATCACAAGACCACAGTTAAGAGACAGTCTATTAAAACAAGCAATTGCCATATAGTATGATAATGTCTGTGACAGAGAAAATTAGAGTGGATTGTAGGAGCATACAGGGAGAAGGGCACCCAACTCAGGCAGGGTGGTCAGGAGAGCTTTCCCTGGAGAAAGTGAGGGCAAAGCTGGCACTTGAGAATGAACAGGAGTCGGTCACGTGAAGAGGGGGAAGGGGAGAAAGGTCCTGGTGGAGGAAATGCCAAGGATGTGGCCTGCAGGCAAGAGATGTTGATGGCACCAAGGCACTTTGGCTGAAGTGTAGAATGCAAATAGAGAGAGCATAAAGGTTGGAAGGGTGGGTGAGGTGAGAGTGATAGTTGGGGTATGGGGATGCAGGTCCTAAAGAACCTTGTGAGCCACGGTAGAAAGAGGAGCTCCCTTATTTATTCCTGATCTGGTCCTGTGATTCTAAGGTGTTCTAAGGGGGGCTATATTGTGCCCTAGCCAACATCATGGGCTTCAGAGCCAGACTGTCTAGGTTTGAAGCTCTGCTGATACGCTTCCTAACCTCATTACCTAATCTCTGTATTTCAGTGTCTTCCCTCATCTGTAAAATGTGGCCAAAATAGTACCCACCTCAGAGAGCTATCGTGAGATAGCTCTGGAATAATATATACACATAAACTGCTCTAGAATAAGGCCTACAGCATAAAAAATTCTCACAAAACTGCAGCTATTGGCAAAATCTTTAGTGTGAAGCCCATCTCATGAAATACTATCTCCCCCTTTGTTCTAGAATGAAATTACATTGTTTTGGCTATTGAAGAGTTCTTGCCCTTCACACTTTGAGTCCTCGGTTTCAAAGTAATGGTAGGAATTGATTTATGACACATGGTTGGAATTATGGTCTCTTGATTGTTATTATGCCACAAATGCTTTGAGCCAAAAGCCTGGTACATTTATGAACAGGTGAGTCATGGAGTGGTATACAAGTCCAGACTGCTATAGGGAATTTCCTATTGGTCAGTTGTTGCAGGAGTTGGGGTGGTCACAGGTAGAGTCATCCTCATGGCCATCTACCCACTGCCCAGGAAAGCTTAAGGAAGTCAGGCCATCTTTTGTGCCTTGTTAATCAAGAGGCAAAGGTTTTAAATGGACTTTAGGATTTGTGGTCTCTCAGTGGGAAGCTGGGTTAATGGCCTCTTTGTACTCTGTTTTTAATTTTCTTCCCTGGGAAGCTAACAATAATTCCCCCATCTGGTGATTATTGTAAGGATTGGACTTGTATAATATTGTCCTAACAACGTAAGAACAGTTTATGAATTCACTTAGTCATTAATTTGATAAGTGTTTACTATTGCTTTATTAAGAATGGAATATAAATATGGCTAGTACAGGGTCCTTACCCACGAGAGGGGAGGTTGATGTGTCTACTAATAACTTAAGCAACATAGTAAATGCTAAAATAGAGTTTTATTTGAGATGCTACAGGATGACAGAAAGAAACACCCTAATCTTGCTCATGGTTAATTTTATATATCAACTTGGCTGGACCATCATGCCAGATATGTGGTCAACCATTATTCTGGGTCTTTCTGTGAGAGTATTTTTGGATGAGATTAACATATAAGTCAGTGGATGTTGAGTAAGGCAGATTGCCCTCTATAGTGTGGGTGGGCCTCATCCAGTCAGTTGAAGGCCTGAATAGACAAAAGACTGACCTCCTCCAAGCAAAAGGGAATTCTGCAGCAGGTGGCCTTCATACTTGAGTTGCAACATTGGCTCTTCCTGGGTCTTCAGCCTGATGGCATTTGGACTTGAACTATAACATTTGCTCTTCCCTGAATCTCCATCCTGCTGGCCTTCCCTGCAGATTTTGGGCTGGCCAGCTTTCATAATTGCATGAACCAGTTCCTTAAAATGAAGCTCTTTCTATATATATACATCCTTTTGGTTCTGTTTCTCTAGAGAACCCTAAATAATACAATGGTAAACAGGAAAAGCTTTAGAGAATAGGTGATATTTAAGCTGAGTCTTAAAGGATGAATCAGAGGAGTCCATTTAGGTTTGGGTAAGGACAATCTAGGTAGAGGTAGCTGCAAGTTCAAAGGCATGGAGACTCCCAACAGCATGGGGCTTTGGGAGAATTGTTCAGAGCTTGGTTTTCTTGAACTCAGGATGTTTGAGAGGCATGAAGGGAGAAGAGAATGGAGAAGAAAGCAGATCATGAAGGGCGTGCATGTGAACATGCAATCAGTCACTCAGAGGTTGTGGGGAGTGGAGAGGAATGTTTAGGAAGAACTGGAGGAACGGTGGAACTTAAAGGATGGGATTCAGGCAAGGGATCACAAGGGGCTGAATGAGGTAGTGGTGGTGAGGAAGGAGCATAAAGATGGATTTGAGAGTTATTTGAGATTATTCATTGATTAGACCCAAGGTGGTAAAGACACCTAGATCCTGGTTCAGGCCTGTTGGTTGGGTGGTGGCCCTCTGACTCATATATTACAGACCTTATAATATCAGGTTGCATTATCCTGGACAACTTTCAAAAGGGTTTAATTAACAACGTGCTAAAAAGGAACTAAACAACCACAAGAATAGCAGGCTAGTGAGCTTCCAGAGAATGAGAGAATTAGAGCATGCCTTCCAAATTCACAACTCTCATCAATTTCACTATAAACTGAACATAGGTAATTCCCCCCTCAAGGTGGAGCCTGTGACTTCCAAGGGGGCAACATGAGCCTAAAGTAAAGACATTTCAATGCCAGCTTCTATATTCCATGTATGTAATTGTCCCCCTTGCCTGTGTAACAAGCATAGTATGGACATATATAATGGCCTAGAAATAACTGTGGTAGTTCGATCAGAATAACATGATAAGACTGATTTCCCTGTAATGCCCTCCCTTTCCTGTTCCTTCCACCTAATAAATTCTGGTGTGTGACTCAAGGTGCAGCTCACAGCACACCTTCAGGAACCAGGCCCATGTGATGTCAGCCTGCAATTAGCTCTCTTACCCCCACATTCCTTTGCAGGACTTTGGTGTTGATTATAGACTGCCTTGAATATCTCGTTTTCATATTCTGTGAGTCCCCAGACCTCATCTTACTTACCTGCTGTATTATTCTTGCAGTTTCAAGTTTCTAGTCTCGAATTTTATTTGCTGATCACCCGCACTTTTAAACAAGACAGCAAGAATTACATGCTACCTGCCCTTTATGACAATTTATTGAGTATTTACTATGTGCCAAGTATGTGATCCAGCCCAATCTACATCCTTGGCTCCCTCTTACCCTCACTCACTCATTTGCAACTATAGAGACTTATTCCCGTCTCAGGGCCTTTCCACTTGTCTCTGGCTGCCTGGAGTGCCCTCCCCCAGAACCTCCCACTGTTCAGTTTCCTTAATCTCATGTCCTCAGAGAGACCTCTTCTGACCAGTCTCTCACGTATTTGCTCTCTATCTTATTATCCTTTACTTTGTATAGAGCACATATGATTATCTAAAATCAACTTCTTTGTTTAGTTGTTTATGGTCTATTTCTCCCTATTTGGGGTGTAAACTACATGAAGGCAGCACTGTCTTTTTCTCTGTTGTAACTTGTGTACATGGCACAGTGCTTGGCTTTAAGTAGGTGCTCTACCTTTTGAACCCATGAATCAGCTGTGTCAGGCAAATAGGCACCTGCCCTGCTTAGACTGCAGAGAAGACAGACAGTGAGTACCTGCTTGTAAGGAACATACCAAGTGAAACAGTGCATGTAGAAGTACGGCAACTTATAACAGGGAGTTAATTGAGACTGTGGGTTCAGAGAAAGACCTCCCTGAACCCAGTGAAGTTTAAGTGGAGACCGGAAGGTCTTCACAACATCTTTTACACCCTGCTGAATATGTCCCAGTTTTCCTCTCTTCTTTTTTTTTGGCCGTGCTGTGCGGCATGTGCGGTCTTAGTCCCCCCGACCAGGGGTGGAAGCCGCGTCCCCTGCAGTGGAAGCGCGGAGTCAACCACTGAACCGCCAGGGAAGTCCCTGTCCCAATTTTCTTGTGCTTTATGCTGCCCAGAAGCTCCTTCAGTTTTGATTCCTAGGACAAGACCTTTGATTACTGATGGGGTAAGGAAGTAATGGAACTTTCTAGTTATTTTAAGGCACTCGGTACTTTTAAGATAGATCACAAATAGTCCGTTTTAGTACATAATGAATAATAATGCTCCACTCCAGTCCATGTCATCATTATATTTATTAATGGAATTCAGCATTACAGCTGTTCATGAATTCATTTAACTACCGCAAACGTTAAGCTGATGGCACCATATATTTGACAAATCTCCTTATTCTGTCTCCTCTTTTACACAGAGGCAGTTATGCTTCATGCTGTCTGCAGTTGTTTATTTCACCAGTAAAGCACTGATGTGTTAGGACTTAATTGAAGAGAGTCTTTCTCCCCTACCTTCTGCAACATTGCTAGTGAGGCACTCTCTGGTATGCATCTGTGGATTGCTACACTGATGATCTGTTTTTTAAAAAGAGTACCTTTGGATATTATTACCTTGATCTTACTCTTGATATCAAAAGTGTCACTGCTACATGGCTGATGGAAAAATGTTGCATTGCTGGGAGCAGAGCCACAAAACACTTAATCACAGCTTTCCCTTTCCCTGCTTTATAACCCACCATAACTGTAACTCTCTCCCCATATATTTATTTCATTGCTGCAAAAATGGATGTTTGTTGATTCAGTGGCTAGTTAGGACTTATTTCTACAGTCAACTGAAAAGGTTTTTGTGTTTGGGAAATCGAAGTATAATTTCAGCTGGTTTCTCCATCTCTTTAGGAGAAAAATGGGTGTGTGATCAGTATGTACAACATGTAATTAGACTGAAAGGGGAGACTCCATTGTTCTAAAGCTGCAGCCAGGCGCCAGAGGATGAGAATTGGAGAAGAAATGGCTATTGTTGGAATCCTGTCTTCTAGCCTTCTTTATATCTGTGTGACCTTGGACAAATCCTACCTCTCTACCCTGTAATTTTTTCCCCTATGAAACCATAAGATTGGGTCTGTGGGCTCCCTCCTGCCAGGCTGCCAAAGGATTTATTGACAAGATGTTGAAATGTCTTGCTGTGGAAAACTTCTGTTTGGTAGGGTTGCTAGGGACTTATTGTGGGGAGGGTGACTTTGTAGCCTCTGGTTGCTTCTTCTAGCTTTTGATGTCTCTGAAAGCAGCTGGAGAGAGAGAGAGAGAGAGGGAGAAAAGAAAATTGTGCTTACTGTGTAAACAGTTAATAATGCTATCAATTTCTACCTCATTGCCATATAATGGAGATAGGAATCTCATTATTCAGAGACATTCAAATGTAACAATTCTAGTCTTTACATACAGCCTCTTAATCACCATGCCACTCACACTGTGTAATTTGCTCTGTGAACTTGCGCACATAAAAAACATCACCCTAATCACTGCCAGTCAGGGCACCACTGAAGACAGAACCAGAATAATAGATATTTGAAAGGGGACATGCTGAGAACTGCACTGCTGCAAGGCAAAAACAGGTTGCCAAACACAATGGCTCTGATTGGCTTTGCAGAGCAACTGGCTGGAAACCAACGCAACTGTCCCCCAAATGGTGGCAAAGTTTGATGGTGACCCTCCAAGACCTATATTGAAATTGTATTAGTAGGATTGGAAATGAGGTCTCTCTGTGGTCTTGAAGAATGCTGTCAGATCTGGCTTTCAACTATATCACTCACATCCACTGTGCCAGAAATAGAGACTTTTAGGAGTTTCTTTGGCCTAGATATGTGCTGTTCAGTATGGCAGCCACTAGCCACATGTGACTGTTGAGCACTCAAAATGTGGCTAGAGCAAATGAGATGAGCTGTATATGTACAATACATATGGGATTTCGAATACTTTGTAAGAAAAAAAATGAATGCAAAGTAGCTCATTAATAATTTTATATTGATTACATGTTGAAATGATGCTATTTTGGATATATTGAGTTAAATGAAATGTAGTATTCAAATTAATTTCTCATTTCTTTTTACTTTTTAAAATTATTTATTTATTTATTTAGGCTGTGCCGGGTCTTAGCGGCAGCATGTAGGATCTTTGTTGTGGCATCTTTGTTTGCAGCATGGGGGCTTCTTAGTTGCGGCGTGGGGACTGTTAGTTGCAGCATGCATGCAGGATCTAGTTCCCTGACCAGGGATCAAACCTGGGCCCCCTGCATTGTGAGCACGGAGTCTTACTCACTGGACCACCAGGGAAGTCCTCTTTTTAGTTTTTAAATGTGACTACTTAGAAAATGTAAAGTTATATGTGTGGCTCACATTTTATTTCTATTGGACAACACTAGCCTAGAGAAATCAGATGCTTGTTTACTCTAATTGCTATGATTCTACCTTGTTTTTCTTGCTCCTTTTACAAACTCAAGTCCCTTTGAAGATTCTTCACATTGATACTAGGAGCCTGCTTCCTCATTCCTATTCAGGAGCAGAGCTCCTCCCACCATTCTTCCTGGCACCCCTCTGCCTAACTCCTGGTGCGGACAGCTTGGGTAAAACATGTTCCTATGGTGGCAAAGAATGCCCTGTTTTCAGGGGCACCTGGGTCAGAATTTTAGATGGACTATATGACTCATGGTGGACATGGGAATATCAACCTGACACAGGTTTAGCCTTTTGATGGGGTTTGGATTTTGTCCCAGAAGATCTAAGGGGGTGAAGAGGGGGTCAAAACCCACAGTACATCAAAATATGTGTGACTTGTAAAGCTCTGTTTATGGTGGCAAATTTATGGCCAGAGGTGCAGATCCTGGGGGCAGATGGTTTTTGTTTGGCAAAAAAAGTGTGTTTTGTTTAGTTGAATTGGAGTGACTGCCATGGGGGACACACTTCCATTTCTCACAGACTTTACCATTCTTGTTATCTTAACTCAGCTGATTTGTGTCACCTGCCTGGCTGCTGAAGATGGATGTGTTTGTGTACCTTGCAAGATGGAGGGGCCACACTTAGTAACACAGCTATGCCTGGTGGCTGGCACAGCTCCTGTCCCCAGGAGCTCACAGCCAGCGCATAAGTTACAGCATAACCAAGTCTGGATTGACGGATGTTTACCAAGCACCTGATCACCGCTCTAAGATCCAGGGAAAAAAATTGAGAGAAACAAATCAGCTGTGGGTACAACAGAAGGTACAGGTGACTAACTGTGCCTTGGGGAAGGATATTTAAGAGGAGGTGGGGTATAGGAGGAAGAAAAGTAACATTTTTGAGCCAAGACTGGGCCATACATAAGATTAAGCACTTGTCATGTACCATCTCATCTACTCCTCAAAACAGACATCAGAGCTAGATATTGTTATCTTCATTTGCAGATAAGGACGGGAGGCTCATGGAATCTGCCCAAGGTCACACACAATGGATAGAGCTAGGATTTGAATCCAGGTCTTTCCGAGTGGGCTTAAGGCCATGGTTTGTCCACTATGCTCCCCATAACACCCTGGGATTAATGAAAGGATGATTCATAACAGCTGCTTTATTTCTGTTTGCTGGGCCTCTCTCCCACCCCCTACCCACACCTTTCCAAGAGAGTTCTTGTGTTTTTAACCCTAAACTCATTTATCTATTAAAGTTACAATAATATATTTTTGCAAGCATACAAATTTGCAAAATAACTAATGATTTTTCAACAAAGATACCAGATATATTTAATGGCAAGATAAAGGTATGTCTAACGACTTCTAAAGTCATCATGAAATCAAAAGTTGCACGTCTAGGAAATGTACCAATGGAGCTCTCTTCCATTATCTGTGTATTTTAATTAGTCTCATGTGAATATCTCTTCCTTTTTTTGGTGATTGGCTAGAATCCAAGGGTGTTTGGAAGATGGCCCTTGGAGTTCATAAGCATTGTTAACTCTTCTAAGAGGAGAGGGAACACATATGTCAAAGAGAGGCATGAAAATGACACATACTAAATCCAACTTCCTGAGCTTGTTCACCCCCTAAGGAGACTCTAAAGGAAATGTCTCTGTCCCTGGCATCCTGTCTTATCTTTCCTTCTGCCTGGAGGGGATGTTTATGGACAGTCAAGTTTGTTGTCTAGGGCATCTGACCAGCCTGCAGTACACTCTGATCCCAGCAGTGATTAGGCCTGTTTGATTATAAAGCTCTGGTTCTCGTCTGTAGTAGCCTTTAGCACTGATTCCTTAGTGATAAGCAACTGTGCCCCACCCCAAACCAGTGTGTTGGCTGAACTCTTTCTGTTGCTATCCCGACTAGAAGGGCTTTGCCCCACCCCTTTGCCCTAGACTACCTTGGGACTGGCTCTTCAAGTGGGCAAAGGTCAGGGAGAGTTGCAACTGAGCATGCCAAGGGTTATGGCCTTTCTGTGCACCCTGAGACAGTGGACTTCATCAGCATGTGTCTGACTTCCCTCTGCTACAAGTGGGAGTGAAGGTCACCATGGGCCCATTCAGAGCCCAGGCTCTAGAATCTGACACACCTAAGTTTGAATCCTTACCCTGCTACCTTCTGGGTGGGTCACCTAGTACAGGTTGACTTAATCATCTATGTACAAATGTATAATAACATTTATGTAAAAATGTATAATAACAACAAGGATGTTGTGATATTTTAATAATAACAGCAATCACTTCTATTGCTTTTACTAAGTGCTATGCACTGTTCTGTGTGTTTTTATATATACTAACTTAATTAATCCTACAACAACCCTATGAGGTAGGTACAATTATTATCCCCATTTTACAGATGAGGAAACTGAGATGGGGAGAGGTTAAGAAACTTCTCAAAGTTCCATAGGTAGTAATTGCATACCTGAGATATCCAAGTAGTGTGAGTCCAGAGTCCATTCCTAAGCACTAGGTTATGCACAAACATTAAACACATGCAATTTTGGATCACAGTAGATGTTCCATAAATCATATTAATCCAATTATTATAATTCTTATTATTATTTGGCTGTGCTGTGTGGCTTATGGGATCTTAGATCCCTGACCAGGGATTGAACCCATGCCCCTTGCAATGGACACACACAGTCCTAACCACTGGACCACCAGGCAATTCCTCAATTATTATTATTTTTAATGGTCCTGGTTTTCATGGCTTCCATGAGGCACCTTAGAAATGGAGTGACACTTGAGGCATTTTTATGAAATGATGACTTCTTTTTTTCATAATTTTGAGCTTGGATGAGGGTATTCTGTCTAAATTCAGTTCCTCTGTCTTTTAACTCTAACTTATAAGCATTAATATTTTCATCACATTTTGCAGTTTACATTTTACATTGTACTTACTGATGGACACTAACATCTTCTCATGGGTTCTTATAAGCTACAGTGAGTTAATATGTGTAAAGTATCAATACTTAGACAAGAGCTTGGCACTGAGCATGTGCTTTTTAAGGGGAGGATATATGGAGGGTCTTGACGAAGATATGAATATGATTTCACCTGATCCTCCACTTTGATCTTTCCTTAGGGGGATGCTTCTGTCCCCAGATCCTCTAGGACAAATCAAGACCGTGTGCCATTGTTGAATACTGTGTTGCTAACTGCCAGGGCAGGAGCTCCTTGAAGCTGGAGATCTAGCTGGATTTATCCCTGTGGCCAAGGCCCACCACATTAACTGGTGCACAAAAAACAAGCATGAACTTGGCAAGAAACTGAATTACATTTCTTTGTACCAAACTCCAATAAGGAACAAGACAAAAATAAATAAGAGGAACATATCTTTGCTTCCCAAACTTGCTATTCTACCTTTTAGGTCCTAGATTTAAATTATTATTTCACGACACAAGGAGTTAATAACACCCTTCAGGTGACCCAACAGTTAAGCCAACATCACCTTATGCAAATTGTCAGATATAGGACTTATGTCACATTACATGGAAGACAGGGGCTGCGGGTACAATAAGAAGACTGGTTTTTTGCTCATATTGTTTCTATAACTCTGAAGATTCTCTGTACACAACTTCTTTGTATGCATATACATTTATATATTATATATAATATTTATTGAGATTCAACTATGGGCCAGGCATTGTTTTAAAAGCCTTATATGTATTAACTCATTTGATAGCCCCCTGAGGTAGATATATTTATGATCTCATTTCAAGGACACTGTGGCACAGAGAGGTGAGACAGGCCGCCCAAGGACACACAGCTGGTATGTGGTGGAGGTAGGATTTGAACCCAAGAATCTGGCTGTGATATCTTACATATCACACTAAACAGCTGATTCCTTATTTTGATCCAGTCCTTCACTTTCTAATATGTAACTGCCATAGAAAACTCTATGTTAGTTATATCAAATTAACACATCACAGAGATTTCAGAAGGGGCTACAACAACCCCCCTCTCCTGCCCCCCCCCCCCCCCCCCCCCCGCTGCCCCCAACTCCGGAGAGAACTGCCTGAGGGCTACCTTTCCTGGGTGGTCAGCAACTGTTTTGCCCCATGAACATTTTCTTTAAATGGCAAAGGGCCGAGAGAAGTGTGAGTTCCTGAGAGAAAGTGACAAACTCTGCTACTTTAATTAAGTGGCCTTTCCCAAGGAGGTAGCACACTTCCAAATGGTCCATCAGAGGGATCTCCCTTCATCCACTGCTCCCATATCTGCCCCAAGGACCTGGCCTGGGAAGTGAATCACCTGCAAGCCTAACATTTCCACTCTCCCCTGGTCTCAGTCAAGGGCTGCTATAGCACAATACCATAGACTGAGTGGCTTAAACAACTAACACTTATTTCTCACAATTCAGGGAACTGGGAAGTTTAAGACTAGGGTGCCAGCAGATGTAATTTTGGTGAGGGCTCCCCTCCTGGCTTGGAGATGGCTGCCTTCTTACTGGGTGCTCACCTGACCTCTTCTTTGTGCACTCAAGAAGACAGAGAGCTCCTCTTCTTATGAAGGCACTGACCCCATCATAACCTCATCTAAATCTAAGGCTACTTCTTCAAATACCATCACATTGGGGGTTACAACTTCAATCTATGAATTTTTGGGGGACACAGACATTCAGTCTATAACACGTTTCCTCTTTCCTGCAGACAGTAGGTCCCAGAGCTGTTGATTCCAGTGCAAAGTGAGGCACCGAGGCACCGAGCAGATACTTAATAAATACTTGTTGAATTGGAAGAAGTTGAATGATGCCCTGGTATTGAAAAGTCTCTGAGGACTTAGGCTTTCCTTTCTGCCTGGAAGAGGGACTGCAGAATATACTAAAACTGCCAAAGCAGCCAGGAGGAGGAAGAGTGGTGGGGGTCAGAGTCACTTAGGCAGTGTCTGGTAAAACAACTTTGCCTTAGGATAAATAGAGAAAAGAGATGGGTGTCAGAGTGAGGAAGCCTGAAATTTGTGTCTTGGTGCTGCCCCGGAAAGGCTGTGCAACCTGAACATGTCAGACAGCCCTCCTCCTTGCTCTTCTGTAAAGGCGGATGATACTAACTTCATGGAAGTGCTGGGAGGAGGTGGTGGAGCAGCATTTATAAATCACCAGCACACCTCCTGGCTCGGAGGAGGTGCCAGAAAAGGTCTCCCCTTCTTAAATTAACGCGTTGTCTGTGTCAATGAAGCCTTCGATGGGATATGGGTAATCTGGAGAGCAGATACGGGAGTGCTACGTACACATGAATCACAGGCTTATAGAAGCTAATGTTAGTAGATGACCTAAAAGAGATATGTCACGGGAACCAAATAAATTGTTTATACCTGTGAGGCCACCCACGAAGTCTGAGGCTACCCTTGTAGCCCTCAAAACCCCTATCCCCCAGAAACTTTTTTTTTTTTTTGCGGTACGCGGGCCTCTCACTGTTGTGGCTTCTCCCGTTATGGAGCACAGGCTCAGCAGCCATGGCTCACGGGCCCAGCCGCTCCGCGGCATCTTCCCGGACCGGGGCATGAACCCGCGTCCCCTGCATCAGCAGGTGGACTCTCAACCACTGTGCCACCAGGGAAGCCCCCCCAGAAACTTTAAAGGGACTGGAGTAATACACTTAAAAAAAAAACAGCAAAAAACAGCTTACTGAAAAGGGCAGACTAGAAACTATGCAAGGAAGAGCAGGGGTAATACTAAGCAAGCATGTGGAAGCAAAGGGAACTTGCTTCACTAAAATTGGAGCTAAACTTACCCACCTGGGTAGCTTTGTGTGCAACAAGTAAGTTGCCAGGCTCTCTGTGCCCCAAGGCTCCCCCCATCACTTACCTGGGAGGTCCAGCTGCCTTTCTCTACCACCAGCTTTACTCCCTCTGCCCATCCTAGTTCTCATCACAAAGCCCAGCTCTTGACTCAGGTTACTGAGAATCGCAGGGCAATGGGAGTTTAGAAAAGGCTATTGACTCCCCTTCTTCAGGAGTAGTGTTAAGAACATGGACTCCAGAATCAGACTCATCTGGGTTTGTGTTCAGGCCTCACTGCTTATTGGTCATGTGACCTTGGGTACATTTCTTAACCTCCTTATCTGTGAAATGTTCATAATAATTGCACCTACTTCACATGGTTGAGTGAATTAAATGATATAATACAAGTGAAACACCTACAGCCATGGCTGGAAAATAATGAACACTCAGCAGAGAATAACTGTTATCATTCTTAGTACTGGTATTTTTACAGACTGGGAAAAACCAGTTGTCTTTCATTCTGTTTCCTCTCTGATCCTGATGGTTGTGGGCTAGTGGAGAGAACAAGACCAACTGGAGGCTTTGCCACTAATTGACTGTGCAACCTTGAGCAAGCCTGTAACCATTCTGAGCCAGACTTGCCTCCTCTCTACAATAAGGACAATAGTGCTCGCCCTCACTAGACTACCCGAGTGCTGGGAGGTTCACAAGAGACAACACCAACAAAGTGCAGTTAGTCTACACAGAGGGGAGACGGGAGATGATACCATTCATGACGCCCTAATGACCCACAGTGGTTCTCCATGTGTGGCCCACAGCACACCCTGTTAGAAATGCAAATTCTTAGGCCCCACCCCAGACCTTGTAAAACCAGAAACTCTGGGTGTGGGGCATGCGATCTGCGTCCAGCCAGCATTCCAGGTGATTCTGTTGCACCTTCAGTTGTGGGAAGCACTGTGTTATGGTCATCCGGAGAAGGGCAAAGATGAGATACCCACAAGAAGCTTTTTCCTTAACTTTGGAAGATATTTAGAAATAATAAAATGATCTTCCCTCACTCTCTTCTTATGTAGAAGAATATTCAAATGTATTTTAAGTGTAGACATTGTGTCCCACTAGAATTCATATGTTGAAGTCCAAATCTCAGTACCTCAGGATGTGACTGTATTTAAAGAGGTAATTAAGGTAGAATGAGGTCATGTGGGTGGGCCCTAATTCAATATGACTGGTGTCCTTGTAAGAAGAAGAGCTTTGGATACAGACAGGTACAGGTGGAAGACCATGTGAAGACACAGGGGGAAGGCATCTATCTACAAACCAGAGAGAGGCCTCAGAAGAAACCAACCCTGCCCACACCTTGATCTTGGAATGTCTAGACTCTAGCATTGTGAGATAATACATTTCTTCTGTTGAAGGCACCCAATCTGTGGTATTTGTTATGGCAGCCCTAGCCAACTAAGACAGCCTACAACCAAGGTGGAGCCCTAAGCAAAGAGTGAGCTCTGCATAGTCGAGGCTGGAAGCTGCAGGCAAGGAGTCAAGTGCAGGCTTGAGAGCTTCAGACCCTGTTGGGGACTATAAGGGGAAAACCATTTTTAGATACCTCTCCTGATGAAAGCAAAAGAGGTGGGGTGCTTCCTCACTTTAGAAAGAATTATCCACTTTATAATTGACTCACTTGTCACAAGAGGTAGATGAGAAGCAGTGATAAAAACATTATGGAATCAGAATGAAAGTCAGCAGAAAAGTATTATTTGTTCTACAAACAACTGGTTCGCATATAACTTTTTAGGAATGCGTTTACCTCAGGAAGGCAGACCCCCAGGACCATGAGCAAGGGATTAGATTGAACCTCTGGAAGAAGTTAGTTGGAAGGGCCAGAAGAGCCTGGCCATTTTCAGCCCAGACCAGGGGCAAGAATATTGTACTTATACCTAAGGGAAAACGATATGCAGGACATTGATGCCTTGATTATTTGCTAAGTGGGTTTGCTTCCCCCACCTTTGAGTTTCACCTGCATTAAATTAAAAAAAAAATTCTTCCCCCCTGAATATTTAGACATAAAAGTGTGGCCAGATTCTACAGGGGTTTGGTAAACCTGAGGCTGTGTTGGTGGGTGCGGCCAAGGGATTTGAGAGAACACCTACAATCAGTTCTTTCATCCTGCCGCCTTCTCTAGGGTGTGACCACAGATGTCACATCAGACAGACAGATGTACACACAAAACTTTTCACAAGGCTTTCTCTGAAGTCATTATCCTAGGGTTGACATTTGACAGGTAGACAGTTTGGAAACTGCTTACAAGAAGCAAGCCTTTTCTCCGAACCCCCCACTGTCTAAACTCAAACTATTTTTTAAAATGTTATTTTAAATGATCATACTATAACTGGGCAGAAGGCTGACCTTCCTCATTTAAACGAAGACTCACATGGTGTTTTTTGTTTCTTTGTTTGTTTTTAACATTCAATAGGAGATGCAGAAGTTCTTTCAGGTCCTAATGATTTCTTTCTTTTCTTCCATTAAATAATCCTTCCAGGGAATCTCCAGCATGTGCAAAGCACGATGACTGCATGACTGAAAGAACAATTTGACCTTTGGTCTCTGCTCCAAGGACATACCCACTGATAGACCGTTGTCTGTCATAAAGATTTCCACATAAAACTTTTCTTTCTCTATCCATTCTGTTTCTTGGCATTCATGAAAAAATCAATATGCTGGAGTTGCATGGAGTAAATCTATTGCTAGTAGACTCGCTTGCATAAAATGCATTTCCCCTTACATCATTTGTGTTTGGGAAGGTACTGTCAGTGGTGGGCAGGGGCAGAGAGAAGAGTGTATAACCAGCATGAGATTTGCTGCTGGGTTGCTTTAAATTTGGCGCTGAGAAGCTGGGATCAGTCTTATGCTGAGTATAAGACGCTGCATTGTCTTGGCAGTGACATGAAGGCTTACCTCTGGGTAAAAATTTCCACGGTCATCCGTTTTTTTCTTTCTTCTTAATAGCTCACTCTTTCTTTGGGAAGTGGTCTTTACTGTGTGCTGGGTCTACACTGACATTTCCCCAGTGAGAGTTGAATGAGTATGTGATTTACACTTGCAGTCGGCACTGCAGTGTGCTGCTCAGGCCCCCCACTTCAGGACTGCAGCTAGCAGTTGTGATCGGCTGACAGCTTGCACCTATGTCCTCCTGCTCCCATAACCCTCGTGAAGAGAAGCCACCTGTTTAAGGTCACATCCCTTTCCTAGGAGCAGCCAGAACACAGTTTTATTTTATAACTTTGTAACACCTGGAATTCTCATTGAGATATTAGATGACAAATTTAAGCTTTTAGAAAACAAATTTGTGTAAATTTGTAATTATTCTCTTATTTTGGCATTGTCATTTAATTTTAATAAAGGATAAAATATGCAGTAAAGATTTAAAGAAAAATGGTGGGCTGATGCGGGGTTAGGAAGGTCCAGCCCCCTTCCCTTTTTTTTTTTTCCCCCTTCCTTATTTTGGGACTTCTCTGCAGGGCCATCCCAGCTCCAGAGCACCCTGTGGAATTAACAGAGACCTCTGCTGTGACTGCACTGCAGCTTGGCTTCTCCCTCTGCCTGAATCGGCAGCTTTTGTTCCTGCACAGATGTCAGTGCCAAGATCATTCCCTAATAAACCTCCTACAGGCAATTCTCCATCTCTGAGCCAGTTTCCCAGGGAACCCATCCTGCAGCAAAACTTTCCCTTAAATAGGACTGTTGTTTTATTTCTCGTATGGATTATTGTTAAGGGATAAGTTCATATTTTAATTCCAGGAATTGATATGTATTACTTTTCAGAGACTTTATGTATTTAGAAATTTTTCTGTGCATGCAAAGTGTACAAAAGAATTGAAAATGTTTTGAACTCCATTGGAACAAAATAGCAGTGAGAGAGCTCTCTTCAGGTTAACCCTGAAGATTTGGTCATCAGGTTTAAATTGACTGCCAACCACATAGAGTGGCCATGTGGTGGAGGGGAAAGTCTGAGTCCAGGGGTCTTGACGAAAAAGGCCAAAGGGTCAATCCCTGTATTGTTTGGTTTGTTTTCTGTTCTTTCCTGGTCTCAACGTGTACTCTAACCTGGCCAGTCCTATCAAAAGTGTTCTCTTGACTGGTCCTTGGAACTGGTGAGAGTGTGTAGATAACCACTGCAAATCTGTCATCATGGGTAGAAAAACAATCCCTGGCACCGCCCCTCCATGTATGGAGAGCAGAACATGTATCAAGATCAACCCAGGAGAAGCCAACTTGGGATTTTGCCCCCAGAGGGAAGAGTAGGTAGGTTTCCCCAATTTGTTTTTTTTTTTTTCAAATTTAGAATAAACACAATTTTTCCTATATTAAGTAGCTTGTTTTACCAACAAGGAGAACCAATGAGTAAGGTACAGGGAAAATAGCATTAAAAATGTCTTTGGTTTAAATATTTTGTTAGGTTGAGCTGATGATTGCAAATCTATCAGAAACATTGCTGTTTTTGAAAATGAGCAGGCTGGAGAATTAGTGAAAATTCAATGTAAGTATTGAAAAGTAATGGGATGCCCCTTTCATTTGTACAGTAAAAGTGTATTTTACTTTAGTATACAACAACACAGGGGGAAAACTGAATTCATTTTAATAGAATATTATAGCATAGAAACGAATTTAAATCTAATATGTTAGAATAATACCCCAAACTCTATTTTTGATTGACTGGGGAGCTTGAGGCTTGCTAATTTGACAGCTATAAAACTTGGGCTTCCCTGGTGGCACAGTGGTTGAGAGTCTGCCTGCCAATGCAGGGGACACGGGTTCGTGCCCCGGTGCAGGAGGGTCCCACATGCCGCAGAGTGGCTGGGCCCATGAGCCATGGCTGCTGAGCCTGCGCGTCCAGAGCCTGTGCTCCGCAACAGGAGAGGCCACAGCAGTGAGAGGCCCGCGTACCGCAAAACAAAACAAAACAAAAAACCCTTATATCTTTGCATTGTTGTTTCGTATTGCTATGCTCTGCCGTAAAATATATTCATTGTTATCGAAAAAAAAGTAATGGGAATTTGTATCTATTTCATTATTATATATTATAAACCATGCACACATATATACATATGTGTATATATGTGTGCATATGTTTTATATCTGTTTATATGATTTATGCACACTGCCAAAGTTTGGAAGAAATGTTTTGCTAAAAGTAAAACAATTTATTAGAATGGTGGAATTTGAGTAATTAGAACATTTTTATTAGTATTTTTATTATTGTTTGAACAAATTAATATTTAAAAATAAGTATCATATGGACTTCCCTGGTGGTCCAGTGGCTAAGACTTTGCCTTCCAATGCAGGGGGTGCTGGTTCGATTCCTGAGGGGGAGAACTAAGATCCCACGTGCCTCGTGGCCGAAAGGCCAAAACATAAAACAGTAGCAATATTGTAACAAATTCAATAAAGACTTTAAAAATGGTCCACATCCAAAAAAAAATCTTAAAAAAAATAAGTATCATAGAAAGAATGAAACGAGTTAATAAAATAAAAATGGAAAACTATAGGACAGGCAGATCTTGACATTTGAAATAAGAACCTGGTGCAGAGAAGCACTTAGGTAGAATATAAATTGATGACAAATTCTATTATTGTGCCCAGTATTATGTCTGGGTTGGGCTTTTAGCCTGGATTCAGATGCTTTGGGCAGGAATGATGAGTTGGTGGTCCTGGTAACCTGCAGGCATCTATTAGCTTGAGCTGATTTGCTTGGGTTGAAAGGGTATGCTAAGGGGAGGAAGAAGGAGAAAGAAGGATGGTTTGGTGCCAGTCTCAGATAATGACCCCTGGCCTGGCCCCAGGGACTCTTGGAACAGGTGGGGCTGCTTAAATGAGGGGAGGAAAATGTATATGTGTGTCTGTGTGTGGGGTGTGTTGGGGGCCAGCAGAGATGGAGCGAAAGAGTACCGAGCCATGAAAAGGTTGTGGCAGGGGAACTGAACTGTGAACACTTGTGAGCTGCCCTGTCCCTGGTACCCCGCCAGTCCTCAAGGAGAATTTAACTGGGGCCTGAAAGCCTGCAAGAGCAGATGCCAGTTGAGTCAATGGAATTGGAGCAACTGCTGTTACAAGTTAACATCTACGAGCATTTACTGTGCCCAGGCTTCGTGCTAAATTCTTCACAGTCTTAGCTCTATTAATCCTCCTGCAATCCCATATCAAGAGTACTTCTACCTTTTTCTAACAAATGGAGGAAACTGGGGCTTAAAGAGGTTAAGTCACTTGCTCAAAAAATGGCTGAGCTGCAAAATGTTTCTCAATTTTGGGTAATTCTCTTGGCGGTTTTTTTTTCTTTTTTTTGCGGTATGCAGGCCTCTCACCGTTGAGGCCTCTCCCGTTGCAGAGCACAAGCTCTGGTCGCACAGGCTCAGCGGCCGTGGCTCACGGGCCCAGCCGCTTCGCGGCATGTGGGAGCCTCCCAGATTGGGGCACGCCGCGTCCCCTGCATGGCAGGCGGACTCTCAACCATTGTGCCACCAGGGAAGCCCTTGGCTTTGTTTTCTTAATGGGAAGCATTTAAGTTGGTAAAAGCTTGAGATCTGAAGACAGATTTGGGTTTCTGTCATGGCTTTGCTGTTACCTGTCTGTGTGGTCTTGGACATTTATACAACCTCTTTGAACCTGCCAGAATTGTTGGAAGGATTAGAGATTATAGACACAAAGAAAAATACTTAATGATAGTTATTATTTTAATATCATTTAAGATGAAAACCTAGCTAATGACTATGAATTCATTGATGAATTAGTGACTGTTTACTTTTCAGCCAAAAGATAAAAGTAAACTCTGACCATAGGCTATTATACTTAATAGATTAATTACCAACAATTCTTTTTTTCTACATGCATTTATCATTAATGTGATGATGGTTAACTTCATGTGTCAACTTGACTGGACTAGGATGTCCCAGGTATTTGATCAAATATTATTCTGGGTGTTTCTGTGAGAGTGTTTCTGTATGAGATTAACTTATTTTTAACCATTTTTTAAAATTGATGTACAGTTGATGTACAATATTACATAAGTTACAGGTGTACAATATAGTGCTATAAAACTTTTTTTTATCAGTCCCAAACTCCCTAACTATCCCTCCCTACAACTCTTCTCCCCTAGTAACCATAAGTTTGTTCTCTGAGTCTGTGAGTCTGTTTCTGTTTTGTAAATAAGCTCATTTGTATCATTTTTTTAAGGTTCTGCATATAAGTGATATTTCTCTTTCTCTTTCTGACTTACTTCACTCAGTGTGACAATCTCTAGGTCCATCCATGTTGCTACAAATGGCATTATTTCATTCTTTTTAATGGCTGAGTAATATTCCGTTGTATATACATACCACAACATCTTTATCCATTCCTCTGCTGATGGACATTTAGGTTGCTTCCATGTCTTGGCTATTGTAAACAGTGCTGCAATGAATATCGTCGTGCATGTATCCTTTCAGACTATGTTTTTCTCTGGATATATGCCCAGGAGTGGGATTGCAGGATCATATGGTAGCTCTATTTTTAGTTTTTTAAGGACCCTCCATACTGTTCTCCATAGTGGCTGTACCAATTTATATTCCCACTAATAGTGAAAGAGGGTTCCCTTCTCTGGATGAGATTAACATTTAAATTGGTAGATTGAGTAAAGCAGATTGTCCTTTTTAGTGTAGGTGGGCCTCATCCAATCAGTTGAAGGTCTAAATAGTATAAAAAGTCTGGCCCTCCTCTAAGTAAGAGAGAATTCCTTCTGCTTGACCACCTTAGAGCTGGGGACATTGGCCTTTTCATGCCTTCAGACTTGAACTAAAACATTGGCTTTTCCTGGGTCCTGAGACTACCAGCCTTCAAACTTGGACTGGAATTATACCATCAGCTTCTGGGTCTCCAGTTTGCCAACTCACTCTATAGGTCTTGGGACTTGTCAGTCTTCACAATCGCCTGAGCCAGCTCCTTGTAAGACTCAATCTCTCTCCCTCCAACCCCCATACACACACCTCATTGGTTCTGTTTCTCTGCAGGACCCTGAGTGTGTATTCACTCAATATTGATCTAATGATGTCTGGATCGAGAGAGAGAGAGAGAGAGAGAGAGAGAGAGAGAGAGAGAGAGAGAATAAGGCAGTCTGATTTCCTACTCTCATATAGTTTGTAGTTTTCAGCCACAGAGAAAATATCCCAGTGGCTCTAAGTGCATAAGACAGAGCCCTCCTCTACTTTGGGCTTCCTTGAGGAAGTAACATGTGTGCTGAATAAGCTGAGATCTGAGGGGCCAGTGGGCTGGATTGGAAAGCATCCTGGTTAAAGGCAGCAGCATGGGTTCATTCTTCCCCTGTATGTTCCAGAGCTGAAAGAAGACAGCTGTGCTGGAGCAAAGAGACCAAGTTAAGCTGATAAATAACCTGTATATTCCCTCCTCTGCTGGTTTTTGGAAGAGACTGTATTGAATTGGTGTTAATTCTTCTCTAAATGTTAGGTCAAATTCTCCAATGAAACCATCTGGGCCTGAAGATTTCTTTCAGAAGATTTAAAATTATGAATTCAATTTTCTCAATATTTACAGGGCTATTCAAATTATTTATTTCATATTGGATAAATTGTGGTAGTTTGTACTTTATGTAGAATTGGTCCATTTCATCTAAGTTGTCAAATTTATGTGTGTAGAGCTGGTTGTAATATTCCCTTATTAACCTTTTGACATCTGCAGTGTCTACAGTAATTGTAGTAATGTCTAAGTAAAAATCGTATTTTATTCCCGATATTGGCAACTTATGTCTTTTTTTCTTTGTCAGTCTTGCTAGAGGTTTGTCAATGGATCTTTTAAAAGAACCAGCTTTTTGTTCTAGTGATTTTTTTTTCTATTTTCTGTTTTCAGTTTCATTGATTTCTGCTCTTTCAAACATTATTTCCTTCATTCTGCTTTCTTTGGGTTTATTTTGCTTTTATTTTTATTAATTTCTTGAGGCGAGAGCTTCTATTATTGATTTGAGACTTTTCCTCTTTTCTAATGTTAGCATTAGTGCTATAAATTTCTCCTTAAGTACTGCATTAGCTGTGTCCCACAGATTTTGATATGTTGTGTTTTTATTTTCATTCAGTTCAATGTATTTTTTTTAAAGTTTCCCTCGAGACTTTCTCATTACCCCTGAAGTATTTGGAAATGTGTTGTTTAGTTCCCAAGTGTTTAGAGATATTCCTGTTATCTGTCTGTTATTAGTTTCTAGTTTGATTGCATTATGGTTAGAAAACACACACTGCATAATTTCATTTCTTTTAAATTTTTTGAGGTTGGTATTATGGCCCAGGATATGGTCTATTTGGATTTATGTTCCATGGGTGATTGAAAATGATGTGTATTCTGCTATTGTTGGGTGGAGTAATCTATAAATATCAATTTGTCCCGTTGGTTAATTGTGTTTTTGAGTTCTTCTACATCTTTGATGATTTTGTGTCTGGTTATTCTATCACTTGTTGAGAAAGGGTGTTGAAGTCTACAACTATAATTGTGGATTTGTCTATTTTTTCAATTCTATCAGTTTTTGCTCCATATATTTTGTAATTCTGTTGTGTGTTGCATACACACTTAAGATAGCTATGTTTTCTTGATGGATTGACACTTTTATCATTATGTAATAATGTCTTTCTCTATCTCTGATAATTTTCTTTGCTCTGAAGTCTCTTTATATGATATTAATATAGCTACTCCAGCTTTCCTTTTATTAATGTTTGCCTGATATATCTTTTTATACCCTTTTACTTTCAAACTACCTACTTCATTATATAGTCAACCCTTGAACAACATGGGTTTGAACTGCATGGGTCCACTTATATGCAGATTTTAAAAAAATAGTGAGTACTGTAGTACTACATGGTCCACAGTTGGTTGAATCTGAAAATGTGAAACCATGGGTACAGAGGAATCTCAGATAAGGAGGAACTGTGTATACAGAGGGCCAACTATAAGTTATACATGGAATTTTTTACTGCATGGAGGGTCAGTTCCCCAACCCCTGCATTTTTCAAGGGTCAACCATACATGAAATGAGTTTTCTATAGATAGCATATAGTTGGGTCATGTTTTTTAATCCACCCTGCCAATCTTTGTCTTTTAATTGATGTATGAGAACTTTTCCATTTATGTAATTATTGACATGGTAGAGCTTATGTCTTTCATTTAATTTTTTTGTTTTCCATTTGTTTTGTTTTCACTATGTTTTTTTTTCACTGTGTTTTTGTTTGTTTCTGTTTTTTCCCTACCTTCCTATGGGTTGTTAAACATTTTTTAGAATTTTTATTTGATTTACTAATAGTGTTTCTCTTTTCATAACTTTTTAAGTGGTTGCTCTAGGTATTACATTACATATACATAACTTATAACAGTTACTGGTATTGTAATTTTACCAGTTCAAGTGAAGTGTAGAAATCTTACCTCCCCTACTGTCCTTTTACCCTACCTGTTTATAAGTGCCTTAAATAATCCACCTACATGCATTTGGAACCACAACAGACAGTGTTATCATTAATGCTTCATTTGTCAATTTAGAAAACTCAAGAGGAGAAGGAAAGTGCATTGTATTTATTCACATTTTTACTTTTTCTGTTGTTTTTTCTTCCTTCCTGGTGTTCCAAGATTACTTCTTTTATCATTTCCTTTCCATTAGAGAACTTCATTTAGCCATTCTTTTAAAGTATATCTGATGGTGAAAAATCCTCTTAGTTTCCCTTCATTTGAAAATGGCTAAATTCTTCCTTCCTTCCTGCAGGATATTTTCACTGGATACAGAATTCTGTGTTGACAGTTCATTTCCTTCAGTGTTTGAAAAATGTTGGGCCACTTCCTTCTAACCACCATGATTTCTGATAAGAAATCTGCTATTAGAATTGTTTTCCCTGTAGGTAAGGTGGTGTTTCTTTCTGCTTTCAAGATTTTTTTCTTTGTCTTTAGTTTTCAAAGTTTGACTATGATGTGTCTTGGCATGGATTTCTTTGGGTTCATCCTGTTTAGAGTCACTGAGTTTCTTGCATCTATAGGTTTATGTCTATTGCCAAATTTGAGATATTCAGCCATTATTTATTTAAGTTCTTTTTCAGCCCCACCCTTTTTTTTTTTCTTCTGGGACTCCAGTGACATGAGTGTTAGATTTTTTTTTTAATATTCCACAGGTCTCTGTTGTTCTGTTTATTTTTTTCTTCAGTGTATTTTCTTTCTGTTTTTCAGATTGGGTAATTTCCATTATCCTGTTTTCAAGTTCACTGTTTCTTCCCTTTGTCCCCTCTATTCTGCTGTTGAGCCCATCCACTGAGTTTTTAATTTCAGTTATTGTATTTTTCAGTTTTAACATATTCCATTTGATTCTTCCTTAAATTTTCTATTTCTTTGCTGAAGCTTTCTATTTTTTCGTTTATTTCAAATATGTTCATCATTGCTCATTGAAACATTTTTTACGATGGCTGTTTAAAAATATTTGCCAGATAAGTCTGATATCTGTTATTTTGGTGTTGGCATCTGTTGATTGTCTTTTTAAATTCAAGTTGAGATTTTTCTGGTTCTTACCATGATGAATGATTCTTGACTGAAACCTGGACATTTTGGGTATTATGTTATGATACTCTGGATCTTACTTAAAACTTCTGCTTTAGCTGACATCCTCTAATACCACTTTGACTGGGGGTAGTGGGTCATCTCTTCATTAATGCCTGGTGAGGGTAGAAGTAGAGGCTTCCCACGCAGCCTCCACTGATGCTTGAGGACAGGCGCAGTTCCTCTTTACTGCTGGGTATAGGTGGGAATTCCAGCTCCCCATGTGACTTCTACTGATACCACAGGGGTTGGAGTGGCCTTGTTACTGCTGGACAGTGATGAAAGTCTTGCATCTCCACTAGACCTCCTCCAACACCACCCCAGTAGGGGATAGATGTGCCCCATTACCACAGGTGGAAGTCCAGACTCCCTGCTTGATCTTTGCTAGCATGGATGGAGGTGGTTTCAAAGTTTTTTCTGTGGTGTTGGCTGGAACAGTGGTTATTTTTGTTTGTTTGTTTTTTATTAATTTTTATTGGAGTATAGTTGCTTTACAATGTTGTGAGAGTGGTATTGTTTAGAAGTTCTCTCTCTTGCTAGTCTTCTCCTTTCCTGGTTCTTTGGCTGGAGACAGCAAGGTTTTGTTGTTGTTGCTTTGGAGACTTGCTTTGTTTGTACCCATTGGCATTCTGTGTGTCTAGCTCCAAGTTTGGGATACATAAGGTAATAAGGAAACCCAGGGAATTTACCATGATGTTATTTCTTAGGTCCTGGGGTCCCTAGTGGTCTGCCTTTTTCTTTCTACCTTTCAGAGTCTTATGCTTGATTTATGAATAAGGGCCAGGGATTTTAGTTGTACTTATCCGGAGCAATAGGGAAAAGTACTTCTCCATTTTTCTGGAAGCAGAAGTCCCTAATGTATATCCAGACTATTTATTTAGTCTTTTTAATCCTGTCCCTCCAAAAAGTGGCTATAAATAAAACTTTAGCCATCAAAATTGAATCTGTATGAAGATTGCTGAGTTTGGGTTCTTTGAGATATTGTGCAGCAGTATTTTTTAGGAGTAAACCTCATGCCCTGGATTTTGCAGGAAAGTTTGGTTTCAAGTAATTTCATTGTTTTAAATAAAAGCATTTCATGAATTGAAGATATGATTTTTCATGAAAATAAATTCACAAATATGAGAAAAACTCCTGTATCTGACTTCAAGTCCCTATTTGTATTTTGAAAATGAGGTTGCTCTATCTGGTCATGAGATAATAGTTAAGCTACAGGTGACCAACATTTATTTTAATGTACTCTTTTGCTAAACATTTGGATGATTGTTAGAGAGTAATGATGACAACAACAATAATAAAAGTGAACATTTACAGAATAGTTTACTATGAGCCAGCCACTGTGATAAGCCTTTTGTTCATGGTCTGATATAAAATCCACTACAGGCCTATTCAGAAGATAGTAATATTTCCCCCAGTTTACAGATGAGTAACGACGCTTAACGAGGTCAAGTATCTTACAGTCATACAGCCAGTAAACAGAGGGAGCTAATTCTCTCTGACATCATTGTCCTTGCTGTAGACCAGCACTATCTCATAGAAATAATGAGAGCCACACATATAATTTATTTATTTATTTTAAAAATATTTATTTATTTATTTGGCTGCATTGGGTCTTAGTTGCAGCACATGGAATCTTTGTTGTGGTACATGGGCTCTTAGTTGCAGCATGTGGGATCTAGTTCCCTGACCGGGGATCGAACCTGGGCCCCCTGCATTGAGAGCATGGAGTCTTAACCACTGGAATGCCAGGGAAGTCCCCACACATAACAATTTAAAATGTTCTAGTAGCCACATTCAAAAAGTAAAGAGAAACATGTAAAATTATTTTAAAATAATATATATTTTTCAACCCCCTATAGCCAAAATATTATCCTTTCAACATACAATCAATTATTAATGAGACATTTTACATTCTTTTTTTGTATTGTCTTCAAAATCTGGCGTATATTTAACACAGCACATCTCAGTTTGGAGACTAAATTTTCATTGGAAATATTTGATGTACATTTAGATTTCAGAAAATTTACAGTTGAAAAAGTAGATTCATATATCCAGATTGTTCCAAACATACTCAGAAATTCATCAATAACTAAATTTGGTATAAATTTTAAAGTTGATGTTTAAATAAAGATCAAATACAATTAAAAACTGAGTTTCTCAGTCACTGTAACCATACTTCAAGTGCTCAAGAGTCGTGAGTGAGCTTTATAATCACTCTGTTACCCTGCCTGAATTCAATTTTCTGTTGAAGGCTGAATCTCAAGGAGAACAAAACCTATGCCATAGCCAGAAAGAGGGAGAAAATTCGTGGAAGTGAAAGAAAGGATCAGCCAAGGGTCAAGAGAAAAAGGCCTTCCTTTTGGCTGCTGTTGAAATTACAGTAAGTTCTAGAGTCTTTGGTAACCAGGAAAGGAAATAAAAGTGTTTTCCTCCATTTCTGAGAATGTGTCACGAGTGCATTCTATTAAACCTGGCTTTTCAAAGAGGGCTGCTGTGTCTTGATCTGTGAAGGATTAAAGTCAAATGAAAATGGCATTGAGCTTCAAACACAGCAGCTCATCAGCCAAGCACATCCACAAAATCCCCAGCTGTATCCCTATCGTCACACAGTTAGTCACACAGTAGAGTATACCAGTCAAAACTGAACCCTCCACCACAAGCATCGGTATGGAAAAGTTCTCAGATTTAAAAAAAATTTTTATTATTATTTTCTATACAGCAGGTTCTTATTAGTTATCTATTTTATACATATTAGTGTATATATGTCAGATCTCCCAATTCATCCCACCCCCCTACCCACCGCTTTCCCCCCTTGTCAGATTTTTTCTTATTGTAGTTGTTTATGGAGGTCTCTCAGTTATGAAACACATCCTAAAATGGCAGAAATATCTTGGTGCCAAGCAGTAGTTCCTGACCTTTTTAAACTCAAACCCATCTCACTATAATATATAATTTCACAAAACCTCTTAGGAATTAAAATAAAAAGTCATTGTATTATTTTTGCAAAGTAACTAGAAAGCAAAGAAGTTATTTTAAGTTAAAAATCAATATGAGTGGTATATTATTAAAGATTATATTGAAATATATTTTAATATGTCCTGTAATAGTATTTACAATACATATAGGGACCAGTTTAACTTTTCTCTATTTAGCAAATGAACATACGCTATTTAATCTACTCTCAATAAATAATACAAAAAACCATGATGACAAATGAATATAAAAATAACATTATGTCTTGCTTTGAAGACTGGATGTATATTAAAATGTAGATTGAAATTTTTTTTTTTAGATTGAAATTTAACTGTGTTAAATCACCAACAATAATGGCATTCACGATCTGATGGTTGGAATTCTTGCATTTTGTGTGCTTAAAATCATCACTTTAATTTGATTATTTTTTGAGTTCTGTTTCTACAAGAAGAGATGGGGGGAGGGCTCTGGGCCTTCACTATATGGCAAATACATATCTATGTATTTGCACAGAGATTGAGAGAGAGGGATTTAGAGATAGATGGTCTGGGTTTGAGTCTGACTCTGACACTTACCAGTTTGGGAACTTTGGGAACTTAAACTCTCTATACCTTGTTTCCCTTCTCTAAAAAATGGCATTAATCATTGTACAGACCTCATGGGGGCTGTTGTGAAGATTAAATGAGTTCATGTGTGCAGGGGGCTTAGAATAACTCTCAGTCCATAGGAAGAGCTCAGTAAATGTTAGCTATGGTTTATTTCCACCTGGATGTTCCACTCAGTGTGTCCAAAGCCAAATTTACCAGTTTCCATTCTACACTTGTTCTTCATGCACTTTCTATATAAATTGGTCACGTACTTTATTACCCTAAAAGCCCATGATTCAATTTTTCTTCTACTTATACTGCCTATCTAATTACTTGCCAGGTGCTGTCTGTTTTAGCTCTGATTTCTCCAAGGCATTTGCTCTTCTTCCTCACAGGACCATAGACTCTTTTTTTTTTTTTAATATTTACTTATTTATTTTTGGCTGTACTGGGTCTTAGTGTGTCACACAGGATCTTTAGTTGCAGCACGTGGGCTTCTTAGTTGCGACATGCAGACTCTTAGTTGCATCATGTGAACTCTTAGGTGCGGCATGTATGCAGGATCTAGTTCCCTGACCAGGGATCGAACCTGGAGCCCCTCATTGGGAGCATGGAGTCTTACCCACGGGACCACCAGGGAAGTCTCAGGACCACAGACCCTTAACTGTTTTTTTGTGTTATTTCTTGTCTCCCTACATTAATTTTCCATATAGCGTGCATCTAGCTATAATCTAAGTCTGAGTAAAGTCCACTCCCATCGGTGAGTCTCCATTGCCTACAAGCACCCAAGAAATCCAAGTTTCTTAGCGTAGAATGAATATAAGATCCTCTGTGATCTGTTTCTGTCTACTTCTCATTCATTTATTCAAAAAATATTTATTGAGCACTTGCTACATATTAGCCTAAAATCTTGCCATCTCTACCTGATGCTTTTACTGAACACCATGCTGCTTATCATTTCTTGAACTCATATGTTGTTTCTTGTCTCTCTGGGATGGCTCACAAGTTATTCTCTGCCTGGAATGCCCTTTCCCAAAGTCACTGAGTGTCAGAGCTAGGGCTCAGATTCATGTTTCCTGGTTCTTCACCCAGTTCTCTCTGTCTGCCACACAACAGTTCAGGACCAAGCATCTGTCCTGCATCAACTGTGAGGTGTGTAGTAGCCTCTCAATAGATGCTCCCTGAAACAGTGCATGCTACCTTCAACAATAACCACTCAAATTCTTAGGGTATTTTTACCAGTTCTTATGGAAATTATCACATATCATGTTCTTACTTCTCTTTCTGTTAGTGAGTTTTAGCTTCTTTAATCTTAGAAAGCCCTTAAAGCTTACATGGTCTTCATTGTAAAGTACAGGAGGAGAGATGCCGTGTCTTATACTGATCTAATACACAGGTTTGGACAATGGGGCTAAGATACCTATTGTGACCTCTAACTTTCAACCCACATTTGATTGAAACTGGAAAGCATAAGAATAAGCTTCTGGATGGTGAGCTCCCTATCTTCTCTTTTCTTGAGCCTGCTTAGCTTAGGCAGGCTCTAGCTTAGGTAACCATTCATACATTTATTGATCCAATCAGCAAACCTTCATTCAGTGTCCATTTTGAGCCAAGAGTTTTCCAGAAGTGCCTCATGTGACCCTACAGAACCCAGGTTTATAATCTTTTTCTTTATCCCCTAAAGATTCCACCTCTAAGGTGTAGTTTGTTGCTTCTTTCTCCTGGGACCCGTCTTTGTCTGGCACTGAAGTCTGGCCACCTCTCATTGTCTTATCCCTACTCCTGCCCTTTCATGCTTCAGACTCCGTTGCAGGTCTAAAGACGCTTCTAACTCTCTCCTTTCTCCTCTCCGTAGGTGAATGTAGGACCTCTCTCTAGAGAACCTGGGCACAGATAGTGTGTGTTTGGGGGTGATGGTGGTAACACACAGATAATGTGTGTTTGGGGGTGATAGTGTGTGTTTGGGGGTGATGGTGGTAAGAGTATTGGAATAGAATTTAGAAGCTTTACTTAGAAGTTAATTTGACCAAATCTTAAGCTGGAACATGCTGGGACCACGGAGAGAAACAGGAGTGAAAACAGGGCATAGAATAAATTTGAAAGCATTTTAAAAATCCCCTAAGGGTTAGTTTGGGTATGAGACTAGGAAAAAAAAAAACGAAACAGAACAGTCCTGGCTTATAAGAAGAATATATCATGTGTGCAGTCCAGCTGCTCTGCAAAGATTTTGCTTGGAAAACACAATGCTGGGTGTGAGAGGTAGTGGATTTCAATTTGCAGAGCGTCACTATCTTTTCTAGGAACAATTACTGTATTGTCTCTTGCCTCATCCTCAAAAGCTACCTGGACAGTGATGGAGTGAAGTTGAAAGTACAAGAAGATTCATTATTTTAATTCTTTTGTTTCTGAAAATGATAATTTTACAGCTGGATTCTTCCTAGTTTATAGAGGAAAACAATATCCTAAGAAAAGCTTTGAGCTGTTTTGGCTTTCCCCCCAAAGCTGTCCTAGGTGAAGTGAAAAGATAATAGCACTGGTGCCCTGACTGGCATTGAGAGACTGGTTTATCATTTGCTCCAGCTCTTTTCCTGTCTCCTTCCACTCCCCTCCCCCTGTGTCCCTCTCTCTTCTGCATCTTGATTCCTTCTCCAGGGCCCAAGCTTTGTCCCTAGCTGTCTCAAAGCCACTCAAATGGGAATAGTGAAATGAGCATAAACTCTCTTCTCAGGCTGTCTAAAGTCACCAAAGCCCCAGCCTGAATGCCCTCTGCATCCCTGAACCACCGTCCTGGGCTCTTGGGGCCTTAGCACTTCTCTGCTTGGGCTGGCCCAGCCTTTCTCAAGCTTCAATCATTTCAGATCTTCTTCACAGTTTTGACATATCCAAGTAGTGCCTATACTATCAATTCCTTCATAGTTTTAATTTGACTCATTTAAAAAAGCTTAAATAAACTTATTTTTAAAAGAAATTTAATTCATCACCATAAATTGAAAACCACTATCATTCACATAAGTGGAAGGTAACTGCTATGGTCTGATTGTTTGTGTCCCCTCCAAATTCATAGGTTGAAATCCTAAAGCCTAATGGGATGGTATTAAGAGGTACAGCCTTTGGGAGGTGATTAGGTCATGAGGGTCGAGCTATCATGAATGGGATTAATGCCTAAGAACTCTCTTGTCCCTTTCCACCACGTGAGGATTCGATGAGAACTCTGTAGCTCACAAGAAGGCCCTCACCTGACCATGCTGGCACCCTAATCTCAGACTTCCAGCCTCCAGAGAGGCTGTGAGAAATAAATTTCTGTTGTTTATAAGTTAACTAGTCTGTGGTATTTTGTAATAGCAGCCTGAAAAGACTAAGACAGTAACCTTAACAATGAATGCAATCAAAGCAAGATAACTAATGTCTAGTCATGTGACATCTAGAATCATCTCTCAGACTACCTGTGTTTAAGTGCTGCTTTTTGGAAAATCCCCTGCAGGGACCCTCCAGTATGCTTTCAGGTCACTAAGGTGAGTCTAAGGCAGCTTTCTCTCACCACTGCAAGGACCTTGGCTCCCTGTTCACTCTGTGAATGAACTTGGCCAAGTTACTGTTTCCTGGGCAATTTCTACATTTCTAAGCTAAAGGAATAATAGCCATCTCTTACGAGCTTTCCTTAGAATCAATGAGACAACATCTGTAAAGGGCCTTGCATATGTCTAATAATAGGACACACTCAGGAAATGTTCATTCCTTGATCTAGTGCTCCCACTGGGTCAAGGAATGAAATTTGAATGATAGGCCCTCTTGCCTTTGTATTTAACCGTCTGCTAAACTGGGTGATTTGATCCTAAGAACAGCCATCCTGCCTTCCCATTTTATCGACTTTCCTAGAATGTTTCCAAAATCCATATGTTTAATGATTAAGCTACACTAATTTTTAAAAAAAATCAACCCTATGGAGATCTATTTTACATATGATAAAATGTAACCATTTAAACATACATTTTGATAAATTTTGACCAATTTATATGCCTGTGTAATCTCCAACACAATTTAAATTTCACCACCACAAAGTTCCCTCATGCCTCTTCCTGGTCGTTTACCCTTTTCTGCACCCCCAAGTTTCTGTCTTATTGTTGAGTATTGTCCATTCCTTTTTGTTGCTGAGTAGTATGTCTTCACAGTGGGACAATTTTTTCTTGCCCATTGCCTGCTAATGGACATTTATTTTCATAGTATCTCAGTCCTGTCCATTTCTCTTCATCTCTGCTAATCACTGTAGCCTAAAGAACTAACATCTCTTGCCTGGACGACTATGATCGCTTCTCAAGTTGGTCCCCCAGCCTCCTCCTTAGCCCCCTCCAACTTATTCTTCAGTCCATAGGAAGAGTGATCTTTAGAGGTCCCAATCTGATCAAGAATCATCAACTCACCCTAAAACTCTTCATCCCAGGATAGAGATCAAAAACTGTATTTTGTGTGGCAAGGTCCACTGTGGCCAGTTCCTTCCTACCTATCCTACATGTCTTATGACTGTTTTGCCCAATGGCTCATCCTTCACCATCTCTGACCTTTAGATTCCTCCTATGTGTGGGCTGCTCACTGTCTGAATGCCTCAAGGCTTTTGTAATGCCATTGCCATCATCTGAAATGGCCCCCTCTCCCCTAAAGCCTCTCAGCCACTCTCTGCTCTGTCAGTTGATGCCTGCTAGTCTCCTCCCAACCTCTGTTGAAATGTCGTCTCTTCAGGGAAGCCTTTTTAACCCTCCTCGCTGGGTCAGCTCATTACTTTTCTCAAAGAATTGTATTGCTTTTTTCCATCAGGGTACTTTTCTCAGTTTGTAATTTTACCTTCTCTGGTGGGATTGCAGTAAATGATTAGTGTTTGTTTCAAGTGCTCAGAGATCTGGGTTGGCAGAGTCCATGACTTTCACATCCTGTTGACCCACAGTGCATTGCTCAGTGCTTGGCACATAATAGAAACCCAGTAAATAGAAGTTAAATGAGTGAATGAACGAACTGACCCTTAGTGTCCCCAGGAACACTTCTGGGGACTTCTAACTGCCATTGGGAGGTAAACTGTTGTTGACCTTAGGAAGAGGGGCTTTAAGAAAGGGGATTACATTTTTGGAGAATTGTTTTATGTTAGATGAGGTGATTATCTTACTGTTGGTATTTGGGAAAAATAGGGATGTACCTACCTACGAGCTTTGAACTTTGGAAAGGAGATTTTCTTCTAAGAGAGCTAAAATGTAAAATAAACATAAAAGGAGTCAGATTACACATATAGGCAAATTACCTGAAAGGATGGGACGGCTTCTAGGCCCTTAAAACTTGACTGTAACAGGCTTATAGTTATTCACAGAGCTGAAGAAAGAATGAGTCCTTCAGAAATGGGTTAATTAGCCTCAGAGGAAGGGTAAACCCTGTCTCGGAGAAGCTATCTGCAGAGCAAAGGACTGGCCCCATCTGGCCTCAGTATGAACTCTTCAATTCTGATTACTCTGGAGATGGCTGGGTCTGCCTTCTTTCCGGTTTTATATTCACCAAGCAGCCTTCTAATTACAATCTGGTGTCCCATGCAGATTGGTCTACAGGGAGCGAGTATTGCCATCAACTAATCTAGTCTCCGGCCTGCTTGGTGTGCTATGTCTCTTTGTAATTGATCATTCGACATTCTGGTTTTGTCCAAGGGTCTTGGTCATGAACTTGGTTAAGGGAAGTCTGTCTGTAAGAGATGGCTGTGTTCTCTGCTCAATGTCAAGTTTTGAGATACCCAGCCCGTAGACCAGAACCTGGACAGTGGGGAATTCACCCTGAAAGTGCTCTGCTGTTGGTGGGGGGCAGTTTGGGTTTCCCATTTTACAGATCGGGAAACTGATTGTTATTGGAAAGGTGGTTTAATATAACGGTTGTTGTAGAATATAGGTCTTTATTCAATCTGTATAACATTGATGTGCTCTGGATTTATGACAGGAATGCAAGAGGAAGGAAAAAATAATAACTGACAACTATTTAAATGTTTTCTATTAGAAATCTACACTTGGAATGCTTTGTGTTAAGTTTGGGCAAATCACAATTTGGATACCAAAGGGAGAGTTGTTTTCACAGTGACCTCTTTGTTTATTATAGAATGAGAAGTAACTCATGTATGAAATATTTACAAAGGGCCAGATATTATAGGTTCATTCATTAGATATGAATTGCCACGTCTCTAGCAAACAGACTTTCTGTGTCTCCATTTCCTAAATGTAAAATGGGAATAAAAATAGCAGACATTAACTGAGTATCTACTTTGTGTCAAACAATGTTCTACATGCCTAATCTTAGAATTAGATCATTGATTTTCATGAGCAACCTAGGAGGGAGATGCCATTGTATGATAATCATACAGAAGAGGAACTTGCCCAGCTAACAAATGGGAGAGAGCATTTCTAAAACCAAGCAGTGTGGCTCCAGAAACTATTCTTCTAAACACTTGACCACCTCACAGAATTAAGTGAGTTAATATACATAGAACACTTTGGTGTCTGACTCACTTTTAAGCTTCAATAACTGTTAGCCATGATTATTATCAATTTGCTTTTGTTGCCCAGTTTCTGGCCTAGGAGGAACTGGGATTGGACCTTCTGTATCCAAGCCGCCACCCTTTTCTACTATCCTTTGTCGGTGTGCATTTTCCTCTAAGGAGAACCAAAGTCAAAAAAACCACTTCGGCTTACTGCGTGCATAACAAAATCACGTTTTAAAATTTAACAGTCTTTCTTGATGATTTTACTTTACTTGCATTATTCTGAGTCTTTCCTCTTTACTCCCTGCACACTCCTGGAATTACTTTACCACTTTTAACCATATGAAAAGCCACCTGTCCCTAGTCCGTAGGGACTGGGTATTTTGTCTCTTGTGACAGCTTTGCCCAAATCTTATGGACGTTTACACTTAGTACTTTTATTGCCAATACCTAATAAAGTGGAAAAGTCAAATCTGTTAGGAAAGGTAAGATTTACAGAACTATTTACAGCCCTGGGAATCATATTCACTGCTAGTTGGAACTCAGAAGGCTATAAGATCAGGAGAGATGATTTTTTTATTATTTCCTTGCTCCATAAGCCAAAGAGAGGACTAAGATTCTTCAGCTTATAGCTGACACCTAAGATGGTTTGTATCTATAATAACAAGCCAGGAACAGAATTAAATTTCCTCCAAAGGAATTATTGTCCTGAGCTCTTTGAAGTGCAAACCATTTTTCATGGAACACAGGATTAGGACTTAAAACCAGATTGAAAACCAACTTCCAATTTTGTTGACTGGATATGCGAGGGCTTTCTGTGTATGATGCAAAATGATTTTCAGAGCATTGGTAGTATTGGAAGTATATTGGACCAGGAACCTGCTTATCAGTAATGACAATTTTTTTCTTTTTCTTCATCAGTTAATTAGTTGATCATCTAGAAACATTAGCAGCTACTCAGCTTGTTTCAGTCTTGTTACCTAAACAGTATCATTCTTTTTCATAGAAGTTTTATGTTTTGACAGGAAAAGTGAATTATTTTGACATTAAGTGAATTATTTTGACATTACTCTAATGAGGCATTTACGTAGAATATTACTCTCACTGTGTACATGAGGGTCACTTGAATTTTTACGGCATTTTTGGGTGGGTTCTTAGGGGTTTCTAACAAATCAGAATTAAATAACCTTGGCTTTGGTATAGACTTGAGTATTTAGAAATTCACTGTTAAAAATCACTAATGAAGGGCTTTGGCTTCCCTGGTGGTGCAGTGGTTAAGAATCCGCCTGCCAGTGCAGGGGACATGGGATCAAGCCCTGGTCTGGGAATATCCCACATGCTGTGGAGCGACTAAGCCCGTGCACCACAGCTACTGAGCCTGCGTTCTAGAGCCCGTGAGCCACAACTGTTGAGCCCGCGAGCCGCAACTACTGAAGCCCTTGCACCTAGAGCCCGTGCTCCACAACAAGAGAAGCCACCACAATGAGAAGCTGGTGCACCACAATGAAGAGTAGCCCCCACTCGCCACAACTAGAGAAAGCCCGTGCGCAGCAATGAAGACCTAATGCAGCCAAAAATAAATTAATTAATTAAAAAAATCACTAATGAGAGTGAAAAATTCAATAAGAAACTCTATCCTAAGGACCATGGCTAGAAAGAGCAGTTAGTGGTTTTAGATGACAAAGCTCATTTCTCTCTTCCCTCTACTAATTGCTTTTGGTTAATTTATATTTGAAAATGCAACCAATGTGTCAGCTTCCCTTCTAAAGATGCTGACAATACTTCAGTGTGTAGAATAATGGAGAATTTTGTTTTAACAGCTAAACAAAGTGAAGGAAACACCCCCTTTGCCCTCAGCCAACAAATGCTCTATGGCTTCCTTCATTTACTCTCAGTAGATTATTCCAGTCCCTAGATTCCAAAGCAAACATGGGTTTGAGAATGAGAGCCAGGCTGGACGTATCAGGTGACGATTTAAACTTTTCCATGGGCCTGGTCCCCAAGCCAAGTTTAACATCAGTTCCACCCAGACCTAGATCTCAGGACCTGGTTCTTCTGGCCCCTTTCAGGTGGAAACGAGGGTGCTGGCATTTTCATATTAAGCCTATTTTAAAGATTAAAAAAACAAAAACAAAACAAAACTTTCCATGGGCTCTAGAGCCCTTTAGAAAAGTTTCATTTATTTATTTTAAAATCTCATAGGAAGAACTGCTTTTACAGATTCATGATAAAAGAATGGAAAGATCTATGAATTGTGATTCAGATGTATGTATGTGTATGTGTGTGTGTGTGTGTGTGTGTGTGTGTGTGTGTGTGTTGGGAGAAGAAAGAGTGTGGGTTTGGGATCTGGGTTTGAGTCCCAGTAATATCACTCATTAGCTATGTGAACTTGGGCAAATAACTTGGCCTATCTGAACCTTGATTCTCATCTGTTAAATATTTGCACTGTACATTTCTATAAAGTGAAATTTAAATCAACTGATGAATATAAAAAGCCAGAATGGTGCCAGGCACTTGTATAAATTATATATTTGAATGGCATTTGACAGTTCTGAACACACTGTAGAATGATAAGAGGGTGTTGTGTTGAGATGTGGGTGACACCTTTTACTGGAATTATAAGCTGTTTAAAGCCTTCAATTTCTGAAGAATGGTCCTAGCAATGAAAACACAATGCATACAAGATAGATCATGCCTTGATATTCCTGACCAATATAGAAATGCAAGTTTTAAAATGAAATATTTTGCATACAGGAAAATGCACAGATATTAAATGAACAATTCCATGAATTTTGACAAATGAACACAGTCATGAAACCATTGCCAAATCAAGATATAGAACATTTCTCTCACCAGAAAGATTTTTTTGTGTCCCTTTCTGGTCCATACCCATTGCAGAGGCAACCATTCTTCTGATTTCTGACACTACAGATTAGATTAGATTAGACTAGATCCGATTAGATTAGTTCTGCCTTTTCTGAGCTATCTATACATGTAATTATATATATATATATATATATATATATATATATATATATATATATATATATATATAAATACACTATCGCGGCCTCTCTTGTTGCGGAGCATAGGCTCCAGATGCGCAGGCTCAGTAGTTGTGGCTCACGGGCCTAGTTGCTCCGCGGCATGTGGGATCCTCCCAGACCAAGGCTCCAACCCGTGTCCCCTGCATTAGCAGGCAGATTTTCAACCACTGCGCCACCAGGGAAGCCCCAATAATATTTTTTTGTTTCAGGGTTCTTTCACTCAAGCTGATGATTTTGAGTTGTGTCCCTGTTGTTGTATATATCAGTAGTTTGCTTCTTTTTATTGGTAAGTATTGATATTATCCTATCATATATCATGTTTTTTATCCTTTAAGAGAAAGGATGTTTGGGTCTGTCACTTCCAGTTTGGATCTATTATGAATAGATCTGCTGTGAACCTTCTATTTAAAAAAAAAAATTAATTAATTAATTTATTTTTGGCTGTGTTGGGTCTTCATTGCTGCGTGTGGGCTTTCTCTAGTTGTGGTGAGTGGGTTCTACTCTTTGTTGCGGTGTGCGGGCTTCTCATTGCGCTGGCTTTTCTTGTGGAGCACGGGCCCTAGGTGTGTGGGCTTCAGCAGTTGTGGTGTGCGGGCTTCAGTAGTTGTGGCTCGTGGGCTCTAGAGCGCAGGCTCAGTAGTTGTGGTGCACGGGCTTAGTTGGGATCTTCCTGGACCAGGGATCCATGTGGGATCTTCCTGGACCAGGGCTTAAACCCATGTCCCCTGCACTGGCAGGCGGATTCTTAACCACTGCGCCACCAGGGAAGCCCTGGAACATTCTTGTATAACTCTTTATGGCGACAAATGTTTTTATTTCTCTTGGGTAAACACCAGTTTCCCACCAGCAACATACGAATGTTCTGATTGCTCCACCTCTTCACCAACACGTGATATTGTAAGTCTTTCTACATTTAATCATTCTGGAAATGGAAATCTTTACCACTCAATTTAGGTGTAATGATTTCCTTCAGTTATTCTTCTTTTGTTTTTTGGCCGCACCATGCAGCTTGTGGGATCTTTTTCCCTGACCAGGGATCAAACCTGTGCCCTTGGCAGTGAAAGCGTGGTGTCTTAACCACTGGACCGCTGAGGAATTCCCACAGCAGTTATTCTTAATCTGAGTGTCTTGTCACGGTGTTGGTTTTGGATGAATTATGAGGAATCACGAAGGATTTATTTTAAAAAACAGTAGTAGTAATAGTTTAAGCACCGAAACTTATAAATAGTTTTGTTTATACATTGAGAAAAAAATATATATGTTTTCTGAAAGCGATAAAAGAGATAATAGTTAATGCTACAGAAATTATATGTTACAGACTTAACTATGCTTCAGGCCATAGAAATGGAAAGTTCTAGATGCACTTTTAATACATGTAGCAATTATAAATTATTGTAAGACAGGATAAGAAACTTGTAAAAACTCAAGGGTTAGAAAGTTAAAAATTTGCACAACCTAAAAAGGTAGTGGGTAGTCTGTATTCAGGTAGTTCTCTCTACCTGTCCATTCATCCATCTATCTATTCACTCAAGAAGTATTTATGGAGAACTTAACATATGCCAGTGACTATACATGTAATAATATTTACATGTATAAATATGTCAGTGACTGGTAGGTTCTGGGAATACAAGAATGACAAAAGTGCAAGGAATTTTCTAGTCTAGTGGGGCTAACTGACATAAACATGGGTGATTATATATAACAGTTGGTCAGCACCTAAAGAGATCAAGATTGCAAGTTTAACGTTATGATTTTTACAGACGTCACAGAGAACCTAAGGATAAACTAGTGACACTATTTATTAATTTGTTCAACCCCGTTTGTTAAGCTCCCACTAGATGCTGGAGACTTCCTTGATCACTGAGGAACAAAAATGAGACAACTTCTGTCCAGTGGTTTTCAAGTGTTAGCATACACAAGAAAAAAAGAGGAAGCTTGTTAAAAGTGCAGATTTCCTGATTTAGTAGATCAGGTGGCCAAGAATCTGAAGTTCTAAAAGGTATTCCAGGAAATTTTGCTGTCCATGATCTGTGAGCAACCCTTTGAAAAACATCCTATGACTTATTGGAGAAAAAAACATAAATAATTATATAACCCTGTGAATGAGCAATACTGGAAATATGTACGAGGGAGGTAAATCCACTTCCACCCCCAGGAAAACAAAATCTCTTATTGTCATTGTCTATGTCTGGAGGTGATTGAGTAATGTTAGTACTACACTTACATTGTAATCGTAAGCAAGTGATTGCTACCCTGCTGAATTTGGACTCAAGATGGTAACATCAACTATTACCTGAATTTCCGACCTAGCCCATGAATTTTGGACTGGCCAGCCCCCATAGTTGTGTGAGCCAATTCCTTAAAATAAATCTCTCTATTTATATTTTTTAAAAATTGATCCAGCAACACTGACTCTGCTTCTCTATGGTAACGGTTGACTGGGGCTGATCAGCAGCTGTTCCACTTCCGCGGGGTATTTGTATTTCAAGTTCCTCAGCTGGCACAGTTGCTCACGTATTTAATCTGCTTGACCTCTGTAGGCATTTGGGTTTCTGACCCCCAATCCAGAGAGACATAAAATTAAATCTTGTTGGTATTTCAGGGGCCAGGCCAGATTAGGAGCTTTGGAAGTTCTAGCATGGGAAAGAATAGGGTACCTATCTTCCACTCCCTACCCTAACCTTGCCTCTATGTATTTAAAAATAAAAACAATATCCAGCCACACCAAAGTGTAAGCCAGTCCAATAACTAAAGTTCAGATTTTTTCCCCCCCCTCAGGGAAAGTGACTTCCTGGGTGCCTTTGGGTAATAGCGAATTCTTTGCAAAGTAATGTTTTGGATGTTATTGCTTTGCTGGTGTCAAGCTATGGACTTGGTCTGTCTTGGGGGCACTGGGTCGCCTCCAACCTGCAGCATTTGCTTTCACCCAGGTTTCCCTGCACTCGCTCTGCATCCCTAGTCTGGAGTATAACCCCAACCTCAGCCTCTGTGACAGCAGCTGGGATAATCCCTGTCTCTTTGGAGCCCCTCTCTTCTTGGGTCCCAGAGCCCAGCCTGCCCCTCCGCAGTACTGGAGGCCAGGCTTATGGCGGTAGAAATCAGAACAGGTCCCTTGGCAGAGGGGGCCAGGGCTCTGGATATTGTCTATTAGCTCAGGAACTGAGATGGTCGGGTGTGCACTTGGAATTCGGCAGTGACTCTGGTTGTGAGAGTGTCCCAAGAAGGCTTTGAATTTGGGTTCTGCCTGGGGCTAGAACCTTTGCACATATTATCTTATCGATTCTCCATTTTAATTCCCATTCTCCAGATGAGGAAGCTGACGCTGATGATCTCTCAGTAAGTGGCACAGTCTGGCTTTGAACCCAGGCCTGTGTGACTAGTCTCAGTGCTTTGTTTGGGGCACGGAACAGGGGCAGTCACTGTTGCCCCATGGAGACAGAGTAGATCACAGGGAAGACTGCATGTGAGTAGGTTGTCCTTTCTAGCTTAGCACAATGGCTTTAGGAACATGAGTCTTTTGGACTGTGATAAGGAAGAGGACATTTAAGGGCACCAGGTAAGATCTGTGGGCTCTTCTTTCCTGCTCTGTCCTCTGAATTCTACTGTGAGAAGAAGTATCATCAGATTAGGTCTCCTTTCTGTTTTCATTTCAACCTGGATTCTTGTGGCAGGAAGCAACAATACTCTTGTTCTTGTTTCAACGTGAAGTGACATTCATAAAATTGTAAGCTGCAGGAGAGCAGACCCCAAGACCAAATCTGATAGTTGTTAGCATGTAAGTCTGTTTGGGTACTTTTACTTGTCTGAAAGAATCCTCGTAGAGTTGATTTTCCAGTTGTGATAGACACAGGGCCCCAAATGAAGACTTCCTGAGCAGAGGAAAAAAGACAAAAGAGATATACAAGTGGATTGGGTGGCACTTTCCTAGGCTCATGTTGAGAACTTCCTCTATACGGGTTGTCTGTTTACCTGTATGTGTTCTCTCTGGACCGTAAATTCTCAGAGTCAAGGACTACTACCTCCTTAATCTCTGTATCCCCCTTCACTTAGCACAGTGTCTGGTATATACTAGGTGGCCACGGATGACTGATGCACAAATGAATGCGTGAATGGAGGGATGAGAAGCAGAAGAAAAGTCTATAGACTATACAGTATTTAGGGGGCATCTAGGGAGGCAGCCCTGGTGACAGTGGGCTCTGAAGTCAGACTACTAGGGTTTCTATCCTGGCCCCACCCACCCCCACTCCTTAACCTTGAACAAAGTGCTCCACCTCTGCAGGCTCCTGTTTCCCATCTGTGAAATGCTGATAAGATGGATTGTGATGGTATTTTTCTTATAAGATTATTATGGGGTTTAATGAGTTATAGTGTCCTGGGTTGGGCAGCGCATTGCACCCCTATGATAGTCAATCTAGATTTTTAAATAAAAATATGAGGCTTGTATTGAGCTGGAGATCTTTTTCCCCAGTTTTATTGAGATATAATTGACATACAGTACTGTATAGGTTTAAGGTGTATGGCATAATTTTTTGGCTTACATACGTCATGAAATGATTACCACAAAAAGATTAGTGAACATCCATCATTTCGTATAGATACAAAGTATATCTATAGAAGTATAGATAAAAGAAGAAAAGTATAGAAATAGAATTTTTCCCTTATGATGAGAACTCTTAAAATGTACTCTGTTAACAAATTTTATATATAACATACAGCAGTGTTAATTATGTTAATCATGTTATACATTACATCCTTAGTATCAATACTTAATTGTTTTATAACTGGAAGTTTGTACCTTTTGACCACCTTCATCCAATCCTCCCTTATTCAAGCACCACAGTTTCTTTTCCCAGTTGTCTAGAGAAGAGCCTTTGAATTGCTGTTACCACGCTTGTACATACACCAATTTTATTTTTGCAGGTGTATCCAAGAGAAAACCTACAGATCCCCTGGGAGTGGGATGCTGGACCAAGGGCAGACATATTTATAATTCTGATAGACGTTGCCTAACTTACAGGTTATGTCTGTCGCACTCTGGCAAGTGGGTATGAGCCTGTTTGTGTCCTCACAGCCTCTCGACACAGTATCTTATCATACTTTTGCCTGTCTGTGAGGTGAAACATGTTTTCTCAGTGGAGCTTTAACTTGTATTCCTCTTCTTATGATGATGTTGAGCAGCTTTCTGTGAGATTAAGAGCCATTTGTTTTTCTTTATTTTGTCAATCATGTGTTTATGTCATTTGCCTATTTTTCTATTACTTAAAATATTTTGTTCCTTGAGATCAGAATACCCTGGACATTCATTTATCAACTCTTTACTGATCAACGACTGTGCTCCAGGCTCTGCTAGATAACGTTGAATAGGATGCTGGCCTTGCCTTCTAGAAGCTCACAATCTAAGGCAGGAGCCATTATATCTATAATCTATTTCTCTATCTCTCTATCTATCATCTAATCTATCTATATCTATAGATATCTATGTATCTATTTTTGTCTCTCTATATCTATATGTAGATATCTATGTGTCTGTCTGCCTGTCCCTATCTATATATCTATCTATATCTATGTATCTGTATCTCTATTTATATTTGTATCTTTATGTAGTTATATATATATCTCTATCTCTATTTAAATCTGTATCTATATGCAGAAATCTATGTATCTATCTATATTTCTCTATCTCCCTATCTATCTATATCTGTATGTAGATATAAATAGAAAGAAACACAGTATAATGCCCAAGCATTATGCTAAAGGGGGGTGGAAGGTGTCATGGGCCCAGCGAGGTGGGCGAATGCCCCATCCAAGTATCAAAGGGCTAGAGGTTCGAGTACACACTTTCTAGGCTGACAGGGAGTTGGAGAGAAATCCAGGCTGAAGAAATCCAGAGGCTCCTAGTCCCTTGTTCCTTAGTGCTGCTCTCTGGCCCTCATCCCCCACGCCCTTCATTGCCAGTGACTTTGTGAGTGCTAAATGCTTGTTCCCTGAGCGCAGTAACTGAAGAAGAGTCTGATGTAAGAGCTCTGCTGAGGTGTGAGAAGGCTGGGCGGAGGTGTGGCGCAAGGTCATCCTCACTGGGTGGACCATGGCAGCATACTGCTCTTTCTCAATCCCTTCTCTCGCTGGCAGGGAGTGTCAGAACCTTCTTTGACTCTTCTCCCTTTCAGGGAGCTGACCCATCAGACTTGGTTCCAGTTCTCCTCTATTTCCTTCTCACCTTGTTTCGCTACCTTTACCATCCATTTCTGTCTGTCTGTCTCTGTCTTTTGTGGCCAGCATCCTTGCCTCATTCCCCAGGCCAGTATGCTAGAGATAATCTATATTAATTGTCTGAGAGTTGCCTTGCCTTTCTCCTCCCTCCCCCCAAACACACACACACACACACACACACACTCTCTCTCTCTCTCTCTCTCTCTCTCTCTCTCTCTGTCCAAACTCACACAGACAGATGCTATATTAGTTTCCTAGGACTGCTGTAGCAAAGTATCACAAACTTTGTGGCTTAAAACAACGGAAATTAATTTTCTCACGATCTGGAGGCCAGAAGTCCCAAATCAAGACGTTGGCAAGGCCATGTTCTCCCAAAGGCTCTAGAGGAGGATCCTTCCTTGCCTCTTCACATGACCATTTTCTGTCTGTGCGTGTCTGTATCCAAATTTCCCTCTTTTTATAAGGACACTAGCCATTGTATTAGGGCCCATTCTAATCCAGTAAGTCTTCATTTTAACTTGTTTCCACCTGCAGACTGTATTTCCAAATAAGATCACATTCACAGGTACTGCAGGGTCAGGACTTCAACATATCCTTTTTGGAGACACAACTCAATGGATAACAGATGTCCTATAATTGTACCTGGCTTGGTATTTTTCAAAGTAGACTCATAATCCCTGTGGAAAGCAGTTTGTAACACTTGGTTAATAACATACACTTTGGTGCAGATCTGAGTTTAAGTCCCGCCTCTGCCCATTAGGGCGTGACCTTGAACAACTGACTTTAGCTCTCTAAGCTTTAATTTACACATCTGTAAACTGGGGAAATTAGTCCCACCTACTCTATGGTTGCTACATATTGGGTATTGAGCACAGATCCTGACACACGGGTCTTAGAAAACGATAGTTCTCGTTGTTATGCAGGTAGACTATTTCCTTCCCTCCTCTACTTGCCCTTGGTCGGTTGTCACCGGGACTGGGGGCAGAGCCGAACACTGGACCTGTGAGTCCCGAAGGAATGCTCCACATACAGAGGCTACCCACTGTCAGCACACTAAGCCCTCTGGACCAGAAGATGTCAAGTCAACTCAAGATTTATCCATGAGACAAGTTGAGCCTTTCCGTGTCCTTCCCTGTCCCTGTCTTGTCTGTTTGCCAAGCTTAAAGTGTATAGCGTAAATGTTAAGAAAACAAACTTTTGGGAATGGGGTGGGGGGGTGTGAGCTTTGATCACCCCTGTGGGATGCTCTTTGTACACAGCTCTCTTCTCCCCTCCCCCTTCTGTGTGTCCTGGAGGCAGGCGATTTCCCTCCTGGGGGGATAGAACTCCCCTGCCTTGGCTTTCTGCTCATTTCTTGCTCTTTGATGCTGGTGTGGCGCTGAAGGAGTGGCTGGTAAAGACAAACCACCATTTGTTGCTGGGGAAAAAAAATGAAAAGAAGGAAAAAAAAAAATCCAGTCTTTTATCTCTGTGTCTCTCTAAATTTCCAAAGGTCTTATTGCCCAGAGAGGGAACAAGGGGGGTTTTATCTTCCTGCCCCTGCAGGCAGCCACGTGAACATCAAAGGTCTTAGGGCCCTGGGTGGTGGTTAGGGGTAATATGAGCAGAGACAAAACCAGGCTGGGCTCCAGCAAGGAATGCCGTGTGCTCCCGGGAATTGGGCTCTTTTGACGGTGGCTGTCTGGGCAGGAGGAGGAGGAGCTCACAGTTGTAGCACAGAAACCGGAGGCTCTAAGGCGTCTGGAGTGAAATTGATGAAGCCACTTTGTGTATGGGGAACGAGATGCTCTCTTCACATTCGAAATGCTGGCTGCCTGGTGAAGAGGTAGTCACACTGTGTGGCACCACCACAGTAATAAGCATAATAGCCATCAGTTTTTTTCTGTGCAGGTATAATGTGCCAGGATCTGTGATAAGTACTTTATATATAGTTTCATTTAGTCCTAATCACAACCTTGTGTTATAGGAATTGATATCTCATCCTACCTATGAGCAAACTGAGGGGTTAAGTGACTTGCCTGAGGTCACACCAATACAGATTCAAACTCAGGTCCATCTGACACCAAAGTTTACCCTTAACCACTAGGCTCTGTGCCCTCCTACAACATTTTAAACAATAAAAACAAAGAAACAAAACATCAGAAATTAGCCTTCTTTCACTGACCAATGATAAATATAGAGGTGGTAATGGTAGTGGAGAGAGGATGTCTGGAGTTTGAGCTGGATACAAATTTTGTTTTATATGTGACCCTGGATAGGTTACTTTGGATGCAAGTTATATCTGAACCTCAGATTTTCATCTGCAAAATGAGAATGTTCACAGATATCTTATAGTCTGTAGGATGCTTTTGGGTGTAAGAAATAGAAAACCCTCATTCAACTTGCTTCAATAAAAACATTTATTATCTCACATATCAGGAAGCCCCAAGGAAGACCAATTCCCGCCTTGGTTAGTTCCGTGGCTCAAAAGTGTTGTCAAGAACCCATGAATTTTCCTTCTTTCTGCTCTGCTATATTTGGTGTGACAAATTTTGTCCTTAGTCAAGCTCTCTGCTCTCATGATCACAAGATGGATGCCATAGTTCTAGGCATCACATGTAGATTCAAAAAAGGGTGTACTTTTTGCCACATAGGTCTTTTTAAGAGCAAGAGACCTTTCCTTTTGGAATCCTCTTCTCCGCCCGCACCTCCCAGCCGTGTCTCGTCAATCACTGCCAAGGGAACTGGGACTACCATGGGGACTTAAACCCATCAGTCTTTACTTCTGGGGAAAGTTGGGGTAAGGTCCCCTTCCCTGAGACTTGAGGGGAGAGGTGAAGACTACTGATTCAATAATGGAGTTCTTTAACTGCTGAAGAAGGGGCAGTAACTGTTGGGTAGACATTTACAGATATCCAATGGAATGCCAAGTGCCCAGCAGAGAGCCTGGAAGCTGTGAGGACTTTATTCCCTTCCCATCCACTCAGCTAGATGAGGGAAGGCAGCCCATTTTGATTAGTTAAGTTTCCAATTATGGGATTTTTTTTTTAATGCCAAACTGTTTTCTTTTTTTATAAATTTATTTATTTTTGGCTGCGTTGGGTCTTCGTTGCTGTGCATGGGCTTTCTTTAGTTGCGGCGAGCAGGGACTACTCTTCATTGTGGTGTGCGGGCTTCTCATTGTGGTGGCTTTTCTTGTTGCAGAGCACGGGCTCTAGGCGCGTAGGCTTCAGTAGTTGTGGCACGTGGACTCAGTAGTTGTGGCTCATGGGCTTTAGAGCGCAGGCTCAGTGGTTGTGGCACATGGGCTTAGTTGCTCCGTGACATGTGGGATCTTCCCGGACCAGGGATCGAACCCGTGTCCCCTGCATTGGCAGGCTGATTCTTAACCACTGTGCCACCAGGGAAGCCCTATGGGATGTTTTTAAAAAGGTATATTGTGATGCCTTTATGCAGCCTAACAACTCAATTAAAAAAAAAAAGTATTCAGGGATAGTTCTGGCTGGGAAGTCTTTAGGAATGGAGAAGGACAGCAGAAGATCCATTTACCTTATTAAAAGATAATTTTCAGAAAAAAGATAAACTCATGACTCTTATACAGCTATAAAATGAACATGTTTTGAAGAATTAATTTTATTCATAGGATATAAGGGTACTAGGCAGATGTTATAACTAGCATATTAGTTTGCTAGGGTTGCCATAGTCAAGTACCATAAATTGGATAGCTTAAACAACACAAATTTATTGTCTCACAGTTCTAGAGGCTCAAAGTCTGAGATCAAGATGTCTTTGGCAGGGTTGGTTCCTCCTGAGGGCTGTGAGGGAGAATCTGTTCCATACCTTTCTCCCAGCTTTTGGAAGTTTGCCAGAAATCCATGGCATTCCTTAGTTAGTAGACGTATTAGCGTGATCTCTGCCTTCTCCTTTACTTGGTGTTCTCCCTGAGTGTGTGTCTGTCTCTTTGTCCAAATTTCTCCTTTTTATGAGGACACAGTCACATCGAGCCCATCCTAGCAATTTCATCCTAGCTCGATCATCTGCCAAGACCCTCCCTATTTCCAAATAAGGTCACATTCACAGGTACTGGGGGTTAGGACTTCAACATATCTTTTCTGGGGGGCATGGGTACTGTTGAACCCGTAACAACTGTTTGAAAGGAAAAGTCAGAACCACACAGATTTATAGAAGCGAAGGAATGTTGAGGTGAATTGCAAACGGAGACAAAACTTTTGTCTGATTGGTTGGCGGTGGTGGTGCAGGGGAGGTGGGGCTGTTATCAGTCACGTACCTCTCAGTTATCTACAGCTTACAAAGCTTTACCAGGCAACTCCGACACAATGCGCAGGGGTGGGATCTCATAACCTGCTCTAGATGGTACCTAGTACTGAAACATATTTTCCCACAGTGCTGTAGCTCCATTTATTTTATTCCATGGATTAAGCGGCCCTAAAATCTGCTAAGCACGAAGTAGTCCTGAAATCTCATGTGCATGGTTCACTTTCTTGGCAGCCTTGCAGCCACCTCTATCTTTTAGAGTCCTGTTTCTTATAGCACTGGTGGGAGGTTTGGCCATGTTTCCTCAGTGGTGCTATTGGATGCTTGAGAGTGGCAGTACCCTTTATGGAGTGTTATCGAGTCACAGTGTCCTCTGTTCATTTCCCGCTTGGTCACCTCAGGGAGTGGGAGACCCCGCCACTCGGATACATCACTGCAACTACATGGGCCACAATACCCAGGACACCACAAGCCATTTTCTGTCCTCATGCCTCAGCCTCCAAAGTGCATGGGGCATAACTCCCTGGTGTCATTAGCTGTGTTTGCTGGGCCTGTTGAAATTCTTCCCACAGCTGGATGTGCGTGTGAGAAAAGAGCTGACAGAGGCAGCAGCAGGTATTCAAAGTGACTACATGTTAGAAAGTGAAACACAAGCAAGAACTTCTTAAGCAAGTACTTTAAGGAACTGTAGATACAGGGGCTCAAGAAAGCAATCGCTTTCTTCTTGATAAAAATAACTTTGGGAAAAGATAAATTTGGGAATTCTTTCCCCCATGATTCATACACTCTGACATTCTTTGGCATTCTCACTATACAGTTTCTCTCTTTTTACTGTATTGCTTTTTTTTCCAGAAAGAGAAAAATCTTACCGGAGAAAACCAGGCCAAGCTCAACAAGGCCAAGGAGTTTTCCTGCAAGAAATGATTCCATCTGTAACAAGGTCAGTTTCATGGGCTGTAGCTCACAATCTGTAGGAAGGCAGTAAATCTACTTTCATCTTCTTTGCCCAGTTTTCTAATTTACTCCCACTTATTTAAGCTCTTACCAGTTTCCTAAGCATCACTCTTCCCAGAATTTCCCCAGGCAGATGTCCTATCCTGGTCAAAAGTCTTAATCTTAAATTCTATGTCAGCACCATAGGTCTCTCTTCAGGCAGTGTGGGTGGCCCTTGTCATTTTTTTCTTTCCTGTCTGTCGGTGAACTCACCTCACACGTCTGAAGAGGAAGCACGAGAGGGATAGGGCTATTTGCAGCTTGTCTCTAAATCCCAGCCCAAGTTTCTCTCAGGCTTCTTAATTTCTTTTGAGTCCTGGTGTGTGTGCCTGTTGGCCTGGCTGGTTCATCACCTGAAACCCAGGGCACTTCTCTCTCTTAGGAACTGTATACTCTTTCTAGACTTTGCCAGCTCCCTCACCTATCCCCTATTTTCAAATTTCTCCCATTTATTAAACGCTGACAGCCTGACAGGCAATTTGCTAAGCACTTTAATTCTTTATTTTATCTCATCTGCAAAGAAGCTACAGTATGGGTAGGTACAGTAATGATTCCTGGTTTACAGCTGAGAAAGCAGGTTGAGGGTGGTTAGATCAGCCTGTGATCACAGGGCAGTCAGGATTTGATAACCAGGCCTACATGACAGAAAAGCCAGCATAATTTACTTACTTAATCTTGTGCCATGGGGGAGAAACTTCTATTACGAGATTCTAGGGAAAAAATACTGAAATCAATATATTTTGTCAGCTACAGAACTGTGAAGGATACTTGAGCTACTGAAAGTGATTTAGGTGGGAGACTCAGGTTAGGTTAAGTTACAATGTGTTATCGGCATTCTCACAATGTGGTGCTTCCCTCGTTTTCTTGGATTGCTTCCTTTCCTGGACTTCTCTCAAAGGCTGAGACTATCCTGGGCTGCATTAATCTCTATGAAGGCAAAAGGTTACATGATTTTCTGGGGATCAGACTGTTAATGAATTCTGGCAGGGATGGTCTTGACAAATATGAAATTTAGAAAATTTAGAAAAATATGAAGTTTTTTTTTAAAGTTTATTCTTTTTTTAAAAAAAATTATTTATTTATTTGTTTATCTTTGGTTGTGTTGGGTCTTCGTTGCTGTACACGGGCCTTCTCTAGTTGCTGCGAGTGGGGGCTACTCTTTGTTGCGGTGCGCAGGCTTCTCATTGCGGTGGCTTCTCTTGTTGTGGAGCACAGGCTCTAGGCATGCGGGCTTCAGTAGTTGTGGCACGCAGGCTCAGTAGTTGTGGCTCGTGGACTCTAGAGTGCAGGCTCAGTAGTTGTGGCGCATGGGCTTAGTTGCTCCGCAGCATGTGGAATCTTCCCGGACCAGGGATCGAACCCGTGTCGCCTGCATTGGCAGGCGGATTCTCAACCTCTGTGCCACCAGGGAAGTCCAATGTGAAGTTTTATCTTTGGGGTTCCCCATCTCCTATTTTTGTTGTCCCTTTCCTCTTTAAAATAAACCCACTGACAAAGATTCTTTGCTTGACCAAACTTTGGTTAGGCTACTGAACCTTCTCCTAGGCTTATCTGTGCACTTCTTCGTAAAATCTAGTTTTAGCAGGAGCCCTGATAAGTCAGTTTAACCAGAACCCCACACTCTCAATATCTGATCACCTTTGATATTTGATGAGGTACCTGATCCTCCAGCATCCCCCAGATGAGGTCTGATCACCTTGGCATGTCTTCAACAAGAATCCTGTTAGGTGGGTTTAGCCAGAACCTCTCTTACTTCTGATATTTCCTCTTAATAATTTTCCATTTGATGCCCCCCACCCTGCTTCTTGGCTATAAATTCCCAGTTGCCCATACTGTATTCAGAGTTGAGCCCAGTCTCCCTCTCCTACTGTAAATTCCCATTGCAGAGGTCCTTATACCTATTATGATGGTCCTGAATCATCTGCCTTACCATCTTTAACAAGCATCATTGAATTTTTTTCCTCTCACAGTTATGGTGCCATGACTTGGATAGGATCATATTCATCATTGGACCCCATACCTCTCATCCAGGACCCTAAGAGTGGACCTTTGTAGCTTTGTCTTCAGTCCTGACTGATTAATCAGGGATACATTGAATAGTCTGACTCCTGAACCAGTGCTCCAGAGAGATGTCTGTTGAAGCTGGTAAAGACAGATTTTGATCCTTAAGGTTCTGAGTGTACTCCAGAAGCTGAGTTAGAGTCCAGACAAAGATGCTGGGCTAGTGTCTGAGGTGTCTCTGTGTGTGAGAAGCTGAGTTAGAGTCCCAGGCTTCCTTGTTTGGAAGGGACCTGCTGAACTGGCAGTCTCTCCTTGCTGGCTTTCTTTCCTGAGTGGAGAGTATTCCCTGATTCTCTGGGCTGGAAGCCTTTCTTCTTGGCTCTCTATGAGACCTCTCTGTTCTCTCTGTTGGATCCTGCTTCTCCCATGGGAACTTCTCAGTCAATTGAAACCCCATTCTTGAAACTCTAACTGACTACATGCTCCACCAACTCTGTCTGCTTCTTTTCTTGTTGGCATGATTTTGCTGAGGATAATTTGGAACTTCATTGGCTTCTTTGGAAAACTTGAGACCTCCCCAAACTGGCTCCTCTAAGACCTGTGCCTTCCCATTGTGTTTGTTCCTCCTTCTTCCTCTTACTACGTTCTTTGTTCTCTCCAGTTCCCTTGAACCCTTTTATAAGTCCCCTTCAAACCCCTACCTCCTCCATCCCTCTCTCCACCCTGCCAGACTTTTCCCTTCCCACTTAGCCCCTCATCTCCCTTGGATTTTAGGTTCCCTGTCCTCTATCAGAAGCTCTCAAGGGACTCAGGGACCTCCAAAAGCACTTGAAGCTGAAAAGAGAAAAAAAATTTATTTAGAAAGAGAGCTGGATGTTTTGTCCACTCAGATGTGCATTAGAGACATCCAGGTAGCAACTAGTTGTCTTCTTGGTCACTGGCCTAAAATTTAGTTCACAGCCTCCATCAGATTACATATCAGGGCAAGAGAAAATTTGGAAAGTCTCCTCCACTGATACTGGTAGACAGGTAACCTTAACTTGTCCCATTTGTTGGAAATACAATTCAGACAAAAATATAAAGTGGAGATAAACCAGTGAGTTTGCATTACTATGTTTTACTGACTCAACTAAAATTTTAGAATGAAGACTATAAGATCTCTGCATTTGCCTGAATATTTGTGTATGTTTGTCTGTATATATGTTATATGTACATTGATATTTTTCTATTTCTGGATAGTATTATCAAATTAACTTATAAACTATTTCAAAGGAATTTTTTTGAATTGACTTAGAGATAAATGAGCACTTTTATAATTTTTTTCCTAAAACTCTCAAAAATATAGACACCAACCCAAATTTTTTTTAAGTTTAGGTAATCTGGGATATTCTTTGGTAAATAAAGGTAGTTTTTAAATTGTTGGTAGAACAAAACATGCATGTCTTCAGAGGTTTCAGCATTAAATATAATGTGGATATACAATTTTTTCCTACCTAGGTTTACGAGTCAAACAGGCTTATATTATCTCTACTAGATATTCAAGATTATAAAACTATAAACCCAACCTCAAAACAAAATGTACAATAAAAAGGAATTGCTTGATGCATGTCAAGCATGACAGTAAAAAAGAAAAAAAAAGGAAAGAATCATGTTTAACTTTAGGTTTTCCACTTCTGTGATTTTTTTTTTTGATACTTTCCTGAATTGTTCACAAGAAAAATAAGATGATGGCTAGCTTTGTTTGATGTCTCATGAAATTTTCATGAACAAGTCAAGCATAATTTTAAGAACAAGTGAATTAAATAAATATAAGTGGGATAAAAGTTTATAAATAAACTTTTCAACAATAATTATGATTTATAATATGCCTAGTTAAAAATAGTTGTAAAAATCTTTTTGATGACTTGAACTCTTAAAGCTATAATAAGTTAAGTTAAATGATGGAATTCACTGAATGTCTAGATCATTTCCAAATCAGATAAAATATTGAGACATTAATTGCTAAACATGAGTTTAAGTATATCAACTTTTGACATCTTGTTTTTATACAGTATAGAGAAGCTAAATATATTTGCATCTGTTAATAAACATCAGAAATTGTACTATGAAAAAGACATCCCTCTAGAAAATTGTGAATTTATACATTCATAAATTTGCTACAGAATGACAGTATGTGGCAGACAGTTCACAATTGCCTGCTTCCTAGTAGTCACTGAAATTTGGGTTAGTAATGGTTAAAAATTCTAATCAATATGTATAAATGAATCTATCATAAATAATAAGGGCAAAGAAAAAAATTCTGTGTGCCGTAAAGTAAGATGTGTTTTTGATAAGGGAAGGTGTGAAGCATGCGTTTTTGTTAAGGGAGAAAAAGAGTAACTTTGTCCTAAAGTAGAATGGCTGATTGTTTCAGAATTAGAAATAAGAAAGAGTAAGACAAAAAATGAATAAATATTAAAAAAAATTTTTAGAATGTTTATGGAAAAGAAATCTTGGAAAGTGATTTTTTTTTTCTCATGTGGCCAAAGCTGGCCAAGATTGGATGGATTTATTTACTTTTTAAAAAAAAATAAACCTTAGCCTTAGTACTAATGGTGCATTGATGCAAAACTAGAACTTGATTTTCTCCCTGTGTTGCACCGACCAAGTTTTCTTAGATTATTGGTCTGCTCTTAAAAAGAAACTGTAAAAAAAAAAAAAGATTTTTCTTTACCTTTTAAGTAATCTGCCTGGGAAATCAAGATTTTGTGTCTTAAAATACTTTCCTGTGCTTCATATTGTCTTCATCAGAAGCCTAAGTCTTCTCAATATTAAAAGAGCTAAGTGGTTTTTTTTGTTTTGTTTTGTTTTTTTACAACTATGTAACTTTCTGTATTTGCCCTTGAAATCTTTTAATTGTCACTTTGGTCAAATGGATAATTAAGTATTGTTTCACAGTGACCTGTGATCCTATTTCGTCAAGTGTTCAAACCTGCTGACATTTTTGACAACTTTCCAAAATCAAATTCTAAATGGAGTCTTTTTGACTTCAAACTGAGATTTCCCGGAAGCACTCCTAGAAAATCTCAAAGGATTTGTCCCTCACCTTGTAAAAGAAAGATATTAAGCTAATTAGGTTTATTTGGTGCATTAAGTTACACGGGAATCATTGTCAAATAAGAAGTGATGATTGGGCTTCCCTGGTGGCCCAGTGGTTAAGAATTCACCTGCCAATGCAAGGAACATGGGTTCCAGCCCTGGTCTGGGAAAATCTCGCATACCTCGGAGCAACTAAGCCCGTGCGCCACAACTGTTGAAGCCCACGTGCCTAGAGCCTGTCCTCCATGACAAGAGAAGCCACTGCAATGAGAAGCCCGTACACCGCAACCAGGAGTAGCCCGCGCTCGCCGCAGCTAAAGAAAGCCTGTGTGCAGCAACGAAGACCCAACACAGCCATAAATTAATTAGTCAATTAATTAATTAAAAAAAAGAAGTGATGATAAATCTTCTTAGGTTATATGTGTATACATGTTGCTTGATTATAGATATTCCAGAAATCGTATGAAGTTCTTAAAAATTTGCAATACCTTTGTTTCCAGTTATTATGTTAAACTGTTATATGCCACGGAAGTAATTATTTTCCTTATCAAATGAACTCTCATAAGAACTTTAACCATGGCTGTTTTTAAGTTTTTTGTCATTCCCAGGAAGTTACAGTTTTCCTTTGATTCTACTCTGAAAGCATTTACAATCAGCCACAGGTGAGAAGGCTCCATAATGGCATCACTTGAATAACTTTAAGACCACATCACTGGACTGAGTGAGAATTTCCAGAACTAATGAAGAAGCTGATGAATGCATAAAACTGCTAACCCAAGATCAAGCAGAACAAGAATTAATTCATGGGACTGAATGAACTGATGAGGATGACTATAAATTTTTTATGACTTTTTGTTTGAAACGTTGATGGCTCCTTAGTGTTTTGTTTTCCAGATTTAAGGAAACTCTTTTTCTCTTTTTTTAAAGCTATCTGTAACTTACAGAAATTTGGTATATTATGTCTTTGTAAATAGAATTGAAGCATTTATCTTTTCTCCCTACCTACTCGCTCCAGAAGTAACTCTTAGTATTCTTATTTTCATGGCAATATAGTCATTTGCATAAGTTCAATGAGAATCTGTTCTCCTTGTAACAGGACACAACTGGAAAAATTGGTTATATTTCTAAGGATTTGACTGGAATGCCATATTTAAGAATGATGTGCATCAAATCAGATATGACCAGACAGTATTAAGGAACTAAGGTTGACTTTCAGGAGGCAACGCTTACAAAAGCCCCCTTGGAAAAGTCAGGGTTTACCTGGCTTTTAGGTTTTCCTGCTTTATGGATGAGTAAGGAAGGTCACTTTTGGCAGAGGACCTCAGGATATTTTGGGGACACTGAGAAAAGAGGAATTCACTTGAATTAGTAGGCATTGCAGGCAAAATATGGTAGTGAATTCCTGGCTTGGCTTCTTAGCCTTGAGAAGCTTTTGAAAGCCCAATCTGGTATTCCTTTTGAAAAATTCCAGCAAAGCGAACTCAGAAAAAGGGCCTATGCAAGCTTTTGCTGTGCTTGTATAAATAGGCCAAGTTTAATGAGACCAGATGTACTTCGCAAATAAATTAGTCTTACTTTGATTATCTTTGATAGAAGTGGGGGTGACTGTAGGAAGAATTTTGTTTGTTTCAATGGACAACTTGTGGGCTCTGTCTTGCACATTTTGCTAGTCCTTACTAAATCCTGAATTCTAGTTTCTTCCAATATCTAGCTACAACTCTCCAAATGCTTCCAGTTTTTCTCCCTTCTGATTTGGAACTAAAACTGCCCTTCTCCTGAAAGCCTATGAGGTGAAGCTGGAGGAACTGACATAAACTTAAAAAAAAATGACCACAACGGATCATGTATGGGCAACCTTCATGCCTCCTACTGTATGAACCATTCAGAAAGTTCACTAGAAAAAAAAAAAGAAAAGGGACTTCCCTGGCAGTCCAGTGTTTACAACTCCAGCTTCCACTGCAGGAGGCGTGGGTTTGATCCCTAGTCAGGAAACTAGGAACCCAAATGCCACAAGACCAAAAAAAAAAGAAAAAGAAGAAGTTCACCGGAACACCTGGTGCCATCACCCAAGGCATTCAAACTGCAAACCAGGAAAATTCATCAGAGGGCCACTTCCATCTTCACTCCATCTGATAAAGATGCTTCAAGCTCAAGCCTAAAAATCTTGACTGGCTATCCTCAGAAATTAATTTTTTAACTATTAATTTTTGATTTTCTTTTATTTTCACAAAGCTCCCCTTATTAAATGCCTGACTGCTAGCACCATCCAACAAATACCTTCTACTACCAAGTCCCAAAAGATGAGTCAGCTGGTCCTTAATGAACAAAAGGTGACTGAAAGAGAAAATGGACTTACATTATTCAGAGGAAAGAAGAATGTCTCTTCTTTCTTTGAACAAAAGGGGTATTGGCAAATATTGCTTACTTGACTAACTCTAGTCAGGCTCCTGGACCTTCTCTTAGGCTTATCTGTGCACTTCCTTGTAAAATCTAGTTTTAGCAGGAGCCCTGATAAGTCAATTTACCATAGCCCCACACCTTTGATATCTGATCACCCTTGATATTTGATCAGGTTCCTGATCTTCTAGCATCCCCTAAGTGAGGTGTGATTACCCTGGCCTGTCTTCAGCAAGAATCCTATTAGGTGAGTTTAGCCAGAACCCCTCTTACTCCTGATGTTTCCTCTTAGTAATTGTCCATCTATTGGCCGCCCCCCCCACCCCCACCCCCGCTTCTTGGTTATAAATTCCCAGTTGCCCCTGCTGTATTCAGAACTGAGTCCAATCTCTTTTCCCTATTGGGAAATCCCATCGCAATGGTCCCTATACCTATCGTGATGGTCCTGAATCAAATCTGCCTTTACTATCTTTAATAAGTGTCATTGAATATTTTCTTTCTTTAATGCCACCTACTCTAACCCCTGTACAAATCTCAAGGACTTGTGGCTATAACCTGTGCTATTAAGGAAGAAAATTGACCAGATAAAACCATTCACTTGATTTAATGGATTATTCTTCTGAGCATAAAAGAATGCTTCAGGGAAAAAGAATCTTAACCCAAAGCATGCCTTAATAATCGTGAGATTTTAGACAGCAGAGGCAGAGGTGTTTAGGGGTTGGTGGGCCTTTCTGGTGACTCTTTAGGTCAGATCTCTTCTGACTTCCCTCCAAGATGGCTCCCTTCAACACTAGGTCTTTGCATCTGCTGTTCCACTGACCAACACTTTGTCTCCCTCCCCCATTCCTTGGCCTAGTTAACCTCTACTCATCCTTTAGATCTTAGCTAAAGCATTGCTTTCTCAGAGAAGCCCTTGCTGACCTCTCTGACTAGGTCAGACTCTCCTAACCCCTCTGACTAGGTCAGACTCTCCTAACTTTGCCTCTCAAAACACCATGAACACTCCTTCCTAGCACTTGTCGCAGCTTCAGTTTTTCATATGTTCGTGTGGTTATTTGATTGTTGACTGACTCCTCTACTCCATACCAAATTCCACGAGGGCAGCAGTGATGCCTGCTCTTTGTATCTGCAGCACATGGCACCTTACCTGGTGCATGGTGGTCTTCCAATAAATGGTTGTTGAATGAATGGACTAAGGGCCTTCAGGGACTTTAGGTATTTCCCTTTCCACTCTCTTCATCCCCATGCCATACTGAAGGCCAAGGATATACATCACTATCATTCCACAGAAACCTATAAATGTAAAATCTGTTAGACCAAAGCAAAAGACGTTAAACAGTCTCTTCTTTCTTATCCCTCAACATATTCCATTTTCAATGTTCTGTATCAACACTGTTTCACTGAAGCACATACATATGTGTGCCTCTGTGGTGTGGAGTCCTTACCAAGCTTATCGTAACATTCCTTGAGACTCACTTTGAATAAAACAAGCATAATCACACTGTGACCAAACTTGTGGGACCAAGCTTGCTGTTCAAGGCCCACAGCACTAGGATGCTGTCCTCCTCAGAAGTTGATTGGCATGACTTAGACCATTGAATTAGGATTCCCTGCCTCCCAAGCAAAGATTAATTTGGACTGTTTCTGTTTTTGCATTGGAAAAAGAGGCTTCCAGCTTTTACAGATAAGATCTTGGTCATTTACAAAGGCTATTACCTTTTTTCTCTACCCTGAGGCCATGATGGTCATATACTGTCATTGCTGGGTCCACCTCACCCTGGGAGGTCTTTCTAAAAGCTGAAAGACAACACTCTGGCCTCAGACTAAATGTGGAGTGAAAATGGCCTGGCTTCTTGGCAGCTTCTCTGTCCCACTGACAGCAGCCCAGCTTGTGGAGGCATCTGGTATCAAGAATATCTTGAGCTCAGGTCCTGGGAAAATTTTTCTCTGATGCTTTTGTGGAAAAAAAAAAAAGCTTTAAAGCCTCTGTGTGTGTGTGTGTGTATTATATGTCAAGTGTTTTAAAAAACCGTAGAACTAACCAAAATGGGTTTCAGGTCATTTATGATTGAGACTTTTTATAGCTGTTAGGGTTGAGGAACAGAGATTAAGTTACATCAAGTTTTTTATAACTGCAGTTATTTTGGAGGAGTGAGGGTGGGAAAGCAGATTGTAATTTAAATTGTGTGCTAGACATTTTCCATCCAGCTTAATATGAAGATTTAGGAGTCAGGATTTGGGATCTTCAGCCCAAACTGACTTCAGGCTTCTTCCAAGGAACATGCAGAAGAAAAGAACAGTGAGAGTAACGTTGATTAAGTGTGTTGGCTCAGGTGTCGGTCAAAATCTCAGGTTATTAGCTGTGCAACTTCTGGACAATTATCTCTCTGAGCCTATCTGCAAACTGGGAAGAGTAATTCTTACTTTTCAAGTTATAAGGATTATTTGAACTAATATATATAAAAGTGCTTAGTACAGTTTTAGGCACACGTTAAGTGCACAATAAATGGTGGCTTTTGTTATAATTACTATTTCTATAATATGCCCGAACCAAACTTGACTCTTTAGGGCAGCTCCCTTAAGGTGGCAAGAGGAATCTAGATTGCAGTTTCTATGTGGTCTGGAGGGTGCAGGAATTCAAGAAGCAGAAGGAGCCCATTCTGGAGCAGCTATCTCTAATCTCTCTCTATTAATGGCAGTCACATGTGGATGATGCTTACAGTTTACAACATGCTTTATCCTCCCCCTCTCTCCAACATCTTATTTTTTTGTTATAGAAACATGTGGGGTAAATAATGTTTGCCAGTTCTTAGATAAGGAAACTGAGGCCCAGGGAGGTTAAGTGACTAGCCCAAAGTTGCACAGCTAATAAATGACAGAACCAGGATCTAAATACGGGTCTTCTAATTCCTAATTCAGGGGTTCTTTCTATTATACTACAGCAGTCAAAGTTCAAGTAATATCAGAATCAGAAATTTAAAAGTATGTATTCTACTTCTATAACAAATGATGATGCTATGTTTTTTTAAAAATTTATTTTATTGAAGTATAGTTGATTTACAATGTTGTGTTAATTTCTGCTATACAGCAAAGTGATTCAGTGATATATATATATATATATATATATATATATAATTCCTTTTCATATTCTTTTTCATAATGGTTTATCACAGGGTATTGAATATAGTTCCCTGTGCTCTACAGTAGGACCTTTTTGCTTATCCATTCTATACATAATAGTTTTCATCTACTAGTCCCAAACTCCCAATCCAAGCCTCCCCCACTCCCCTCCCCCTTGGCAACCACATGTCTGTTCTCTATGTCAGTGAGTCTATTTCTGTTTTGTAGATAAGTTCATTTGTGTCATATTTTAGATTCCACATATAAGTGATATCATATGATATTTGTCTTTCTCTGTCTGACTCACTTCGCTTAGTATGATAAACTCTAGGTCCATCCATGTTACTGAAAATGACGTTATTTCATTCTTCTTTATGGCTGAGTAATATTCCATCATATATATCTACTACATCTTCTTTATCCCTTCATCTTTTGATGGACATTTAGCTTGTTTCCATGTCTTGGCTATTGCAAATAGTGCTGCAATGAACATAGGGGCACATGTATCTTTTTGAATTATATTCAGAGATATGCCCAGGAGTGGGATTGTTGGATCATATGGCAACTCTATTTTTAGTTTTTTCAGGAACCTCTATACTGTCTTCCATAGTGACTGTACCAATTTACATTCCCACCAATGATGTAGGAGGGTGCCCTTTTCTCCACATCCTCTCCAACATTTGTTATTTGTAGACTTTTTAATGATGGCCATTCTGACCAGTGTGAGGTGATACCTTATTATAGTTTTGATTTGAATTTCTCTAATAATTAGCAATGTTGAGCATCTTTTCATGTGCCTATTTGCCATCTGTATGTCTTCTTTATGAGCTGTTTGTATATTTTGGAAATTAAGCCCATGTTTGTTGCATCATTTGCAAATATTTTCTCCCAGTTTGTAGGTTGTCTTTTTGTTTTGTTTATGATTTCCTTTGCTGTACAAAAGCTTGTAAGTTTGATTAGGTCCCATTTGTTTATTTTTGCTTTTATTTCTGTTGCCTTGGGAGACTGATCTAAGAAAACATTGGTACAATTTATGTCAGAGAATGTTTTGTCTATGATCTCTTCTAGGAGTTTTATGATGTCATGTCTTATGTTTAAGTCTTTAAGCCATTTTGAGTTTATTTTTGTGTGTGGTATGAGGGTGTGTTCTAACTTCATTGATTTATATGTGGCTGTCCAACTTTGCCAACACCACTTGCTGAAGAGACTGTCTTTTTTTCATTGTATCTTCTTGCTTCCTTTGTCGAAGATTAATTGACCATAGGTGTGTGGGTTTATTTCTGAGCTCTCTATTCTGTTCCATATGTCTGTTTTTTGTGCCAATACCACAGTGTTTTGATTACTGTAGCTTTGTAGTATTGTCTGAAGTCTGCATCCTGCTTTGTTCTTTTTCCTCAGGATTGCTTTGGAAATTCTGGGTCTTTTATGGTTCCATATAAATTTTATGACTATTTGTTCTAGTTCTGTATAAACAGTCATGGGTAATTTGATTAAATCTGTATATTGCTCTGGGTAGTATGGCCATTTTAACAATATTAATTCTTCCAATCCAAGAGCATGGGATGATGATGCTATCTTTTGTTAGCCTCACATAACAGTTTGATGAAAATTTCAGATGATCTTATTCACTTGCTCCCCACAAAGAGCCTGGAAGACGTGTGTTTCTTCAGATGAGAAGTGTATTAAATTTAGAAATTTAGGGTCTTCAGGAGCTTGTTTGAATTTACTGGGGTCTGGTGATGGTACAAACCAGACCTGTTCCCCAAAGACAGCCCCTCTGTGACCCCGCAGGACTCACCTGCACAGGGACAAGCACCTGCTAAACTCCCAGTTTGTGTGAATTGAATGATAATAGCTCACAGTCAGGTAATTACATTCATTTTCTCATTTATTCCTCAAGACAGCCCACCAGAGTCTAGAGACATGGCAAGCTGGGGAAGATTCTGCCTGAGTCTCATGTCCATGCTTAAACACCACACACACTCCTCTTTGATAAATCAGGCCAGGCTTGCTGATGCTTAATGTGGGACCCTTTCTGGTACTAACTGGTTTAGTGCAGGTCAATAAAAACCAAAGTTCCAAATCAAGTATGAAAACTAATCAACAAATCCCCAGAAACCTATCAAGGGGCAAGAACAGAGATGAATGAGATCTGAGGCGCTCTCTGCAGCTCTCCTCCTAGCAACTGCAGTCAACATACATCATGTTCCCCCACCGGGAGGTCCCCACCCTCAGCTTTGAAAGTAACTAAAACACTCCACGTTCCTGATGCTCTGTTGGGATGAACAGACTGCAGACACTGAACAATCTCAAGTTATTTTTGTTTAAAAAAGAACAATAGGTTTTAAAAAGTAGTGTGCTTTTGATCCCAGTCTGCAAGTGAGCACCAGCTTAGCTTCTTCCTCTCTTCTCTGCTACTCCCTCTCTTTCCCCTTGTTGTACAGCTATTGGCCACAAGTTCAGGACTGTATAATCCTTTGTCCAGTGTCAAAGGCCTTTCAAGCTCCCATCCTGAACCATCAAAGATTCCTTAACTTCCTTTTAGTCTCTATAAATATCAGTCTCTTGTTCTGCCTGTTTCTTGTACCGGCCCTGAACCTCTTGACAACAGCTTGATTCAGGGGAAAGCTGAGATCGTAAACATTTCAGAGAAGCAGTGGGTGATGAGAGCATTACTGTAGCTACTGAACTGATCCTTGGAGCAAAAAAGAGAAAAAAAGTTTGGTTTCAGAATAATAAGAATTTTTTTGTTGATCAATGTACCAACCAGGGCAGCACATTAGCTGATCATATTGCCACAGAAGTGTTTCCTCCCAAAGAGGAAGGAGTTGAAAGATAAGAAGGGTTACAGGTAGGCACAGAATGAGCTGCTAGGCAAACGTGGCAAAACATTGAACTGAAATGCATTGAGAATCACGGTGTCTGAGAAGCTAGCAGTAGGATTAAGGATGGCCAAAGAGAAAATTCAGTCTTCCTTTGACCAAAGACTAGAGCAAAGCTGTTCTTTTCCTACCCTACGAATGGTTAAGAGGGAAGAGAGCAACCACTGGCCTGTCTATTGACAAGCCAATGGGATATGCTGGGTCTAAACAGGTTGTTTCTTAGCAAGGCAGTTAGTGGCAGGCACTGGAACTCTTAACTTCTCAGAGCCTCTAACCACTACACAACCCAGTTTCTCTAGCCCTCAAAAGTGATCTCAAGTTCCAGTACTCTACAGAAGGCAGCATGGTGTAGACAGGGTTTCCCAAACTTTAGTCTGTATCAAGATCCCCTGGAGAGCATCTAAAAGCAGAGATTCCCAGGCCCCACACCAGAATTTCAGATTCAGTAAGTCTGGGGAGGGCCCAAGAATTTGTATTTCTAACAATTTCCCAGTTGATACTGATGCTGCTGGTCTGGGGACCATTCTTTGAGAACCATTGGTGTAAAGGAAAAACAAAGACTTGGGAGTAGGCAGACATGGATTCTGGTCCCAGTTCTTCCATTTCCTGTGTGTCTTAGAGTGAGCCACTTCTTTGAGTTTTGGTTTTCTCATCTAGCAGGGCAAATAATGGCAGATACCCATACTAAGCACTTGTCAAGGGCTGGCTCTCCAAATATCACCAACACAACCTGTTGATAAGACAAAGGTATGTTTATTGTTTGCTGTGGCAAGGCAGATAACCAGCTAGGCAGAGCCTGGGTGATGTCTCTGAGGGGAAAGAGCAAGGTCAGATTTTATTGAGAATTGGAAGTTTGGTTTAAGGTACTCTTTCAATGAGGGGGCTTTTTTAAAAAAATTGAAGTATAGTTGACTTACAATGTTGTGTTAGTCTCAGATGTATAGCAAAGTAATCCAGTATTTCTGTTTTATATATAAGTTCATTTGTATCTTTTTTTTTTTTTTTAGATTACACATATAAGTGATATCATATGATCTTTGTCTGGCTTACTTCACTTAGTGTGATAATCTCTAGGTCCATCCATGTTGCTGCAAATAGCATTATTTCATTCTTTTTTATGGAGTAATATTCCTCAGTGGGGGGGCTTGATTAGATAAGGATAATAATACAATAATTTAAGATTGGAAGCAGCAAGAAAAGGATTTTGAGGTGAGGAATTTGAAGATCCTTAGGGTATTAACTGACTATTGATGCTTCCTGTTGAAGAGGTGAAACTTCTTTTTGGGAAGTTCCTATAATGCACAGTTGAGTGATTTACCTGGGCAAGAGTCTTCTGGCTTAGTTAAAGCTATGATAATGAGGACAGTGGAGTAGTAAGTTCTGTTAATGTGTTGTTGAAAGTAAGGGGTATGTATGTGTGTGTGTTTGGGGGAGGGGAAGGGTTAGATAGTTCTAGTCCTCAGTTTCCAAGCTGTGTGTGTGGGATAGATGATTTCTATTCTCACCCTCAACTCTTGAACTTATTGCTTGGATGAACACAATGAATGCTCATCTTTTATTTTAGGTATTTTCTCCGGCTAGAACACAATGGGATACAACCTGAGGACACTATCTGTGTGAGATTCTACAAGTTCGTTATTGTTGAGTTACATTGTGTGTCAATGCCAAGATCTACCCCCCCACGCCCAAATTTGAATGTGTGAAGTGTCAATGCATATAGATGACCCTCAGGTCACCCAGAGCTGAGAAACTTCTCTTCAGAACGGTTGCATCTGGAGACTTATCGGCAGGAATAGCATCCATTCCTTTGTTGCATTTTAGAATATTTTGGAGTGAAGATAGATAACAACTTTGAAATGACAGTTAGGCCTTTGTTTCCTGAGGGTAGAGCCTCCTAGAAGTGGTGGACCCCTTGGTCATGACCAGATGAGGGATGCATTGATGTGGACTGCTTTCCATTTACTAAGAAGTTCATATTCCTTAATGTGTTTCTTATTTTACAAATACAAAATAAGTGTCACTGATCACTCAAGTTTTATATAACATTTTAGGAAAAAAATGACAAATTTGGTCTCTAAAGGGTTCAGAGTGCAGAATGAACTATAGATTTAACCGATATCTTTAATAACAATAAAGGTATATTCCATGAATTAAATATGAGCTAAAAAAATAAAACCTCCAGTTTAATCTCAACACTCTGATATTGTGCAGCCAACTCAAGCAATATTTTCTAGGAAATTATTTTAGCTTTTCTTTTGGTGAACTACTTTTGTCTCCAGGTATTTGATCTTATTTGGCAAAAAGAAAAATTTGGGGCTAATGGAAGAGTGGCTTTGAAAGCATAGGAATGGTGCTACATTACATACTTTTTATTGTAAAAATAAAAAAGGTATGTTTAAGATCTTGGATAGTACAAATTTAGTGTGAACTTTAATAACCAAATACTAGCTGAAAGAAAGCAGGCCTAATTGTTTAGACAGCAAGAACAACCTGAATTCATGAAAAATAAGAAATATAGACTGTATTTTTAAGAAAGAGGACATATAGTAAGTGGAGATAGTACAGTCTAATAGCATACACTTATTGAAATTCATACCAGTTACAGCATTATGCTAGATCCTGGGAATCTAAAGGTCAGGGACAGTATCAGTGCTTGTTCTTGAGCTCATTTTTTAGAAGGGGAGACTGAGGTGAAAACATGAAAGTCAGAATATAGCAAGTGCTATGGTAGAAGGGGTTACAAAATGCTGGGGGTCGGTAGAAGGTTTCAGGAAGAGATCATGTATTAGTTATGTATCGCTGTTTAACAGTAACCCCAAATGTAGTGCCTTTGAACAATAAACACATAGCTCCTGAGGGTTAAGAAACCTGGAGTGGCTTAGCTGGGTGGCTCTGGCTCAGAGTCTGTCACGAGGTTGCAGTCATGATGTTGGCCAGGGTTGCTGAAATCTGAAGGCTTGACTGGGGGAGGATCCACTTTCAAGGTGATTCATTCACATGGCTCTTGGCAGGAAGCCTCAGTTCTCTGCCATGGAGATCTCTCTATAGGGCTACTCATACCATGGCAGCTAAACCCATCCCAGAGTGAGGGATCTAAGAGAGAGGAAGGCAAAAGCCACAGTGTCTTTTATAACCTAGCCTCAGGAGTGACATTCTATTATCCCCCATAGCCTATTGGTCATGCAGATCAACCTGATACAGTGTGAGAGAGATGTGACCTCCAAGAGGCTGGGATCATTGGGGGCCATCCTGGAGAATGGCTACCACGATACTACCTAACTCTAGTAGAAGTTCCTAGGGAATATACTTTGATAAACTGTTATTCAAAATACTTTTTAGTTAACTGATAAACTTAACTGATAATTTTTAACTGGAATATAAATGTCTGTATACAAAAGGAGAATAATAATACTAGCCAATATATATTGAACTCTTTCTATAGGGCAGGTACTGTCAAAGTACTTTCCATGTGTCATCTCATTGAGGGACAGTACAGCATAGTGTTTAAACATTTGAATTATAGAGCCGCATAGGCTTTTTTTTTTTTTAACATTGGCATATTGGGGCATATTACTTAACCAATCTGTGCCTTAGTTTTTTTTATCCATAGGCAGAAGGAATAGCACATCTCTGGTAGGATTGTCTTGAGAATACACCACGCTCTCCCCTAATTGTTGGAACACTTAGGTCCCAAAACCCATATTTCTTTTTCCCTTTTCTTCATTTATTTTTTACCCATGGGAAACTGCAGGGCATGAGCACCACATTAGACTGACCCGGTTGGAAGCAAGGAAGTCTCAGTTCAGAGTTGGATGTCCTCTACAAAATAATCTGGTCAGCTCCTATAATGCCAGTCATGTAGGCTGTTTCAAGCTGTCAGTCTACTATTATGTTCACTCCTGCTGAAAAAAAAGAAAAAAAAAAGAAAAGGTGGATCACCTCATAGACTATGGGGCAAGTATCTGACTACTCCCTAGGGAAGGCAGTTGTGCTCAGTGGCTGGGAGCAACCCACACTTTTTCCATTCAACGTTGAAGCTGGCCAATAAGCACCCTAGGTGTCCCTCTGACCTCATGCCCTATGACTGAGGACATTTTCTGTTTTGGCGCTGGCACCCCTTGAAGTCCCGCCTTCTATTCTCATCTGCGTCAATCTGGTTGAATTCAGCTCCTGTCATTTTTATCTCTTTAGTTGGTCAAAATGTTACTGCAGGACCACCTCTATCCCTGAAACTATTTTTATATTTAGAAAATAGAAACCTTGGATACTAGTGCTGGCTCCTCCTCAGCTAGGTCATCTGCCTAAAGCCTTCCCAGGTTACTGCAGGCATGCCATTGCATTCACATATCACTCTGAATTGTGAAAACAGCTTTCCCAAACTAAACAATCAAACATCCCAGACAAGTTTATCTGAATTTGTAAAGGTCTCTGACGATGTTTCTTTCCTTTTCTTGTGCACAGTTATTTAAAAATAAATGGTAAGGGGCTTGCCTGGTGGCGCAGTGGTTGAGAGTCCGCCTGCTGATGCAGGGGACACGGGTTCGAGCCCCGGTCCGGGAGGATCCCACATGCCGCGGAGCAGCTGGGCCTGTGAGCCATGGCCGCTGAGCCTGTGCATCCAGAGCCTGTGCTCTGCAACGGGAGAGGCCACAACAGTGAGAGGGCTGTGTACCGCAAAAAAAAAAAAAAAAAAATGGTAAGGACTTATAATGGCAATGAGGGGAAAACTGCGTTTAGAATGATTCCCCCCACCTCCCACTTTCTACCCCCCACTCTCCTTTGGAAATGACATTGTTAAGGCCCTTTTTTTTTTTGAGATTAAGTGTTTTTAAAAAATTTTTTTAACATCTTTATTGGAGTATAATTGCTTTACAATGGTGTGTTAGTTTCTGCTTTACAACAAAGTGAATCAGCTATACATATACATATATCCCCATATCCCCTCCCTCTTGCATCTCCCTCCCACCCTCCCTATCCCACCCCTCTAGGTGGTCACAAAGCACTGAGCTGATCTCCCTGTGCTATGCGGCTGCTTCCCACTAGCTATCTGTTTTACATTTGGTAGTGTATATATGTCCATGCCACTCTCTCACTTTGTGTTAAGACCCTTTCAAATGTACATGAGAAACACCAACTACTCACCAGGGATTAAGCTTCAAATGAGAACCGAGTAAGAACTGCATTAGTCAAGTAAACCCTCATTAACTGATGGCTGCCTATTGGGCTCCTATACTTACCTTTTTATGATGAATGGCAAGATTTACCATCACCAAGAAAAAGGGCGTATCTGAAGTTTGAGCAGCCTCCACCTTTCCCGGGGAGGCTGCCATCCCTGGCCCCAGTTCCTACCTGCTGGCAATGCAGCATCTATAGTCAGCTGTCCACAGCTGGGGTGAGATTGGGGCTGGGAGGCCGGAGCAAGCTCCTGGCTCACATCTTCTAAACCCTCTCCTTCCCTTTGTTGAAACTTCTCAAATTGTCTCCTTAGAGAAATCTGCTTAAAATCATTTCCCTGTTCCCACAGGCAACCATCCATCCAGTCTAGCCACTCCCTATGGATTTTTTTCATAAACGAATGAGAGCATCTTTCTTCACAAAAAGAATATAAAAGACACAAGGGTGTATGTATCTGTCCATCTTATTGCCTTCAGAACCACACAGTTTGAGGAAATGACCCCATTCTGAGACTTTGCACTGTTGTGAGTTAGGGGTGTGCTCAAGATGGTGGGCTCTACAGTGGGACATTTTGGTTCCAATTCTGCCACTTAGTAGAAGTGCTATCCTACCACCCTAAGCCCTATTTTCTTCACTGGTAAAATATAAATAATCATGGTGTTTACCTCATGGAGTTGTTGTGAAGTTTATGGAACCATATAAAGCATCTTGGAAGTGCCTGGAATATATAAGCACTCAGTATTCCACTTATTATCATAATTATTAATTAAAAAAAAGTCCATCTACACTCAAGGTTTCTTCCTGAGGCCTTGTGGGAAGGTGTGACTGAAGCTATCTCACTGTATTCTATTGCTACAGCTAATAATGCAGGCACCATTTTATCCATTATTATTAACAATTCATATTTTAGGTGTGAAAATTGAACCTAAAGTGGTCAAGTGACTTGCCCAAAGTTGTCTCATGTCAGAGCTGGGACTCAAACTGATTTTCTCAAATTCCACCTGAGTGCCAAGCTCAGGGTTTAACATTAAATCACAGTTTCTTTAGCAAGGTAGATGGATATGTAGGAAAACAACAACGACAGCAACAACAAAACGATCATAAAATGTAATGAGTCCTATAACAGGGATACACATGAGTTGTGTTAGTAACTCAGATCAGAGAACAGTTAATTTGGGGGTGAGGAAGGGGTGGAGGTTAGAATGAGGTGAAGTTATGGAGGCTCTGAAGGATAGTTATTGTTGTCTTATCTAGCAGACTTCTGGAAGTCTGGGCTGCTTGCAGACATTTTATTTGTTCTTCAAAGTGTTTAAAATTATTTTGAATTAATTGCCAACATTTAACAACAGGAGATTGCACATAAAAATAGAAATTTCTAGCTTCTCTTGGAAAATCAGATCTGTTGACATGGTTGGCCATAGTTCCATGCACTGTCAGTTAGCTGCTTCAGCCTGGGCTGACCTCCGTCACTGTCCCCACTGGGCCTTTTCTTGACCCTTGAAAAAGGTCAAGAAATTGAGAAGATAAGATTTTCATAGGCACATCAACAACTAAGCATGAAATTTAAAGTGCTAGAGGGGCAAGAACAATCTTTGTTTACTTAAGTAGATTAAAATAGTCAAGAAATCTACTCTTTGTTGACTAAACATATCCTTTCCTACTTAGATTCCAAGGGACCATACACTTTGGTCCAGTGTATGTCTATATGTGATTAAAACAAGGAAAAGAAAGTTGGAAACCCTGTGGAGACTGTGGGGGTATTGAAGTGAATTCAGAAAGAATATGCTTCTGAAAAGGGCTGTAATAAAGTAGGAACTCTAAGGCTTGCATGCCACCATGTTTTCTGGCTTTGCTGATTGCTATTAGACATACATTAATAAAAATTAATTAACTAATTTATAACTTATTCTATTTTTTCAAATTTCCATAAATGAACATACAATTTAACATAGGGGTTTCAAGCATTTTTGACCATGACCCACAGTATGAAACACACTTTTCATCACACACATGCATGTACATTCATCAGTGCATAGGCACTTGGGTTGCTTCTACCTTTTGGTTACTGTGAATAATGCTACTATGAACATGGATGTACAAATGTCTGTTCCAGTCCCTGCTTTCAATTACTTTGGATATATACCCAGAAATGGAATTGCTGGATCACACTTCTATTTTTAATTTTTTGAGAAGACAATGATTTTTACAAAGATTACAGCTACTGTGAAATAATGTACTGCATTAGAATGTGTATCTGTGTTTCCATTGCTTACCAGCACCCTGCCAAGTTTGCAAGTAGGAATTCTCAAAGAATTTTTGTTACCATGGTCGTGAGGAGCACAGGATTCTGTAGAGGCATTGTTAGAATAGAACCAATCTCTGAGAATTATCTGCCCCTCAGTGATGAATAAATGAACACTCATTAAGAAACTCAGTATGATGATTGAGAAATTGCCTCTGCCTTCTGTGTTAAAACATACACATTTATTAGTCTAGTCTATTTCATGTCATGACTATAAAATCTTTACAAATGCTACTTTTCTCCAAGTGCTAAGCAGTCTCAAATAAGAGCAAAAAATGAGGAAAGGTCCTAAATCCCAATCAGAGCCATCTACATTTACATTAAACAAGATAGAAAGCCCCAGTAAAACCAAAAACCCCAACTCTTATTTCTAAAATTACATTCGTAATGCAGGTTCACTATGGGATAATTAAAAAATTATAGAGACATAAAAATAAAAAAATTGAAACTATCTGTAATCCCACCCCCTTTTGTTAAATTCTTCCAGGTTATTTTCTAGGCATAAATGCATTTTGTGTAATTTTGAACTATAAAATAGGGTCACACTATAATTTATTGTTTTGTAACTTGTTTTTTCCCAATAGTATATTGTACATGTATTTGCATGTCATATCTTTTTTCATGATATGATGTTTACGATCACAAACTATCCACCTTATGGATATCATTTAATTAGTTTTTTCGATGTTGTATTATTGGACTTTTTTCTTTGAAATTTTATTTTGCTAATATGACAATGAATATTTTCACAAATAAATTTTTAATTTCATCTGTACTTTTTCAGGATAAATTTAAAAGATAATATGGCTTCTACAAATGGTATGTTTAGATTCTTATTTTTTCAAAAAGAAAATATTTGAATGTTTTTCAATATAGAAAGTAATGTATGAGTAATATAGGGACTTCGCTGGCAGTACAGTGGTGAAGACTCTGCCCTTCCATTGCAGGGGCTCGGGTTCGATCCCTGGTCGGGGAACTAAGATCCCGCATGCCACACAGCACGGCCCCCCGCCCCCACAATAAAAAGATAGTATAAATTTATTACAGGTTTACAGGTTTGCATATTACAAAATGGAATAAAAAGAAAAATTAAAATTGCTCCTAGTTCTCAAGGTAATAGTTGTTAACAATTTAGTGAACATCTTTTGATTTTCAATGCATGTATACAAACACACATATTTACAAAAATGAGATCTGACTCTACATTTGTTTGGCAGCCTTATTTTTTAACTTGACAGATGGTGGATTTTTTTCCATGCTGTTAAATACTCTTCTACAGTATAATTTTTGATGGTTTCAGACTATTTCTTTGTGGAGGAGGAAAAACTTTTTTTTTTTTTTTTTTGCGGTACGCGGGCCTCTCACTGTTGTGGCCTCTCCCATTGCGGAGCACAGGCTCCGGACGCCCAGGCTCCGCAGCATGTGGGATCTTCCCAGACTGAGACACGAACACGTGTCCCCTGCATCGGCAGGCGGACTCTCAACCACTGCACCACCAGGGAAACCCAGGAGGAAAACCTTTTTCTCTACCCTTTTAGGTTCTATCTCTGGGTGGGGGTGGGGGGGGCTGAGAATTTAACTGAAAAAAGATAGTAAAAGAAAAAAAAAGATTTTTTATTCATGTTATGTGCATGGGAATTCACAGAAAATTGTGACTCAAGGAGGTGATTAGAATTTGGGGATTATATACCATCATGATAGGGAAGAAAATGGGAAAAAGGGTACTTTTGGGAAAAACAAATGAGAAGGTAAATGAGCCTTTATGAGGATAGGTAGGAGATATGCTAGTTTAGAGATGATGTCTATTTAGGTGGTTTCTTATCTGGTGCTATCTCCAGTGATAGGAGTCAATCTTTCCTGGTTTCCTGGAGAGCATTTATGACAGTTGAATTCTTTTGGGAGCCTCTGCTTTTAGTCAGATAAGGACAATTCAGAAAAGGAAACTCTTCACAGTGGTATATTCAGAATTCCTTCACCAGTGTGGCACATATATACAGTGGAATATTACTCAGCCATAAAAAGAAATGAAATTGAGTTATTTGTAGTGAGGTGGATGGACCTAGAGTCTGTCATACAGAGTGAAGTAAGTCAGAAAGAGAAAAACAAATACCGTATGCTAACACATATATATGGACGCTAATAAAAAAAGGTTCTGAAGAACCTAGGGGCAGGACAGGAATAAAGACTCAGATGTAGAGAATGGACTTGAGGACACGGGGAGGGGGAAGGGTAAGCTGGGATGAAGTGAGAGAGTGACATGGACATATATACACTACCAAATGTAAAATAGATAACTAGTGGGAAGCAGCTGCATAGCACAGGGAGATGAGCTCAGTGCTTTGTGACCACCTAGAGTGGTGGGATAGGGAGGGTAGGAGGGAGACGCAAGAGGGAGGTAATATGGGGATATATGTATACATATAGCTGATTCACTTTGTTGTACAGCAGCAACTAACACACCATTGTAAAGCAATTATACTCCAATAAGGATGTTAAAAAAAAAAAAAAAGAATTCCTTCACCATATTTGTATTACCCAAGTCAATCCCAGTTTCTGCAGCCTCTGCCAAGGGGAACTGACCCACCCACAGCTCCTTGTAACAGGGTGGGGCTCCCCTCCTCCCCTGCTCCCTCCCAACCAGCCACCAGCTAATTGGAACAAGACCAAGTACCTGACCATGGATAAGCACTATGTTATGAGGGGGCCTGGGGCACCATCTTTGCTCTGACATGGAAAAGCTGAACCAATCATGATCTCATTATTAGATTTGAGATAAGAAACAAGTAGAAAGTTGAGCTGTTCACAGTGGATACATAGCTTGAAGATGCGTGAAGGAGAGACAAGAGGGAGAATAGTTACCTTGAAAGGTCATAAATAGGTCAGTTGACATTATAGGGAAGCAGGATGTAGGCAGTAAGACAAGCTATGAAGTTGACACAAATAGGTAGAATAAAGAGTAGTGTTTTATTTTTTTTATTTGTATGTTTTTAATATTTATTTATTTATTTATTTAGACTGCGCTGGGTCTTTGTTGTGGCACGTGGGATCTTCGTTGCGGCATGTTTAGTTGCGGCACACAGGATCTTAGTTGCAGCAGGCATGTGAGATCTAGCTCCCTGACCAGTGATTGAACCTGGGCCCCCTGCATTGTGAGTGTGGAGTCACTGGACCTCCAGGGAAGTCCCAAGGGTAGTGTTTTAGAGTAGAGACTTTGGAGTCTGATGAGAATTTGAATTCTGACAGTTCTACTTAAATGGTATGTGACTCGCACCATTTAATCTTCTGATTAAAGTTTCCTTATCAGTAACACGTGGATAATAATATATCTGTTACTGAGTTGTAGAAAGAATTTATTGAGGTATTATAGGTAGGGTTCTTAGCACACAATCTCTGACACATAGAAGCACTAAATAAATGAAGTCTATTATAACTATTTCTTCCCAAATATATCATATATTTGATATTCTTCCTGTACTATATTTTGAATCTCTGGCATTTAATATATCAGTTAATGAATAAGTAATTAATGTTTGTATATTATGTTCCAGAAAGCTTTTGTATTGAAGTATGGATTTTTTTTATTGACCAGAGTTCTGAAATAACCAAATCAGTTTTCTAACCTACAACTTTCTTCTACTTTTAAGGATAAAAGGAGATTCTACCAAGACTGCTCATTTAATCTGGGACATATGCAACTTGACTTTTCTCTCCCATAGCCTGTTAAAGTTTTGAACTCACACAATAAAAAGGATTATTAGCTATGAAATGCCAGTTGGCAACTGGGTAGACAGCACTCCCACAGGATTGGAGGTTTCTTACCTTTTTCTCTTAGAAAGGAAGTGCCTAGAATTTTCCCTCTTGCTGGAATGGTACAAAAGGGGGTGGGGGATGGATTTAGTTTTTAGTCATGTCAATTTTCCAACTGTTCGCATCCCCTCCCTACCAGATAATTAAGGACCATGTGACATGTATAAATAGCTTCGGCTGAGAACATCCTCATATCTTTGCCCCTCTCGTCATTGAGCAGGGCCCATAACTGATGTTGCAATTAGAGTACTGATTTAGCTCTGAGAGACACATTGCCGATGATCTGCTGAGGAGGATGGTATTTATATCAGTACTGACTGATGAAGACTTTGTCAACTGTACCTTTGGCAGATCATTTGATAGCATGCTCCTGGGTTAATCTACTTCTCATTATAACCGATGATCCATGATGATGTATTTTCAGAACCACTCATTTTACACAGGGTACCACAATGTGGAACAGATGTACATAAATGCAGACAATTAAGGAAATTCTCAATCCAAAATGTAGAGCTCAACAGAAGAACTGTAGAGGTCAAGACATTTAGTGATTTACTGGGGCAAGTTTGGTATCATTAGTGCCAAGAGGAATTCACACTTCTGTACTTCAGGTTTAACTGTCTATTTTGACATAAGAGAAAGGAAATGAAAATAGATTGACTAGTTAGGTTTACCATAGAAATGTCAGGCAATTTGAATTTGTTTTTTTTCATTTCTTAGATGTTATGAGTGCTTCAAAATCATAACATATTCTCAGGTCAAGTAAGTAATACAGAATCAGAAATTCTAGGATTATATGATTAGAGTTAAAAGCCAGTGATTAAATGTCTTTTTATTATCTATCTATCTATCTATCTTTCCTTACTGAAAGATGAGTAGTGGAAACACAGATAGGGAGGTGGGCTCACTCTCTTCCTAACTCTGTCCTTAATGGCTAGGAGGTGCGACATTATAGTCCTTTAGTAGAAAGCTTCACCTTTGCTCTCTTCTTTGATATGGAGAATTGATTTTTGCAATCCATTGTGAACAGCTTTGCAAACATAGCTTTATGTCCTTCCTGATTTTCCAGCAACCCCAAGTTGATTACCACCTCTCAGCCTTTCCTACCTAAAAATATTTCTGTTGATCCAACATGCTCCAGGAGTCTAGATGATGTTTCAGTATGGAAAGTCACTGCTCAGTATACACTGAGTCCCTGAGGCAGCAGGGAAGTCCTCTTCCTCTCCTTCTTTTACGGTTCCCTTCTCTAAGGACCAACCTCTTATTCCTCTCTGATTCTGGCTCAGGTGCTCAGCCAGTTAGATGGGCCCATTGGAGGTGGGGATGTGGGAAGTAGTGGGGATTCTTACTCTAAAGAGAAAGGGCAGAATGAAAATGGCAACTTCTGGTCTAGTCTCAAAGTGAAACAGCTACCAAACTAATTCTTCCCTTACTGGTTTTGACCCACTCTAAGAAAACTTTTGTGTAGTTTTGTGTCTTTCTTCTCTCTGACCACAGACCCACCATATTGTTCTAACTTGTATGGAATAAGATGAAGAGAATGAAAAACTCTGGGTTACTATATAATCAAGTCCTTTTCTGTCTTCGTTAAACGTCTGCCTCCCTTGTGACTAGTGTCTATGAGCTAAGGACCATCTCTACACTCATCTCAGAAATGCCTGATGTAGCCCCTTGGTAGGATAAAAAAAATAAGTGGGAAATCAACATGTGATTTAGGACTTTTATCCAGAATATATAAGAACTTTCAAAACTCAGAACTAAGAAAAAACCCTAATTTAAAAAATTGGACAAATAACTTGAAAGGAAACTTTAAAAATATATAAATGCCCAATAAGCACATGAGAAGATGCTCAACACATTAGAGGAATGCAAATTAAAACCAAAATGAGAAGCTACACACATAAAAGAGTGGCTAAAAATAAAATAAAATAACAAAAAATAAAACTTGACAATACCGAGTGCTGATGAGGGTGCAGAGTAACTCAAACGCATGTCCATTGCTGGTGGGAATGCAAAATGATATAGCCATTTTAGAAAATAGTTTGGCATTCCTTATAAAATTAAAATATACTTAACGTGTGACTCAGTAATCCCACTTTTAGGTGTTTACCTAAGCTAATTGAAAACTTATGTTATACAAAAACCTGTATGCAAATGTTTATAGCAGCTTTGTTCATAAACACCTAAAACTAGAAACAACCCTAATGTCCTTCAACTGGTGAATAGTCCATATGATGAAACCCCACTGAGCAATGAAAGGAACTAACCTGTGATACGTGCAACAATATGGATGAATCTCAAATGCATTATGCTAAGTCAAACAATCGAGACTTAAAAAGCCAAAAATCATACCATCTGATTCCATTTATATGACATTTGGGAAGAGGCAAAACTACAGAGACAGAAAAGAGTAGTAGTTGTCAGGGGCTGAAGGGGACAACAAAGAACCATAAGGGAACATTTTGGTTTTATTTTATTCTATTTTTCTTTGCTTTTTGGCCATGCCATGTGGCATGTGGGATCCTAGTTCCCCGACCATGGATCGAACCCATGCCCCCTGCATTGGAAGCATGGAGTCTTAACCACTGAACCGCCAGGCAAGTTCCAAGGGAACTTTTTGAGATGGTTGAAATGCTCTATATCTTCATGGTCATGGTTATATCACTGCATGCATTTGTTAAGACTCATAGGATCGTACACTAAAAGGTGTGAACTTTACTATGTGTAAATTACACCTCAATAATTTAAAAAAAGGAGTGCCCATAAATAAAATAGAAGACAATGATAAATGGGATCAACCATGGCAACTTACTTCTTTAAGAAAACTAAGAAAATTAGACAAACCCTGATATTAAGTAGGGTTACCAAAACTAGCCAGCGAGAGAGGTGGAGCATGTAGGGTAACAGGCCCATCCAAGGCAGCCTCTCTTAGGTCCCTCTGAGGTTCAGGACTGCAGAGGAAAGTGACAATGACTAAGTGCTAGGAAAATAACACCTACAAGGAAAGGTTAAAGGAGTTGAGATTACTTTCCCTGGCAACGAGAGGCCAGAAAGATGATTTAATAGCAGTCTTTGAGTTTCCAAGCCTTCTTGACAGTTTGATTACAGTGCCATTTAGCAGGGGTGAACAGCTTCAGTGGTCTTTAGCACATTATAGTGGAATTGTGTCCATGGAATTAATGGTTTCAGTAGACAGGGAAGTCTTCTCTGAAAGGGAAAGTACTTGTATTGTCCTATAGAATGAGAATGTGCCTGAGGTGCACTGAATAGCCATGTGGCTTGGAGCCTCTGTTTCCTCATCTATAAAATGGACACAGTGTTACCTACTTATAGTTTTATAGAGAGGATTCAAATCAGATGGCTTATGAAAAGTTCCTGGCCATCCTCCTCTTTCCCAAAGTTCATTCTTCTTTTCCTTTCCTAATTGAAAGCTGCAAGCATTAACGTTTTGAAGATAATAATATTAAAAAACTAACAATTTATTTTGCTTACTATATGCCAGATGCTCTTCTATGCTCTTCATACTTATTAACTCATTTAATCATCTCAGCAAGCTGTGGAAGGAGGTATTATTATTATCTCCATTTTACAGATTTGGACACTGAGGAACAAGACAAGGAGTTGCAGTTGTATCTACTTGTTGAAATAAAATGATGCTTTTTGTGGATTTGTCTTTCTCTTGTGTTCTTTTTTCTCTTAGTAGCATTCTTTCACTTATGTTGCCTTTTATACTTGACAAAAGTACTTTCAAAAGATGTATCTTAGTTGCAACCATAGGAATTTTGGTCTGAAGTAGTAGTGATGCATATGTATTGTTGAAGTTTAATGGTGATAGTTTCTAGAAAGTTCTAGGAAGAGTTAAATGCTGATGTTCTGAATTCCATATTTTAGTTTTTATTTTCTATACTCTTATAAAATTCCCTCTTTTCTTTCTTGATTCTTACTGACACTTCAAGGCCCAGGTGAAGGTCCCACCTCCCTACTCAGTGACATTTATGAAGTGCTTGTCATGTGCTGGGCATCAGCTTTTCTTCTCTGACACCTGAGGGAGTGTACTACCACCTGTCTTCACAGCGAGACTGCAAAGATGAATGGACCCTGCCTCTGAAGAATTTACTGTCTAGTTGGAGAGTGGACAGTTGCATGACTTACTTGATAGCACAGTATGATAACTGCAAAAGTGGGCAACTGCAGGTTCAAATGGAGACAGTGAATGAGTCCAGGGACTTACTTATTCTCCTGAAATAGGAAGAGCAGGGAAGAGGAGAGTAAAAGGTGAGACAGAAGAGAGAAGATGAAGAATAGTCCTCTGCCAAGAATAAGGGCATTGGGGATGGAGTTGGGGGCCTGAAGAAGTAAGGACGTTTAGGGACAGTTACCATGCAGAATAGAAAAGGAGTCAACTCAGAATGAGTTAAAACAATGATTCTCAACCTGGTGCACAGTAGACCACCTGTATTTAAAAAAATACCAGTATTTGCTTCCCATCCCAGAATTTCTGTTTCAGTTTATTTGGTTGGTGGGGTTCCACTACTGGTGTTTTTAGAAAGTTCCCAAGTGATTCTAATGTAAACTGGGGCTAAGAAACACTGAAAACAATTGCTGAATAGTGCTGAGAGGCTCATGGCCATCCTGCCTAAGTAAATTTCTCACTATTACTTACTCTTATATTCATTCACTTGTTCATTCAAAAATGTTTATTGAGCACCTACTATGTGTCAGGTGCCTCACTAGACAATGAAAAGGTCTTCTTATTGCATTGATTTTTATTTCCCTCACGTTTTGACACTCATATTGTGGATTAAATCCTTTTCAAAAGTATAATAGAAGTCAAGATACTTGAACACTTACTATATATTATTGAAATTTTATAATGTCTGCTTGTGGTAGCCCTGTCCTTATTATGTCCCACATTTGGGACATATGAGGCACAGAGACGTGAAGTAACTTGCCTAAGGTCACACAGCTAGTAGCTGGCAGAGCTGAGAGGCTCCAGAATGTTGTCCTTAACTGCTCTGTTGCACCTACCTCTGTGCTGAGCCCAAAGACAGTGCTTCATAAATGTCTTGAACCCTTAGAAATACTGAAAACACTGTTAGCCAGATAGCTTTAAAATGATGGAGGATATCTTGTCTCAAATGTCTACATTTCACTGGCCAGTTTGCAGTCACAATGGCCACATCTTGTTGCAGGTGAGGATGAGAAATGCAGTCTGGCTGTATGTACAGGAGGAAAGGACAAAAGGGTGAGTGAACAACTAGGAAGTCTTTGCTACAGTCTTCTCTGATGTAATACAAGTTTTCAATTTAGTGTAGTCAAATATGTCACTTTTTTCCTGTGTAAGTTATACATTTGGTGTCTTATTTTAAAAATACTTCTCTATCATAAGGACATGAAGATTTTATGCTGTATTCTTTTCTAAAAGATATCAAGTTTTGACTTACACATTTAAGTCTCTAATCTACCTGGCATCAATTTTGGTATATGATGTGAGGTAAGGATTACATTTGTTCTCTTGATATCTGATGTTTTGGAGTTTCATGATACTGCTTTTTGGTATAGCTTTTTTCTTTTGTTCTAAAGTCTCTCAACCTGAAGGTTAATGTTCTTTAAACTCTGAGAAAATTTCCTGAGTTCTTTATTTGATAATTTTATGCTCTTTGTTTTTTCTTTCTGGAATTCCTACCAATATTTGAACTGGATTGATCTTTTATATATTCTGTTTTTCTCTCATATTATTCATCTTTATCTTCTGTTTTGCATTTGTGTGTGTGTTGTATTTGATTATCATCATTAATTTAATACTAATCACTATCATTTCATGCAGCATATTCTCAGGCCAACATTGACAAAGGCCATTCAAAAAAATGGATGTCACCATTTTGGCTGATGGTGACAACAAGAGTGCAAGCCACTAGGTGTTCTGGCAAACATGACCCTTGCCTCTCTGAAAACTTAATAGCAGATTCTGGAGGTAAAATCTGGTCTGTGTAATTTCAAGTCCAATGTTCATGTACTCATAAACTTTGCTAAGGCCTCTTTTTTGTGCAAAGTGGGTGAGAGAATATTCAGGAAGAGGCAACATAAACTGAGCCAAGAAGGCTGGCAGAGGTCATACTGGGGCTTCACTGCTGCTATCAGTCATTCATTCTTTCCTTCACTCCTTGGACATTTGCCAGCCTCATGTGCCACAGACTTTAAGATTACAGATATTTCTAGTGGTCAGGAGCCCTCCAGTGTAGCCCAGGGCATGGGACATGGAAGGAAAATGGGTTAGGGAAGACAAGATAGACTTTATGATGCTGCTGTTGGGGAAGGGGGAGGGGATAAGTATATGTATATATGTGTGTGTGTGTGTGTGTGTGTATATATATATATATATTTATATTTATTTATTTGTTTATTTAATCTTATTTTCCAACTGTTTTATTGGATTTTCATTTTTAGCAGCCCTATTTTTAATTTCCTCAGAACTCTTTCTTGTTCTCTGTTCTTTTTTTAAAATAGCATTTTGATGCTGTTTTTATAGATGCAATATCTTTTTTAACCTTTCAAAAGATTCGAGTTCTCTTCGGTTTTCTATATTTTCTTTGTTTACTCTGAGATGCCGTTATCTATTTGTTTTTCTTGGTGTCTCTCTATTATTAAAGGTCTGGTCACCTGTAGCACTTCATTCATAATTAAGCGTGAGCTGCTGGAAAGCAGAGCGGGAATGCTTCTGAGCTGGGTGGGGCTTGCTGTCCAATGGTAGTTGTTTTAGGGTGATTGGCAGGGACTTGGCTCAATGCTGGGAAACTTCCACATGCCAATCTATGGAGGTCTTTTCTCTGCAGCCATTCAGCTTTTCCAGATAAGAAACCTCATAATTCCTGTCTGGAGAAAAAAGGGGCTGGCTACCAGGAAACTGTGTTCAGGCATGTTTAGGTGCATAATGTTCATAGATTAAGTGTTCCAAATACAGACCTCTTCAATCAATCCCACTCTTTACTGTAATAACAATAGAAATGGCAAACTCTCATCTATAGCTTTCTTTGTGTCAGGCACTAATCTAACTGCTTTACACTGTTATTTACTTTATTAATTCCTTTACCCATTTAATCCTCCCCCCAAAACTTATGATATTATGGAAGAGGAGACTTAGGCACAGGGAAATTAAGTAATTTGCTTGAGATTGCAGAGCTACTAAGTTGTAAAGCCAGGATTTGAACCCAGGTCCTCTGACTGACCATAAGGCCTATGAAATGCTGCCTCCTTGAAAGAAAAATGACATAGGCTGGCATTCGGACTGTGTTATTTTTGAGGGAGCCACAAGACTATAAGCTCCATGCTGGCAGGGATTTTGTCTATTTTACTCACCACTGTTTGCCCAAACTCTAGCACAGATCAAAACAATAAGTTTTCATGAAATGAAAGAATATACAGTGCCTTTTGTACAGAAATGGCATGTGTCTCTCCTGGGAGTGGGCTCACTAAAGGAAGGGGTGGTACGTGTTCAGTACTGAGCCCTTCTGTGTTTCCTTTGGTTGCTAAAACTCATTTTTCCCTCTTGGCTGGGGAAAGAGAGTAGATCTGAGGTTGCAGGAGAGGTGGTCTAGGGCAGCAGTCTCCAGCCTTTTTGGCACCAGGGACTTGTTTCGTGGAAGACAATTTTTCCGGACTGGGGGGTTGGGGCAGGCAGGGGGATGGTTCAGGCTGCAATGCGAGCGATGAGGAGTGATGGGGCGCAGCAGATGGAGCTTCGCTGGGTCGCCTGCCGCTCGCCTCCTGCTGTGCGGCCTGGTTCCTAACAGGCCATGGACTGATAGAGGTCTGCAGTCCCGGGGGTTGGGGACCCATGGTCTACGGCACATTTCTTCAGTTAAATGTCTTCATCTCCTTCCATAATTGGTTACCTCGTTCTTTAAGACTGCTACTATTACTTGGGAAGTGAGCTTATTAAATTTTTCTCAACACTGGGTACTATGAACCAACATTCTTCTCATTAGTCATCATCTGAAGTTTGGAGCAACTTCTAGCTACCACCATTCCCAGTTAAAAACAAAAAGCAAAAAACAAAAAATTCCAAGGTTTGATTTTGATATTGTTGTGTTTGAATGAATGCTACTGCCATTCTTTTCCTTACAAAAATGGCTCTAATTTTACAATGATTATACAAAGCATGAACTTCCTGAAATGGAGTGACCTGAAGGCAATGGCCATACACATGCTTCACATGCTTAAATGAAAAAAAAAAAATTGGGTCATAATGTCAAGGATTTATTGCTGTTTTGACAATGTACTTATATCTTCCACTGAAATGTTTTTGCAAAAATGGGCCCATGCATAATCAGGATCTGAAGCTTTATTGCCAATGTCACTAATATTTATTGTAGTTGTGGAGCAGAAATGATTACCTTTTAATTTGGACTGCTTGTTTGCAATTCCAGACTTTTCAATGGCTTATGGTTAAGGAAAATACTTTTGGTGGATTTTTCTTGTTTTAGGAGGATAGCTATCTTAGTCCGTTCAGGCTATCATAATAGAATACCAAAGACTGTGTGGCTTATAACAACAGAAATTTACTTCTCACAGTTCTGGAGGCTGGAAGTCCAAGATCAAGTCACTAGCAGATTTGGTATCTGGTGGGAGCCCGCTTCCTGGTTTATAGTTGATTTACAATGTTTTGTTACTTTCAAATGTACAGCAAAGTGATTCAGTTATACATATATATCTATATTTCTTCAGATTCTTTTCCCTTATAGGTTATTACAAAATATTGAGTATAGTTCCCTGTGCTATACCGTAGGTCCTTGTTGGGTTCCGTTTTATATGGGCACTAATTCCACTCATGAAAATTCTATCCTCATGACCTAATCACCTCCTAAAAGCCCTACATCCTAATGCCATCACATTGCAGGTTAGAATTTCAGCATATGAATTTGGGGTGTGTGTGTGGTGGATACAAATATTCAGTTCATAACAGTGGCTCTGATGATAGGTCTTTTTTTGTTTGTTTGCTTTGTTTTGTTTAATTAAAGAAAGCAATTCTCTGGAAGAAAACTGTGATACAAATGGGAAAACAAAAAATTGCTTGAAAGTAATCAGCAGCTATCAGGAATTGCTTGATTAAAAATCACAGAAACCCATTTGATCTATGTTAAGCAAAATAGAAACATTTATAGAAAATTATGGAAGCCTAATATAGGAGAGTACAAAGGTTGATTGGAACCAGGACTGGAAAGTCAGAGCCTGAGATCTCCCTGCCTCCCTCCCTCCCTCCCTTCCTTCCTTCCTTCCACATACCCACCCCCCCCACCATGTGCCAAGCACTGTGGATACAGTGGAGAACTAGTCAGATGAGAGCTGTCTTGTTAAAGAGCTTATATTCTTGTAGAAGGAAATTGACAATAAACAACCCAAAGTCAAACAAAAATAAGATTCTTATAAACAGGGTGACCATAAAATTTGTTCGCCACATTTGAGAGTGAATGAAATGCTAGTAATAGTCATGCTTGACAATAGCATAAACCTGTTCAGGGTACACCGGAAATATCATGGGCAAAGGACTATGGAGAGGATTAGAAGAGGACCATGTGGTGACAACTGGGAGGCTACTTGAGACAGGTGATAAAAGGTGCTCTTATGTAAGCTGTGACCTGAATGACAGGAAGGAGCTGAGCATTGGAAGATGGCAAGGATGAGCCTCAGGCCGAGAGACCAGCTAGTGCGAGGGCTCTCGGGGAGGAGAGAACGTGCAGTACTAGTGTGGCTGGTGTGCAGTGGGAGACTGGTCAGGAATGGGATCAGAGATGCAGGCAGGGGCCATGTGAGGTTGGACCTTCTAAACCTTAATAAGGGGTTTTGCTTTATTCAAAGCATGATGGGAAGCCACTGGAAGGTTTTCAGCAAGGAAGTGGCATGACCTGCTTCACCTTTTAAAAAGAATACTCTGTAATGTTATGTAGTTATGGTTTTTAAAAACTTGTTTGCAATTTTTATTGCTCTTTCCTTTTGAAAGTTCTTTAAAGAACTTTGTATCTTTAAGAGATAGAAACTTATGCAAAATCATAGATCAAATGATATGGTATCTGGGATTTATCTCAAAATTAGAGATAGAAATGAAACAGAATTGGCCATGATTGGATACTTGTTGAAGGTGGGCACATGGAGTTTTGATTCACCATCAGTTTTTTTTTTTTTTTTTTTTTGGTTACTGTTGTCACTATTGTTAATATTGTTACTATTAATATTGTTACAACTGTTTCAAACTTCTGTTTATGTTTGAAATTTTTTTATAGTGAAATGTAAAAAATAAAAAAAGAGGCTCACTCTGGCTGCAGCTGTGTGAAGATTGTATTGTGGAAGAGGAAAGAGCAGGAGAGCCAGTTAGGTCCAGAAGAGTCCACCTGAGGTATGGTGATGGATGGGGTTAGGTTGGCTGTAGGGCAGACAGAGAGAAGTAGATGGGTTTGGGATGCATTTTGTAGCTAGAGCCAACAGGATCTACTGGTAGATGAATTGGGGAGGGGAGGGCAATGAGAGGAAACCAATGGTAACTCTTCAATTTTTAGCATAGCAGCTGATTGGATTAAGATGTTATTGACTGGACATCCCTGGTGGCGCAGTGGTTAGGAATCCGCCTGCCAATGCAGGGGACGCGGGTTCGAGCCCTGGTCCGGGAAGATCCCACATGCCGTGGAGCAACTAAGCCCGTGCACCACAACTACTGGGCCTGCGCTCTAGAGCCCACAAGCCACAACTACTGAAGCCCGCGAGCCTAGAGCCCGTGCTCCACAGCAGGGGAAGCCACCTCAATGAGACGCCCATGCACTGCAACGAAGGGTAGCCCCCGCTCGCCACAACTAGAAAATGCCCACGCACAGCAACAAAGACCCAACGCAGCCATAAATAAGTAAATGAATAAATAAATAAGATGTTATTGACCAAGATAGAGAAGACGTAGGAGGAACATGTTGGGGTAGGGAGGGAGGAAACATTCTCTTCTGACCACGTTGATGTGCCTTTTAGACATTGATGTGGAAATGTCAATAGGCAAGGCTGGAGCTGGGAGGAGAGGACAGGGATGTTGTATAAGACACCTCTTATGAGTTATTTCTGGTGCTCTCTGCCTCACCTGACCCAGGAACCTTTGCGTTTTTGTTCTGCCTCTGTTGTTGGTTCTGTGTGGGCTCCCACTGACTTTGTGGGTGTAATCTGACAAAGTCCTGTTTCCCAGGTGCCTATCGTCTTCCATCCTGGGGATTCCCTGTTGATGCAGACCTGCTCAGTGCCTTTGTAGAAGCAATTAGGAAGTGAGAAGGAGTCTGTTCTCCATGGAGTAAACCTCTGGCCATTGGGGAATGGGAGGGAGGAAATAAATTCTTCCCTCTTCATCTCTCTGAAAGCCAGTTCTAAGATGTCATCATTCATGTGGCCTTTTGGAAGCTGATCCTGGGAGATGAAGCAGTCAATCATGCTTGATCCCAGGGGGAAGGCAGATCCATAATGCACAATTATATTTGCTTTCCTACCTTTCCTGATCCACTCTCCTTTCCCTCAATATTCGGAGAACAAAAGAATAAGGTAGATCCAGTGAAGTTGATGGAGATGAGGCAGCAAGGTAGAAGGTAAGCCAGGAGAAAGCCATGTCATGGAAACTTTGTGAAGTAGGTAATGCTCGTCTTTGCTGAATGCTGCAAACAGCCAAGTAAGAAAAGATTAGGAGAGGGATCCTTAGATTTGGCAAACATGGACATCATTAGAAACCTTGATGAGACCAGTCTTCATCGTGCGATGGGCAAGGAAGTGGACTGAAGAGAGAGTATAAGATTAAACATTTTAAAAGTGGAGGAAGTAAACAGAGATAACCCTTTGCTTTTAAGAGGAGCAGAAAATGAAGTGGTTGCTGGAAGAGGATGTGTGGAAAAGGGAGGATCTTCCTTTTTTAAAGATGGGCAATAATTACTGTATATTCATGGGAATAATCCAGCAGAGGGGGCATAATCATGAGAGTGAGAAGCCTGTGGAAGGAAAATAGGGGATATAATTGAGGACTCAAATGAGAGGGCAGGTGGGCATGGGAGGGTTGGAGTTTGAAGAGGGGTGAATATGTACTTTGGAAATGGGAAGGGAAATAAACCAAGGATGTATAGAGGGGTCACTGGACAGTATTGAGGGCAAATTGAGATTTGTGACTGCCACAAGTCCTCTTGGATTGATGTCTCTCTTTCTCAGAGAACCTGCTTTGTTCTGTTTTTCCTCCCTTTGAAGACTGGCGTTTCTTCTCAGTTTAAGACAAGAAAGAGGAGTTCCGGAATTCTGGTCTCTAGGAGAGGTGCCCTAACAAGGATCTACTCCTGTACTCCTGGTCCCATCAGCTGTGGTAGGGAGCTGGGGTCATGGGTGAGGCACAGTTGTCAAAGAACAGGGCATGGATAAGGCAGGCACCCAGGAGGTGTTTATCCCAACTTTCCTCACCTTCTGGATGTCCTGCTCATTAGAAGAGCCTGGAGAACAGGTTGGATGCGTTTGGCGAAGTTGATTTTTTGGTTTGTTTGTTTCTTGGGGATATCCTTGCTATAGACACAGTGATCATAGTCAGACTGTGTTCTGATTTTAGTCTGGAACATTTGCTTCAGGGAAACATCTTTATTAAACTCAGTCATTTCAAAGATTTTGTGTAGGATGGATAACAAATAGAGATAGAGTGTGTGTGTGCTCTTCCTGTGAGTGGTGTCTTGGTTCTTTCTGGATACAGGAAGATAAATCTTTTCTGTGAGAGAGGAATGTCATGCAGTGATTTGCTCACAGGAGCTGATGAGTTAATGGGCCATTAGGGGAATGTTTTGTGAGTCTCTTTTTAGTTGTCCTCCTGGCAGCATGGGGGCAGAGGAGTTCAGAGCTTAATGAATTAATGTTGTGGCCTTTATTATTACTGGCAAGTCTCTGGGCCATTGTATTGTCCAGGGTTGCCATGTTAGTCCTTCATCCAGGCTGAAAGGTTAGGAGCTCAAGCCTGTAGTCAGATCTGTCTCAGACCCCCACTCTGACATTTACTAGCCGAGTGGCCATAGCACATAATTAATATACACCTTCTTTATGTGGTTCTTGGGAAGAGTAAATGAGCTGTGGTGTATAGAGGATTCAGTGAGGTGCCTGGCACAGAGCAGACATGACACACATAATATTAGTCATAATTTCTAGGGGGACTTATTGGCATAAAGTGCTGCTATTGGATGCCCAGTGCAGTGTATGTTCTAGAGAAAAAAGAGAAGGCTATTTGGTGAATGAGGTGAGACTGGGGAATAGAAGAGCAGCAGATGAAACATGGAATTATGGAACTTCAGTTAGTGATGCAGATTTTGTTGCAAATTCCAAGCATACTGCTTGGGCCCTTGGGGAAGTTACGTCTCTGAGTCTCAGTTTCCCACCTCTAATACGAGGTCGTCGTAAGAAATAGATCAATAAAACACGAAGCATAGACCCGACATATAGTAGCTAATTCATTAAAGCACTTTGATGATTAATAGTAGTAGATGGAAATCATTGCTCACATAATAGAGGCAGTGTAGCTGAGTGGGAAAGAGTGGCCTCCTGCATTCCTGAAATTGCACCAAGTTAGTAATTACCCACTTTGCAAGGGCAGAGGCTGACCCTGCCCAAATCTCAATTCTGATTATTCAACAAAGGTTGTTAGATTTGACATGACAAGGGCCCCTTTCAAACATACTAAGTTATTAATAATCTTGGACAAGAATCTTTGACACCCCATCTTTCATTTTGCTGTGGACATCACACCCTTCTGTTAAAAGCAGTATATATTAAATCCCATTTTAAAAAATGACATTTTTAAAACTCTGTTGAATTCGATCACTGAGGCCTTGGTAAAATCCTTGTTCTGGAGTTTGTTCAAAGTTCATGGGAACAGCATTACAATGTACTATTCTTGCCAAAATTGCTTAAGCGGAATTGAATCACAAGGAAGCAATCAGATTAACTCAGAACATGGGACATTCTATAAGACAACTGCCCCAGAGTCTTCAAAAAACTTGAAAAACAAAACAAAACAAAAAGAGCAGGGCTGGAGGTAGGTAAAATTAGATTTTAAAACACTTAAATATACATGATAACTAAATGCAACGCATGAACCTTGAATGAACATGGCTGTCCCTCTCCCTGCCCAAAAATCCAACTGTAAAGTGCATTATGGGACAACTGGGAACATTTGATTATGGATTGTATAGTAGATAATGTTATTGAATCAATGGTAAATTTCTTTGGGTTGACAAGGTATTGTGGCTATGTAGGAGAATATCCTTGTTTTTGTAGGAAATACAAGCTTAAATATTCAGGGGTAAAGTATGATCTCTGCAATTTACTTTCAAATGGTTTAGTAAGAAAATATATAAATATTCATAAGTATATAGATATATTAAGAGAAAGTAAATAAATATTCTTTGGAATATTTGGAACATGGAAAATGCTAACATCCAGTTAACCTATATGAAAAGTTTATAGGTGTTCATTAAACTGTACTTTCAACTTTTCTGTAAGTTTGAGAATTTTCAAACTAAAACATTGCAGGAAAAATTTCATGGAAGAAAACCAGCTGGCCAGTCTGCATGTCTTCTTTCTGTGAACATTCAGTGAGGAACCTTCAACGCAGCCCTATAAAGACTCAGGGCTCCCACCAGAGATAAAAGGTAGGGAGGTATTCAAACCCTTGGCCAAGGCTCACCTGGGAAATCCTCATTCTTTACAATCCTGCACTTGAAAATCTGGATTAGGAGATAGGTGTGGAGAGAGGGCTTGCTCAGAAAAAGGAAACAATAAAACAAACATGCATTTGAGAGAGCAACCATTAAAAAAAAAACCCTAAGAAAGTAAAAGTCCCTTCAGTTTTTACAAGGCATTTGACCCATTAAGCATCTGTGTAAACTTGGTAGGAATCATGTCCTCCTAGGTGAAGAATCAGAATTCCAGGGTGAAAAGAATCCTTAAGTTTTCACCTTGAATCTCTGGGGAGAAATGAATATAATCATGTTATATTAATTATATATCTCAGGGAGAAGGAATTTCTTTTCAAGAATGGCTTTATTAAGGATAGATGAGTCCTGGGATCCTTCTCCTTGGAGCCTAAATACCATGTTCTGAAGCAGTTTGATATCTTAATGACTTGACTCCTTCACGTATCCACTGGTGTCAAATTTAACACCAACCACACAAAATGTTGGGGGCGAAAAGTAGTTCAGTAAACAAACTTATTAATAGAAATGAAATCCCATAGGGAACACAGACACACTCAAGTCAGTGAGATATTAAATTCCTGTGATAAGTTAACATGGATTAAGCAAAACTTTTTATAGTGCAAGTTCTTCGTATCAAATTTTGAAGCACAGCAACATCTAATAATATAATTATTTGTATTAACCATTTCTACTAGTTTGCACATAATGCTAAAGGGGTATGTTGAAGGAAAACACTGATTTATTCAATAAATAGTTGTTGGACACCCATTCTTTTCCTAATTTGGGAATAAAACCAGAGACATACCTTCCTGGAATTCACTCTCTATGGATGAGGTAGACTTAAATTATTACATGATGAGTTACAATAGCAGGAAATGCTATATAAGAGTAGTCTGTAGATGTGACATCTGGAGTAGCTTAGATTTTGTGAACATTAATAATTGCAGAAGAAAATTATCAAATGTAGAACTATTTTTTAATATATTTAAAGTTTTTTTAAAAAAATTCTTCATTGTACAAAGGTTTTGTGAAGGCTTTAAAGATCACTTTTTTTTTTTTTTTTTTTTTTTTTTGCGGTACGCGGGGCTCTCACTGTTGTGGTCTCTCCCGTTGCGGAGCACAGGCTCTGGACGCGCAGGCCCAGCGGGCATGGCTCATGGGCCCAGCCGCTCCGTGGCATGTGGGATCTTCCCGGACCGGGGCACGAACCTGTGTCCCCTGCATCGGCAGGCGGACTCTCAACCACTGCGCCACCAGGGAAGCCCAAAGATCACTTCTTAAATGATCAAGGTTGAGACCTTTATTCTCTTGCTTAGTTCTTGTGTCCCAATACTCCCAGGTAGGGTGATTGACAGGATTGGTATCTATGCATGTGATGGTGGATGGGGAAGACACGTGGGAATTTACTCATAGTCCTCCATTCCATCAGCATGGTGGTGTAGTTCAGTGGTTAAAGGTACCAATACTAGTGTTAGATCCTTGAGTTCAAGCCCAGGCTCTGCCACTTGGTAACTGGGTGGTCTTAGCAAGTTACTCAACTCTCCTAAACCCGATTTCTTCAGCTTCAGATGGGGATAGTAGCAGTACTATATTCCTCTTTGATCTCTATCTCTATATCTATTTTGTATTCTAAATGAGATGATTCAGGTAAAGCACTTGGCAAAAAGTAAGTCCTCAATATTTTATGGTTAATTATTATGACTATTATGTTGTCATTCATAACCTCTCCTATTCTTGGCAAGCTTACGGCTTTTTATTCTTATTTCCTAAGTTGAATGTAGGCAGATGCCTGATTTCACACTGAATACATTCATCTTCAAATCTTTTATGTATAGTAATCAAAGTAAGTGGGATTTTATTCCCATAGAGGTAAAAAAAAAAAAAACCCCAAAACATAAAATTTTAGCTGCAGTATGGAAACCCAAATTTGGTATAGGAAAGGATGTTTAAAGATATCAGAGATTAATATATGAGAGCAAAAGTTGTTTAAAAGGCAAATACACAAAGTTGAGAACAGTGTTTTCCCTGAATGAACATCTGGGTTGACTTCATGTAGATTAAAATGCTCATGAGACAAGTTAGTGCCAGCTCCTTCTGAGTCTATTGGGGACTTTTCTAGTGACTGGGAAATCCACATCTTTTTGCTTTTATTTTTTATGCTGGGCAGTGTGACAGAGATGGCTAGTTGTCCCGATATTCTTTTCTGCCTTCTTTTTGTTAGAGACCAATGATTTTTAGTTGGACTTATGGCTAGTCAGAATATAGACTACATTTCCCAGGCTCCCTTGCAGCTTGGTGTGGTCATGTGACTAAGTTCTAGTTGAAGGGCTGTGGATAGAAGAGATGTGTTCTTGAGAGGAAGTGTGTGCTCTCCTTCCTTCTCCCATTCTATCAGCCAGGATGTGGATGTTGTGGTGAGCTACCTGGACCATGCAGCTGAGGGTAACACCCAAAGAAAAGTGGAAGGAACTTGGGTTTGTGACACTATGGAGCAGTCATGTTGTATGAAGGAGAGAAATAAATTTCTATTTTGTTTAAGTATGATTACTTGGTCTCCATTACTGCAATCATGTCTGTATCATAAATAATACAGGCAGGAATGAGTATGGTAGCAGAAGTGTCTCCCCAGCCACCTCCCAATCTTCTTCTTTGTGGCTTTAATACGGGGAAAAATGTTGGAGTCTGTGTGTGTGTGTTTTGTTTTACCCTGTGTGTAAGAACTCATTTACCCAACACATACAGTATTTATTTTGAAAGTGCCAAACATTTTTACCAGGCATATACATATATATTTATATATCAATTATAACTTCTATGTTTAATGAACATACAATCTAGAATTGGGAGAATCTATATAGTATGAGAAGTACTCTATGGCCAAATGAACAAGATAATGGGCATTAGAAAATTTCAGGAAGCCTGGGCCACCATTTTTACTCTGAACCCAGTGAGTTACCCGTAAAAGTAGAAAGATAGTTTCCAGAATGACAAGGGATGGGAGCTGACTTCATTTAGTTTTCTCCATTGTTTACAGAACAGCCTATACGTAAGACTCAGAGTCCTGTGTCAGGTTGTGCCTCCCCCTGCCCACCATGGTCTTTGGCTTTTTCTCGGCATCTCTCCCCCTCCCCACTCTTGTAAGGCCCCTGCTCCAGAAGCCTCTGTTATCTCATAAACCTAGCCTTCCTTCATCCCTTCATGCGAGGCAGGCAGCCAGCATCACTGCCCCAGTTTCACAGACAGCGCAACTGAGTCATTTTTCTATTGTTACTAGACCAAAGTTAACCAGTGAGTCATTCTAAAGTCCTAGAACTGGATCCTAATTCTTGTTCCTGACATCATTCACAGAGCTGAATTGCACCAAAGGTTCAAGAGGATGTTGGCCTTCGAACAGCTCAGAAAGGAACGCATTTCATGTGACTGAGTCAAAAACAAGGATTAACTCTCTCTTGAAATCTGCAGACCTGAAAAATAAAAAGGGGAGAAATGTATCTGTGTAACATCACTATTATACCAAAAGTATTCTTAACTGCTCTCTAAATGCTCCACAAATTCTCTGGTTCATGGCTTCCTTAGTACTAGGTTTTAAAATAGAAAATATCTTATTTGCAGTTGAGGCAATCAGTTTTCTTCATCTTATGACAGACACTTATGTGAATTTAGATGAGAAGAAACTAAATTTATTTCCTTCTTTTCACAAGAGAATCTTTAAAGTATCTGGCAGAAAAGAAATGAGCTCGCTCATGTAATAAAATTAGTAACCCAAACCATTCCAAACACACACTGTTCATATTTAGTAAGGAGATGCTTTTTATGTAGCATTTTCTGCTTAGCTTAGAATTTCCTAAATTTTTTCCTTTCCTTGTGTTTTTCTTTGCGTCACATGACACCCTACTTATTCATCTTGTCACCCCCCACCCCCACCCCCAACCGGCAAAGTTGATGAGAGGTACAAGGTGTGTCTGCACTAGTAACTCTGGATTTAAAAGTAGCTACAGCATCAGTTTGAAGGCAAGTTATAGCTTTTGTACATTAAACTTGGTGATTTTATCCTTTGTTTCATAGCTATGGGAGAAGGGAAAATTTTGGAAAGCAGAAATAGGATTTCTAACTGGGAATACAGGAATCCTTAAAGCTGTCTTTCTAAAAACTATCACCTTCACGAACCTTTCAGACTCTACCCCAGACACCTTGAGTCAGGATCCTCAAAAATGGGCCCTGGGAATCTGCATTTTCACACGCTTCCCAGGTTGTTCTTATATCCACTAAAATCTCCAGAGTCCCTACTTTGAGGGGATCAAAGATTATCACTTGCACCCACAGATTTTTGAAAAATCTGACACTAGTTGGCAAAGATATAGAAAAGTAGGAATTCTTATACATTGCTTATGATTACAGACATTTTGGGGAGCAATTTGACAATACCTAGTAAAACTCAAAATACATTCTCTTTACAACCCAGCAAATCCACTTTTAAATAAAAACAAACTCTTGAAAATAGTGAGCATGATTTGTTTAAGGATATCCTATAGGATATTGTTTAAAATTGACAAAACTTGGAAATAACCTAAATATCCATCAATAGGGGAATAGATAAGTAAAATGTAGTATAATCAGTGATAGATAACTATAAAGTAATTACAGGGAATGGTCTAAGTCTATATATTAATAATAATGAAAATAATAATTGTAGTTACCTATATGGTCTTTACTGGATTTAGGTTTACTAAAATCTTTTCATATATTAACCAAAAAAGCTGAATCTCAAAACATAACATTGAGTGAAAAAAGTACACAAGAAAATGATGCAACATTGTGATACTACTTATGTTTAAAAGTACAAAATAATATTTATATGGCTTATCAGTACATATGTAGTAAAAATATTAAAACATGGATTTCACAAATATACACAAAATTGGTAGTCTAGGGTGGCACTAAGGAGGATTTATAAGACTGGGGTAATTTTGGTCTACTTCAACTTTATCAGATATATGTTATTTTCAAAAGACCTAAAATGAATGAACACTTATATGATACAAGACCAATTAGTAAGGTGTGATGGTTAATTTTATGTGTCAACTTGACTGGGCTAAGGAATACCCAGAGAGCTGGTAAAACATTATTTCTGTCTGTGAGGGTGTTTCTGGAAGAGATTAGCATTTGAATCAGGGGACTGAGTAAGGATCACCCTCACCAGCGTTAGGTGGGCATTGTCCAATTCCTTGAGGGTGTGAATAAAACAAAAAGGCACAGAAAGGGCAAATTTGCCCTCTGCCTGAGCTGGGACATCCATCTTCTCCTGCCCTCAGACACTAGCACTCTGATTCTTGGGCTTTCAGACTCAGACTCAAACTTATACCACTGGCCTCTCAATTTTCAGATCTACTCAGAATTCACAATATTCAAGGAGTAAAGGGCTTTGTGTTGCCAGGCATGTGCCTTAAACTTAAGATTGGGAAAACTGAGAAAACTCAAAATATGCAATTTTGATTTAACAAAAGCAAGATCCCCGTCCCCTCAACTCCTACAGCCTCTCCATATAGAAAAAAAGGAGAAGGAAAAAGGGTTAGAAAAAAAATTAGTAATAGTTACTCAAGGAATTCTCCTTTCAACCAGATTTCAAATTTAGAGCACTTTACCTCCCACTTTTCTGTCCTCTTTGTCTACAAGATTAAGTGGACCTATAAAGATCTCCGTATTTGGTCACAACATCCTCCCGGTTCACCCACCCACATGGTTCTTCCCCTTTCATTTTTCTGAAGCCAGCTTTTGCCCACGCCACTTCCTTTGATTTCTCTCTGACTCTGCTTGCCTGGGAAAGCCCAACCATCCTTCAAGAACCAGCGCAAAGGTCAGCTCCTCAGTTAAGGCTCCCCTGAAAGAGGAGTGGCACAGTCACCCTTTATACACCCAGTTATTCACTCCACCTATGCTTACCAAGTGCTGTCAATGCCCTTTAGCCAAAGACCACCAGGAACATGCTGACAATGAAGCAAGATGGGCTTCTTACTCATTGATGGAGGGAGAACATACTCCTTGGGGAACCATGGGGTGTCTCAGTAACAGAGTGTTAGGAAGAACTAAGATTTGAGCTTCATTTGGGTAATTTGGGGAGGGTCTGAGATATCGAGGATCCATTCTAGATTGGAAGCCACCAGAGAGCAAGGGCAATCCTGTGACTGGGTGGCACAGTGACCCTGTTTTTGTTTCTGCATAGACAAAGTTATACAGTGGCCTTGTTTTGTTTCATTCTATCATCGTTCAGAGTAAGCTTGTCTGAGGTTGGTGTTCTGTGAGATTGTTTACGTCCAACTTGGGAATAGAATTGCTGGGCTATGAGTGTCAGACCAGCCTGTAATGCTTTTGGGCTCCAGCTGTGGTTATTTCCAGATGTCAGGGGCTGCTTTCTTTCTTTCTCAGCACCTACAATGTACCAGTCATTGGACTGTGCTATTGTACATTTGTCTTTTACATCACTCAGCATGTTGTATTGCATAGCAGATAGTGTGGTTACCTCTCAAGATCCATTCTAACCCTTTCCCACAGTGGGGCAGATGGGATGTAGTGAGACTGACACCATCTCTGGCTTCAATGATGAGCTCTGAGTTGTCTAGAACATCCCAGTGACTGGTTCAAGGATGGGCATTGTAGGTGAGGTTCCCTGGAAATAGACACTGAGATTTGCATGCAGGAGATTTGGTGGAGAGATGCTCACAGGAACAATGTAATGGAGCAACGGAAGCTCGATGAAGCAGAGGGAAATGTGGTTGCAAAAAGAGCCTCCCTTGATCCCCCACGTGAGCTCTGGAGCTGGGATAGCCCTTCAGAGATGTCTGAATTGAGGTAGGGCTTTCGTACCAACTAACCTGTCCTTCAAGGCAATTTCTTCCCAAGAGGAGCAGGCAGCTCCTTTTGGCAAGGGCAATGCCTGGGGAGGAACTCAGCTGTGAACCATCAACAGCAACCCCTTCCAGCAGTGGTGGGGGATGAGAATTTCAATCCTGAAAAGATCTGGTTAGTATAGCCATTGTAATGGATAAATATAAACAAGCTATTTTCTTGTCTTGCTAATAATTTCACCTTTCAGAGAAAAGGTTTTTGGTGCTAATTCTATCCAACAAGGAGCACTTGGTAGGTGAAATGAAGAGCCGTGGGAGACAAGTTACTATTACTTATTTAACACATTGCCCAAGGCTAAGCCAGCTGAGCGTACCATTTTGGGGGGTACAGTGATTATTTCAGGGGAGCTCAGGAATGTTTTTGATGATTAAGGGAAGAGAAGCTTGTTCTTCTACTAGACACTAGCAAGAAAGTATACAGTCCCAGTTTCCGGTTGCATCATCAGGACAAAACCAGCCCACAGAGGTTGGAAGAACCACAAGACTTGTAGAGAAATGAGGGTGGCAATGGTGTGTTGGAGCTAGCCTGCGTCAGCCCAGAGATGGATATGTACATCTCGTCCCAATTCTGTGTTCAGTGACTTCATATTGGGAGCTTGAAATAAACAGGCCATGGTGGGAGTATTTACAACATGGATATTGGCAAACACTATAAATCAAAGCTTTGTTCTCTGGAGTCAGTTAGTTGTTAGAGACATTCCAGCACACCACTGAAGGAGCACAAATCAAACCATGCCTGAAGTCTACCCTACCTCTGGACCTTTAAATTATGTGAGTCAATAGACTCTATTATATAAGCTATTTTGACTCCTAATTATCACATACAATTTATCTGTTTGCACATTTGTTTTCTCCAATAAGCTGAAAGCTTCCTAAAAGTCAGAGAACATACTTATCTTTGAATTTTCAGTGCTTAGAACACACTCAGTGTCCAATTGAATAAATGAAGCAAAATGATCCTTGAACTGAAAAGGACTGAGCAAGAATTGATAAAAGAGAAGTAAAAGTATTTAAGGTGAGTGAAAGTACAGGTGTTCAAATAGTCCATTCTTCTGGCCTAAACAAACTACATACCACAGCTGAGGGAACTTTGAGAAGTTGTGGATATGGGAGAGAAGGTGAAAGATAAGATAGGCAAATGCTCATCTGATTTTTCTTTTTTTTTTTTTGCGGTACGCGGGCCTCTCACCGTTGTGGCCTCTCCCGTTGCGGAGCACAGGCTCTGGACGTGCAGGCCCAGCGGCCATGGCTCACAGGCCCAGCCGCTCCGCGGCATGTGGGATCTTCCCGGACCGGGGCACGAACCCGCGTCCCCTGCATTGGCAGGCGGACTCTCAACCACTGCACCACCAGGGAAGCCCTCATCTGATTTTTCAAGGAGGAAAGTGAAAGTGGATTCTTTCAAGAAGGAGGAAAGTGAATTCAAGCTATATAGCTTCCTGATTACCTCATGTCAGGTTCTAGAAGAGATCACTGAAATGTTGGCTAGAGAAGAAGAGGAAACAGTGTTCACTGATGATCAGGACATGCTCATTAATAATGAAAGAAATGTAAAAATAGAATGGTCACAGGTTTGCCTGATGAGACATGGCCATAGAATTAAATTTAATAGGGATAATTGAAAGACACTTATAATTGGGTCCAAAACACCAACAGCACACTTTCAGGATGTGACATGGCTTAGCAGCAATGTGTATAACAAAGGCTGAGAGATTTTATTTGACAATATGTCCAACATGAGTCATTGATGTGATGTGACCACCAGGAAAGCTGCTGCTGTGCTGGATTGTGTTAAATGAAGCTTAGTTTGGTCTGGCAACTTACTGATTGATGTCCGGGTCTCATCTGATGACCCAAACAGAAACAGATCCTGCTTGAACACCATTTTGAATAATTTGTTCTCCTTCCTCCCTCAAACCTGGCAGTCTTATTGAGAAACCGGTGTGTGTGATTCAGTCAGGGGTAGTACCTGCTTACGAATCACGTTTGTGCTTGCATGGAGAGCTAGGTCCACCCAGATTCAGGTGATCTGACTAATCATGTGCCATCACTGTGCTGTAAAAATTACAGAGGCTTTGTGGTATGTTACTAGCTGAGAGAGCTGGTCTCCTTGCATAGGTCTTCCTTTGCAGTGTTTTTGAGAAGATTTTCGATGGTGTTGATGATCTATAGGCTCCTATCATATCTGGCACTGATGTCTTCATTCCACACCAGTGGGACATGAGCATGGATGTGAAAAGGAAACAGCATCTCTTGGCATTCATATCTCTCTCTCACTGTCTCTCTCCCTCTACACACACAAGCACACACACACACACGCCCCTCTCTCAAGGAGACACAGTGAACGTGGGCTCTGGTATCTGATAGCCACAGCCCTAACTTCCATTTTTGGCTCAGCTGCTCATTAGCTTTGATCCTTGACAAGTTCTCTAAAATCCCTAAGACTCATCTGTAAAGTGGGAAGAGGATGCCTTCCTCAGAGTGAGGATGAAGGGAAATGGTACATGGAAAGCACGTAGTACAGGGAAGAGTCTCCATGGATGGCAGCCATGTTTGCTGTTGTGCTTGTAGCAGACGTTGCTTTGTTATTATAGTTCTGTTTTTATTGTAATTATTATCATCTGCAACCTCCTTCCCTTTATTTCCGTTGTTCTGGTTCATGAATTTGAATGGGAAAACACTGCATCTCTATTTTATCTCAACTTTCCCTGAAACCTAGCTTTTCCTTCTAGGAAGAATGCAGGCAACAAGCTGCAGTGGTGTTAGCACTGTGGCTTTGTCGCCATAGAAATCACAGATCTTTTCATAACATCTGATAGTTTTTGCAGGCATCTGGAACCATTGTTTTCTTCCATTTCACCCTTCATCAGCTCTTATTATTTAAAGCATTGATAAAGGAGTACAAATATCACTATATCACATTATTTAAATGTTTGATAACTATAGCAGTGTAATTGTTTTCCTTTACAGTTTTACAAATTTAAAACATTATTCTGAAAACAAAAACCAAAAAAACCCATTATTCTGAGAAGGGGTCTGTAGGCTTAACCAGCCTTCCAGAGGGAGCCATGGCACATTAAAGGTTAAGAATCCCTGCCCTGGAGCCATGTTGCTGTTTGGACTGTCACCTGGGTGGGCTAAAGGGCAATAAGGGTCATACAAGTCCCCTTGGTCAGTTTACTTCACTTCATTCTATTCATCAGCCCTAAGTCCAGAGTATGTCAGGGCCAGGCACATCCGGAGACCCAGAAGGGGCTGAGTAAGACCCACCCTAACAAACCCATCTATTTGACAGGAAGCAGAGTGTCCTGTGGATGGTGGATTAGCCTTGGCATTGCATTAATTGGGAAAGGGGGGCACTTGGACATGGAACTTGTTAGTTAGCCAAACACAATAAAGGCAGAAATGAATCACTTGTAACTGGTGGAGGGACCTGTGGTGTATCAGCAGTTCCTCATTCTGGATGTCTCTCCCTCTCAGTGCAGGCCTTGCAGTCTACAGCCAGTAAGGCTCCCCACTTCTTATTCCTTCCTCTCCCATCTCCACTCCTCTCTTTCTCTTCGTCTTTGTTTCTGCTTCTCTTTCTCTCTCATTTCCCCCCCTTTTTCTTTCTCTAATTCCCTTTGCCCTACTTCTTCAGGCAGGAAGCAGTAGAAAATCCTGAATTTAGTCATTGGGCACAGAGTAGATATTCTCTCTGCTTGGCCTTGTGTTCTTCACACTGATCCACTGGGCCTTTGCTTGCTCCCCTTTCTGTCATCACACACACACATGCACACACACACTCACTCCATTTCTGTCTCTTCCTGACACATACTGACACCTCAGAAAGATTATATTTATAATACCCTAGGGCATTTCTAAATACCAGTATTCATTTTGGGAGCACACTTGTTTCTCTTGCTTGGAACAGACTGAATTTTCCACCGGCTCAGAGTTTTGAAGTTCTTCTGGCTGAGAGAGGAGTGAGAGTCTCCGGGAGACCAGCCATATGTCAGAGTGCTATCAGCTTTTTGCACCAAGGGGTGTGCTCATGAGAGCAGAAAATTTGCTGAAGGACTCACGGCCACATTTGGCCTAGGCAGCTCGTGTTGTGCCTCTTTAGATAAAACCTGGTGGGGGAAAGGGCATCTGGAGTAGAGAGACCAGGTGTCAAGTGAGGATGAATCCTACAGGGCTGATAGTTACAGGCCATCAGAATAGATCTATTTCCTAGGAGAAGAGAAGGGTATTAAAACCAGTCAATCCCTGAAGGACAAATTATAACTTTCACTCAACTTCTGTGAATTCATCTGAGTGGCAGTTGAAGGCTCTCATTTCTCAAAACTGGACTCAAAGCTGCCTTTCTGCATAGGTAGACTTGGGCAGTTCCTCTCCTTTTCCTTGTATTTAGCTGTTTCATGAAATATCCTTAAAAGTGTTCAAAGACAGCCATTCCACAATTAGAGCTATGCCTTGAAATCCTCATTCCTGTGAGAGTTGACTCACTGACTTTAAATTCACACTAAAGTGTGAATGACTAATGTAAGATTCTTTCCTTTCTTGAAAACAAGTTTATTAAATAAGAAATATGGGAGAGTATGGGAGAGAAAGAGGAGGGGGAGGGAGAGAGAGAGAGAGGCTCAAATTTGAAAGGGAATTGGGTAAAGGGACAAAGGAAGGGAATGCTGGAGATTTTATAACTATGCTCAGAGTTGGTCCCAATTAATTTTCTGGAGGCAAATGCTTAGCTTAATTCTGGATTTCTCCCCATAAGTTTCTAGCACTCAATTTCAACTAGACATTGGCTGGTTTTCTTAGCCTCTCATATGAGAAGTTCTTTAGTGGGTAAGATGGGAAAGTGGCAGGAGAGAAGGGGAAGTACTAAAATGGATCAGAACCATTGCTCAGAGGATGATGTTTCCTCACCTTCCATGAAATTTCATCAGATGTCATTTCAAACCAGAGATAACGTGCTCTTCTCTTCTATTTCAGAGCAAACAAATCTTGGGAGAATTCTTTCTGGCTGAGTGCTTCCCCAAGTCATCCTTCTTTAAGTGGAATTTATGTAACAATTTAATGTTTATTTCTAGTCTGGCTGCCATTTTTTACTTGTATGGGTCACCAAGCAAAGGGGCATAATGTGTCACATGTTCCACATATAAATGTCACCTGATTTTAGCAGTTTGTTGAGCTCCAAGGTCAAAGGAGAGGTTACCATCAGTGGAAAAGTATCACTTTCAACACAGGATGTGCTGTACGTCTTAGTGGCATGAATCACATTAAGCAATTTGTGCAGGTTTCCATGAACTTGTCAGCAGAGTCTGCATAAACTTCACAGTCAAATTCACTTTGTTGTCAGTGCAAATTTTTAGCACGCCTTGCAAGGAGGGTAAAGAAATGGAAGAGAAGGGATGGGTCCCAGAGCACCTTCTGCCATGTGAGGCTTCTCCCTCTGACATCTGGAAGGGAGGAGGGTGGTTGAGTTCAAGGTCACTGCCTTCAGACAGAGAGAACGGAGAGGAGAGTTTTCCTTGGGCTCCGCTCTCTTTGGGAGGAGAGTGAGGCTCCAGCCCCAGATTGTATAGAAGTAACATAGAAAAATTATGCTTCACTACTGGAAACAAAGTACTTTTCAGTGTTTGTAAATTGTGAATAATAGTACCTTTGGTACAGAGTTGAGAAGTAATGAGATAAACTATGGAAAGTACCTAATATGATACTTGGTTCCTAGTAGTCACTCAATTATTATTTGTTTCTTTCTGGCTATGACCAGGCATGGCTGGAGGTAGCACCCAGTTCATAGCTGACTTTTCTTGCCAGTATTCCAGCCATCAGACTAATGGAATTATATATTGTATCTTTCAGTTTAAATTCCCTCCCTTCCTCCCTCCTTCCTTCTCTCCCTCCTTCCCTTCCTTCCATGAGGTTAATTAAGGGTCTACTATGTACCAGGCACGTGGTAAGCGCTATGAGGATGAATCAAACACAGGAGCGCCCATGTATGGAGAAGGCAAACCCAAACAGTATTAACTTCAGAAGCACCTATTGGGCACTATTGGAACCAGGCACAGGGCCAACAAGAAAGATGTGGTTCCTGCCCACACACAGTTTACTCTTGAAAATGGATGATTATGATAGAGAATAATGAGAGCAATAGAGTTCTTGTTACGAGTGGAAAAAGGAGAGAGTTCAACCAGGGGGGTTGGGGAAGGCTTCTCAGGAGAGGCACCTTTTCCCTGGACACTCAGGGCACAGTGGGTCTGACAGTGGGTCAGAACCATTGAGGCAGACGGGACCCTGGAATGTGTGGGGCTGGGAGTAGCTGTGTGTTGCCCTAGCTGGAATGATCCACACTGACCAACAGCAACTGACGGTGGCTGGGGTAGGGTCTGGGGTGCCAAGATCTCAGGGGAACAATGGGAGGTTGTTGATTAGGGCTGCAACTAGGAAGTTAGATTTGTTAACAGCTGCTGGAAAATTGGGCAACGAAGTAGTTCTTAACCATTCATTCATTTAGTCAACAAATGTTTTTCTGAGCACCCACTATCTTCCAGAGACTTGCTGGCTGCTAGGAATACAGAGGGAAGCAAGGTCCCTGGTTTCCACCTAATGTTCTCTGAGTTTTGGGGTGAATTTCCCTAGGGCAGCAGTTCTTGAAGTGTGTTACAGATGCCCCTGGGCACTCAAGGAGGTGTGAAGTGGTACAAAGATGAACACTTTTGATTTTATAAGTTGGCTCTGTTTAGGACGAACCTAAATAAAAATGTCTCTGCAAAGGAAATATCCAATAAAAATAGCGTAAGTGATAGGCAGGCACAGCAAAATTTGTGAAGATAGGATGTGAAGGGCTGAAGTTTTGGAAATATGCTATTAGGAAAATCTGAATAATTTTGGGACATAAAAACCACTGCAAGTTAGAGATATAATGCCTTTTCCCTTGACTCATCCCCAAAGCCTCACTTTTTAGGTTGGTGAATGGGTGTCAGGTGCTCAGGGGACCCAGGGGAATCATGGAGTCGCCCCCAATGAAAGCGTTTGTGCCCTCATCTCTGTCCACACCCCCGTTCCTCTTTCCTGCCTGTCTTGGGTTCTCTTTGGCCTTGGTAGCATCTATAAGAAGTAACAGGAGGATGTGGGAACGTGTGGGTTGTCCCAGCATAGCACACATGGGAGAGAGAGTGCAGTGCAACGGAAAGGATCCAGAGACTGGAATCAGGAGATCAAATGTTCAATCTTAGTTTGCAACAAACTGTGTGTGAATAACGGTACATCAGTTTTCTCATCTCAAATAGGAAGATAATCACATTTACTCCACCAAATAGAGTTGGTCTGAAGATTATATGAAATATACGGGAAAGCTTTTGTAAAAAGACTATTTTTTTAGAGCATTTTTAGGTTTACAGGGAAATTGCTCAGAAAGTACAGAGAGTTCCCAAATACTACCCACCCCCAACCCCTGCCCACAGTTCTCTCTATTATTCATATCCAGTAGTAGTATGGCACATTTGTTGCAGTTGATGAACCAATATTGATACATTATTATCAGCTAGTCCATACTTTATATTATGGTTCACTCTTTGTGTTGTACAGCTCTGTGGATTTTGACAAATGCATAATGTCATATATCTACCATTACAGTATCATACAGAATAATTTCACTGCCCTTAAAATGCCCTGAGTTTCACCTATTCATCCCTTCCCCCTCCCCTTGAATTCCTGGCAGCCACTGATCGTTTTACTGTCTCTTTAGTTTTGCCTTTTCCAGAAGGTCATATAATTGGAATCATATATTATATAGCCTTTTCAGATTGGTTTCTTTCACCTAACAGTGATACTTTTAAGGTTTCTCCATGTTTTATTGTGGCTTGAAATCTCATTTCTTTCTTTTTTTAAAATCACTGGGTAATATTGCATTGTCTGAATGTACCACTGTCTGTTTACGCATTCACCTGTTGAAGGACATCCTGGTTGCTTCCAAGTTTTGGTAACTATGAACAAAGCCACTATAAACATTCACATGCAGGTTTTTATGTGGATGTAGACTTTTCAGCTCATTTGGGCAAATACCTAGGATTGCAGTTGCTGGGTTGTATGATAACCCTATGTTTAGCTCTGTGAGAAACTGCTGAACTGTCTTCCAAAGAGGCTGTGCCGTTTTGCATTCCCAGCAGCAATGATGAGAATTCCTGTTGCTGCATATCCTTGTCAGCATTTGGTGTTGTCAGTGTTTTGGATTTTAGCCATTCTAATAGATGTGTAGTAGTATCTTATTTTAATTTGCAACTTCCTAATGACATATGATATTGATCATGTTTTCGTATGCTTATTTGCCATCTGTATGTTTTCTTGCAGATGTGTCTGTTCAGGTCTTTTGCCCATCTTTAAATTCGGTTTATTCATTTTCTTATTGTTGAGTTTTATGTGTTCTTTGTATATTTGGGTACCAGTCTTTTTATGAGTTCTTTGTATATTTGGATATCAGTTTTGCAAATATTTTCTCCCAGTGTGTGACTTGTCTTTTCATTCTTTTAACAATGTCTTTCACAGAGCAGAAGTTTTAAATTTTAATGAGGTCCAACTTATTGATTCTTTCATTCATGGATCATGTTTTTGGTGTTGTATCTAAAAAACACAAAGTCATCTAGATTTTTCTCCTATGTTATCTTCTAAAAGTTTTATAGTTTGGGGTTTTCCATTTAGGTCTATGATCTATTTTGAGTTAATTTTTGTGAAAGGTGCAAGGTCTTTGTTCATATTCATTTCTTTCCTCCCTCCCTTCCTCCCTCCCTCCCTCCCTCCTTCCCTTCCTTCCTTCTTTTCTTCCTTCCTCCCTTCCTTTCTCTTTTGCATGTGGATGTCTAGTTGTTCCACCACCGTTTGTTGAAAATACTGCCCTTTCTCTATGGAATTGACTTTGCTACTTTTTCAAAGATCATTTTAGTTGACTATATTTATATGGGCCTATTTCTGGGCTCTCTATTCTGTTCCATTGATCTATTTGTCTGTTCTTTCAATACTACACTGTCTTGATCACTGGAAAGGTTTTTTTTACTTTTAAAATTTATTTATTTATTTGGCCACACCGTGTGGCTTGTGGGATCTTAGTTCCCCGACCAGGGACTGAACCTACGTTCTCAGCTGCGAAAGTGCAAAGTCTTAACCACTGGATTGCCAGGGAATTCTCTGGAAATTTAAAGCTTTTTAAAACCATAAAGTCTTAAACCCATGGACGGCACTATTACTAGAGACAGTGATCGGGCAGGTTGTGGTGGGCATTTCCCTCAGTTCTTCTCTTCTCCTTGCTGTTTGTGAATTAGGGAATGGGATTCCTCATCTGTGAAGAGAGAAAGCCGAGGCTACAAGGCCAAGGGCTTATCAAGGAGATGGTGGACTTTGTCTCTTCCTTTAGGTTGGAGGACAGGGGTTGATCAAAAATGTCTTTTTGATTAATCCCTGCTCTTTCTGACTCTAAAGACCAGATCACTTTGCTTCTGGCAACTCAAGCATTACATGTTCTATTATTTGTATATGTTTTATTATTTTCTTGCTTATTCTGGACAGAATTGTTTCTTTTTACTGCTCAGTCTGGGCATTCCTCGTGATTGCCCATTATAACTCTAGCTGATATTTTTCTTGTGCTTTCACAGTGGTTCTCAAAGTGTGGTCCTTGACCAGCTGAATCAGCATGCCCTGCCTGGGAAGTTGTTAGAAATGCAAATTCTCAGGCCCTACCCTGACCCGACGAATGGAACCTCGGAGTGAAGCCAAGTAATTTGTGTTTTAACAAGCTCTCCAGATGACACTGATACACACTGGAGTTGGAGAACCACTAATTTTGAGTTAGTTTTTTATCCAGTTAGTAGCAACCTTCTTATATGCATTCTCTCAGATAGACTGTTGCATTGCCTCACTTACACTCTTGAGCTGGAGAAATGGAGGCTTAGATATGTGATGAGGAGGAGGGTCAGGAATCAGACTTCCCTTGTAGTGTCTACAGTTCTCCTTTCCCTTTGCGTGTCAGAGCTCATCACAGGATGTCCCCGCCTCTGCTGGTACACCTCAAGGGAGCTATCCTAGAACACAACTCAGAGCACTTCCCCCACGGCCTCAGAAAGGAGAGCACCGCTGGTCATGCTGCTGAGTGACAGCTGATCGACAGCCTGCCTCATCTGCTACCTCATATCCTAGCTCAAGGGAGCTCTCCCTTCCTTCTCAATCTCTCTTGCCCTCTCTACAGTCGCGCCTGCCCAGATCAGCTTAGCCACTGCCACTGCCTGTCTCTGGAGAAGCCTGTGTGACCAGAGAATAGTTGGGCAGATAGAATGGCCTCTCTTTCGAAACAGGCTCTCTGAGGTCAAGGCCTCGGAAGATTGCCTCTTAGGGTATGGGGCAAGGCCTTGTCTGTTTATTGAGGGCGTGGACATGGAGTCAGGGCAGGCATTTAATGAACAGAGAAGGAGTCCTTTTGAGTTTGTGGCCTTGTGCTGATTCTTTTGGGGAAGCTGAGTGGCGTGAATTGAGAAATCTATGATGAGGGGAAAAAATCAATTTTAGTGAAATAAATGTAGGTAGATTCACTTTCATCTGTAAATATATTTCTTCTATTTGTTGGTATTTCATCATAAGTTGCATGCATATACCCATAGATTCAGAATCCTTTTTATTACCCATCTAGGTTGCTTTCTCTTCAAGCTTAGCCTAAAGTTTAAAATAAAAACTCTGAAATAATGGATGAAATCCATTCAGGCAGCTTGGTGGTTTAAAGTAAAGCTGAACTTCCTGTTTTTTGAAAAGTTTATGTCCAGAAATAAAGCTAAGTGGGCAGAGGAAGACCTATTCCTCCCTACTGAAGAGGAAACTAAACTACACATATTAAAGGATGTCTCAAAGGTGCTCATACTGCTTGGGAAAAATGCCCTAGACACCCAGGCTATTTGTGTTAAGATTGAACACATGATCTAAATGTGAATTAAGCAAGGCCATGGTAAAGTTGACTGAAAATGAGTCAGCAGGACTTTGTGAGCCATTCATTCCCCTAATAAAACATCTTCCTCCCTAAAAAAAAAATCCCTTTTCTCTCTCTTTTGACCTTGGGTGGTCTTTAAAGTACAAAATTCTTCATCTGTGATTATCTAATCTCTTTTAAAAATGCCTTGCCCTCATCTATTGCTGGTAGGAATGTAAAATGGTGCAACTGCTGTGAAAAAGTTTGTTGATTCCTCGGTAAGTTAAACACAAAGTTATTATGTGTGTTTATGACCCAGAATACGCCACTCCTAGATACATATCCAGGATAATTGAAAAAGTAGGTTCATACAAACACCTGTACATGAATGTTCATAGCAACATTACTCATAATAGCCCAAAAGTGGAAACAATGTAAATGTCCATCAACTGAGGATGAGATAAACTAAATATTATATCCATACAATGGAATATTATTCAGCCATAAAAAGGAATGATGTACTGATGCATGCTACAACATGGATGAACCTTATAAACATTATGCTAAGTGAAAGAAGCCAGAAACAGAGGCCTGCATGCTTCTATTTATATTAAATGTCCAGAATAGGCAAATCCACGGAGACAGTAAGTAGATTAGTGGCTGCCAGAGCCTGGTGGGAGAGGAGAAATGGAGAGTGACTAATGGGTATGAGCTTTCTCTTTGGGGTGATGAAGATATTCTGGAGTTAGATAGTGGTGATGGTTGCACATCCTAATGATGATATTAAAACCCACTAAATTGTACACTAAAAGGGTGAATTTAGTGGTATGTGAATTATATCTCAATTAAAAAAAATAAAAGGCCTCAATGGGGCTCTACTACTTCTTCATTTTTCTTCTTTTAGATTAAATCAGGTAAGTAGAATGCTTCTCTACTTGGGCCCCTGGTCAAATGTTCATTGAGCCGAGTGCTGTCCTTCACCTTCTTGATATGCTGTAGGGTATCAAGTGCTAGAACTGAAAGAGCAGATAATAAGAATTAAGAGGAGGTCAGGAAAGGAATGAAGAATTGGATAGGTCAGCTGGGACCTTTAGGGGAGAGCTGTACTCTACATATTTATGCAGTCAACAAGTATCTATGGAGCCCTTTCATGGGCTAAATGTCATGTGACTACTAACATGAGTAGGACCAAGTCTCTACCTTCACGAAGCTCAAGTTAAGACAGATATGTTAAGTAAACAATTATAATTCAAAGCAGTCCACCTACACAAGAGATTGTGGACTTGACAGGAAAACTTGTAGAAGAGATGAGGGAAGAAGACAATGTCTTCCCAGCATTATCAACAGGAACAAAGGGGCAGAAGTAGGAATGATGGTGTATTTGGGGCAGATGAGGAAATGGTCAGAGTTTCATCTACATCCTCAAGGCAAGTAATTGTGCAATTCTTTGCTTTATCTCTTGTGAAAATTCTTTCTAAATGTTATGGGTGCACTGGCAAAAGTTTTGAGCAGTACAAAAGGGAACACAGTGGATAGTAATCTCCCTAGTACCCTTTCTCCTAATTTTCCTCTTCAGATGGAACCATCTCCAGAAAGTCTTCTCTTTTAATAGACCGTATGTATCCCCCTTTGATTTATTTTTGAGAAATAGAGACTTCATGATCAAGACTAGATCACAGAATAAAATTTTAAAAATTGAATTCTATAAGTTGGTTGTTTTCCATTTGCTTAATTCAATTCAGTTCAGTCCAATTTTCTTTATTCAACAAGTCTAATTATCTTTACCTATGGCAGTCATTTCATGCTAATTAACTGATTTTAAATTTTAAATAAAAAAAGTTTTTCAGTTGCTATTCATTCATTTAAATGTTTTTCATTCAATAAATATTTCCTGAGTCCCCTACCAAGTGTTGGGCTCTGTTCTAAGACTTGGGCTACATAGTGAACAAGATAAACATCTTATGTCTGTCCTCAGGGAGCTCACTGGGGGACACAAAGGGTAAGAAAGTACATAAGTTAACAAGAAAAGCAGGTGGTAATAAGTGCTATGATGGCAACTTTTAAAAGGGTGAAAAGATAGAGAATGGGGATCAGGGGATCTACTCTAGATTATCTAGTCTTTGAGGATGTGATATTTAGGTTAAGACCTGAAAAACAAGAAGGAGCAGCCATGCAAAGATCAGTTGGCAGGCACAGCTGGTGCAAAGGACCTACAGTGGGAACCAGTCAGGCAGTTGAAAGAAACAGGAAGAAGGCAAGGATGGCTGGACCTCAGAGTGGAAGTGGAGAATGAGTGAGGTTGTATGTTAGGGCTGCTGTAACAAAGAACCACAGCCTGGGTGGCTTAAACAACAGAATTTATTTTCTCATGTTTCTGGAAGTTGGAAGTCCAAGATCAAGGTGTGAGCAGGGTTGATTTCTTCTTGGGCCTCTCTTATTGCCTTTTAGATGGCCAGCTTTCCCTGTGTCTTCACATGGCCTTCCTCTGTGCATGTCTGTGTTTTAATCTCTTCTTATCATAAGGACACCCATCATATTGGATTAGGGCCCACTCATATCACCTTATTTTACCTTAATTACTTCTTTCAATACCCTATCTCCAAATACAGCCACATTCTGAGGTATTGGGGTTAGGATGTCAACATGTACATTTTAGAGGGACACAATTCAGCCCCTAACAGGACTGGTAAGGTCTGAGCAGGGGCCAGATTGTGTAGGGTTTTGATGGCCAGGGTAAGGAGTTTTATTTAAGAGTAAGAGTCACTGGAGGGTTTTAAGCAAGGGGGTCTGCAGATCTGATTAATACTGGGGAGTTAGAGCTTCTCTAGATATTCCCACAAGGAGAACTAAAGCACTCCTGGCCCTAGCCCAGAGGTGCTCTTCCATATCAACCGAGGGCCTGGACTAAACTTTTTCCTCCTATTCATGGTCCCTGTTTTTCATCAGAGTTTGCACAGAAAGAAACCAACACACTCAGGATAGCATTCCTCAATATTCCAAACAAATTCTGAAAAACATAAAGGGTCAACGATAAATACACATTTTGCAAGACTCTCTGATCTATTTATGTCACAAAAATCTCCTAAGTAGAGGAATTGGATTGACTGCAAATAGCCATTGCTGACTTTCTATGAGTAGATGGTTGTGTGCCACAGGATTTTTGTAAAGAGATATTTCTGCATGGTGGTGATTTTCTGTACTCATCAGTAGATTTTGTTTTTTCACTTGGATCAAGATCTCCAGCCATAAACAAAGGGGACATATTGACTTGAGAAATATCTGCTTTACTTTGTTAATAAGCAAAGCTGAAACTGGAAAAACTAATTTCGTTTTGTAAACATAGACTTGTTGTTCAGTTAGTGCAAAACATAGCTCTTGCAAAATGCTATGGTGACATGGTCCCATGGGGCTAGCATTTAAAATGGAGGGATAGAAACAGCAGATCTGTTTATTGTGCAAATGCAGGGAATGTCAAAGCCAGGTCGTCAAAATTATTTTAAACAACCAAATGCCACTTACCAGCGGTGAGCTACCTGCCTCAACCACCTCTTTCAAGTTTAAAGGGAGAAAAATCTCTCTTTTCTCTCTATGTGTTTGAAGACAGCATCACAATTAACATCTGACTCATAAACAGTCCATGAAACTGATGACTCTTCACATCCTATGACTTGATATTTTCAGATAAAATCTCTTTCTCTTTTGCATTTTAATTAATTAATTTATTTATTTTTAACATCTTTATTGGAGTATAATTGTTTTACAATGGTGTGTTAGTTTCTGCTTTATAACAAAGTGAATCAGTTATACATATACATATGTTCCCATATCTCTTCCCTCTTGCGTCTCCCTCCCTCCCACCCTCCCTATCCCACCCCTCTAGGTGGTCACAAAGCACCGAGCTGATCTCCCTGTGCTATGCGGCTGCTTCCCACTAGCTATCTATTTTACGTTTGGTAGTGTATATATGTCCATGCCACTCTCTCACTTTGTCACAGCTTACCCTTCCTCCTCCCCATTAAAAGCTAGTTTCCTTCTCTGCTTGGTCCTGTGGTTAATGTGTGGAGGCAGGCTCTTGACAGCCAGATGGAATGTAATCTATATTCAGGGCTTCCATTAGCTCTTGTGTTTGAATGTGCTACCATTTCCTAATTTCAACACAAATATTTTACGAGAGTGGATTGCCATTTATGTTTTTGCTATATAATACAGTCATTATGCTCATATGTCTTGTTTTTGGTGGAGATTAATTTAAAAACACGTGTGCCCCCTTTTCATTGGTCACATGTTGACAAGTGGGGTCACATTTGATATCAGACTGGTCAGCCTCAATTCTGATTTTAATCCATGTCCCTTCCAGGCTGGTCTGGACACTGTTTAGCACTTTCTTTTTAGTTTGTGGGAGTTTAGCAACCCAATTAACCTTGAGAATGGAGGAATGAGAAATGGAACCAGTTCATCTTAAGCTAAAAGGATCACGTTGCCAGGGTAGTTATTTTTCCTAGAGTAAGAGATTACTGTGTCATTCCAAATGCACAGGTACTACCATGCCAAAGTGCTACAGAGAGCTTAACCTGAACTTTGCTAAAATTAATTGGGTATTAATGAAAGTTTGGGGGTAGTTGAAATGAAAGTTTGGGGGTAGTTGAATTTAAGAGAGAAGTATTCTGCTTTTATTACCACTTCCCAAAACTATGTAGTAGAAGGCTCTGATGATTATTATAAAAATAACAACTCCTTGCTTGTGCTAGACAGAATATAAAGCAGTTTCCCAACATTTCTGCATTGAATCAGAGTAATCCTCTCAGTGTCCTCTAGCAAAGAGCTCCCTCCGGCCAATAGAATGCTGGCATTGCCATCAGAATCCTGGGAATGAGGCCTTGGGCCGGGCCTTGGGATTCTAATAAATACAGCACATGGAACAAACTTCTTGAATCATGCTCCTTAACAAAAAAGAAAAAATTGAGATCACAATTACTTAAAAGGTTTTTTGGACCTTAGAAAGGAGATGTGGAATCTACAAATGGTCTTCTGTGCAGAAGAAGAGAGTCAGACTCATGTTTGTTCTCAATGATGGCAGCTGTCTGAACCCAGAAGGAATATCCACTATCTAGTTTGTCACATGAAGGAAAAGATCAGGGGTTCAGTGGAGAGGCCAGAAAAATTGGGCTTTGCCATTCCCAGTCACCGAGTGAGCGCCAGGTGTTTCTGGATCAGCACAGAGGATCAAACATGGATGTCTGGTGTTTGCTCTTTTACACATCACCTGAGACAAGCTTCTTGCTGCCATGTCACAAGGCCCATGGCTGGAGAGGATGATAAGGGGAGATCTCAAGTTACATCAATAACTCTCAGTCCAGCTCCTGCTATTCTTACAATGTCTTTGTTTTCCCCTCACAACTGGCCACTACAGGCTCCCCTCTGACTTCTCTGCTTTTCTCTGCTTTCTTCCTTGGCATCTCTTCCTGAAAATGCTGACTTCAATGTTGACATCCCCTGGGTTTGCCCTATGACTTTTATCTGTCCTCACTTTACCTACCCTCCCTGGACAAGCTCATCCGTTCCCATAGCTCCCGTTGTCATCTCTATTCATGATGGCTCTAAAATGAAATCTACATCTCTCTAGCCCAGACCTCTTTCTCTGCTTCCATAGATGTCTCAAACTCAGCATGTTTGATCTGAATTCACAATGCTCCCACCCAGTGGGAGTGTGTCTTCTCCTGAGATCCTTGTTGCTGGGATAGTGACCAAGATTGACTCTGCTCATGGTATTCCAGGCTCGGTTCCAAGCATTTAACATGCTTTACCTCATTTCACCTTTTCAAGAGCCCGATACAGAAAGTACAGTTATTGTTGCCATTTCACACTTCAGAGGCAAAAAGTGTTCAGTGCCTTGCCCCAGGTTCAGGAGTTCATCATGGGTAGAGCTGGGGTTTGAAGGTAGGCTGTGTAGACAGAGCCCATACTTTTTTTTTGGTTTTTTTTGTTTTGGCCGCGCAGCATGCGGGATCTTAGTTCCCCGGTCAGGGATAGAACCCGTGCCCCCTGCAGTGGGGGTACAGAGCCTTAACCACTGGAGTGCCAGGGAAGTCCCCAGAGCCTACACTTTAAACAGCTCTGCTGTGCTGCTTGCTGTTGTACATTTTCCCCGGTCAGAAACCTGGGCATCATTTTTGAAGCCTCCTTCTTGCTTGCCTCCCATATCTAATACAATGCCAAGCCTATCATTTTTGCCTCTGGAATAAATTTCTATTTCTTTCTGTTTTCACTGTCACCACCCTAGTCCAAGCTATTGCCTCTTTCCTGGACACATGCAGTGACCTAATGGCTCTTTCCGTCTTTCTCTCTTTTCTCCTTCCCACCCCGTATACTTCCCGTATCACAACAAAAGAAATCTCTAAAACATAAATTCAGTTGTGCCACTCTGCTAATTAAAATGCTCCAATGGTTTCCTACTGTCCTCAGGTCAAAATCTGAACTCCTGTTAAAGGATAAACTGAGGCATAGTAAACATTTTTAGAGTTTATTTGAGAAAAAAATCGATGTGGATAGGGCAGTGCCAAACCAGAAGTGGCTAGGAACGCTCTATGGACAGGAACCAGGGGAAAGACCTATAGAGAAGGTGTGGAAGCAAAGAAAGGAAATTATCGCATTGGCTACAGCTTAAAGCCTTATTGGCTGTTTGTGATTGGTTGTCCTTAGGTTTTGATTTCTTAGCCTTGAGGCATTAGCAGTCTTAGGTTTTGGTTTGCTTGTGTAGACCAGCCGACATTAGAGCCACCTCAGTCTAATGGGCTCCGTGTTTAATTAACTTAGCGCTCCTCAACATGCCGTAAAAGGCCTGCTCTGGGCTCTGATCTCTGATCTCTCCACCCTCATCCTTCTTCCCACACTCCCTCCCCTCACCTTGTATTATCCACGTGATCCAGTCTTTCTGAACCTCTTCCCTTTTCTGGCTCTTGGAAGGACATCTGCTCTCTTTCACCTCTTGGCCGCTGAGCTGTCTGATCCCTTCTCTTTAGCTGGTTTACTCCTACTCATCCTTTAAAGCCTCAGGATCTCCTCCTTAAGATCCTAGAAAGGGATTTTGGTGCCTTGGCTGTGTGTCCCAGCACAGTTGCCACTTACTGTGTGCCAGGCTCTGTTCGAGCATTTTAAATGCATTCACTCATTTAATTCCACAACAACCCCCTGAGGTGCAATTATAATTTCCTTCTGGCAGACAAGGAAGTTGAAGCACAAAGTGTATCAGTCATAGTCCAGTCAGAAAAGCTGATGTTGCTCAAGTAGTTCCCCAGCGGAAACTTGATACAGGGCTCTGACTACAAGGGAATTATTGCAAGAGCAGAAAAGGCAGATAGTAGATGGCAAAGCAACTGAGAAATCATCAACAGGAAGAAGCTGCTCCTGCAGGTTAGAGGGACAGGGGAAGAAGGTGATGTCACCAGAGCTGAGGGCCTGGGGCAGCCTAACGGCAACTGGAACCCGGGAGAAGATGCAGCCCCTGCCAGAGCTGCCACCCCAAACAGAGAGGGCAGGGAACAAACTGACAGTCCCCCCTCCTACCCATTAAGCTCCCCCAGTGCTTCCCATTGGCTAAACTAACCAGACCCTCATTAGCAAGGGAGCTTGGGAAAAGTAGTTCTCAGAAGTGTTGGGAAAGATGGGGAATAAATTGAGAGTAAACAGGCAGAAGACAGACCCAGAGAAGTTAAGTAGTTAGCCCAAGGTCACACAGCTTCTAAGTAGCAGAGTGCAGGTAGTTTGTCCCCGGAATGTATACCCTTAACAACTGTTATGTATTGCCTCTCTGAGAACTTTAGGCAAAGCACTGAATCATTCTTTGCCTCAGATATACAAAATGCCGATAATAGTAGTGCCCTCTGTGAAAAAGATGAAAATATGAGTTAAAATATGTCAGATACTTTGAACAGTAATTATGCCTGCAATATCATAAATGCGGTCCATCTTGTTCACCATTTCAGGGACAAGGATTTCAGGAGGAGGCAGTGGTCTCGTGATGGAAACCATGCCCGCTACTGCTCTAAGCTCTTTCTCTGTAATGTAGTTGCTAGCTCCATCTTATGGAGGATAAAACTAAAGCCCCAGGAGTTTGATTGTCTAAGGTGATATAGCATAAGTGGGAGTAGGGTTCAAGAATCGGATCTAGAGTCAGGGTGTTTAACTGCTATATTGAAATTCTTGTGTAACAGACTCTCCCACCTAAACTGCAGTTATTACGGCACATGGTCTGTGCCTTTTTGCCTTTCATTTCCCATCACTAGCTTATTGCCTAGTGCCAGGAAGGTACTCACTTCATGAGTTGAAATGGCCTGGTGATTTGCTGGTGCCCAGGAAAAGCAAATGTTCCCAGACCTGTCTCGGGACTTCTTGGTCAGCAGAGCAGCAAGGTGTTCAGTCATGAGCTGTAGCACAGCCTCTCTTCAGGGACTGATTCTAGGCCATCTCCATGTTGCATCTCTGGGTATCCCAGCTCTGCCATTTCATCCAGCTTTGTGATGTCTCCTCCTGACCCTTCCCATCCATTTTCTACCTCGCTGAGTGCTCAGGATGACCAAAGCTGAGTCAGAGTGGAGAAGATTGCAGCAGGAGGATGTAAGAGAAAATGAAATGGGGTCAAAGGTCACCATTAGGAAGTTCTTGAGGGTATGTAAAGATCAATGTCTATGAACTGCCCATCCAGATGTAAGGTGGGACTGAGAGCTGCATCTTGCTAGGACATTATTTCCGTTTTTATCTCAGTAATTGAGTTGGTGTATGAAGCGGAAGCAATCACTCTTTGCCTGTTTCCCCACATAAAGAAGACAGCAAAGATAATTTTCACCAAGTGTCGAAGAAGCTGTGCCAGGTCAATCTCGTAATTGAGTTTTGGCATGAGGACATAGGCCTGATTTTTTGGCAACAAGTATGCTTTGGGGATGCTGCCCTTTCTTCAGTTTCTCTCATCTTGCCAGTTGAAAAGAGTTGGGCTTCTTGTGAGATGCCGATGTGTGTTCATCTAACAAATAATATCAATTACATACTTGATAATGGTTCCCTTTTTCCTTTGGCTGCTTGCAAAGGGCAGAGCCAAAACTGGCCGTTCAGCGCTTGGCAGTCTATGGGATTTCCTAACCTCGCCACTGGGATTCATTCTCTATCCCATTTTCTTTGTCTTCTTTTCCTGCACTTCGATTTAATGGCTTATATCTTGCTGGATTGTGTGCATCTTTGTAAGCCACACCTAGTCCCTCCAGACACAATGTGTACAAATACAAGGCTACTGACTCAAACGTTTTTATCATAGACTTGATTCCTCTCTTTGTTTAAGCGGAGCACTTTAAATTACTGACATGAATCAATGTCCCATTACTTTCTGGAATGAATGAATTTAGCAGAGGCCTTTTTAAGGCAAAGAGCTAAATATCAAAGTCTGTGGTTTCTAGCTGAGAGAATTTGTAATTTTAGAACTGGTTGATGAAGAAATATATGTTGAGTGTTTGCCTGAGGCAGGCGGTGGGAGGTGGGTAAAAATGTGTGAGGGGGAGTCAAAAGGTACACATTTCCAGTCATAAGATAAATAATCCCTAGGGATGTAATATACAGCATGGTGACTATCGTTAACAATCCTGTACTGTATATTTGAAAGTGGCTAAGAGGGTAGATCTTAAAAGTCTCATCACAAGAAAAATAAAATTGTAATGGTGTGTGGTGATGGATGTTAACTAGACTTATTTGGGTGATCATTTTGCAATATATATAAATATTATTATGTTGTACACCTAAAATGAATATAATGTTATATATCAATTATGTCTCAAAAATATATACAAACAAATGATAAAAAAATCAGATACTCATTTCAAAAATAATCAAGTCATCAGAAATGGTAGTAGGTGACTGAAGAAGTAGTGTTTGCTGAAATGAGAGGTACCAGAGGCAAGGCAGTCCTGATGTTTTAATACTGGCTTGTTAGACTCATTCCTACCTATTACATTTGTTATATTTTGGCTTTTGCTCTTGTAAAATATAGGCATAGTATACAGTAGAGATCAAGGAAAAGGGAATAATTTGAGCAAGTAGATTAATACAAATAAATCTGCAATGGTCTGCCTTAGCAAAAAAAAAGAGAAAGAAAGAAAGAGAGAAAAGAAAGAAAGAGAGAAAGAATTATATACTGAAAATCTGATTGATTTTGGTAATGTTTTAAAATGAGTTTATACCTTATTAATGCATAAACATAAAACAAAATTAATAAATTTGTAATTTATTAATCATATTTGATTAACTATAATCAATCTACATATATTTGAAAAACAGGTGCATAGACATCTGGTGAAAACAGGGGTCTTGGATAATGTCTTGAGCACATGGAGAAAAGACCCTTCTCAGGAGCCCGTAGTGCCCCAAAGGCTGAGGATCCTGCCCTTACTGTTTTTACGGCACACTTCGTTAGGTGTTAGTGCCCCAGGTATGCTGTTGCACTAGAGTGCTTTTCTTTTGTGAAAAATGGAAAACAATGGGCTCAAACGCCACCTTCACTGATAAAATTTCCCTTCTAACTTTCTAGACATGCATCAAAATCACTTCATTAAATTTGAACAATGTTTAAATAAGGACATATTTGTACTGAGATTTTTTAAACTGTTTAAGTCCTCTGATATAATACGTTTGGTTTTCCTTTTTTAAAATTTTTTTTCTTCCAGGTTTATTGAGATATAATTGACATACAGCACCATACAAGCTTAAGGTGTACAGCATAATGATTTAACTTATGTAGATCATAAAATGATTACTTCAGTAAGTTTAGTGAACATTCATCATCTCATTTAGATACAAAATAAGAGAAAAAGAAAACAAAAATTTTTCCTCATGATGAGAACTCAGGATTTACTCTCTTAACTTTCACATACAACATACAGCAGTGTGAATTATATTAATTATGTTGTACATTACATCCTTAGTACATATTTTATTCCTATCAATTATATATAATTTAACAATTGTATATTCCTATTAAAGAACAGATCTAGGAAGGCAGGGGATCTCGTTTTCTGAAATGGAAGCTGTAGAGAGGCTTGTCTGAGGTAACCCTTCAAGTTGGAGGCTGAGCTGAGATTAGAACTTTATTTCCTAAAATGAATTCTATTACTTTTTCCCTTGACTATGGGCTGTCTTTTTTTCCCTAAATCTTTTTAGGCAAACAAGGTCACAGCTACCCCTTCATCTCTCAGCCTTTTCCCTCCAGTGACATATTAGTACAGTGCCCAGACCTGTGTCTCTGTGTTCTCCAACACCTTTGCCTCCGCTGGGGTCCTGTAATCCCTCTACCATCTACAGACAATAAGAAATCAAGATTATTCACTCTAGATGGCAGCTTTTCTTTCCTTTTTTTAAAATAGATCTTTATTGGAGTATAATTGCTTCACAATACTGTGTTAGTTTCTGTTGTACAACAAAATGAATCAGCCATATGCATACACATGTCCCCATATCCCCTGCCTCTTGAGCCTCCCTCCCACCCTCCCTATCCCACCCATCTAGGTGGTCACAAAGCACCAAGCTGATCTCCCTGTGCTATGTGGCTGCTTCCCACTAGCTATCTATTTTACATTTGGTAGTGTATATATGTCCATGCTACTCTCACTTCATCCCAGCTTCCCCCTCCCCGCTGTGTCCTCAAGTCCATTCTCTATGTCTACGTCTTTATTCCTGCCCTGCCACTACGTTCATCAGTACCTTTTTTTTTTTTTTAAAGATTCCATATATATGCATTAGCATACGGTATTTGTTTTTCTCTTTCTGACTTACTTCACTCTGTATGACAGACTCTAGGTCCATCCTCTTCACTACAAATAACTCAATTTTGTTTCCTTTTATGGCTGAGTAATATTCCATCATATATATGTACCACATCTTCTTTATTCATTCGTCTGTCAATGGGCATTTAGGTTGCTTCCATGACCTGGCTATTGTAAATAGTGCTGCAGTGAACATTGTGGTGCATGTATCTTTTTGAATTATGGTTTTCTCAGGATATATGCCCAGTATTGGGATTGCTGGGTCATATGGTAGTTCTATTTGTAGTTTTTTAAGGAAACTCCATAGTGTTCTCCATAGTGGTTGTATCAATTTACATTCCCACCTACAGTGCAAGAGGGTTCCCTTTTCTCCACACGCTCTCCAGCATTTATTGTTTCTAGATTTTTTGATGATGGCCATCTGACCAGTGTGAGGTGATACCTCATTGTAGTTTTGATTTGCATTTCTCTAATAATTAGTGATGCTGAGCATCTTAGACAGCAGCTTTTCTACTATATTAATTAGCTGTTTTATGGAAGAAGACTGGCACGTCTTATCTATAGGATTTTTGTGGCTGTTAAATGGAATTTATTGAAACCAACTCAGCAAAGCCCTGTTTGCGTGGATAGCTATGCCTCAGGAAAGGTCTGTGCTTAAACCCCAATACTAAACAGCGTGCAATGAAAGGCCCTCTTGCCTAAATCATCCCCCCCTAGCCCCCCCCCCCCAGACACTTCCCAGGCTTGGGGGAAAGCTGGTAGGTCTCCATTTTGCTAATCTCCACGTGGAGTTTTTCCTCAGTCCCTGACATGGGTTAATTCGGAATTATAATCCAGCCTGCTTTCCCGGGGTCTCTGAGGAAATTCGGAGAGAGAATGCAACTTGTTTTGTTGAACTGAAAACCAAGTAGCCCATGTTTGGCTAAGAGTTTTTTTTTTAAAAAAAAAAAAAGGGAAGAAGAAAAACTCCTGAGAAGAAATCAAAGGCCAGCTCTCTCTTTCACGTGGGGCAGTGCAGGGTATGAGAGGACAGTGGGAGGAGGTGGGGAGAGTAGAGGAGGGAGGCAGCTGAGTTTATTTTTAACACCAAGTTAAAGGCACACTCTGTGTTCTTTCCTTTTAAAAATAGACTTTGAACCTCTTCAAGCGTTTGACTCTATTCTGCCTGTGGGGTAATACCCCTTTTGTGGCTGGCAACTCCCACTGGATCTTTTCCCATTACAGGCTTACTGGCCAAGTAGTTAGAAGGATGGAAAAACCCCAGAATTTGTCTTCCGAGAGCTCCTGATCAGCATACGCACACAGCTCCTGTGTGCAGAGAGGCTTATAAACTGTGGCTGCTTACCTGAACCTTGAACTTTATGGCATTTTTCAAAACTTGATGGTCTGGGAAAATGTCCTCTTTTTAAAATAGCCCGGGTTACGTGGATAGACCTAGAGATTGTCATACTGAGTGAAGTAAGTCAGACACAGAGAAATATTGTATGATATCGCTGTATGTGGAATCTAAAAAAAAAAAAATGATACAAATGAACGTATTTACAAAACAGAAACAGACTCACAGACTTAGAGAAGGAACTTATGGTTACCAGGGGGGAAGGGTGGGGGAGGAGGGATAGTTAGGGAGTTTGGGATTGACAGGTAAACACTGCCATATTTAAAATGGGTAACCAACAAGGACCTACTGTATAGCAGGGGGAACTCTGCTCAATATTCTGTAACAACCTAATTGGGAAAAGAATTTGAAGAAGAATAGATACATGTATACGTATAACTGAATCACTTTGTTGTACACCTGAAACTTAACACAATATTGTTAATCAACTATACTCCAATATAAAATAAAAAGTTAAAAAAAGTCTGGGTTACTAAAATAGTGGATAAAGTCTTTTTGAGGTCCATTGCAATAATTTATTCATTGAGCTTATAAATGACACAACATACATGTATATACACATTTACACACATGAAATTAGAATAAGTATGAGTAATATGATAATAGCTGATCTCCAACACTTATTGAGGGCTCACTCTGTGCCCGGCACTGTTTCACGTACATTTAATGCTTTGAACAATGCTCTCAATATTATCATCCCATTTTACAGATGAGGAAACTTGGGCTCAGGGCTATTCAGTAATTTGTGAAGATTATAAAGTCAGTGAGTGGTTTTGTTTTGTTTTTTGGGTTTTTTTTTTTGCCCATGAGGCATGCGGTATCTTAGTTCCTTGACCAGGGATCGAACCCATGACCCCTGCAGTGGAAGCCCGGAGTCTTAACCACCAGTGGTTTAGGGAAGTCGCTAAAGTCAGGCAGTCAAGCAGTTCAAGTCCACTGCTAGCCCATACAGTTAGTCCATTATTAGAAAAGGACATTTCGAATGTCCTACCTTAAGACATTTTTGCTTCCATCTGTTGGGAAGTTATCATACATGTACTGATTTTGTTAGAGCATGTTATTGCCATTTGCAAGACAGTTGTCATAATAAAAATGTAAATCCACAATGTTGATGATGTGAAGGGTGCCCCCTTAGATGTGATATCTTTGTGCAGTGCACAGCCTGCACTAAGGTACATGGCAGCCCTAGGTATACACACACAAGCACACACATATGTACTCCTGCAGACATGGTAGTTTATGAAGAAAACAATCATACTGCTGTCGTTTAGAAGGAGAGGGGACTAGTCTTTTAGTGTTTTAGAGGTAACCAGACTGATCTGATGTTAGCAACAACTCTTCTATGTGCTTCAGTCTAGAACTAGTACAACTCTTATATGAAACTCTGGAGCTTGTATTTGTGCACAGCAGAAAAGTGCCCTACCCCCACTTCCCTATTCTCGTCTGGGGAATACACATTGACTTCACATTGGAACACGGTGGTCCATGTATATGCTTGTGTTAAATGGCAGCGGGGGGCGGGGAGAGAAATAGAACAGTTCACAATCCTAGGAGATGAAAGTTTTACTATGGAAAATTTCAGAAATATACTGAAGTAGACCAAAAAGCATAATGAACTCCACTTACCCTCATGAACCTCACACCCAGCTGCAGCAATTATCAACTAATTATCAACTAATGACCAGTGTTGCTTCATCTGTTTCTACTCAGTCCTCCCTTATTTGAAGCAAATTCTAGACATCATATCATTTTATCCAAATACATTGCAGTGCATTTCTCTGCAAGATGTAAACTGTTTTTTTGTTTGTTTTTTTTGCAGTATGCGGGCCTCTCACTGTTGTGGCATCTCCCTTAGCGGAGCACAGGCTCCGGAAGTGCAGGCTCAGCGGCCATGGCTCACGGGCCCAGCCACTCCGCTGCATGTGGGATCTTCCCGGACTGGGGCACGAACCCGTGTCCCCTGCCTTGGCAGGCAGACTCTCAACCACTGTGCCACCAGGGAAGCCCGTAAACTTTTTAAAAAACAACCACAATATTATCATTACATATCAACAGAAATAGCAATAAGTCCTTGATGCAATCATATATCCAATCAGTGTTCAAAATTTCAATTGTCTTCCAAATGTCCCAAATTTTCTTTTGTTTTCGTTTGTTGTTTTCACCTTGTGTTTGTTTGAAATGGGAATCAACTAAGTTCAAACATCACATTGGTGGTAGTGTCTCTTACTCTCTGAATCTACATCACTTTATTCCACAGTCTGGATTTTGCTAACATGCTGATATGGCATCCTCATAATGTAGTTTAACACATTTCTATGTAGCAGAATCCTTTCTGGGAGGAGTCCAGGCATCTGCATATTCTTTTAAGGTGCTTTTGTGCCACAACAAGTGAATTTGAGCCGCAACCAGGCTTGGAAAGCCCTGGAAAAGCTCAGTGTCTGCTCCCAGATTTCTTAATAACTGGGTTGAAGAAATGAAACTCTGAGGATCTTACTTGGTGCCATGGTGAAAGCATATGTCTACCACCTGTTGACAGGTGAAGAATGTTGACTTGCTTCTTGAGGGCCTGTAGACTCCCCATGGTAATTTCCTGTTCTCCAGAACAGTTTCTCAGCCAGGCTTGAGAGGGGGCAAAAAACCTGCATTGGTGGCATCGGAAAAAAGACAATCTCCCAGAGGCGTGATTTGCTTTTATTGGGACAATGTGAGAACCAGTAATCAGCCAGCAAATTGCCAATTAACAGGCAGAGCCTCTATTTTGCAGGCCTGAATAAGCTGGTGCTTGACTTAAGTGGAGTTTAAATAACTGGTAATACCAAATGTTCTATGGATACTTGACTGATGTTAAATCTACATGTCTTCAACGGATTGTGACATGAACACATTTGATTCATTTTGTGCATTTTTTTTTTTAAAGCTTCTGGCTTTGCTGAAGAAATCAAACAAAGGCTGATAGGTTTTCTGGGCTCTGGTTTACAGCTTCTTTCTCCACAAGAATCTGCAGCACTCATGTCATTGCTAGCCAAAGGCAGCCTCACCCTTGCTGTGGGAGATGTTATCTGTCCTAGGCTGCTCCGCTTCTTGGTCAGCAGCCTGACTTTTCTTTTTGTGTGTCTCTTGAAGGCTCAAGATAACTAAAAAATAATAACAGAACATTGCAGTTTCTTGGTAAGGTTAGGGTTTTGAGCTTTTCCCTTCCCCACTTCCACATTGGTCGTCAGCACCTGCCCCATCCCCTGATGTCCTCCTTCCCTACACAGGCTGCCTGGAGAGGTGTTTGCACCGTGCTTGTTGTCACAGAGCCTGGGGTCAAGGTCTGCTCTGCAACCTCATTGGCTAGCTGGGTGACCTTGGGTAGACCACTTGATGGTCTGAGCACTGATATCTTTACCTGTAAAATAAAGATTGTATCAGCTGCTCTGCCTATCCCATGAAGATATTATGAGGATCAAACTGAGAGTTGATGTAGGGGAAAGTCCTAAGCATTGCACAAGAGCCCTTGCGGCCTACACTGCATCAGTTCACATTGCAGAAGAAATCACATGAATTTTAGAGTCTAATAAGGTCCCATTGCCTTTTGGCTGTATCATTTTGGGAAAATTGTACTCTGAGCCTCAGTTTCCTCATAAATGAAATGGGGATTATTTTACCTGGCATTTGTTTACTTGCATCTTTATTTATTCACACCACACTTTGATCTACTGTTGTCATGAGGACTAACGCTGAGATAACATATATAAAGCACCTAACATAGATTTGGTACCCAGTAGGTTCTCAGGAAATGGTAACTCTTTTTCCTGTCCTGTTCTTGGCAACTGGACTGTAGTGTGACCCAGCTGACATGTCTTCCTTTATACAGAAATATCTCTTCCTCTAGATTGCTGAGTACAGAACTGCCTGCTTGTTCCTCTGTCCTCACCTATGAGGATGCTTGCTTACAGCCCAGACATATTTCAAATTCTCTTTGTAAGTCTGTAGACTAGGAAGTTACATAATGAAGTCCTTCTCTTATATTACTTGGGAATAAAGATTCCTCAATAGCATATTCGAAAAAGACCCAAAAGTTTGGTTGACTACAAAATTAACATGAGTCAATAGTGTAGTGAAGTGAACAGAAATCAATGAATTTTAGGAAACACTAATGGAAAGGTCCAATCCTACTGGACTCATCCTACTTGTGTTTAAGATGCTGGCGCACTGGGATGGATCACTAGAAGGGGAGAGCTGACAAAGGGCTTGGGATCTAGGGTGTTTGAGTAACTGTTAGAAAAACTGAGGATACTTAAAGATGTATTTCAGGAGAAAGATCTTACTGTCTTCTGCTTTTGAATGGGCCAAGCAATTAGAGAAAATAGAACACCACAACTTCGCATTTACGTAAAAGAACAGATTTCTAAGGTGTATGTACACGCATGCATTTGAGGCTATGTGACTCAACTGGGAGGAATTAGAGATAGAAGTTATAGGGGAGTAGTTCTAGTGGTATTTCTATTTCTATTCCTGCTTCAAACTCTGAGCTATTGTAAGCATTTGCTATCACAACATGTTTAAAACTGGGCTTCCCTATGGCCAATCTCAGCATGGCATTACATACAAAAGATATCCAAAACAATATTGAAATGAGAAATTGGAAAGCAATATAATCACAAATATACCAGAAATTAAGACAGGTAACAAGGAACAATCATGTACAACTTTATGTCAATTAACTGAAATATGCAAAATAGTCAATTTTCTAGAAAACTATAATCAATTAAAACTGATTCAAGAAGAAATAAATGACCTAAATCCTATAATCTTCAAAGATATTAAATCATTGATTAAATCTACCCAAATTATTAATTAAGTTACAAATAGTTTCTTACAGGTGAGTCTTACCAATTTTCTAAGAAGTATATAGTTCCAGTCTTCTATGAACTGTTCCACAGAATGTAGAGAGAGTATAAAAAGAACTCCAAAACTCATTTTATTAGACTGGCACAAACTTGAATCCAAAATAAGACAAAAATAATCGGGGAAATTGTAAGCCAACTTCATTACTGAATATAAAGGTATAAATTGTAATAAAATTTAGCAAAAAGCAAAATGAGACAAAAAAATAAAACCAAAAATACACTATGACCTAATGGGTTTATCCCAGGAAAGCAAGGATGGTTTAAGGTTAGAAAAATCTGTTAGTATAATTTATCACATTAACAAATTATAAGAGAAAAAGCATGCAATTATCTTAATAGAGGCAAGAAAAATCATTTAGTAAAATTTAATATTACTTTACATTAAAAAAAAGGAAATACAAATAAGAGGGAATGGAATTTTCTTTATTTTGTATACATTTATTTCATAAAACTCGAAATTATTCTGAATATTGAATATTATTTTGTCTAATTAATGTAGGTTGCTCATTTCAGGGAATAATTTAGGAATGGAAATCTCCCCCCAAATTCTCCTCAGTAAAGGCAAAAACATACTCTCCCTGTTACCTGAGCCTGGCATTTATTTTATTTATTTACTTTCACAACCTTACTGCAGTATAACTGATATATCCAAAAGAAGCCACACATTCCTGTATACAATTTGATGAATTTGGACCTGTGCATTCACTTATGATGCCATCACTACAATCAAGGTTATAAAACACCTCTACAGGTTTCCTTAGGTTCCTTTGCTTTTGTTGTTGTTGTAAGAAGACTTAACTAGATCTTCCCTCTTAGCAAATTTTTAAGTGCACAATACCATAGTGTTAACTACAGGCATTGTGTTGTACAACAGATCTCTAGAACTTATTCATTTTTACATCTGTGACTTTATACCCATTGAACATCTCCCCATTTCCCCCTGCCCTCTTCCCCTGGCAACCTCCACTCTTTCTTCTGCTTATGTAAGTTTAACTATGCAAGCCATCTCATATAAGTGGGATCATGGGGGGATATGTGTCCTGCTATGACTGACTTATTCACTTAGCATAATGTCTTCCAGGTCTATCCATGTTGTCACAAATGGTAGGGTTTCCTCCTTTTTAAAAGCTGAATAATATTCCATTGTATGTATACACATTTTATTTATCCATTCATCTGTCAGTAGACTGATTATCTTCTCCATCTATTTTTCTCCTCTATTCAAGCTCTGAGTGTTTTCAGAGATGTAACCTCACCTCATGTTCTAATTTCTTCCTGGGCCTGGAAACTTGAATTTGGGTCCTTGAACCTGTTTTGAATCGTAACCAGGATTAACCCAGCTATTCCACTTTGCAAGAAGGGCCCAGCCTTCATTTCCTGCCAGAGAACTGGGATGTGACTCCAGTTCATGCTTTATCAGATCTGGACTTGTTATCATGAAAATCACTTTAAAGGCCTATAGGGTTACCAATTTAAATGCTAATATATTCTTCTCCATTTGCTTGTATATGCATAGGAAATGGTGGAAATTGATGGAGATTAACAGCGGAAGGGCATTCATCGGGTCAGTGACAGGGACTGAGGGAGGGGAGAAGGAAAAAGTCACTTTTCAATTCCCACCTTTTCTTCTTGAATTTTTTATAGTAAGCATATATCATTTTTATGATAAAAATAAAAATAGGCAATGAAACACTGTGTTCTAACTGGTATAATACGCTGTTAGCATTTGATCCTGAGATTCTCTCTTCCAGAGGCAGCTGTAGAACAGATATACTACTAAGGATAACTTCAGCTTCTAGAAGAAATCATTATAGAGAGGTGTAATTTTCAGATCCAGTAGGAGAGTGACAAGGGCAGGGTATGGCCATGAATGCTTTTCCTAATTTGAAGAGGACATTTGTGAGGGAGTCACTGTGTGGATGTAGAGATGAATTATGGGGCTGTTCTTGTCCTGCAGCTGCTTCTGTCTCTGCAAGCAGTTTAGGGGAAAGCCATGAGGAATGGAACCCTGCCCCTTTAATTAGCCCCAGGAGCCAGGCAAGGTAAATATTTGTGGCTGAAACTGCATGAATCCATGGAAGCTGGGATTCTAGCCTAGAAGCATTGTGTTGCCAAGTTGCCATGAGACCCAGAAAGCTGGAGCTAGGTTCTGCCTCAGAAAGTGCCTCTGAGTTTAAGAGAAGTGGGAAGCATAACAAACAGAGCAGTGGTATCGAGGTCTAAGTGTTAGATGAGGAAGATGAGTGTATATCTATGCCTTATGCTACGCTGCAAATTTTACCTATTTTTATTTTATCTCGATATTGATTTCTTTTACTAAAAAAAATGTCAGTGCTCCAAATGCAGGCATATTTAACTTACTGCATTTATTAACTCACTCTCTGGTTTCCAGTTATACTAAATACAATCAGATCACGCAATTGCCCTGCTTAAAACTTTTCAATGTCTTTCCATTTCTCTTAGAATAAAATCCTGACTTTTATGGGATTTTATATGTGGGGTGACTGTACAGTTTATCATCCAAACTGAGATACTCAATATTTATGGTGGGAAAACAGGTGTGATAGGGACTCTCCTAGGAAAACCAAGATGTATCCATGAGGTTCTGTTGGATTTAGCTCCTAGCCTCATTTCTTACTGTCCTTGTCTGCTCACTTGGCACCAGGTAAGCTGGCCTCCCTTCTGTTGGTTGCTTCAAAAAGTCATCATGGAGTCTTTACTGTCCTCTGAGTCCTGCTTCCATGTGCATTATTTATCTTTGGGGTCTCAGATATCAACTCCTCAGAGAGTCCTTCCCTGACCTCCAGTCTAGAGTGGTCTCTACAGTTACTCTGTATTTCAACTCTCTGCTCCCTTCCATCATCATACCTGTGACAATCTCTAAGGATCTTCTCTAGGTGTTTGTTTATTATCTGTATCAGCTACTGGAATGAGATCAAGGACTTGTCTGTCTTATTCATGGGCCTGCAACACAGTAGGGGCTTAATAAATATATGGCAAATGAATGAATGACCAAGTGAAGGTCTTTAAGTTGGACTGAATCACCCAGAGATGATCACTGCCTTGATTCTCATCATATGAATAAGGTCCATCTTCAGTAGAAGAGGATGAACTGGAATAGAGAAAAGCAGAGGGAAGAGACAGAGAGGGGAGGGTAGGGGCTGATGCTGGACACGTCTCTGGTTACAGGCCCTATGGACATACAGTTTATCCTTTACTTCTTCCTTAATGGGGTGAGCCATTCAAATATATTGTAAAAAAACCTCTCTTCCCCTTGCTTAACCTTAGACTAGCTAGAATTGGGATTAGGGTTCCATTTTTGCAACCAAAAACTTGTAGTAAAACATAATTAACCTATTTCCTTTGGATTATATATTTCCTTTTTTTTTTAAAGGAAAACATCATGGCAGGATATGCTAATTGTGTGCCTCATTATCCAATTTTACCTTCTTCCTTGTAACTTAAGGGAGATGCATTAGTTTCCTATTGCTGCTGTAACAAATTGTCACAAAATTAGTGGCTTGAAGCAACATGAATTTTTTTTTTTTTTTTTGCGCTACACGGGCCTCTCACTGTTGTGGCCTCTCCCGTTGCAGAGCACAGGCTCCGGACGCGCAGGCTCAGTGGCCATGGCTCAGGGGCCCCGCCGCTCCGTGGCATGTGGGATCCTCCCGGACCGGGGCGCAAACCCGTGTCCGCTGCATCGGCAGGCGGACTCTCAACCACTGCGCCACCAGGGAAGCCCAACATGATTTTTTTATCTTACAGTTCTGGAGGTCGGAAGTCTAAAATGGGTTGATAGGCTGGGTTCCTTCTGGAGGCTCTAGGAAAGAATCTGTTTCTTTGCCTTTTCCAGCTTCTAGAGGCTACATGCATTTCTTGGCTGAGGGCCACTTCCTCATATCACTCTGACCTCTGCTTTCAATGACACATCTCCTTCTGTGACTCTGACCCTTTTGCCACCCTTCTATAAAGGCCCTTGTGATTACATTGGGCCCACCTGGATAATCCAGCATAATCTCCCCATCTCAAGAGCCTTAACTTAATCACATCTGTAAAGTAACGTATTTATGGGTTTTAGGAATTGGGACATGGGCATCTTTAGCAGACCATTTTTCTGTATGTCACAAGGGGCATGTTCTTCTTTACCTGTTTCCTCTTCTGATGGCTGGCATGTAAGTATAACAGCTGGAGCTCAAGCAACCACCCTGGGCCGTAGTTTGGAAGCCGTGTGCTAAGGATAGGAGAGCAGCAATGGAGAAGGAAGATCTAAGATCTAATCAGGTGGGAGAAGCTCACCCTGATTAAAAGAACAGGATTTACAAGAAAATCTTCAACGTTACATCTTCTACACTTGAAAACCTGAATCCAGTAAGGTGACAGAAATATCATAAAAGAAACATTTTTAAAGCTACCAAGGTGATAGTATCATTGTTCAGGTAATTGAAAAATAATAACAGTTTTACATCCTTGAGTAAAATCTGATTTCATTAAATATTTGTATGTTGACTTTTTGTGCAAAGCAGGTTGCGGGGCTGCGGGGTGGGGAATGAGCCCTTTGTACTCTCATTCCCCATTGGGGCAATGATAAATTATATTATTCTCTCAACATCCCACACAAACAGCACATTAAGCAATCTTTAGTGCTCTGTATTATTTCCTTCAATAGCAGTCATAAAAGAAATTCAAAGAAACACAAATATAGGTCAATGATAAGAACTCTTTTGTAATATGCAGTCACAGGGGTGTGTGTAATTATAGTGAAGATCAAGTCCATGGCATATTTCTCTGTGGAATGACTATCCTTTGCGGGTAAAATTTAAGATGTTATTTATTTACCTATTTATTTAGCTTACCACTCTCAGTTTCCTTACCCTTTATTTTTCTTCACCATATTCTTTACTACTTAATATTGTATATTGATTTGTTTTCTTGTTTTTGGCTCTCTTGCTAAAATGTAGACTCCATAGGGCAGGGTCTTGTCTGCCTACTCACAGGAGTCTCCACAGTGTCCAATCACAAATGCCAGCTGCAAGGTGAGGAGTGACTGGAGGTGATACCGAAGGGGTATGGGGTGACTGGATCGTGGAGGAACTGAAGGGGCTTTGACTGGATCCAGAGGCAGTGGGGTGTTGCAGAAAGGTATAAAGCTGACAGTTGCGGGTGTGTGACATGATCAGACTTGGATTTTAGATAATAATTCTGCGTTTGGTGTGGACAAAGGATTTGAGTTGATGGAACAGTCTGGAGGCAGGGACACCAGTGAGGAGGCTACTGTGATATTTCAGGAGAGTGGAGATGAGAGCCAACCTAGAAAATTGGTAATAATGACAGTGATAATAACAATAATTTAACAAAGTTTGCTGCACAGTCACTAAAATTCATTTCTTAGACTACATTTCCCAGGCTCCTTTGCAGTTAGGTGTGGCCATGTGATTATGTTCCAACCAATAGAATGTGAGCAGAAATAAAGAGCTCCAATTCCAGGCCTGACCCCTGGGAATCTCCCATGCACACTCCTCTCTGTTCTTTCCCTTTTCTGGCTAATAGGGATGGAGAAGCCATGTACTGAAGGTAACTGGGAATCCATTAATGTAGGTCCTTGTAAAGCCATGTAGAGAAAAGTTGCCCCAATTGAAATGTTATTTAAATGAGGAAGAACTATCTGCTGTGTTTGAGTCATTGGATAATTCTAGCTCTTTGTTACAGCAGCTAATGTTACCCTAATGAATTTTAGCACTCATTTTTGGCTAGGTACCATTCTTAATGCTTTCTATATGACAACTGATTTAATCTTCACAACAGTCCATTAAGTAACATATTATTATTATCCCCAATTTACAGATGAGGAATTTGCAATAAAGAAGGACTATGCAACCTACTGCAGTTACATAGCTGGGAAATGACAGAGCCAGATTTCAGGATTCTAGCTCCAGTATTTTAAGCAATATCTGGCAGTGGAGATGGGTAGAAATTAATAGACTTAAAAAAAAAAGACAGATGTCCTTTCTTTTCAATTAAACATTCTGAAAAAAACAGAACCTTTAAAATGTTTAATGGTCCAGCATGAACATTAATTAAAATTGAAGTCATTATTTACAAAATAGTAATATTTCCCCCAAAAACTTAAAGAGATAAATTGCTTTTGGTTGGATTTTCTGGAAACAAACTCTGAAACTGAGGTTTCCAAGCAGGAGGTTTATTGGGAAGTGCTCCCTGAAAGTAAGGGAAGCGGGATTGGGCAGAGAGAGAAGTTGAACTATAATATAATCACAACAGAGAACTCAGCCTATCCCATGGGAAGCTCTGGAGCTGGGATAACCCTTCACAGTTATTCCATCAGGGCAGGAGGTCTGGGCTTTTTGTCCTGCTTCAGTCACAGAATGTGAGCTGCTGGCTGGGAGGGAATGTAAGCTTGGGTGAGGCAGCATCTTTGGAGAGGGATTTAACTATGAAGCAGTGCTCCCAGCAGCTGGAGGAATGAGCAATGTGGTCTGGAAAGGGGGGTGGGCATGGAATCTTGTTGTTGCATCACAGTATTCACTATAGAAACAGTTCAGAATAAATAAGTACCGTATTTATAAATTTTAGGGTTGTTCCAGATTGCTCTACTGAGCCTCAGACTCACATAGCCCACTATTTCCTGATTGTGCCTGAAGCTTAAGAGGGTGTGTTGTGAAAGGACTGATGAGAGATGAGACTTCAGAGGTGAGCTGAGCTCGCGTGAGGGATGAAACGGTGCGCCATGGAGCCTGGGTGAGAGGGAAGTCTGGTGGCAGCATGGAGATGGAGTAGCACAGGGACGGACCCCTGGCAGGTGAACCATTCGGAGCAGTTGTACCAACCCATTGCTCCATGAGGACCAAAGCATGAACCAGTATCAATGGGATGGAGGAGGGCTGAACTTGCAAAACATTTTAAGGGTAGTTTTTAATGGCTGAATGTGAAGATGAGGGAAGATTTGGAGCAAACTCCGTAGTTGTAGCTTAAGAGACTGTGTGAAAGGTGACTCTTGAAGGGAGATTGTGGTCATGTCCACTCTATGGGGGCCAGCATGAAATCTTGACTATCTTTTTAATTGACGAAACAAGAATTCCCTTTTCCTTCCTTCCTTCCTTCCTTCCTTTCTTTCTTTCCTTCTTTCTTTTTCTTTCTCTTCTCCTTTCTTCCTTCCTTCTTTAATTTTTCTTCTATTTGAGGAAACTTTCTGTTGCTTCCTCCTGTTCCTTAAAATGAGTTGTTCTTTCCATATGTAGTTGGTTTTTTCATTAATCTATTTTAACAAAAATTTCTTTCATCATGTCTTCACCTTTTTGGTTATAAATCTAAGTGTACCCAAACAAAACGTACACTTAAGTAAAACCAAATGAAGTTTTAAAGCACAGATAGGAAATCCATTTTTTTCTTTATATCTTCATTTTTTGGCAGTTCTGTCATGGCTCATACTGGAAGTTCTGATAACAGGCTTGGACTGTAGGTGCAATGTGAGGTGACATGAAGTGTGGTGGGCTTGGGCACAGTGTTACCTTGTGCATGGCTGGTTGCTCTCAGGTATGTAGATGTACAAGATCGTTTACTAAGGCCAGGTCTGAATGACCATATTATATCCCTTGGTGTACCCAGTGAGGGAGCCGTTATGCAGCTCTGATCTTTGTACTACACCCCTTTTATTTTCTGGAGCAAAAGTAATCTTCTGACCTGATATAAACAAGATTAGAATCTAGCCTTCTGCAGGCTGCATTATTGCCAAACAATTGGAAAACTTCTAATAGTGTAAAAAATTATTTTTAAAAGGAAAAAAAGTTAGTAATTAAGTGAGAGCAAATCAGTGGAGACGACGTTGATGTTGTGTATACTCAGGGCAGCCAGATCAAATCATCATTCACTGAAAAACATTTATTGTGTAGGTTCTCTGTGCCAGGCACTATCCTAAATGTGCCAAGAATACAAAGGTGGATGAGACAGATGAGGTCCCATCTCTCACAGAATGTACCTCCTAATTATGGGAAACAGAAAAGAAGAAATAATAAGATAGCTTCCGATGTTTGCAAGTGCTCAGAAGAAAACAAAAGTTGGAATTCATTTGTTTATCCAGCGCTTTCTTCCCATTTCAAGAGGCTGCACTAGTGAGAAACTGGGTCTTTTAGGGGCCTAGAAACGAGATAATGTGAACCCAAACCTATTGCCTGAATAGGTAAATTGACAGACTCTGGGGATTTTGTGGGTTGGGAGGGTGGGATTTTAAAACTTTGAGTATAAATAGGATAGATATAATTTAAACTCCTGCTTAATATTAACAGTTAGCTAGTAGAAACTACGGTGGGTGCTCTTTTAGCCAATTTCCACTTAAGCGACTCACAGGAAGAACAAGGGCTTTCTGTCCACTCTGTAAGGTCTCAGCTGGTGCTCGGAGCACACTGAACAATCTGCCCACACGGGCCCATCTCTGCCCCCAAGAGTTGAGTTTCACGCTGTCTGACAGTCAGAATTGTTTGTTCTTTAACGTATTTGTGCCAGTTTTATTTGTTATTAAAATTATGCAGTTTACTTTAATATGACCTAACTAATGAAACATGAGTCTGGAAAGACAGACAGACAGAGAGAGAATTACTACAATGAAATTTAAATGGAATGCTTTGGAAAGGCTCAATAACATCAAATGAATTAATTAGCAAAGATTGGGAAAAACAATAAAATCTACAGTATTTTGTCCGTAAGTGTCTTTAAGTTCTCACCCACTACACAGGAAGAAAAAAATGGAAGTTAAAAATGAGATCATATGAGTGTGGTTTGGGTAAAAAGTGTAGGTTTGGAACCTTTCCAGTGAATTCATAGTGAGGGAAAGTGCCACAACCTTCTACCAGATTGTTGAGTACATTTACATTTATTTAAGTTAAAATATAAGATTTACAATATAAATGTATCCTTCCCTCCAGGGCCCCCGCCCCCATCTCCGATTAGCTCATTAATTAGCAGTTCTGATTGTGTTGCATAAGAAGATTTTTACTGCATTGTAAGGTGTGTGTTCAGTGCAACGGGGACTCACAATCCCTCCATTCAGAGAGCTCCAGAGTATAGTCCTAGCATTATTAGATGAAGAATTTATGTCTTCCAGTAATTCCTTAACTGAGCTACATCTTCTTTTTATCGTTTGCACAGCAGAAGCAAAGGAATTATTTTCACTTTTCAGCAGCACCTTTTCATTGAGAATATCAAAGCTCTTTAAAGGACAAATTTCTAATTGAGCAATAATGCTTATATCCCCAGAGAGAGGTGGACAGAGATGATTTATTATCCTCTCACAGAAGATGTTAGACCCATGCTAAGTAGCTAACAGATGTCTCCGTGCTGTCTCTCAGGAGAATTATGTTTCCGCTAATCTCCTGGCCACACTGTGTCCTGTTCCCTATTCTTAATAATTCCCGGTATTACAGAGAACTGTGTGAGCATGAAAAGAGCGCTTGTCTGTGGCCAGGACATGTGGACTTAGACCCTGGCTGTGCCACTAACTCGTGGGGTCTTGGACATTTTGGTCAGCCTTTCTGTGCCTCAGATCCTGTAAGATGAGGATGACGGTACTTGTCATACCAGCCAACCAGGCTGGGGAAAAAAAAATGTTTGTCAACAAATATGGACATTGTAGCTGCAGACAGTGAAACAACAGTGTTTCATTTCATTTACCTTATTTCCATTTCAAAACATGGACCTGCTTTTTGTTAGGATATTTTTGATCATGTGTTGATTCATAGGTTCTGGTTTGAACTTTCATTCTTGAGAGCAGAAGGGAAAGTCCTTCTTCAGATGCTTTTATCCCAATCTTGCCCATCTACCCACCTTTACCATCTTTCAGTGACGATCCCGGACTCATAGTAAGAGTATGTAAGGAAAGAGTAAGACTGTGGTAGGATACTGGTCTAATTGAATTCTGAACTACAAGACACCAGTAAGTGGTAGCTGTTTTCTAAAGGTTTTGAGTGACTCATTGTATCTTTTCACTCATTCACAGAAATATTGCTGATAATGGCCAAAAAAGAAAAGAAAAGTGAAATATACTTAATTTCTAGCAATAGGGAAGTATTCAAGTAAATGATGGTATTTCCATACAAAGGAAGGCCATTGTTATGAGTGAATATTTATTAAAAGATATTGTAGATGAGTATTTGCTGGCATAAAATGACAGGCATGATTAAGTGAAAAAGCAACCCCAAATGGGCAGCACGATCCCATTATTATTTTAAAAAACAGGTACTTAAATAAAACGTACTTAGAAGGATAAACAGTGGCTATCTCTGGGTGATGGGATTACAGAAATAAATTTTCCTTCTTTATACTTACCTACATTTTCTAAATTTCTATGATGAACATATGTTGCTTTTGGCAAAAGAAGAAAACTGATTTAAATTAAAATTCTATTGATGAAAAAGCTGCTTGTGGGAATGAACAACAACATTTTGAAAAAAATAAATGCCAACTCTAAGGATGGAAAACTTTTAAAATAGGAAGGATAGAAAATGGGCAGAAGACCTAAATAGACATTTCTCCAAAGAAAAATACAGATTGCCAACAAACACACGAAAGGATGCTCAACATCACTAATCACTAGAGAAATGCAAATCAAAACTACAATGAGGTATCACCTCACACTGGTCAGAATGGCCAACATCAAAAAGTCTACATACAATAAATGCTGGAGAGGGTGTGGAGAAAAGTGAACCCTCTTGCACTGTTGGTGGGAATGTAAATTGATACAGCCACTATGGAGAACAGTATGGAGGTTCCTTAAAATACTAAAAATAGAACTACCATATGACCTAGCAATCCCACTACTGGGCATATACCCAGAGAAAACCATAATTCAAAAAGAGTCATGTACCACAATGTTCATTGCAGCACTATTTACAATAGCCAGGACATGGAAGCAACCTAAATGTCCGACAGATGAATAAAGAAGATGTGGCACATATATACAATGGAATGTTACTCAGCTGTAAAAGGAAATGAAATTGAGTTTTTTGTAGTGAGGTGGATGGACCTAGAGTCTGTCATACGGAGTGAAGTAAGTCAGGAAGAGAAAAACAAATACTGTATGCTAACACATATATACAGAATCTTAAAAGAAAAAAAAAGGTTCTGAAGAACCTAGGGACAGGACAGGAATAAAGATGTAGACGTAGAGAATGGACTTGAGAACACGGGGAGGGGGAAGGGTAAGATGGGGTGAAGTGAGAGAGTGGCAATGACATATATACACTACCAAATGTAAAATAGATAGCTAGTGGGAAGCAGCTGCATAGCACAGGGAGATCAGCTTGGTGCTTTGTGACCACCTAGAGGAGTGAGATAGGGAGGGTGGGAGGGAGATGCAAGAGGGAGGGGATATGGGGATATATGTATACGTATAGCTAATTCACTTTGTTATACAGCAGAAAGTAACACACCATTGTAAAGCAATTTTACTCCAATAAAGATTAAAAAGAAAATAGGAAGGATAAATTTCATTCTTTTTTAAAAGGATGGAGTCAATGACAAATGTTTGAAATAAATGAATCCTCAATTGGAAACCTATTTCTTCTTAGCTGAATTCTACCTTAAATTGCTTCTAAAATTGACTTACATCATGGTAAATAAGCATGATATTTTGAAATACCTAAATTAAACAATAATAAATAGTAATACAATGTAATTTTTTTCTTTTCTGGCAAAACATCACTATAAAACAAATTACCTTATAGAACAGAGAGCAGATGTATTTATCTTTCCCATCGTAATAAAAGCAGTAGGTTACCAAGTGCCTTCTGTGTGCCTATGTGTCAGATACTTGGAATGTTAACTTTATTGGTTAATTTATTTAATTATAACTGCCTTAGGAGAAAGGTATTATTGTATTCATTTTATAGTTGCTGAAAACTAAAACCCCAAAAGTTGTTTCTTACCCAACTGTTAAGTAGCAGAACCACATACCTTTTAAAAAATTACTTAACAAATATTTTGTTGAATCCACTCTGTGCTAGCTAGCCATCATGTACTGTATGCTGGAAATGCACCAATGAACAAGACACTGTAGTCCCATCCTTCAAAAAAGCTTACATTCTAGTTGGATGACATGGAGCAAATAACTATAAGTGTGATGAATTTTACAAAATGGGAAACACAGGATTGAGGGGGGAGTTAATCTGGTTTGCAACATCTGTCCTATGTACTAAACATTTAAACTGAGATATGAATAGGAGTTAACTGGGGGGAGAGTAGGTGTGAAAGAGTATTCCTGGTAGAGGGAATGATACATGCTAATGCGTGGAGATGGTATTTTGATACAATAATCTAGCATAACTAACCATCCACACTCTGGCTTAAAACTGTAAGCATTTATTTCTCTCACATGGGTCTGTGGATCAGCTGCAGCCCAAATGCAATCACACAAGCCCATTTAAGACCTTGTGTCATGTTCAGGAACGTTTCATTGGCTAAAGCTAGCTGTATGGCCAAACCCCAAATCCATGAGATAGGGAAAATATTTTACCCACAGTGGATAGTACTTCAAAATCACATAACACAAGATGTGGATGAATAATTTAATACAGGAAAAAATTGTGAACAGTGATTCAAACAACCACCCCTGGATTTTTTAAGGAGCCTGTTGCCAGTGTGGCTGAAGTATAATGAGATGGGGAGAGATGCTGCTTGCTGGCTGCTCTTATAACTCGTTGTCCTTGGGAACTTCTTATTCTAGAGATTATATATATGTGTGTATACATAAGCTCACTCCAAAAATAAGCTCACTCCTAAAGATAATGGCTTATCCAACTTCTACCCGAACTTTGTTTCCAAAGAGTTGACCAACATTGAAATACCGTGGTTCTCCCACAGGATTAATATAGTGTTGATTGAATTAAATGTTCCTCTGTAATGCACCAGTGTTGGGTCTCTGTGTGACAGTAGCACATTCAGAATTTATGCCTCAGAGCCAATGAAGCCAGTGTTTGGGCCCCTGAGCAAACAACGTTAAATTTGGTTGCTACTCACTCTCCTGGAATGGAGGTCAGCTATTTTATACACAGTGAATGAGACAAACTAGTCATAAAACGTGAGGAAACATCTAATTTGACTACTTTATCCCACGAAACATAATCTTCTATTTGGTAACATCGTTTTGATAATGTTATGAGAATAGTTCAGTTTATTTTTACCCATTGCTGTACAGATACATTCATCTGCTTTACAAGTGCTAATGCCTGAATGAACAGGTGTGGAGACATGAGTTGGGCAAATACAAACTCATACAGTTCATGTGTTTAACAAGCGTGGACTTTTTTTAAAAGGAAGATACATTCAACACAGCCAGCCACTGCATTATTAGCTGGAATGGTATATTCTGCCACAGAAAACTGTCTTAGTTTCAGTTGAGGCTATTCCTTTTTTTCCTTTTGCTGATAAGAAGAGATTAAATAGAAATCATTTGAATAATCCTGTTCAAAAGCCAAAATTTCCCCTTCATTTGTAAAAGCTCAGTTTTACAATCTTGAGGATTTAAAACAGAATCTACTAGTCTTTCTGACAATACTTATCTCCCATAAAAAAGAGATTTTTATTAGCTAGCTCACAGTAAATTTTGTTATAAATCATGCGTTGTTTCAAGGGAAATCTGTGGTTCTAATAAATATAATGGATTTGGAGCAATTCTTTTCCCCTCGTTTTGTTCACAGTTAAGTAAGCCTTCTGCTTGGTTACATTATTGTATTTTATTACTAAGTTTGCAAAGCTGCCTTTAAGAAAGGCTACAGTTTTCTGGTTTCCTCTTCTGATATACTTTGATTCTTCTTGTTTAAGCACCTTTTCATCTTTATGGGTACTTTCTTGATCTTTTAGCCTGACATCCCTTCAAAAGTCAGCGCAATGTGTACATACCAAGTAATAGCAGCATTTAGAGATGACCCCCTCTCATATTAATACATTCCTTAAATGGAAATGCAAGTAATAGGAAGAAAAATACCCTAATTGTCAGAAACAAATGCAGTCCTAATTGCTTCCTGATGGTTACTCTTTTAAAAGGGCTGTGGGAATCTTCTGCTTGTGTGTCTGTTGAGATGTCATTTCATATGTTTAAGATGCATTGATTTCCATGGGCAAATCACTAGGGCTTGATTACAGAGAGCTGGTAGACCAAACTTGGGCTTAATTCATGTGTTCTGTTCACAGGTCTCTCATTTCCCAGTGAGCTATTTGTTCAACTAAGAAATTGACTGACTTAGTTTTTCCTCCTGAAAAAATGGAAATAGTACTATTATTTTTACAGCAGCTTTTAAATGTTTGAGTCCAACCAAATGAAAGTTGTAGCTGCATTGCAGTATTAGAAACATAAATTTGATTAATATTTCTCTCCCAGTTTTCCTCTGCCCCACAGAATTAACTTGTTCACCTGAACTGACCAAATTAACTTAGTGTTTTGGCATTGTATAGACCCCAGACTTTGCAGAATTACAACCTCAAATGATATGGCTATATGGTTTTTAAAACTTTAAAAAGTTTAGAAAAAGAACCCATAATATCAGCTGATACAGCTTTTTAGAAAAATGATAGGATTATATCATATCACCTTTTGCAGGACAGTATAGGATTTAAATAAAAATTTACTGTGTATATTACTGAATTAAATCATGTAGTTTTATATATTTTGACTAGACATAAGTTAGCCTGCTGTAGTAAGAGAATTTGAAGCTTAAAAGACCTGAATATGAATTTTGTTCCTTTCTATGTCATCCCCCCAAACCCAACTGTACTAAGTCTTATCTGTAAAATGGGCCAATACTTATTCTCCCTACCTCCTTGGGGTGTTTGTAAAATTCAAATAGTGTAATAGGTATAGGCACTGTTTGAAAACTGTAAAAAACCATACAATGTGATTTTAAAAGAGAATTTAGACATGTTTTACTTTCACTGTTACTGTTTAATAACAGTTAACTGTTAAACTGTTTTACATATTAGAGTTTCTGGCCAATACATGAAGAGAAGGAAATATAAAGGTTGGATGAGCAGACTTAATCAACAGACTAAAATAAGGGATTTCAAAAAAAAAATAAATAGGGCTTCCCTGGTGGTGCAATGGTTAAGAATCTGCCTGCCAGGGCTTCCCTGGTCGTGCAGTGGTTGAGAGTCTGCCTGCTGATGCAGGGGACATGGGTTTGTGCCCTGGTCCGGGAAGATCCCACGTGCCGCGGAGCGGCGAAGCCCGTGAGCCATGGCTGCTGAGCCTGCGCGTCCGGAGCCTGTGCTCTGCAACGAAGAGTAGCCCTCGCTCGCCACAACTGGAGAAAGCTCACGTGCAGCAACGAAGACCCAACGCAGCCTAAATAAATAAATAAATTAATTAATTAAAAGTAAATAAATAAAATAAGGGATTTCAGTAAGGATGGTGAATATCTGATCAGTTTTTAAAAGTTATTAGTCTTTATCAACTTTAGCAAAACCATCTAGAAAATCCAATAGAAAATAAGATAGCATTTTTACAGTATAAAGCATGTAGGATATAACAAAGTCTTTCCTGAGAAAATTTTAAACTTAATTACATATTTTAAAAGAAGAGCTGAAAAAACAGAAAGATATACCATATCTTTGACATTTAGTTTCCCTTAAAATTACCTATAAATTCAGTGTCAAAATTATGGCAAGGATTTTTTGAGGCCTCGACATACTTACTCTAAATTTATACAAAGGAATAAAGGTTCATGATACCTAAGTCAATTTTGAAAAGGAAGAGCAAAGAGGAGGGATTCACCTTCCCAGATAAAAACAGTGTGGAACTGGTGCAGAAGCAGTCAATTAAATCTATCAAAAAAAAAATAGAACATTAGAGATAGAACCAGGTCTACATGGGAGGCTACGGGGATAAACATGGTACCATAAATCAGTGGGAAAAGGATGAATTGTCTAAAACTCACTACTTGGTAGTAGGGAAACAGCTCATTATACAAAGAAAATAGATTCATTCACTATCTCAAGCATATACAAAGGAGAAATCCAGTGTGAAAGTAAAAATATAAAGCTACTAGAAGAAGGTACTGGAGGTGTTGAAGAAGATCCTCCAAATCTAAGCTATAAGTTGAAAATTTAGTAAATTTGACTACATTTTAAAAATTAAGAATTTCTGTTAGAGGACAGACACAATAAGTAAAGTTAAAATGTGACAGAATGAGAAGAGATTTGTAATATCTAAAATTCACAAGAGATTAATATCTAGAAGACAGTCAAGAAGCTTCAGTTTCCCCATTTTTAAAATGGAGATTGCTGTACACCTGAAACCAATACAACATTGTAAATCAACTATACTCCAATAAAATTTTAAAATAAAATAAAATGGAGATAATAATAATAGAAAGTGAAGTGCTCAAGGCAGAGCCTGGCATTAATTAATGCTTACCATTTGTTTTTATTAGTTTATCTGTTCTTGTCCTCTCTGACAAAACATATTTTTGTGGTGAGCCTGAATTTCCAGTTTCTGCGTGGTTATGTTGCTAGTTTATGGAGTTATGGAGAAATGTATGTGCAAATATCTAGCTAGTCTCACTGTCCACAATCCTGTTTGATAAATATCCCTGGATAAGCCAATGGTTAAAAGAAAAGAAGGGAGATATTAGTCGCAGCTCCCATGACACGGAGGTGAGCAAAATGCTACATGCACCACTGCAGCTGTGGAACCAGCTGCCAAGGGCACCTGCCAGGTGATGTAGTAAGAAGAGTATGCTTCATGGCTTGAGGTGTGGATCTTGTAACTGTCATGTTCCATCCTGCCTGAGGCTGGGACCCGAGACTGCTGTGGGCAGAGGATGGAAAGACTAAGTGAAGCAGCTCCCCACTCCTTAGCTCTTTGTCCAGGTGTCTTGTATGACTGTGGTTGGTGGGAGGACCACATGGATCAGCCCTGTCCTGCTGGGTTTCCTGGGGACTCCCATCCCGGGGGGACAGGCTGGCCACAGAGAGATGGCTTTGCTCACGGCCAACCAAACCTGCTCTCTGAAAGCAGAGCTTTGTCTTTTTCTGCTTTATGACCTCAGCTTCGGGGAAGGCTTTGGCTCCACAAGTGTGGCCCAACCAAAAACATGGATGATGACACACAGGACAGAAGGCAGTGAGCTCTATTCAGCGGCAGTGACCTGAGCTGGGTTCCCTCCTTGGGCTTGTGGGGGAGATAAAGCTGTCCTTCTGAAAGGGAAGAAAGGGAAACTAATGATAACTCTGTGCTGGACACTGTTCCACACACTGTCTCCTTCAATTCCCTGCAAACCTGTAGGATGAATGTTCTTATCCCCATTTTACAGATGTGAAAACAGCAGCTAGAAAGGGAAAATTTCCCAGCTTGTAAGTGACCCAGTGAGATTTGAACCCTAGGTCTGTTTGACTCTGAGACTCACGGTGATTGTTTTGTTTGGTTTCTTTTTCACTGCACTACTCTCTTTATCTGTGGACTTGGGCTGGAGCAGGTGGGGCTGGGATGGATCTATGGCTTGGTGGAGTCCAGGTAAGAATGTATGGGTAGTCCCATCCGTATCTGATCTTGGCGGGCAGTTCAGTTAGGTTATAGAAAGATAATTACACTTAGTGCTGGTTTTAGCTGTGGCTTTGATTTCTCAGCAAAAACTGTGTTCCTATAAAATAACGTCATCCTTGAAGTGTTGTCCTTTGCTTGTCATTCAGAGAAGCCCACACTTCCAGGAGACACTCTGTATCCCAAGGATGGATTCCCTGCCCAGGAAGGAAACCAAGCAGGCCTTCCAAGACAGAAAGCACTTGCTCCCAGGTGGAATTTCATTTCTCTGTACTTTGGGGATCTGACAGGTGCTTTGAAGAACTGGCTTCACTAGCCATTAACAGAGACGTCTTTTGTCCACATATCTGTAACTGACTTTTCTTTGCGCTTGAGAGATCACATGTTTTCTGTACTGTGTTTTTTGGAGGTCAGCAGGGTTGCCAGAGCCACACGTTCTTGTCCCTGTCTCTAAGGCCCAAGTCAATGACTAATAACGATAACAATCATGATAGGGATCACTGCAAACCATTGACTGTGTATTTGCTATGTGCTGGGCCATGTAGCAAGTTCACTTTATATTCACAGCAACCCACTGAAGTACAGGCATACCTCAGAGATATTTTGGATTTGGTTCCAGACCACTGAAATAAAGTGAATATTGCAATAAAGTGAGTCACACGAATTTCTGGGTTTCCCAGTGGATTGAAAAATTATGTTTATACTCTACGGGAGTCTATTGAGTGTGCAATAGCATTATGTCTAAAAAAAATACATACTTTAATTTAAAAATGCATTATTGCTAAAAATGCTAACCTTCATCTGAGCCTTCAGCAAGTCATAGTAGTAACATCCAAGATCACTGATCACAGATCACCATAACAAATATAATAACGAAAAAGTTTGAAATATTGTGAGAATTACCAAAATGTGACACAGAGTCATGAAGTGAGCAAATGCTGTTGGAAAAATGGCACCGATAGACTTGTTTGATGCAGGGCTGCCACAAACCTTCAATGTGTAAAAAAATGCAATATCTGTGAAGCCCAATACGTGAAGCCCAGTAAAACGAGATATGCCTGTGTGTATTGTTTAGGATTGGCTTGATTGCAAGTAGCAGAAATCCAGCTTCAATGGCTTAATCAAATGAGGGATTTGTAAATAAATAAATAATCTGCAGTCTGTAAAAAAACAATGAGGGATTTGTTTTTCTCATGTGATAAGAAGTCTAGCATCAAGCACTTCAAGGGGAGTATGGGGGCTCCATTATGCCATCAAGAACCAAGACTCCTTTTCTGGGGGCTCTCTTCCTCATATTTGCAACATGGCTGTTCTACTTCATGCATTACAACTGATTTTTAGACAGAAAGAAGGAAGAAGGGAAAAAGCTAAGTGGGAAAAACTAAAATGGTGGATGTAAGCTGAATTGCCCCCTCTAACAAGCTTTCTCAGAAACCCCAGCTGACACCTTCAGTTGCACCTCACTGTCCAGAACTGTATTGCGTGCCCACATCTAGCTGCAAGGGAGTCTGGCACCCAAGATTATATAAGTGAGCACCTTGGTTGGGAAGGAAGAAAGGAGGAATGGATATTGGCTAGGTAATCAACAGTGCCTGGCTTATCTAGTTAATACTTGTTCAAAACTTACAGATAAGAAAAATGAAATTAGAGAAGTAACTCTGTTACGCCTAGCTAAAAAGTGACAGAGCCCAGACCCAAGTCCAGGTATGTCTGATTCTGAAGCCACATTTCTAAAAGTTCTGCTAGAATTTGTTCCTGATGCTTTGGGGTATCTGTGCTAGAGAACAGAGGACTTTAGGGGGCTCTGTTATGGAACAGAAGAGGGATTGATTTGTCAGCTTCTTGAGAATAGTGTGAAGATCAACACGTGAAAGATATGAAAAGGCAGATTGTGGCACAAGGTGAGGAAGTGATTTCTAACAATTAGTAATTAATTGTTCTATGGGCTGGGTAGCAAACTCATTTGTGTAGAAATTAGATTACCCATCAGAGGAGATCCCTGAACTGACTGCAAGCTTGGGTCTAGGAAGCAAAAGCAGCTGAGATAGAATAATCATGATTAGAGGAAGACTTCTGGATTAAATGTAGAAGACTCCTGACTTGTCAGAGCTATAGTGATCATACAGTTAATTTATGGTCCAACCTAGGGCATTTTTTAGAGTAAAAGGGGGATTTATTGCTAATTACACTGGGACAAATGGCATATCCCAGGATCATCACAGACCTGTGGGTTCCCTAGGCAGAGGCTTCTGATGGATAAAGGAATGGAGAGGCCTGGACTTCATAGCAGGAAGCAGCTAGGGGAATCATCAGAAAGGTCAAACACCCCCAAGCCAGATCCCATTTCCATAGGCTGGATCTTCTGAGAGGCCCTTCTTTGTCAGTGATGGAGTTTAGGGATAGGTGTTGGAATCTGATGGGCAGGACAATGTGTGACATTGAAATATTCACCTGACACAGACGCTTGTGCCTGAGTCTCCTCTAACATGACTCGTTTTTAAGAGACATTAAGAGACACAGACCTACTAGAGAATGGACTTGAGGACACGGGGCGGGGAAGGGTAAGCTGGGACAAAGTGAGAGAGTGGCATGGACATATATACACTACCAAACGTAAAATAGATAGCTAGTGGGAAGCAGCCGCACAGCACAGGGAGATCAGCTCGGTGCTTTGTGACCACCTAGAGGGGTGGGATATTGAGGGTGGGAGGGTGGGAGGGCGGGAGACACAAGAGGGAAGAGATATGGGGACATATGTATACGTATAGCTGATTCACTTTGTTATAAAGCAGAAACTAACACACCATTGTAAAGCAATTATACTCCAATAAAGATGTTAAAAAAAAAAGAAGAGACACTGAGCTTGGATCATGCTGTGTTCCTTCCTGAGTCATGAACCAGAACCGTTCTAGGCTAGGAAGGAAACTGGATTTCACATATCCCCAAATCCTTCTGAGCCTTTAAAAACTGCCTTTCTACTTAGCTCAGTGACCTTGGGCAAGTCACAACCTCTCTCTATGCTTTGGTTTTTCCTTTAGTGGAAATAGAATGGAAATAATTGTTACCCAAGAGAAAAAAGTGATTCAAGATTTTCCAATGAAAAATGCCACATGGAGCCAAGTGATATTATTATTTTTACGACAGTTATTAGCAGAGCTGCTTCTTGTCCCATCCCCTCTCATTAGGCCACTGAGCATGAATAAACATGTGTTCAGCCAGTGGCTGGTATTTGATGATGTTGGCACTGGAGACGAAGGGAAAGAATTTCTCTCTGGTTTGTGTTTCACTATTAACCTCCTCATGCCTGGATCTCAATGTCTACTTAGTGTGGAAACTGGAGACCAGCGGGAGTCTCAGCTAGTGGTTTCATAACAGAAGCAGCCTATTCAGGAAAACTTTTAATAATGATGCTATTAAAATATTGTCTTCAACCCTTCCTTAATTCCTTTATTTGATAGACATCGATTGTCTCTGTGTGCCACGTTCTCTTTCCCAAGCATATGACAAGATGTATAATGGCAAACATTAAGCTCTCTGATGTTTGTTGAATCAAGGAATATGGTGGACATGTAAGGTTCAGAGAGCTGGTCTTCTGCTGTAATTTTACATCTCTCTTACCTATCTTGATGCCTGGAAACATTTCTAAATGCAAAACTGCTTTTTTACCCATTTATTAAAGAGTCAAGACCAAATTTCTTTTTTTTTTAAATTGAGTTATAGTTGATTTATAATATTATGTTAGTTTCAGGTGTACAACATAGTGATTCAAAATTTTTATAGCTTATACTCCATTTATAGTTATTATAAAATATTGGCTATATTCCCCGTGCAACACTTTCTTGTGGCTTATTTATTTTATACATAGTAGTTTGTACCTCTTAATCCCCTACCGCTATCTTGCCCCTCCCCCCTCCCCTCTCCCCCCTGGTACCAAATGTCTTAATACAGCATAAAAGAACCTTCAGGATTTGGTCCCTGCTCCCCTTTCTGTCTCATCTCTCACCAAGCCTCTTTTAGGACCACCAAGGTCCAGCAATTGGGACTGTCCTACAGGCTCCTGAATATTTAGTAAACATACTAGATTTTGTGCGTCTTGTGGTCTCTGTTGCAACTAATCTCGGTGGTGCTGTTGTAACGTGAAAGCAGCCATGGACAAAATGTACATGGGTCGGCATGGCTATATCCAAATAAAACTGTATTTACAAAAACAGGTGGTAGGTCAGATTTGGTCCATGGGCTCTAGTTTGCTCAACTCTGCTTTAGATCTTAGCTCATGCTATGTTCTTTCACCTCCTACATTAAAGACCTCTTCCTCCCCCATTTATCTGGCTGCTACCTATTTAATGTCACCTCAAGCCTGAGGCCTTTCTCTACTACCCTGGGTAGCACTGACCACTCACACCACTGTATTCTATATCTACCACCTGCCTATCTGTGTTTTCTCCCCTTACTTGATTGTAAGCTTTATTCCTTCATTCATGCATTCATTGATTCATTCATTCAACATTGTTTAATGAGCGCACGCTATGGGGCAGAGTTGATGACTTCTTAGTCTTTGTACAGCACCTAGATGAAAGCCTAGCACATAAAACGTGACTAATACATGCTTGTTGAATAAAAGGACGTAGAAAATAAAGAAGTCCATTGCCAAAGAGATATTTGTGTCTTTGGTGTAAGTGCCTAAAAGTGGGGAATGGTCTTGATTTGGAAACCTCTCCGTTGTGCAGAAGGATTAGGACAGTTGATTGCACTTGGAGTGTTCCTTTCAAGGTTTCTATAGCCTGATCTGGCATAGTTTGGTGGCTCCTACCTGTTGTCCAGCCTCATGCCCTTTCCTAAGTCCCCAGGGTCCTGCTTCTGGTGACCCTGTATGGCAGGATCAAGGGCAGCAGCACCAACTCCCAAACTCCTTCATGGGCAGGGCTCACGTGAGTTTGAAGTTTACCAACAAGGTGTCAGCATAGTGCAGTGGTTTTTTTCTTTCATTTTAAATAGAAGATCTTTTAAATGGAAGCATTTCCATTGCTTCCTGAGCAAGCAGGGCTATAAGAAGCTTAAACAGCTCACAACATGGGTATATTGACATTGCCTCCTTGTAGAGTCTGAATCAAATTTTTTTTTCATCCACAGTCTCTGGCTCTTTGAGAATGACCCTGAGGTAAATGTAAAAATGAAGCTCCTTGGTTACTCATACTACAGCAATTACTTCATGGTGCCATGGACCCCAAAATATTTGAAGTAGGGCATGAGCCGTTTTCTTAAATTTGCAACCCATCTAAATGTAAGCAGAACATTTATTTAATTGGTTGTCACCAACAGAACCAAAATGACTTCATTCCGTTCAACCTGGTCAGATGTAGCTTTTCAGTGGTTACCGGAAGGTTATGGGTTTGTAGTCAAGAGGCAGAGAAAAGAAAATGGTTACAGCTGGTGACAAAACAAACACAAAACCTCTACACGTTTCTCATGTTACAAGAGCAAATAGGAAAGGAGCCCCATCTGGAGATTGTAGCACAAAGTGTGTGCTGGGTAAATACTAGAGAAACTGGAGAGAAGGTTCTGGGTCTCTTCACCTATTTTATTTAATTTATTTTTTTTAATACAGGAAGGCAGCAAAGAAAGTGGCATCTGAACAGAGTATGAGGTTGTCATTCATGAACCCACTCCCACAGGTAATAGAAAATTGAATAAATCAAAGTTCCATTGTGACAGGGCCCCTTTCATGGATGCATCCGTAACCTGCCTGACCTGACATTTTAAGAATGGTTACTTTTGTGAGGGAACGCTGGTGAGAAGAAATGATGTGCCTGGTGATTCGGAGGAGGAAGGGAGGGAGCAGGGTTGTAAACTGACCTTTGGTTACAGAAGAAAAACAAAGCAGTGTTGCTAAATGACCAAGGCCGCAAAGGGTAGTAAACACAGCAAGGACACAGTGGAGAATGTGTGGTATTCGTGAGCTAACCCCATTGCAACACTCACGCACTGTGGTGGTAAGAAAGTTCTGGCAAGTTCCTCCTTTAGTGAGTTGTTCCCAAAGCACATTTTGAATGGATTCATAATAACGTCTGTGTGTGTGTGTGTTTAGGTGGGCAAGACATTGGCAAACGAGTTTCATAAAAAAAAATGAGCTGCTTGCCTGAGGTATTAAAAAGTTTAAAATAAAATACAGCCTTTGCCTTGTTTCTGGCATGAACAAATACTTTACTTCTGGAAATTCTCATCAAAATTTGAGTGTCACTGTTTGATAATGTCTATCAGAATTAAAATTCACATATCTTTTGACTGCGATTCCATTTTAAGGCGTTGATTCCTCACTCGATTCAGATATGTGCAAAAATACGTTTGTGGGAACAAAGGATTGGAAACCACCCATTTGTCTATCGGTAGGGGGCTGGGTAAATTTTGGGACATCCATACAATGGAATATGGTGCAGCTGTTGAAATGAAAGAGGTAAATCTAAGTGTAAGGATTTACAATAAACTCCACAATATCTTGTTAAGTTTCACTAAGGAACGGAGGAGTATGTATAAGAAAGGGAGGGACACATATGCTTGTATATACATAGAAAATTTCTGGAAGGATACCCAAGAAATATAATAGTGGATGCCTCTATGGAAAAGACTGTGAGACTGGGTTCCAGAGGTTGATAGAAATTTATTTTCCACTCCTAATGTTTTGCACTGTTTGAAATTTTTATTGGCCTGGTATGCAAATCATTTTTAAAAAAGAATTCTTCCCAATTAATTAGGGTTTTGCTGGTGGTGATATCAGTGCCCAGTGAAACAGGCTGAAATATATGGTTTGATTCATGGACTAAATGGTTTAAAACCCTACAGAAGAAGACATCTTTCAGTTAAGTGTGCATTTGGGAAGAGGATTTCAGTAACTAATGAATAATAAAAACATTGATTGGGGGGTGCTATTTTTATGCTGACAGTTTGGAATCCTAGACAGCTGTGTAGAAAGCCCAGTACCTCTCCCCAGTAAGTCATGGCAAATGTCCTTTCATGTTGAAGGGTCACCCTGACCTGCAAAATCATTAATTAAAGCCTTCTAACTTCTCATACATTCTAATTCCATAGCTATTAAAGAGTCATCATTGCCATTTCTTTCTTTGCCTGTGGATGGCTGAAGAATGATTGAGAGGATAAACACCCATTGATTTATCTACATTAAATAATACCCTGCTCGTTCCCAGGAGCTGATAAACTTGGTGGCCTTTAGAAACTAGTCATATGACAGCAACCTAGCAACCTCCCTCTGAAGTCGGGCTCACGGGTTGGGTGGGCAGGGTGGGTGGGGTGGGGGTGATGATAAGTGCAGAAGAGTGGCAACTAACACACATTCTTTTCTGCTGAATCAACACATTGTGTTTTGGGAGAGGGTATATGACAGTATACCCTTCATTTAACCTTTGGTAGCCTGTGTTATCTCTTGTAGGTTTACTGTTCATTAATGCTTCATTTGTCTATGCCTTCTCTCTTCTCAGAGTGTGAGCTCTTTAAGTGCTAGACTGGTGTCTTCATTCATTCATTTGTTCATTTATGGAACAAATATTTAATGCATTGCTGCCACATGTGGATCCTTCGCTAAGCCCTGGGGGATGTAAAGATGAATAAGACATATTCCTTGCTTTCAAGTCACTCACAGTCTACTAGTCTCTTCACAGTCTAATAGTCTCATTCAGATTTGTATCTCCCAAAGTTACTGACACAGAAATGTTCAACAAATGTTGAGAAATTGAGAAACTGCTCATGCTATGAACCTATGACCGTGCCATGATACTGTGGGTGCACATTAAATTTTTACTGATGAGATTTCGGTAAATCACCAATTTCTTGAGACCTCTTCAATAATAGCATTTAGAAACACAGTTTCTTCCATAGGTCAGACATTTCTAGACCTGGGAACGAATGCTTTTAGGGCTGGCATTGAGGACAACAATTATTCTAACCCAACAATAACCAGGGCTATAACCTCCTGAGGAAGTGGGTTCATTTTCACATGGACAAACAGCTACACCAACAAAGAGCACAGGAAGAGGGAAGGCGATCAGGGAAGCTAACATTTCCTGAGTGCTCACTCACAGCCTGAAACTCCACATGCTTCACTTCATTTAGTGAACAAGACCCGAGGAACACAGTAATACTGATGTGGAGAATAAGAAATGAGTGTTTTCAATATTGGCCTGGGGTTAATAGGTCACAGATATATTTGTAGGTATGTATACATATACTTATAACTTAAAATTAAATATTTACCAAGCACTCTTCTAGATGCTGGGTGCCTAAAGAGGTATAAGCCATAGTCTGTGCCCTCAATTAGGCAAATGATATAAAGAAACACATACGAAGGTAAATAACCACATGAAAATTATATAACAGTACCCGAGAGGATTTTAGAGCTGCTGGATCCATAGTGAACATTTAATCCAGAGTTTGCTAAAATGGTGTGTGCACCTCACAGGTGGCCTGCAAGCTGATTTAGATATTATAAAAGTATTTTAAAATTTCATTAGGTATTTATTTAAACACGTGTTAGAAAAATCTATAATTACCATATCTAACCCTTGGCTATACGGATATTCCCTCTTACTGTGAGGCTACATATGAAAGTGAGTTGATTTGAAGATTATCTGAAGGAAAATATCAAGTAAGAGCCAGGATGTGATTCGGGGATATGGTAATGATTCTACAAGTGTTATTTGAATAAACTGAGTTTGGAAAATGCAGATAAAGTCCAATTTCTGGGCTGCAGAGAGGTGAATGAGTTCTCCAAGGTCAGAAAGTCAGTAAAGAACACAGACCAGAATCTGGTCACCTGACTGGTCCTCTGCCCCCACATCCTCATTCAATCACTGCTTCCTATTTTGCAGATGACGAAACTACAGCACTGAATTACATGTCCTCTTTTGGTGCAACAACTCACCTGAGAATCTGCAATGTAGAAAGGATAGAACTGGTCCCATGAAAAATCAAAGTTGACATATTTCTAGAGTACTCAACTGTGCATGCCAGTATTATAAAAATATCATACTTACTAATTTATGGTCATCCCCAAACCACCCTGTGAGATATACTTAGCTATTTCTACCATCCCTCTTTTCATAGGGGGAAATTAAGGAACAAAGATCAAATACCTTTCCTAAGATTATAACTTGCAAAGCTGGGATTTGAACCTACATCGTTCAGCTCCAGAATTTATTCTTTCAACCACCACACACAGAGTTCACCAATAAGTGAAGAGGTGGAAGAAGCAACGTCTCTCCCTGGTGAAATGGGAAAGAGTCTGCTCAGACAATATATTACTCCCTGTTTCAAATTCTGTAGTTAGACCCTGGTTCGCCTCATGAAACATATTGTTTCTTTTAACCATCACTTTTTAAAGTGCAGAAACTCCCAAGAGGAAGCAGTGATTACCAAAAGCAACACTCGTATAAGAAAAATTTGTTAGATCACTATGATAAGGACTATAAAGAAATAGCCCCACCCCAAAAGGGAGGAGAGGGAGAGAGTCACTGGGAGGTGAATGGAGAGAGGGATAGTTTGGGGACAGGGTGGGGCTGAGAGCGACCCGGGAGAGGAGGCCCCTGAAGCACTCGCGTGCACTGCAGGGGGGTCACCGGGTGCTGTGAAAGCCCTGCCTGGTGCCCAGCGCTCGGCACAGCACCTGGCACAGAGCAGGGGCTCAAAAGCTTTGTGGAGTGAGTGGAAGCCTGGATGGAAACAAAAGCCAAGCCGGGAGGCAGGCACGGGTACAGTGATTGGAGGTGAGAGGGCATAAAACCCGCTACTTTATAGCTCTGCTCCAGGTGGGCTCGAGGAGAGCACACGATGAATCTGTCATCAGACAAAGGGGCTGTGTGCTAACCATTTAACAGTGCTCCTGGCATGTCTAGGATGCCTTGCCCTATCAAAGCAGTCCCAGTTCAATCTTCTGGCCTAGACTTCCTTCGATGAAAAGTCCTCATTCCCCCTCTCAGCACGGTGCTTCATGGTAGACCGAGGCCATCTAAGGACCAGAGCCAGCCTTCTCTGTGCTGCCGCCAAAGAGGGATCAGCCCCTGGCAATCGTCTTCGCCTCACCGGCAGGTGCCAACACCTAAGCCGTTTCACGCGCCTTTGGGGCAAAGAACTGCCGCAAACCAGAGCCAAGTTCGGAGCCTGAAAATTCCTCCGAAGGATGCGAGGAGAAGCCTGAGGGCGTGCTCATGCATTACATAAGCTGTGGGTTTGTGGAGCCCCGCTGGTGCATGGAGCCCTGGGCCTCTCGGAATTGCACAACGCTTACGCAGGAGCACTTGTTAAGTGTTGCAACATGACTCCACATCTTTATCAAAAATGTGAAACATCCACCCAGCACACACTTAGAAAACACTAAAGCTCTTCACCAGGTGGTTAAGGCTGCTTGATCCAGCTGACAGGAGAGGAGCAGCCTGGGCGGGAGTCGGGCGGAGGGGGGGGGGTTACTTACTGTAGCTCTTGGCCCAGGAAGCTGAACACGCAGTACCTTGGACCCCACTAGCCTTGGGCAGCGCAGGCTTCTGATAAAATGTACTTTTTTGTGTGTTTGTTTCTCCTGGCAGTCTCATTTTGGGTTATAAATGGCTCATTATTTCCATCCCATAGATCCATTCTTGCCTCTGTTGTGTTCTCATCTTGCTTCCGAAATAACTGAAAGGTTGGTAAAATCATCATTGGTGATTTTAGAACTGCCTGTTCTGACCTTGAGCGGAGGCTGAATTTCCACATTGCTCAATGCTGTCTACAGTTGCTCCAATGTGGGAGCGGTTGGCTGGAAAGGCCCCCCGAAAGCAGCGGATATCATTCTATTTACACTAAAGTACTTGGTGCCCTTCAGTGCCAGGAAGCGGCATGGATTTTCGTTTGCTCCAGTTCTTCAACCTTTTCAGAGGACTGTCGGGCAATCATCAGAGGTTACAAAGTTGGTACAGCATTCCCCCCAGATAGGTCATTTTCCCTGCAGGACAGCCTGGAGGCAAATTTTATTAAGTATCACGTAGCTGACCCAAAGCATTATAAATAGCAAGAGAGCATATGACAAACTCAGAATTGAATGTGGTTAAACCCCAGGCTGAATACGTGTAATGTGTTTACTGTCATCGGCACCTGCATGGAGATGTTTGCCCAGCAACCATCCAGGAAAGGTGTTGAACCGTAGAAATGGTTCAATCTTAGAAAAATAATTTTCAGGTTCAGTCTTAGAAAAATAATTTTATCACTACGTTTGAAAGCTTGCTGACTATACAGTTATCCCAGGGAAGGCACCTGCAGATAGGCTGAATGTGTTTTTTTTATAGATAAAGACTGACCCTTATAAAACTCCCAAGTTCATCCAGGTAAGAGCCAGGGAAAAGGGATGGAAGCCTAGTTTATAGTGGGTAGGAACCGTAGGCAGTCATTATCAGGCAAAATGGACCCCAAAATGAGAATTTTTCAAGGGAAACCTGGGGAGAATTTTAATTTCCTGTTTTCCCCCGTTGTTCCCTATCTTTATTTTAAGGAAGCAACACAGTATAAACCATGCCCTAATGGATTGATCAGACCACAGATGATTGAGTGGTGAGAGGCCTCTGAGCTTTCCAAGGCCAGTTTCCTAAACAGGCTGCTTTGTCCAGTTCTGTCCCTACTGGCTGGAGTTGTTGACATTCCAGAAGATAATCTTGTGTTCTTATAATGATGGAAGGAAGTTCTGGGAAGGCATAGTGTAAGACTGATGTACAATGGAATCTGTTGAATGTTTCTACTCAGAGACAACAAATTTCCAAGGCCTCCCTGGTCTTTCCTGCAACTGCAGTTTCCAGTATCCCTCGTAAGGAAAGACTTCTGCATCATAGAATCAAAACTCCAAAACTATTTTAAAGGGTGACAGCACTGTTAGGGTCTAACCCCTTTGAAGAAGATAGTAGCCTCCTGAATATATCAATTCTTGTGTGTTTATTAAAAATCGGTATCTTTACTTTGTATCTAGAACCGAGGCAAAAAGAGCCATAGGTGTTCAGAGGCCAGAGTGACCATGAGGGGCTGATGTAGTTAAGAAATGCTGCTCGGAGGGTGTGGAGCCTGGATGAGGCCCTGTCCTTTTCCCAGGCTCACTCTGACTCCTGCAAAGACTGTCGGCTCTTTAGCCAATATCCTCATTTCTTCCTTAGTAAAACAACTCTGTCCTGGCTGAAGACTGCATTTCCCAGCCTCCCTACCAGTAGGGATGGCTAATGAGGCCTATAGAGTTGTCGGGAGGGCAGCATTGCCAGATAAGATATTAGTTTCCCAGTTAAATTTGAATTTCAGATAAACAATGTATAATTTTTAATGAGTATGTCCCATGTAATATATTAGTATTTTCATTTACCAAATTGGCAACTCTATGGATGAGGTTTCTGAGAAGCAAGCTCGAACACTCCTTTTGCCCTTTTCCCCCTTTCTCTTCTTTCCCCTTTCTTGGGATATGGATGGGATATCTGGGACTTCAGACCATCTTGGATCATGTGGTTAAGGATGGCAGAAGACAGAGAAGGAAGTCTTGGGTCCCTAATGATTGAACACCTTCCAACTTGATGTGTAAGAATAAACCACCGACTTGCTTTAGCCACTAATAGTACCTCTGTTATTTGCATCCAATTGCTATTCCTAACTGATATAGTCATAAAAACAAGTGCACTGTTAATTTTGGTGTTAAGTCTGTTTACCATGTGTCATCTTTGATAAACCACTCCACTTTCACTTACTGTATTTTTTTAGGACCCCAAGAGGGATGGATGGTGCTCCTTATACCCTTTAAAATGACAGCCCTCAGCATGAGTTTCTACATGGCATTATTGCCTGTTTTGCAAATAGCATTTAGGTATTTTGAGTACTTGCTTCAGGTGATTAATAATAGTATTTCTAAAGCAGAACAGTTCTTATCTCAGCACAAAGATTTGGTCGTCTGAAAACTCAAGTCCCATAAAATGATACTCTGAAACTCCAGAACCATTATTTCAAAACAGTAAAATCACACTTGAGTTTTGACCTTCTGCTTTGAGAAAAAAAAATTATATAAAAAAAAATTATATAAGTCTGCATTGGCCCTTACACTGACAGCCTTTCTTCTATGTGGTAAAGTTTAGCTGAGGATAGTCACGTGCACAGGTAAAGCTGATTGGCAAAGCTCCATCAGTAATTCAGGAATGATGTAAAACCTAACTCCTCCAGCCTTGTTAGCAAGTCGGCTTCTTTGAATGTTCACTGTGAGGCATGCGGGGAAATGCAGAGGGTCATAAGATTGGCTTCTTTATGTATAAGACCAAGCTAAATAGCTTAGCTCGGCTGAGTATGCAGAGGAAAAGACGTTCCTGGGCTGTGAACTGTATAAATACCTGCCCTTCCTTTTGCAGTCGAATCTTTCGAAGGTTAAGTAATAGTAAATAATCAACTAAGATTTCTCAGATTGGCTGTGTTTACCTTTCTCTGAAAAAAAATTTTCCCCATGAAGACAAAGCAACTTTGGAATGAGAGCAATATTTCCTTTTAGGCCTCCCTACTTCAGGCATTCAGAGAACAAGATCAGGCCTGGCCTGGCTGGCAGAAGCTGCCTGAGGCAGACAGCTAGACTTGCCATGTGGGTGAGGGGAGGTGAGTTAGAATTTAACAGAAGGGAGGGAAAGAAAACTCCCATGTCATGTTATAAGTTTCTGCACAGGCCTTTCAGAGGTGAGCAGAGTCTTGCCCCTCACCGATCATTGGGGGTAAATGATCAACTCCTGAAATCTGACTTCTATGTATATTTTGTAAGATATACATTGATGTATATAATTTTATATGTATATATGTGTGTATATATATATATATATATATATATATATATATCTCACACAAAGGAACAAATAATACACAAATGGAGTAAGACTGACTTAGAAGATCTGGCCTTGGTGTTTGGTGACAGGTCACGATGTCGTGAGTATTAGCTCAGCAGAATTGACAGATGAGCCTATTTGTATACATCCATGCTACAGATGCAAATAAAAGTTGCACTGATGTGAGCTGGGGAAAATTTAAAAGCAAACCTGTTTATTAGTATTATCTATACAATGTTAAGGGGGAAAGAATGTGTTTTTTTGGTTCAGAGCACATTGATTTCTATTTTGTCCACAGTATACTGATTATATATATATTGAATACCCGTTCAGCAAGCATTCATTGAGTGCCTACTATGTGCCCAGCACAGTGCTGGGTGCTGGGAATGCACCCAGTAGTATAGTGCCGATAGCAGAAAGGATAATAATGCCTTTGAACTTCACAGGTAGGTTAGAATTTTACAAGGCCCCTCTATTCTCTTCCCCTAACAAGAGCACAGCCAGAGCCAGCCATCTACCTCTTACTGTGACCTCTTAAGATAATGACAATTGCTGTTTAAAACAAAAGTGCACAATGGGCATATTTGCAATTTTTTCCTTTCTTTTAATAGCCTTATTAGAAGCCCTGTAGTAAAAAATTAAAAGACCAAAAATTAGGAGACCTTTTTATGATAGAAATCTTTTCTCTGCTAGTGAATAATAACAACTTTGGTCAAGTTTTTAAATTTCTCTGGGACTAACTTTAAATATTTATAAAATGAGATGGTAGAAACTAGGACTAGGTTGAGTTAATGATTCAGTTTTAGAATAAGCAATAAGAGTAGCCGCTAACAAACTGTATGATCTCAGGGTAGTTACTCAAACCTCTTAAAGTCTCAGTTTCCTTATCTGAGAAATGGGAATAATGTGCTATTTTTGTTAGGATGAAATGGATTAACAGGTAACACACCTGGTTCAATGTAAGGCATAGCAGAAATCCACCTGTGAATGTAGCTATTTTTATCCTACTAAAAAATTATTTGACTCTTGGTCTATTGTAGGTATGTATGTATGTATCTCTCTCTCTTGCTCTGTATTTATCATCTATCATCACTGATATCCTAGTAAGTGGTTAACTGAAGGATGTCAACATATTAGGGCACAAACGTGTAATGGATTCTTTTTTTTTCCGAATCAGTACTTTCAACGATGCTGTATCTAATCCCTTTTTCTATCCTTCAACAAAATCTAGGGCAGACTGTAGAAATTTACAGCTTAAAAAGCTAGGTCCATGTAGTTGGAATCTTATTCTGCTTCCCAGCTTCTCTCCTCCACCCTTTCCTAGGCTCGGGCTCCTCCAGTGCACTGGGCAGGGAGGAGGGAGAGAGGAAGGGACCAGCACCTCTTAGCTGCCCACCCACGCCTGTGGTTCTCTCACCACGGTGGGTACCGTGTCTCAGGCTACCCCTGCTGGCACGTCGCTGCCCAAAGCTGGCAGCACACTGTGGGTCTTTGGAGGCCTTGTGGGCGTTCTGACTGTGTAGATCAGTGACCTGCAAGACCTGGCCCTGAATGGGACTTCCTCCACTCCTCAGCTCCCGCCCTGGCTGTTACCCTCCCAGACTCTTCCGCTACAGCGCTATCGTCGCGCCAGCGTCTCGCGAGTAGTCTCCACGCTCGGGCATGATTTCATTGGTATTTGAACCGTGTTGCAAGAATGTAACTTCTGCCCTTTAGATGCTTAGAGCTCCCATGGGTATCTACTTCTGGCTGAGACACAGTTAATTGAATAATGACATGAGGGGTTACATTGTGGTCTTGATTTAATCCCAGTGATTTACTTGTCTTTCATTAGTTTGGATTCAAAGTCCTTTATTAAAAACAAGGGAGTTAGGACTTCCCTGGTAGCGCAGTGGTTAAGAATCCACCTGCCAATGCAGGGGATGCGGGTTCAAGCCCTAGTCCGGGAAGATCCCACATGCCACAGAGCAACTAAGCCCGTGCGCCACAGCTACTGAGCCTGAGCTCCAGAGCCCGCAAGCCACGGCTACTGAGCCCACGTCCCACAGTTACTGAAGCCTGCGTGCCTAGAGCCCATGCTGTGCTACAAGAGAAGCCACGACAATGAGAAGCCCGCGCGCCGCAACAAAGAATAGACCCTGCTCACCGCAACTAGAGAAAGCCCGCACACAGCAACGAAGACCTAACACAGAAAAAAAAACCCCAAAAAACCAAAACAGTGATCCCAAAGAGGCGGAGTAGGAAAAAAGGGAATGCGACAGGGAAAGAGGGAAACCCAATACAAGGATGAGTTGTTGGTTTGACCACTACTGCAGACAACTCTGTTCTATCTCACTGGAACCTTCTGAGGAGCCTTATGAATTGTGTCTCAAAAATGCCTACCTGGAAGACAAAAAAAAAATAAGGAACTATGTATTCATTAGCTTCTGTCATCTATTGGTCAATGGTGGGCCTATGGCATTATTGACCCTCTTACTTCTGGGTTGCAATGTGGTAGTGCCAATATTCCCCTTGGTATATTGCACCTGGCATAAGAGAAGCCTTGGGATGGGAAGCAAGAGGTGTGTGATGGAGGCACAGGTGAGACACTATCAGATTTACACCCATGGGAAGCTGGACAAAGACTCCATGGGACTTGATGCTGCAGCGGTGGGGGCTGTAGTAGGAGATGGGGCTGAGAGGATGTGAAGTGGTGTGTGACAGGTATCCAGTACACACACCATGAATGTTTTGGTAGTGTAGACCAGACTGGGAAACAGTTTCCAGTAACATGCCTCTTCTTGTAGCAGATATTTCACCCTGAACCCAGGCCTCTTCTTTTGCTGGAGTTCATGTTCAGGCATGTTTGGCAAACTAGTAAGGCAGACCTGAGAGAGTCTATTTGTATGCATCAGCATGGAAGAGCCTAGAAAGAGACATTAAGAGATGGAGGGAATCAGATGGTATCCCATGACAAAGTCTGAACTCTATGGAAAAAGGGGCTCAGGCAGAAAGGGCAGGATCTGTTTTAAGAGGGATCCAATACCTTCATACCCAGCAGTATAAACTCTGCAAAGGCCCTGGTGATAAACCAGTAGGGAAGTTGAGCATTATTCCCACTTCTGCATGGTTCCACAGGGAAGATCAAATGTTTATAGTGCAATAAACACAGTTTGGGTGCTTCCAAGAATGCTGTTCTATGTGGCCCTGTATGTTTAGGGACTGAGGAGGTTTTTTTAGAGATGTTAGTAGCTGTCATAACTGGGGATTGGCCAGTGGGTGTGGAACTCAGAGTCTGAACCAGCCTCCAGAGGTAGCACAGGGTTGGTCCAACCAGTAGGCAATAAGAGGAAGGCTTGACAAGTGTGTAGAGATCAGTATTTGGTTGCAGATAGCTCTAGTACAGGTGGCTATTCAACTGAAGAGTGGAGACCCAGTGATGGGAACTTGGTAAGGAGGTTACACCGGGGTTTTTCCAGGCCCAGAGGAAGTAGCACGCAGGGTGCTAATCTAAGATGCAACTCAGCAAGGCATGAAGAGGAGTCAAATAAAATCCCAAATGGGCTGAATCCAGTCACCAGAAATAATGAGCCTTGAGACTGACCGGCCCATGGCTCCATTTAGTTCATCTTCCTGGGGTTTGTCTGAATGCCCAGAGGGAAGTAAAGAGGCTCTTTACTAACTAAACAGGCAAGTGGGCAGCAGGGGCAGTGAGTCAAGCTGCTCCTCAAAGTTGAATTATCGATAAGCTCTGTGTGTCTGAATCCACCAGGATTCACGAAGCAGGGCCCAATTTGTGAAAGCCTGTAAAGGCCTTATAAAAGAAGACTTGTTGTTTTCCCCTGTCTAGAATCACTTATCCTCTTCTTCCAGCAGAGCTACTTTTTTTCCTTTTTCTTTTTCCTTCCAGTTTTATTGAGATATAATTGGCATACAGCACTGTATAAGTTTAAGGCATACAGCATAATGATTTCACTTACATACATCATGAAATGATTATCACAATAAGTTTAGTGAATTCCATCATCTCACATAAATACAAAATTGAAGAAATTTATCATGTACATTACATCCCTAGCACATACTTATAACTGGAAGTTTGTAAACTTTTGAGTGCCTTCATCCAATTCCTCCTTCCCCCATCCCACCTCTGGTAACCACAAGTCTCATCTCTTTTTCTATGAGTTTCTTTGTTTGTTGTTGAAGTATAATTGACCTACAACACTATGCTATTTCCTATTACACAGCATAGTGTTTTGATATTTCTGTACCTTTCAAAATGATCACCATAATAAGTCTAGTTATGATATATCACCATACAAGGTTATTACATAGTTATTGACTGTTTTCCCCACACTGTACGTTTCATACCCATGAATCATTTATTTTGTAACTGGAAGTTTGTACCTCTTAATTTCCCCTGCTAGTTCAATCCTCCCCCCAACCCCCTCCCTCCTGGCAACCGTTTGTTCTCAGTATCTATAACTCTGTTTCTATTTTGTTATGTTTGTTCATTTGTTTGTTTTTTAGATTCCACATACAGTATTTGTCTTTCTCTGTCTGACTTATTTCATTTAGCATAATACCCTCTGGGTCCATCCATGTTGTTGCAAATGGCAAGATTTCATTCTTTTTTATGGCTGAGTAGTATTCTATTCTGTGTGTATGCATACATATATATGTCACATCTTCTTTATCCATTCATTTATTGATGGACCCTTAGGTTGATTGCAAACCTTGGCTATTGTAAATAATGCTGCAATGAACATAGGTATGCATATAACTTTTCAAATTAGTGTTTTCATTTTCTTTGGATAAATACACAGGACTGGAATTGCTGGATCATATGGTAGTTCTAATTTTAATTTTTTAAAATAAATTTATTTATTATTTTATTTTATTTTTGGCTGCGTTGGGTCTTTGTTGCTGCACGTGGGCTTTCTCTAGTTGTGGCAATCAGGGGGCTACTCTTCGTTGTGGCGTGTGGGCTTCTCATTGCAGTGGCTTCTCTTGTTGCAGAGCATGGGCTCTAGGTGCACGGGCTCAGTAGTTGTGGCTCGTGGGATCTAGAGTGCAGGCTCAGTAGCTGTGGCGCACAGGCTTAGTTGCTCCACGGCATGTGGTATCTTCCCGGACCAGGGCTCAAACCCGTGTCCCCTGCATTGGCAGGCGGATTCTCAACCACTGCGCCACCAGGGAAGCCCTAATTTTAATTTTTTGAGGAATCTCCATACTGTTTTCCATTGTGGCTGCACCAATTTTCAATCTCATCAACCGTATACAAAGTTGGTGGAAATGTACACATATTCCCTTTTCTCTGCATCCTTGCCAACACTTGTAATTTGTTGTCTTTTTGGTAATAGCCATTCTGACAGGTGTGAGGTGATAGCTCATTGTGGTTTTGATCTGCATTTTCCTGATGATTAATGATATTGAGCATCCTTTCATGTATCTGTTGGCCACCTGTATGTCTTCTTTGGAAAAATGTCTATTCAGATCCTCTGCCCATTTTTTAATCAGGTTTTTTGTTTTTCTGATGTTGCGTTGTATGAGTTCTTTGTATATTTTGGATATTAATTCCTTATCAGATATATTGTTTGCAAATATCTTCTCATTCAGTAGGTGGCCTTTTAAATTTGCTGATAGTTTCCTTTGCTATTCAAAAGCTTTTTAATTTGATGTGATCCCATTTATTTTTGCTTTTGTGTCCCTTGCTTGAAGAGACAGACATATCCAAAAAAAAAAATAAATCAACAAAACCTATGTCAAAGAGAGTACTACCTATGTTTTCTTCTAGAAGTTTTATGGTTTCAGGTCTTATGTTTATGTCTTTAATTGATTTTGAATTTATTTTTGTGCATGTTGTGAGAGAGTAATCCAGATTGACTCTTTTGCATGTAGCTGAAACATGACCTAAGCCCAGCCAATCAGAGTGCTTTCTTTATTCCCTTGGTTTGGGGAAAGGCAGTAAACCTAGAAAGGCCAATCAAATTCTTCCTTGAGATTTGATATTCAGGTGCTTAGACAGAGAGCAGAGCTCTCTCAGTCTTGGTATTACAAGCTGTAAAGACAATGTAGATGGGAGTTATTTTCTGTCACCTTTCCTGGATGCATGAGGAAAACCATCTACAGTTAGAGAGAATGAGTTCAACATTCAAAGAAAATAAGAAATGAAGAGAGATGAGAGAGAGGTAGAGAGAGACAGGGTCCTAAGGACGTTACTTGGGCTCTGAATCCAGCCATGCCTGAAGCAAAAGCAATCCCTGCTCTTTCATGCACCAATAAGTTCTCTTCTACTTAAACTAGTTTCTAGCCTATTTCAATCGGGGTTCTGTCGTTTGCCACGTACGGGAATCAGACTAATTTATGCATTTATTCACTGCTTCATAGCAGGTACATAACTATTGCCTCCATTCATAGCTAGCCTGAAATTTAGAGTTTGGATAGAAAATACTCAAGTCTGGCCTCCATTGCTCTTCACAAGGACACACTGACCACTTGGGTGAACATATAGCTAATACTTCCTATCTGGCAAAATCTCTGTGATATCATATCTTTGTCATTGCCCAGCACTGCTTTCTTTTTTTTTTTTTTACATATTTATTAGAGTATAATTGCTTTACAATGGTGTGTTAGTTTCTGCTTTATAACAAAGTGAATCAGTTATACATATACATATGTTCCCATATCTCTTCCCTCTTGCGTCTCCCTCCCTCTCACCCTCCCTATCCCACCCCTCCAGGCGGTCACAAAGCACCGAGCTGATCTGCTTTCGACATTTGCTTGTTCTTTGGAGTTCACTCCTCCCTTTTTGCCCTTGGTCTTCTCTGACTGTGGATGAAATCCTCAGCCCTTTCCACTTTGAATCTTCCTTTTTGCCCATGAGTTTAAACCTACGACTCAAATCCTGACCTTTCTCCTGAAACCAGGTACCTGTTTTTAATTACTATTTGTGGGTTCAATGATCAGCTCACACTCACCAAGTCTGAGACAGAGGTCAGCAGTCTCCTGGTAGTATTGATGGCACCACCATTGCACCTATCATCTGTTCCTGACAAGCCCGAAATTATCTGGGCAGGACTTCTTTCTCTCATCCTCATGTGCACTGAGTCAAGGAGACACCCTTCATGATGTCTGTGTGTGCCAGGAGCTGCGTGAGGTGCTGTAGGGAGAAGAAAAATATCAGTCATAGTCCCTGACCTGAAGAGTTTGCCTTCTAGCAGAGGAGCAATCCAAGGCAGAAAGTGCTGAGTGCCAGAATAGCGGCAGCAAAGAAAGGATGGAGTCAGCCTGACAGAAGGCAGCATTCATGTCTTCTACTGGGGAAGAATTTCCACAGTCCATGAAGGGACAAGGACGTCATGAGAAAAGGGAGCCGTGAGAGCCATTGATTGAAGTGCTCTTGGAATGATGACTTGTGTTTGCTGGTTCATGGGCGTGGCTGGGGAAAGCGTTGGGGAACCATGGTTGAGGTCAACAGTGTGAGTGTGGCACAGAAAAGCCAGTCAGAGTCCCCTTCTGTCTTGTCTTCCCATATTATGGAGCTAGAAAACTGAAATACCAGCTTCCCTTGCAATTATGCATGACCAACTAGTGGCCAAAGAGAGTAAAGAGAGTGTAAGCTGGTGGAAGTCGTGGGAAAGCATTTAAAAAGTAGACAGGCTGTGCTGGCATACTCATCTTGGGTTCCACTCCCCACTTCTTCCTACTTAGGAGCACACATCATTATTTGTGGGTACAGCAGCCATCCTGGCACCATGAGACCCTCTAAGAATGAGGATATGTTTGCAGGATGGCAGAGGAGAAAGACAGAAATATCCTGCTTTCTCAATGACATCATCTAGCTACTGTTTTCCCCCACATGCCTTGTGTATTAATAAAAAAAAAAAAGTCCTGGGACTTCCCTGGTGGCGCAGTGGTTAAGAATCCGCCTGCCAATGCAGGGGACACGTCTTGACTCCATCATGTAGATCATAGGGTTTGAGCCCTGGGCCGGGAAGATCCCACATGCCACAGAGCAACTAAGCCCATGAGCCACAACTACTGAAGCCTGCGTGCCACAACTACTGAAGCCCACACACCTACAGCCTGTGCTCCTCAGCAAGAGAAGTCACTGCAATGAGGAACCTGCGTACCACAACGAAGAGTAGCCCCTGCTCGCGGCAACTAGAGAAAGCCCACATGCAGCAAGGAAGACCCAACACAGCCAAAAATAAATTAATTAATTTTTAAAAATCCTTATTTGAGTAAAATCAGTGTTAGTCAGATTTTCTTTTGCTCACAGCTGAATAAAAATGCTAACTTATGAGCCATATGTTAGAAATACTGCATGCCATTCTTGAGAGATTGAAGTTTATTCTATAAGCAAGGAAGAGGCAGAAAGCTCTTTACATACAAGTTAGGAGGATGCCATTAACAGAAACCCCTCTCCTTTTGCTATTCACTGTCCATACCCTTCAGAGCTGAGTTCAGTCTCCTCCTATTCATGGAAGCTTCTGTCTCTTGTCTTAGCCACATTTATCCTCACTCCCTGCTGGGCAATTATCAAGTGTAGCTTAGTGACATGTACTGTTACTGATTCTTCATGGGTGTATGTTATGCATGCCCAGTAGGACTGTAAGTGCCTTGCAGGTAGTGGCCACGTTTTATCCTTTCTCTCTTGAAGTGCCCAGGCTGGAAAAAAAATCACACAGTGGTTAGGTGCTCAGGCACTGGAGTCTCGGGTTTGAATCCTGACTCCATCATGTAGATCATAGGCAAAATTTTAAACCTCTCTAGGCCTCAGTTTCCTCACCTGGGGAACAAAGACTGATAGTAGAACTTACTCACAGGGTTATTGTGAGGCTCAGATGAAATATTTTCATGAATTCCTTAACATCATTTTAGTCATCGTTACATACGTACTTGATGGATTGCATTAATGACCTCCCTGTGTCCATGTGTGTTCCAGTGTGACTTTGCTGCTCTTCCCATCATGAGGTGGACTCCACTTCCCTGCCTTTGAATCTATATTGGCCTTATGACATTCTTTGGCTAGTAGAATGTGGCAGAAGTGAGGCTGTGCTAGTTCTCAGTCTAGGCCTCAAGAGGCCTGGCACATCTCCACTCTCCCTCTCGGTGCCCCTGACTTTACCATAAGAACAAGCCCGGGGGGCTGCTGGAATTGAGACACCTCATGAATTAGACTTGGGTCTTCCCAGAGGAGGCCCTTCTAGACCAGCCAGTCTGCCATTTAGCTACATACACATGAGAGGGTCCAGCCAAGATCAGAAAAACCACTCAGGAAACCGATACACTTATGAGCAATAATAAATGCTAATTGTTTTAAGCCAGTAAGTTTGGGGGAGGTTTGTTATACAGCAAAGCCAGCTGATATAAGTTAGCTAAGAGATATGTGGGACTTCGCCTGTTTCATTCACTGCAGCATTTCCAGCACCTAGAACAGTGTATCACACAATCAGTTGCTCAATAAACATGTTGAATAAATTCTTGAATGTAATTATTACTATTATTATTATCTTAAAGGACCATAGTGACAAGTAAATGAGATGATGCAGGAAGAGCATTTAGCATTGTTTCTGGCGCACAGCAACTTCTCAATAAATGTTAGCTATTAATGGGTGGTCCACAATGATCAATTGACGAACACATTTTGTATTAACTAAGACTAGCTGATGAATAATGCAGTCCTAAGCCCAGTAACTCAAGCAATCCTGTCTTTCAGAAAACCTAACACGAACCACAGTAGGGTCTTTAGCTTGTAACTTTAAATAGCTAGATCATAGATAAATCGATAGGTAGATAGATAGACAGGTAATAAATTAACTGCCCCAGGCCACTATGTGTTGAGTTCCCAACTCTTCTCAGTATGCTGCTTCTTTCCCCCAGATGGTGGGGAACTCTCTCCCCTGTGGCACTGCTGGTGACCATGGGGGTAGGTGGTGTGTGTGGGGCTGGTCGGATGGGAGGTGGGGCATGAAGCCTGTGGTAATTCCTCTGTAACTGTGCTAAGGGGCTGGTTCCGCTTGTTAGCTCTGCTTTGCTATTGTGAAAAGAGGCCTTTTCTTCCTCACCAAGCAAAGGTTCACACTTTGTAATCACTCAGTGACCTCCCTAGTTCCCAAATTACATTTGGCTGCTAGAAAGATGAACACATTGTACCCTCTCTGTGGGACTCATTATTTCCATTCTGGAGACTGTCATTTATGAAATTCTGGCTTTTTTTTCATTTTGTATTTACACTAGACAAGGCTAAGAATATTGTAATTGTCTGCAGTGTTTTGAAAACACTTGTCACAAACCGAAGCCAAATGCTGATTAATGTTAAGTGTTTTGAAGAACCAAGCTTTTGGCTCATTAACTGGACTTGAATGGCATTACCCATCAGCTTCAAGTTCTGATAATTGCTCATCACAGATTGGTGCTAATTTAGTAAAAATGGTGCTGACAGATTTGTATATTTTGCCCACACTGAACATTATGTACATATAAAGGCTAGTGTGAATGCCAGACCCAGAGTGAGAAGACCCGGTCCCAGATTTGCCACAATATAAATGTGAGCAAGTCAGCTGACCTATTCTATCTCCATTTCCTTATGTAAAATAAGGGACTTAGAGGAGATGATCTTCAATATCCTTCTTACCAAGATTCAGTGGTGTCAATATTATGTGGTTTGGTCTTGAGTCACACAATAAATACAGATTCATTTTAGGAAAGGCACAAACATGGGGCTAAACTGATATACACAGAATATGGGCAAGGATGTCAGTTTATTTCCTTTCTGCTCTGCATCTTTTCTATATTAAGAGGGAAAGAAATGTTCCCTGTTGGGCATGCAGGATAAGCCTTTAATCAAATGTTACATACCATCTGTTTGAGACAGTATTTGGTAAGTCAACTTAAGTAGCTATAATCACTGTGGAATCTGAAACTGTTTCCTGTTATCCTGTCTATTTTCTAAAGCAGAGGGAGGTAATCTAGTTCCTTAAGCCAGCACAAAACAGTAATATTCCAAGGAAGAAAGACCCTTTTTTTTTTTTTTTTTTGCGGTACGCGGGCCTCTCACTGTTGTGGCCTCTCCCGTTGCGGAGCACAGGCTCAGCGGCCATGGCTCACAGGCCCAGCCACTCCACGGCATGTGGGATCTTCCCGGACCCGGGCACGAACCTGCATCCCCTGCATCGGCAGGCGGACTCTCAACCACTGCGTCACCAGGGAAGCCCAGAAAGACACTTATTTTGAGGTTCATATTAATACTTTGGAACTGCTTATTGAATTTGCCTTTCCTTTTCTCCCTCTTCTCCCATTTATTTACACTGCTTCTTCCCCTCATCCTTCTGTATCAAAGTTATCGACCCCCTCAGTGCGACTCACTGTCTTCCTCTCTATTCCCATTCCTTGGCATAATCCTTGGGGATTTAATGTACTTGTTGATAATTCTTACCCTGGCATTAGAAGGGGGCCAGGTTCAGAGATGTTAATGATTGGGTCAAGATGGCATCTCTGGTTCACGCCAAAGGATGGTAGATTGCCATAAAGATTAATTCAGTGTATATTGAGTGTTTCATGGAGTGTGGGCCCACAACATGCTCCCCAGGTGTTAGAATCACAGAAATACAGAGCTTAGTCAGGCCTAAGAGTTGTTCTCTGTAACTCTCTGCTCTGGGAATTTATTTCTCTACTTTGAAGATTAGGAAAGTAGCTTCAAAATCTGCCTTATTTTTCGTTCCAACAATAGACATATTTTCTTAAAGGCCCTCTTTCTCTTCTACTGCCTGGATAACATGTAACATACTACCCTTTTCTATTTGAAAACCTGGGGTCATCCTCTGGAGTCACTGGCTATTTCCTGCCGGTTGGGGTGATGGTGACAGCCAAGTAAATGGTGGAGATCATCTTGAGTTTACCACTGGTCCAAGTCCATGGGGTTGGGTTACCTGGGTATGGGCATCCTCATAAGTCCAATGCCTTCCAGGATATTAAGTGTCATGTAAACACAGCCTCACCACTGCTGCCCATGAGAGTCTTGTCATCTGTCAGAAGGTAATGCCATGGGCTGTTTACTTGATGTAGAGACAAGATACCGCCTCTTCCTGGGGCTTTTCAAGTTCTTAAATTCTGATCCTGGACAGCAGTAGTGCTGCAATATCTGGAACTACCAAAGAACACTGATGCGAGAATGTGGGATTGTTGAGGACATGACCTCGTAGGACTTACCTTGCACATTTGGGTGTAGTAGGGATGGGCGAAGATGGGGGGTCTGGAGGTACAGATTGCCTTTCCATGGTCAGAGAAAGGTCCTGGGGCTGAGAGAACTTGATGATCTGATCTTCTGTACCATGTTATGCTGTGTGTATGGGGAGAACTACCCTCTATGCTAGTGCCTGCCCCAAGGGCCGTGTCAGCTTTACTTTAAAAACCAACTTAAAATGGTGGATACTAGGTAGACATTGTTACTCCCACTCCAAAGGTGAGAACACTGAAGTCAAGGGTCTGGCCCAAGGTCACCCTGCAAGGTCTTATCGAAGGCAGAAATAAAATCTGAGTCTCGACTCCAGATCCAGATCTCATTGCTCATCCCAGAGTGCCATGGCCAAAGTGACACGACAAGGCATTTAAATGTGAGAGCCAAGTGCTAGGTTCAGGTTATGTCCTTCTGTTCTTTAACTTGGCCTATTGCTGCTGGTTCAGGGCAGCTCTGTGCTCTGACTTACTGCTTGTAAATTTTGGAGATTAATCCTTTGTCAGTTGCTTCATTTGCAAATATTTTCTCCCATTCTGAGGGTTGTCTTTTGGTCTTGTTTATGGTTTCCTTTGCTATGCAAAAGCTTTGAAGTTTCATTAGGTCCCATTTGTTTATTTTTGGTTTTATTTCCATTTCTCTAGGAGGTGGGTCAGAAAGGATCTTGCTGTGATTTATGTCATAGAGTGTTCTGCCTATGTTTTCCTCTAAGAGTTTTATAGTGTCCGGCCTTACATTTAGGTCTTTAATCCATTTTGAGCTTATTTTTGTGTATGGTGTTAGGGATTGTTCTAATCTCATACTTTTACATGTAGCTCTCCAGTTTTCCCAGCACCACTTATTGAAGAGGCTGTCCTTTCTCCACTGTACATTCCTGCCTCCTTTATCAAAGATAAGGTGACCATATGTGCGTGGGTTTATCTCTGGGCTTTCTATCCTGTTCCATTGATCTATATTTCTGTTTTTGTACCAGCACCATACTGTCTTGATTACTGTAGCTTTGTAGTATAGTCTGAAGTCAGGGAGCCTGATTCCTCTAGCTCCATTTTTTTTTTTTTTCTCAAGATTGCTTTGGCTATTCGGGTTCTTTTGTGCTTCCATACAAATTGTGAAATTTTTTGTTCTAGTTCTGTGAAAAATGCCAGTGGTAGTTTGATAGGGATTGCATTGAATCTGTAGATTGCTTTGGATAGTAGAGTCATTTTCACAATGTTGATTCTTCCAATCCAAGAGCATGGTATATCTCTCCATCTATTTGTATCATCTTTAATTTCTTTCATCAGTGTCTTATAATTTTCTGCATACAGGTTTTTTGTCTCCTTAGGTAGATTTATTCCTAGATATTTTATTCTTTTTGTTGCAATGGTAAATGGGAGTGTTTTCTTGATTTCACTTTCAGATTTTTCATCATTAGTGTATAGGAATGCCAGAGATTTCTGTGCATTAATTTTGTATCCTGCTACTTTACCAAATTCATTGATTAGCTCTAGTAGTTTTCTGGTAGCATCTTTAGGATTCTCTATGTATAGTATCATGTCATCTGCAAACAGTGACAGCTTTACTTCTTCTTTTCCGATTTGGATTGATATATGTTTAATTAAAATCCCTCTATTTGTAATACACTTAGATCGGCAGTGGGCAAGTGGACAGATGCAAAACTATGTGGCTTAATTTTGCCCTCAAGGAGCTTACACTCTGGTCAGTCCTTTGGGAAATAGCCCAAGTAAACTTGGCCAGAGCAATTGCAGGAAAGTAGGCTGTTCTCTTTCTGTATCCATCTGTTGGTCTCTCACTCTCCCTCTCTGTAAAATAGGACATAAGTAGTGAATGGAGAAGCCAGCTAATGTTCATCCTCAAACTGAATCCTAAATTATTGAAAATAACTAGGCTTTTATCCCAGAAGTCAGAAAAGAAATAAAAGTGCAATAATTATTTTAAAATTGTACATTAGGACAAAGCAGCTAAAATTCTAAATAATCATTATACATACCTTTTAGGTAGAAAACAGTAGATATTCGTTTATGTATCTACTGGAAAAGTAGGGCTGCCCTTCCAGGCTATGACATTCCAAGTTCTCATTTGTATACGGGCAGGTACAATGAATGCCCTTCTAGTTCCAGGTGTAGAAGGGGATGGTGGGCCCATCAAGCATGTCAATGGATATACTAAAGGATCATCTGGGCATATATAAGTAACAGGCATTCCTTCCAGCCAGAGTACCCAGCTCATATTCATAAAAAGAGGAAGAGAATATTTCCAGTGTGCTGTCAGTAAGGCATGAACTCCTAGTTGTTTTTCTTTTATTCAATTACTTATTGACTCATTCATTCATTCACTCACTCATTCAGCCAAGGTGTTCCAAGCCCTATACTAGGTGCTGAGCTTCAGAGATGAATGTGATACCATAGCCGTCCTCAGTGAACTAATAGTTAAACAAGAGTGCTTGCCCTGTGGTCCATAGATTCCCAGGGTCAAAGCTGGACTTTAGAGAATCAAGAAATCCCTTGAAATTAAATGAAGTCATTGGTTTGAATGTGTGTATAAAATTTTTTCTGGGACAGGAGCCCATATCTTTCATCAGATAATCAAAGGGCTTGAGATCCAAAAAAAAGTTAAAGAATAACTGGCCTAGAAGGGAAGAAAACCCAGCCCAGCTCCAACAAACAACCAACCGCTCTGTAACCCTGGCTGGAAGCCAGGTAGGAGGTTTCCCTTGTCCCCTGCTCTGGGGCTCTACCATCAATGTGTCTCCATCCATGGATCTCTCTTCTAGTTCCTAAGCTACCCTCTCCTTATATCTTCACTTTGAATTCCTAATAAGCAACATTTGATCAGTCCCATAAATTCCCATCATTTCTATTAGGGCAGAGCCTTCTTGCCAGGACACCTCAAAGGTTTTTGGCTGCCAATTGACTGCCTTTGGGTCAAGTACCAAAATGGCTCTAATCAGTTATGCCAGGTTGGGTGAGGGAGTGTCACTGGGAACAGATCATGGCCACTGCTCTCAGCCCTTGTCAGGAATCCTCCCTGGAGAGCTAGTAGATGAGGACATTCCCTGAGAAGTTATTTGTAGGTGTGACAGTCCCTGCTCTCATGTATATGGAGTCCTAAATCCATCCATAAAAAAGGTATGGTTAGAAAAGTTGGATCAAGCTATCCATTAACTTGCCAGATCCCTGTTGAGATTGGTTAGTAAGGTGATTAGTCGTATTCCATTGTATGGCTATGGAATACAAGAAAGCTAACTGTGCTATGCATATTTAAAACCTGGAATTTTGGCCTTCTTAGTCTTAGCTCAACCCAGCTAACTGGTAATAGTAACTGTGAAAAGCACAGACACTAGAACAAAGTGTCTTTATTACGGGTCCACCGTAAACTCATACTTGTCCCAAGTCAGGGATCCAAAACCAAATAGGATTTGCAACCTGTCCTTTCAGGGATCACATAAGAATAGAAGTTATATTGTTTGGCATAAATAGCTGAATTGAAATGCCAATGGGCTGGGGGCCAGAGGGCCGGAATTCTGGTGTCAACTTTTCCGCTTACTGGTTGCATAGGCTTGGCTCTACTATTTGAATGCTCTGAACCATAGTTTTCTTACTTTAAAATGGGCATAATGAAACTCACTCTGCTTGGCTCTATGGTTATCTGAGGAACTAAATAAGATAATATATGTGAAAATGCTTTACTTAAAATTGCCAAAGCAAAACAAGGCTTTAAAAAATTATTGCCTTTGTTTTGGGTATTGTTGGCAGAACCGAACCATTCATTACTGGTGCCATGCTAGCTCCTATCCTTAAACACCTTCTTTGTCCTCTCAAGGTCTTTGCAAATAGGTTTAAAAGACATCTGATCACATTGGAAACATGTGTATTTTAGTGGTGTGCATTTGGTTTCAAAGAACATCTGATAAAGGCTTTAAAAGTTTAAAAGTACAAACTGAATATTAAAACACCAGTTAAAGTTAATGAAGCAGGGCCCATCAGGAAAAAGAAGCTGTTTGCTGAGGGTGAGACAGTGCCACTGTCTTTTGCAAGAAGTTTCAGACTCTCAGAATTGTGCTAGAAATTTCCAAAGGGATTGATTAGATTCCAGTCGTAGTAAATTTCATAGAAGATTTTTTGACCATGGCACCCAAAGTTCCAGAACAATTATGGTTCTGAATGGTTTATTTATGCTGAGTAAAGTGTATGAACAAGAGTTCCTTTTCTGATTTTAGTGGTAGGATGAGGTCTGTGAATTGGTCATTCACATCGCAAAGCAGAAAGTGCTTTGTTTTGAGGACTTTTGATTGTCCACATATTCTTAGTACTGTCTGGGCCATTGAGGGCTTAAATTGTTTATGTTCTTGAATATTACTGAACTTTCTGTTTTCAGTATCCCTGGTGGGAGAGTGAGATCCTTGGGGACAGGAACTGTATTATATTCCTAAAAATACTTAAAGTACTATACTGGATATCACATTAAGAGAGCATAAGCCGTGTCAAGGCAAAATTCTGAACAGGAGATAGTTATCTATTTTTGCCCTTTCTGAGTTTCCAGAGTCTCACTGAAAATAGATATGGTTTGCTGGATCAGGTATCTGTATGTAATAGCACCTGAAGTGGTTTCTTAACTTTGGGTTTAATGAAGCCAACAAAAGGATCTCTGGAAATACCTATGTCTACGCATTGAACTGAGGATTGTACATAGTTTACTAGTCATATTTAGAAACAGGGAACTAAAAAAACACCATAGTGTGGTGGTATTCATCACCAGTTAGCCCTTTACTAAGGACTGGCTGTCATGATCAACCAGCATTGGGGTTAAAGAACTTAGGGCCTGGAGTCAAGCAGACTTGAGTTTGAATTTCAGCTCCACCACCAATTAGCTGTGACCTTGGTCAACTTACTTAATTCCTCTAAGCCTCTGTGTTGCCATCAGTAAAATGAGGACAATAATAGCACATTCTTATTAAGAGCTGTTGGGAAGATTAAATGAGGTGATATATGCCAAAGTGCTCAGCAGTGTGCTTGGCACAGAAGATGTGATTAATGCCTGGTAGCTATTACTGTTAGCCGAGAAAGTAGTCTTTGAGCTGGTCCAGGTTATAGCCCACTTAATGTATTCCTAATTGTCCTTGTCTCAAGGGTTCTGTGCTTGGGCTTCTATTCTTGCTTCTTCCTTTATTAGTCACTACATATTATTCTTCTCTTTGTGTTTGAACCCTGGGAATGGCTGCACAATGAAAGATCTCTCCCTACCCTGAGTTAGGATTGGACACGTCTCATCTACTGACTGCCTGCCTGTTCAGCAGAGTCCGCATGCCATTGTGATTGGAGAAGGATTTAAACCCCTGTAGGCCAAAAGGAGTCACTTTCCACTGGGAATGTAAACTGAAAACAGATTCCCCTTCAACTCAGGGTTGGTGATGTATAGCACCATTAAATAACCCAGGAGTAGAGGCTCTGGACGTGATAGTTTAATCACTTCATGCCCAAAGCCATATGGTGGCAGAAAGCAGCTCAACACTGGATACTGAAACTGCTCCATTAAACAAATGCCTTTTAATTTAATAATTATGAGCATTACATAGTTGCTGACTTCAAGTATGGGCTTGAGAGAGAGGTGAAATTTGGAATGCTTTTTAAAGTTCTTTGGAGATAAGCTTCTGTCTGAATTGACATCTCTTGAGCTAGCCCAGAGTGAGTGTACTTTTTGGCTTTAAGGATTATTTACCTCATAGAAAACCTGGTTACTTACTGGGCTAGTGTGCCACTGCTGTGAGCTGGATGTCAGAATCTCACTATGGGCTCTGAGGTTTATGCCAAACCTGGTTAGTTTGGCCAGGAAGAATGTTAAGAGAGAAGATGTGAGTCATCTCAAGTAAGCTTGTAATGGGTTGATACAGCTCTGCTGTGGGAAAAACCTAATCCCGGGAACATGGTATCTTACCCTAGACCTGTTGAATTAGAGGAAAGCAGAGCTCTCTTTCTATGAATTTATGCCTGTTCTTTGCTGAAGTACCAGACTTCTTCCAGTCTTCCCTCTGCTTTCTCTCCCAGCACTGTAGGCAGACTGAAGGCTTCTAGATTCAGATCAAGGAATCACAGTTACATCTTGCCCACTAGGTTAGTGTTATAAATATGTCAGCAGAGCCCTTAAGCATGGAGGAATGATGACGGTCCCTGAGAATTTTAATATAGTATGAAAATGCAATAAGGTCTGTAATGTTGCCAGATGGCTTCCAAAGAGTCTAGTTCTGACTAAACTGACAGAGTGAGGATTGCTTTCAGTGTTTGTATTGGCCACATCTAGGCAATGGCAGACCCACTATACATGTTTATTGAATGGATGGATGGAGCTTCTGTAATGTGCTAATAAAGGTACTGTAGTTTACATTTGATGGAAGAAGCAACATGGAAAGGAATGAAATGGCTTTCCAGAAAGACAGTAGTACCAACAAAGCAACATGGAAGTATTCAGGGAAGGTGAAGAGAAGACAATGAGGCCAAAAAAAGTAAGTCTGAGAAAATAGAAAGTCACAACTAAAAACTGAGAGAGAAAGTTCCCTTCTAAACAAAAAGTAAAGCCTATTTTTCATTTTAAAGAAATACTCTAACATGACTGAGGTTCCTTTCTTGAGTCAAAATGTTTTTGTTTCTGTTTCAGAATAATTCCCTTATTTCCATACTGTATTTTGAGCATATTTTTATCTTTTTATGAAGGAAGGGGGCGAGAAAAATGTTCTTTCTGCAGAAAAAAGACTCACCTTTTCTCATCCGTTCATTAAAAGCAGGATTTCCAAAGTGACATATTGAGACTATCCCAACAGTTTCCTCCAGAAGCAAACATGCAGAGGAAGGTTTGAGGTGAATTTAGTTCTTGAATCCCACAACTTCTACTGTTCTTGTAAATATTTTACTACACTCTAATAAAGTTCCTCTGTTTCCCTAGGATGAAAGATAGCATATGCTTCCTCTTTGCTTTCAGCAGCCTCTCTAAGAACATAAGAGGCATTAAACCTCAATACATTGACAGAGGCTACTGAAGATTTAGTTTTGAAACCATCAATTACTCTCAGCCCCACCTTAGAAGTATTAAGTGAAAGCCATCCTGTAAAGTTATAATTAGAGATCGAAAATGCTGACCAGGAAGCTCATAGCCATTTTTAAGTTGCTCCCAGGAGCTTGCTCAATTTCAAAAGGCTATTGAAAGAACGTCATTAAAGTCAACAAGGGAAAAAATGCTCTAAGGTTTTCAGGGTGGGAGAAGGGTAGCAGCCAGAAGTAATATTGATTAGAAATTTATCCCCACAGCCTTCCTCTGAGACCACCAATGAATAGTGCTACCACATAAGACTGAAGGACATCCAGAGTTTCTTTCTGTATCAAACCTTTTGGATGCAGACTTAGGCAGCTTCATTCTACTGTGTGGAAGAGCCAAAAGACTAGTGCCCTTATGGGAATTATTTATGGTATGAGGAATTAGCAAGAGCAGGGCCCAAGCACATGCCTAAGAACTTGGGGAAAATTTGCTACAACCTCGAATAAGGGGTCTGTGATTTTCAGCACACTTGGTCAATAATTTAACTCATAAATGCATACAGAGGCCCTACTGTGTGCTAGGAGAGGTCCTACTGTGTGTTAAGCACGATGATGGCATGAGGACAAAAAGACTGGCCTTGCCCTCAAGGAGCTCCTTGTCTCATGAAGGGAGGAAGACAAGTAAATAGGAAAGTGACTGAGATGAAAGTAAGATGTTCAGAGAGGGGCAAGTACAGGGAGATAAAGCAATGGTTCTGCTTGTGTGGAAAGTGGCTGCCCTCTGATGGCAACACCATCCGAAGGAACCTGAAATACCACACTTGGTCACTTGTAACCCTTACTCTCCCAGTGAGAGACCTGCACATACCTTGCTTCCTAATTCTTTGTCTAGAGCCTAGGGCCAGGATTGGGAGTGCTGCCTACTGGAATGTGTTAGAAAGAATGGAAGAAGAGTGTAGTAATCAATTACTGATGTCTGCCAAGGGTGTAGGAAATGGTGGGTGGCAGTATGTGTGCTATGCATTTGCCAACCCTGGACTAGGGCATATTCTCAGTGAGCTATGTTTGCAGTGTAACTGTGGCATATAAAGCTAAAATTCATTCAGTTGTAACTTGAGCTAATAACGGTTTTGGCGATTTGCACTGACATTGAGAATTTTCACTGACTTTACCAGCACTTTGTAACTGTGACAGATACACTTTAGTAGATAGTAACAGTCTTGGGATCAGATAGATACACTCCATTGTGGAACAGGGATGGTTCATTTGGATTGTTTATATCCTGGAGAATGCTTCTTTCAAGACCTTTAAATTTCCTGTGTTCTGGTTTGATACTCAACAAATACCCTTCTCAGTTGCTAATCTGATTCTTTGTTTCTGGAAAGGAAGGATCCTGGTTGGTTGAAAGCAATATTATTGTTACTGGAAAGCTATTTCCCAAAGGGGAACCGTGACAGTATCTCCTTGAAAATTGTTGGCATTTGGGATTATATGCCAATTCTTTCTAAGTGTAAATTTTAAGGGAATTGATCACTCTTGGGGGTTTGGTTAATTAAGTTTCTCAGTTTGGTTCTCCCACCACAGGACTCCCACCCCAGGAATACTCTCTCCCATAGATCTCTAACTACAGCAACAATAGGGGCTGGTTTGCTTGCTTGTTGGTGATTGAAAGCTGATCAGTGTTCTCAGCAGCATTGATAAAAATGCTTGTCACCGCTGCTCTTAATAGTAGATGATCTTATAATTGGTGGCAAAATGATTCAATTACATTGATAGTAATATACCTTTTTTGATAATATATTTTTTAGTTCATAAGCTTTTTTGGTTAAAAATGTGATTGCAGGAAGAGTCAGATTTGGGGTGTGCCCAAAATTTTGTTATTAGTGAATTTTAATGGTCCCTCAAAAACGTTTTTAATGAGGAAACATCATTATTAATGTTGGAAATTAATTACCTTTTCGTGTTTAGCAGCAGAGTAAATGAAAAGAAGTATGAGAACAATAACTTTATATTCTAGAGTGTATAATCTAGTTGGGGACATAAAAGATAAAGATAACAATTAAACAAGGTAGTATATACTTTATTGCATATATAATTAAATATGCATGCTGGAACTGCTCATACTGGCTTGCAAGGAGCCAGCTGCTAAATTTTCCAGTTTTGAGAGCTGGTTGCTAAACTCAGCCATTATTAAAAATTAAATTATATAAACTTATGATTAAATAAATTATATTAAAAACAAAGGTAATAAAGAACTGAAACTCATCACTTCCTAATCATTCTACTACATTTTACTATCATCTCTAATCTTGAGGTCATTTATATCTACTGTGTCTATATGGTGTGCCGTGTGCATTTCTTCCAACTAGTTGGGTGATGTCACGTTGGTGGCTTGAACTCAGCCATGGTGGGAGCACTTACTCCATAGAAATTAACAAGCACTGAAAACGAGGACTTCCTCCCTCCACCTCCCACCCCCAGCCAGTTGTTAAATATTTACCAGCACACCACTGGATATAAACACCAAATAGGGAGAATAGACTCTAAGAACTATCACTGGGCAGAGGAGGATGAGGTTACTTCAGGTTTGGGGGTCAGCGAGGTAAGTTTTTGAAGTTGGCTCTGAAGCCAACTTGCATGTATATGTATGGGTCAGGGCCAACCTCAGGGGCATTTAGAACCAGGACAAATCACAGAATGCCCACATGTCCCTGAACATTTCCGTATAGATGAAACCAGGTTAACATGAATATTATAAACCTCTTTGAAGACAAAACAAAGTAAATAAAAAATCAACAGTCAGCTTGAGGGGTGTGTGTGTGTGTGTGTGTGTGTGTGTGTGTATGTGTGTGTGTGTAAGGTTGTAAGCCATGTAGGGCAGTCTTGCCAGTTCTGGCTGAGGGGTCGTGAGATGGTTAGATAACCACAGTGATAGCCAGTAAAGAGTTAAAGGGCTTTCTGTGCTTCTCTTCCTGCCAGGAGCTGACACCCCAGAGACAAGGTATTCCCTTTCATCTTGCTGTATAATAGAAAAAAAGAAATTTAAATTAAAAAAAAAAAGGTAGTCTAATAGAGTATGTTTAGGTGGCTTCCTGCAAGTGGGGGAGGGACACTCTTTGAAGTAGCATCCTGGATCACTGTTCTTTTCTACCCCCACGTCTTTGCAGACCTCTACCTGCCTCCTGGGAGAGAACAGTTACTCATTTTCAATCAATGGAAGTTTTTCTTGATGTAAAGAAAAAGAAGCTTAAGGAAAAAAACATAAAGAGTAATAATAGTAGGAACAAGATGGTGATGGTGAGCCTTAAGGAGTTTTGGAAAAGAAAAAAAAAAGCTTGAGTCTTAACAACTGGCCATGGAGTAGGCCAGTGTGAGGTGTTAGCTGTGCAGCCAGCCCTGGAGGGACCATGGTAGAGCACAGGAAGGAAGAGACAGAGGAAGAAGAAGACTCCAAGGACACAGATAGGAACCATTCACCACTTGGGGCTACAGCTGATGTCAGGTGAGGAGAGGCTATTGATTGCATGCAGTCCTCATCTCAAGAATACAGATGCTATATTTCACCACTGTGGAAGTGCCCTTTTTCTTACAATTTAACAATTTTGAAATCAGGATGCACCTTATAATTGATGGTGTCAACATCACTGTTGGTCAGGTGGCAGATGTGACAAAGTGGTCATTGCTATGCATGTGGAAACTTGGTATAGATGTTTGTATTGTGGTCATGTGTTGATTTAAAAACACATATCTATATCAAATAAATTTAGCATAACAGAAAATGAAAATTTCTAATAAGAAAGCATGGTGTCATCGTTCAATGGGCATTTTTTTTCTCCATGACAGATTAAATAATGGTGTGTCTTTACGATTAGTGGCACCTTAGATTCAGTGAAATACAAGTTAATTTGCTGTTTAGATATTCTAAATTAACTCTTTATGAAATTGTGTTCCATTTACACACAGTCTTAGGTCTTCATTGAATACCTCTGTTGAACCAGAAATGTGTGAGTTAGGTTGATCAAAATAATCACCCAGAGGTCACTATTCTGTGTACAGAATTGGCCAACCATTTACTGAATTTGGTTGTTCATTTATAACAATGCATGTACAAGTAGGAACTATTTGGCTTGGTACTGCTGGATGCTAAAAGTTATAATTACATGGAGATAGGTGAGTTTCTGAGGTTTTTGCTTAGCATCAAAGAGTTGAGCCAACCTCTCATCTGTCCTCTTTATGGCAGTGAACTGCCACTCACTACATCAGACCAGTGTCCTCCAATGTGGGTGGCTGGGAGAAATTGTCTTCATTTTGTATCCACTCCAAAATGACTTTGCTAGCAGACTGAAGGATGTAGTGATCAGAAAGTGAAAGTTGTTTTTGGTAGATGGTGGGTCGATCATTTGCCTGGAGTGGATTGGGTTTGTATGGGAGAAGGGTTACAGGTAAAGATGGTGAGTTAGACTGGTTCTGTGTATTGGACTAGGTGAGAATCTCTGGATACAATGTGCGCTGACATTCACCCACAAATCAGCACACAGCAAATTTTTTGTTAAGCAGAAGGAACGGGCTAATGAGGGAAAAGAAAGCTTCAAGGCAGTGATGCAAAATTCTTGGCAATCTTTGTCAAAAATGAGGGCTTCTGTTCCAGGTGCAAAGTTGCAGGGCATAATCCATTTCACAGCTGGTGGCCTGTTTTATTTTTCAGAAGGGATTGGAGACGGGGAGGTGGGGAACCTCTCCCCTGATGGCACAGCAGAGGTGGGAAGAAGGGGATCCAGCTCATTTATTTCCCTTTCATTAGGCCCCTGCAAAATTAATGATGAAGGATTTAATTGCACTGTTTGCTTCTATCTCTAGAAAAGCTGAAGTAGTAATTGCATTAACTTGCTACTATGCCTTGCTTTTACGGGGTAATAAAATTTTAACTATTGCTTACTAATTACAGGGTTTTTATTATTCTGAAAATCCCATTCAGCATGTGTTCCATTTTCACTTTTATGAAGTGCTTTGTGGAAAAATGGGGGCTGCATCTTTGAAAGACCCAAGCTGAGTTGAAGCTGTGACTTGCCTAAAGCCATTCCCAACTATGAAGAGCAGGGTACGACTGTGATTTTTATCCTCCTTTGATGAATAGCGCTGTTGGCAGAGACCATATGTGCTGTCGCGCTCTGGAGTCCCATGGCACAGCACAGCAGAGGGATTACCACATTGAGCCAGTGATGGTTTTTGTTGGGTGGTAGTAATGGCAGAAGTAATGGCAGTCATTAAAATCATGCTGCCAGTGGCATTGGGCCTTCAGACCACAGTTAACTCAGGACATGTCAAGGACAGGTCGCTCCCAAAAGCTCTCTGGAAGGGATTGCCCATCATGCCTTCTTCTTTCCATGGAGAGCTTTGCATCTGAGAATTACAAAGCTCGCAGGGGCAGTGATAGGCCTTGAGTCTTTGCCATCTCTTGCATCTACATTGTGGTGCTTTTGATGTTTCCTGAAGATCTTCCTTAGGTGAGAATCAAAGTGGACTCATACAAACCTGAGTTCATTCATAGAAAGGTAGCAGGAAATATCCTTGGGATGTCCCACTCCAAAGTCAACAAATACAAATTTTGCAATACTGGAATGCATATGCAGTGCTAAAAGCTATGATGGATTTGAAGATTAGAATGGTTACTGTTCTCTGGGACCTACTCTCTGGGGATGGAGGGATCTATTCACAAGGAACTCTAATGGAAAGCAACATATGATATCATATATGTGTTACAAGAGAACTGGATTAGTGGCGGGGGGTGTGAATTGGTTCAGACTACAGTGATTTGAGAAGGTATATGTGGGGTACAGGGGGAAAAATACCTGAGTTAAATTTTTCTGCAAATTTCACAAAGGTGACCTTGAACAAATCATTTAATCTCTTGTTTGTCAGTTTTGTCATCTTTAAAAAGGAAGTAGCTATCTTAAAGATTATTGGTAGGGCAAAGAACCACTCAATGCCTCCCACCGAAAATTTGATTTTAACAAAGCTCTGAATTCTAGGTAGGATTGGACAGGTAGATATGGGAGGGAAAGGAATTCCAGGTGACGGGGACAACATGGATAAGGGCCCAGTGGTAGGAAGGTGCTTTTCTGGTTGTAGCATAGAGTTTGTGTTGATATTTGTGTCTATGTGTGTCTATGTTGTATGTGTGTGTCTCCTTTCTTTGTGAGGATAATCTTCCTTTACCCTTTTCCTTTATGACAGCACCTTTAAAATATTAAAAAACCCTAAGACAGAAGCAAGTTATTTCTCTCTTTTTTTTTTTTTTTTTTTTTTTTTGCGGTATGCGGGCCTCTCACTGTTGTGGCCTCCCCCGCTGCGGGGCACAGGCTCCGGACGCGCAGGCCCAGCGGCCATGGCTCACGGGCCCAGCCGCTCCGCGGCATGTGGGATCTTCCCGGTCCGGGGCACGAACCCGCGTCCCCTGCATCGGCAGGCGGACTCTCAACCACTGCGCCACCAGGGAAGCCCTCTCTCTTTTTTTTTAACATCTTTATTGGAGTATAATTGCTTTACAATGGGGTGTTAGTTTCTGCTTTATAACAAAGTGAATCAGTTATACATATACATATGTTCCCCTATCTCTTCCCTCTTGTGTCTGAAGCAAGTTATTTCTTAAATTATATCTGCAGAGATACTTGCACAAAAATGAAAAAATGAATAAATAGATAATTCTTAGATTTCCTGACTCATACAGAGTTATGCTTAGATGATGACTCAGGGACAAACTGAAAATGTATTGCTCTTATCTTAACAAAGGGAAAACATTGTTTATAGTAGATAGTCTGAGGTCCAATAAATGCATTTTTATAGTCTGGTTCTAACCCACAGAATTCTGCCTGTAGGAGCACAAACACTTGTAAAAGATTGTAGGAAAATAATAAGATTTAGCATAAAAATTAGAATAAATAGAATTTTATAAATAACATTACCTTACATTTATTTGGTGCTTTTTCATTTACAAAGTGCTTTCTTCATTATCTAATTTTATGGTCACCACAAATCTGGAAGAGGAGTGTTTCTGATATTACTCTGCCCATTTTCCAGATGTGGAAACTAAGTTTCCATGAAGTTGTGTGACTTTTTGTGAATTTTACACCTAACAAGTGCTAGAACTTGAACTTTGGACTCTTGCTCTAGGATTCTTTCTAGCACATTATGTTGTCTTAGGATGATGCAGTCAGCCCACTCCCCCCCCCCTTTTTTTTTTTGTGTGTGTAAATAGGTCCAGAGGGTTGAAGTGATGCACTCAAGATCACATAATTGATGGCTGCATTGGACCTTAAGCCCAAATTTCCTAACTTCTTGCCCAGAGCTCATTTTATAACACAGGCTATAGAGAACACAGGTTCAAACTAAAAGCACTGCAGAATCCTTCCACACAGTATGGATCCCATAGGACAATGCCTCTGTAAATGTCAGGTGGTAAAGTTCCTATAGGTAATTTCAAGGAAAGTAAATAAGAGCTGGAATATATGACACACTATGCACTGAGCTCTTGAATTACTTTACATTAACTCATTTAATCCTCCCAAATACCGTCTGAGGTAACTGTGGTTATTATTTTCATTTTTTTCATTAGAGAAACTGAGGTACAGAGATGTTAAGTAATCTGACCAGGGGTACATAGCCAGAAAATGATAGGTGGGAATGCAGAGTTAGGTAGTAAGGCCCTGGAACCTGACTCTTAGGCACTCAGCTATTAAGCCAAAATGCACCAATAGTTGGAATTGAAACAGGTGCTGAAATGAAGTCACATTTGCTTAGGAAACCCTTTTAACAAATTGAGCAAATTAATCATGAAAAAGCAGCGTAGGGTAAATGTTCAGACCAATTAAGCATATAAGTAACTAATGTCAATTATCCATCATCTTACCTAGTCACTAGCTAAATACATCTACTACTTGGTTCCTGAGATCATAGCATGTTTGGAAGCTATATGCTGTTGCACTTTTCTTTTTTTTTTTTTTTTTTTGGTACGTGGGCCTCTCACTGCTGTGGCCTCTTCCGTTGCGGAGCACAGGCTCCGGACGTGCAGGCTCAGTGGCCATGGCTCACGGGCCCAGCCGCTCTGCGGCATGTGGGATCTTCCCGGACCGGGGCACGAACCGCGTCCCCTGCATCGGCAGGCGGACTCTCAACCACTGCGCCACCAGGGAAGCCTGCTGTTGCGCTTTTATGTTTATTTTTTAAATTGAGATATAATTGGCATGCAACACTGTATAAATTTGAGGTGTACAGCATAATGATTTGACTTACATATATCATGAAATGATTACCACAGTAGGTTTAGTGAACATCCGTCTCATATTTCTCATTAAAGAAATAGAAAAAAAATTTTTCCCTGTGATAATTCTTAGTGATAACTAAGTTATAACTCTCTTAACTTTCATGTATAACACACAGCAGTGTTAATTATATTTATCATGTTGCACATTACATCCCTAGTAACTGTTTATCTTACAGCTGAAAGTTTGTACCTTTTGACTGCCTTCTTCCAATTTCCCCAACCCCAATCCCCTACTTCTGGTAACCACAAATCAGATATCTTTTCCTATGAGTTGGTTTGTTTTTGAAGTATAATTGACCTACAGTTACTATGTTAGTTCCTGTTACACAACATAGAGGTTCAGTATTTCTATACATTTCAAAAACGGTCACCACTGTAAGTCTAGTTGCCATTTGTCACCACACAAAGATATTACATAGCTATCAACTATATACCCCACACTGTACCTTCATGTGACTCATTTATTTTACAACTGGAAGTTTGTACCACTTAATTTGCGCCACCTATTTCACTCATCCTTCCACCCTCTTCTCTCTGGCAACCACCTGTTTGTTTTCTGTATCTGTGACTCTGCTTCTGTTTAGTTATGTTTGTTTATTTATTTTGTTTGTTAGATTCTGCATGTAAGAGAAATCATATGGTATTTGTCTTTGTCTTATTTCACTTACCCTTTAGGTCTATTCATGTTGTTTCAAATGGCAAGATTTTATTCTTTTTTGTAGCTGAGTAATATTTCATTGTATACCATATCTTCTTTATTCATTCATCTATTGATGGACACTTAGGTTGTTTCCATATCTTGGCTATTGTAAATAATGCTGCAACGGACATAGGGGTGCATACATCTTTTCGAATTAGTGTTTTTGCTTTCTTTGGATAAATGCCCAGGAGTGGAATTGCTGATTGTATGGTAGTTCCATTTTTAATTTTTTGAGGAACGTCCATGTTGTTTTCCACTGCTGTTGCATTTTTTTAAAACACAGTCTATGCATTGCATTTGTGCTCATTCAAATCAGCATTTCTATTATTAGTCTGACCTACTAAAGTTTCCTATCCATTCTACACTTGACTTCATTATCAGATAGTAACAATACCTTGGGGTTATAAAGAAATTTCTTCTATGGACCATGGATTATTTTATTTAATTTATGGTACATCAGAACAGTTAAGATTGCATGGGTTGTTTCTCTCTGTGTGTCAGAGATGGGGAAATTGAATGAGGGTGCTTCAGACGCCCTGGAGTGAAATGGTCAGAGGAGAGAAGCAGGGTAACTGCTCCTGTCTCTAGGATGCTGCTGCAGGGTTCGGTGGAGGGAGCCTCATTTCTGGAGTCACACAGACAGCCGGTCATATTATCTTCTGTTCCCTGTGATGAACTCAGCTGCTATCTATAGATTCTGCAGCCAGTACAAACACTCAAGGAATTCCTCTGGGCTTTGTATGTTCTGAGGCTGGAGAGATGTAGTCCCCTTGCTAGAAAATTTTACTAACTCAACCGAGATTGAGTGAACAGTGAGTGAACAGACACCTCTGATGTCCATAAAGCATTGCATTTCCACGTGATACACCACCCAGGAAACCTCTCTGCATTTTCAAAGGTTAGCTCCTTCCTGAAGATGTGCAGCTTGTGGAGAGCTGATTACTCAAGAGTCCTTGGGAGAATGCACATATAGAGCCAGCTAGAATCACGACAAAGGAAAAGAGCCCTCATTTTTCCCTTCTTTTTGTCCCCTTATTTCCATAAGTTCAAATTCTACCAATAACTTTAGTAGTTTAGCAGTTCCTGAATTACAGGAAAGCCAAAAGCCATTGATTCTGCTTATTACTTATAAAAAGCAATAAAAATTTGAGGGGTGTCAAGATTTTATGGCTACATTTGTCTTGTCTTTACAAATAAAGTTAAATGGATAATAATAATAAGTTAATTGCTTATTTAGTCCTTGCAATGTGGCAGACACTATATAGAACCATGGTCTCACTCCTTAGCACAACCAGAAAAAGTGGCTCCTTGGACTTAGAACTGAGATCACTTGTACCAATATGATTTAGTTATTGTTCCATGAAAACTTTTCCTGGGAAAGGTAAGACTGAAAACCAATAAATAAGTTCTCTGTTTGCGTCAGGAAATTTCTGCAGATCAATTTATCTGAGATAACAGTCTGCTTGTCATGGGCAGACTTCTTGATCTCATTAAACCACAGTTACCTATCAAGACTTGCTTTAAGACTCTCACCTCCCTGTATACATCAATCCTAAACAACTATGTCAGGATCTTAGCCCAATTTTAGGCTGTTCCCTTCTTGAAAGACCTGCTTGAGTTCACTTGAACCCAGAGCCTAAACCCTATAAAGATCCTCCCCGGACTTCCCTTTTCTGAGATACTATTAAGACTTTGTCCTAGGAATGCCTCCCTTATTCAGTTGTCTGGTAATATTTTGGAGAGTTCAGTAATCCTTATTTTACAGTTGAGCAAAGAGAAGCCCAGAGAGTTTCAGTAATTTGTCCAAATTCACCCACTTAAGAGGTTCTTATCCGGGACTGTCTGACCCCATCTCATGTTCCTCATCACTCTGCTATTCTGCCCTTCAGTTGGAATTAAAGTCTAATTTTTCAGTTTTACCCCTGAAATTATTTGACTTTCTAAGATTTATATATATATATATATAAAATATGTCAACGATACCTCAGTTTTTTAAAATGCTCATTTTCAAAAGGTAATGAAACACTATCATTAGGCAGTATTGCAAGAAAGATCAGCAGCAAAATGTTAACTGGTGGGAAGTCTGATTTACTGCTTATCTTATAAAGCAAAACTAAACAAAATTTGCTACAAGTTCATAATCTCTGTTACATTAATTCTTCTATTCACTAATGAACTCTAATATTAATAAATTAACTTATATATAATAAAAAAAACTAAGTCATTATCTTGGTAACTGCTAAATAAAAGGAAATATTAAGAAAAAAAAATCCAAACAATGGTCTAGTTTACAGTCCCAAGAAAGGCAGTCGCTGTGTGCCCTTATGCATTTAAGTAGCCGCAGAAATTTAACACTCAATTTCAAAATAAATTCCAGCAATGGTAACTCACCAACATTCTCTAAATGAAGAATATGAGTCAAGCGAGAGCTAGGAGAACCAAGCTCATAATTGGTGTGACTTTTTTAAGCTATTAGTAAATTATTCAGCTGGCATATTCACTTCCTAGGGCTACCGCAAAATTGGTGACTTAAAACAACAGAAATTTATTCTTTCACAGTTCTGAAAGCCTGTGTCAACAAAATCAAGGTGTCAACATCAAGGTGTCAACAAGGCCATGTTCCCTCTAGAGGTTCTGAGGGACAATCTGTTCCATGCCTCTCTCCTAGCTTCTGGCAGCTCCTGACAACCCTTGACATTCCTTGTTTTGGGGCTCATAATTCCAATCTCTGTTTCTGTCCTCGTGTGACCTCCTCTCCTTTTCTGTCTCTTATAAGGACACTTGTTGTTGCATTTAAGGCTCAGTCTAATCCAGGATGATCTCATCTTGAGACCCTTATCTTAATTACATCTGCAAAGACCCGAATTCCAAATAAGGTCACGTTCTGAGGTTCCAAGTAGACACATCCTTCGTGGGCCACAATTTAACCCACTACAGCTGGTAACGTTTATTACTGACCCTGTGTTATCATCAGCATTATCATGTCTAAAATAAAAATGCCAACCAAAAATAATACAAGGAATAATGTAACAATATCTCCTTTACATATATGCACTCTTTGAAAAAATTGATATTAAAGTACTTTCTATGGAGTATTCCAGTGATCATATGATGTTTGATTATGGAAATGCATATATGGAATTTTTAAATACCTTATTCATATCACTGATTGTGATGTAGATACAATGACTTTGTGAGCAGATCATTTTTCAGAAATGTATCAAATGTTTATCTAGAGCCTTTGATGTTCCAGGCACTAAAGAGGTACCTCAATGATTACAGTATTGTCAAGGCTCTTGCCTTCTGCAGTTTGCAAAAAAGAGAAAAGTAAAAAGGAAGATGATGAAGTGGTAACTTGGTCCCAACTTTAAACCATCAGTGGAAGAAAATAGTAATGCTCAAAATATGATTCCTGTAGATGTTAACAAAATTATTTATAAAAACTCTACTGTGTTTTCTTCATGTTTCACCTCCACATTGACAGTATAACAGGGTAATTTCTGAACCACAGAATTTAGTCAATCAGAATTTTGCAAACTGTTTGACCCTGTAGAAATACATTTTACATTGTGATCAAGTATATGTATCAGTGAAATCAGTTTCACGAAACAATATTTACTGTTATAACCATGATGCCTTCTGATATTTTCTATTCCATTGTATTTCATTAGTGATCTAAATTCAAAACGTACTAATGGGTAACCACAGTTTATTAAATAACATTACCCCCTCCTCTCCATATCTACCCAACACATACATATTAACAAGACTTGGTAACGAGTGGCATTCTTGCATTTTGTGCAGTAAATATTTAGACATAGCCTCATTCACATGACTTTGGTAGGAATGATATTTCTGGGACTTTAAAGACACAGTTAAATAGTTGAAAAAACCCCACATTAGGTGATTTTACATTAGCTCGCATACTGTTAGAACAATTTTTTCCTGAATATATTAAAGCCTTCACATCATTAATAAATAACACTCTGCATCTTTCCTCCATAAACCAATTTTTACGACTGCCCTATAGTAGCTTCAGCTTGCTTGCAGCTTTGGGTTGCCATGGCACTGACTCTTGCTATCTCTGGGTGAGCTTATAATTCTCCAGCTCTCTGCTGGCTCAGTCACTCAGAGCTTCTGTGACTCTATTCCAAATTGTTAGCAGAGAGCCTCTGGGTTGTTCACTGTGGTCAGCTGCTCACATCTGGTGTGGTCAGCAATGACCTGATTGAAGGGTTCATGTAGGACCAGTGTTGCCTTTTCCCCGGGTCTCTAGGAGGGTAGGTAGCAGTCAGGGTTCCAGCAGAAGTAGATGAGGCACTGAAATTGGGAAAATTGGGGTAGATTTTAATAAAAATGTGATTTACAAAGGTCCTTGCAGGGTGTAAGAAAACCACAAGAAACAACAAGGGAGATTAGTACAGTGTCTTTAGGTTAGTAATTATGGTGTGCCACTACCATGACTTGGCCCAAAGAGGCAATGGGAGGGAGCAGTTACAAAACTTGGGGAAAGAGAGATCTGGGTGGAGAGGTCTGCTCCACAGTAATTGTGACCTTTGGTCAAGTGACCCCACAAGGAGGGCACTCAACTTCACTCTCTTTCCCTCTACCAGTTTCCTGCTGGTTCTCCCCCTATTATAAGTCCAACAGGACTGGAAGCCAGAGGGCAAGAAGGAGCACATTGCTGTGGGTCAGGATCCAGAAGCAGAGAGCAGGAAGGAGCAGGGCTCTAGAAGAACAAATGCAAAGTATCTTGAAGCATAGGAGGTACGGACAAGGAGGGAATGATTGGCATCTCAAGTGCAGGGGGAGGTCAGGAAGGTTTCTAGAGGTACTGGCATCTTTAGTTTTATATACTGCCGCTAAAGATTTAGGGGACCCCCCCCACCCCCACCCAGTGTCAGGTACCATCCTAAGAGCATCATCTGTTTTAACTTTTTCCAGTCTCCACCACCCTCAGTGGTAACTACTATCCTGGTTTCTAATGCCAGGAATGATTCTTTTTTTTTTTTTTTGGCTGCGTTGGGTCTTCGCTGCTGCTTGCGGGCTTTCTCTAGTTGCGGTGAGCAGGGGCTGCTCTTCGTTGCGGTGTACAGGCTTCTCATTGCAGTGGCTTCTCTTGTTGCAGAGCACGGGCTCTAGGCACGTGGGCTTCAGTAGTTGTGGCTCATGGTCTCTAGAGCGCAGGCTCAGTAGTTGTGGCACACGGGCTTAGTTGCTCCGCGGCATGTGAGATCTTCCTGGACCAGGGATTGAACCCGTGTCCCCTGCATTGGCAGGCGGATTCTTAACCACGGCGCCACCAGCGAAGCCCCGCCAGGGATGATTTTTGCCTGTGTTTTACCTTTATGTATTGACATCATACAGCACTAATTCTTTTGTGTGATCTCTTTGCTCAATATTACGTTTGCAACAACAGCCTTATTTTTTTATTGGAGTAAAATACACATAACATAAAATTTACCATTTTAACCATTTTTTTCCACCTTTAATGAGGTATAATTGACAAAAATTGTATGTACTTTAGTTGCACAACTTGATGTTTTGATATACGTATACATTGTGAAATAATCACCACAATCAAGTTAATTAACAGGTTCCATTATCTCATATAGTTATCATTTTCTTTCTTTCATTTTGACTGTTTTTAAGGATACAGTTCAGTGGCGTTAAGTACATTAACACTATCGTGCAACGATCTCCTCTATCCATCTCCATTACTTTTTCATCATCTCAAACTGAAACTCTCTACTCATTAAACAATACCTTGCCCCCATTCTCTCCTCCCTCCAGCCCCTGGAGAAAGCTCTATTCTACTTTCTGTCTCTATGAATTTGCCTGTTCTAGAGTCTGTGAATTTGCTTGTTCTAGGTACTTCAGATGAGTGAAATAATACAATATTCGTCCTCTTATGTCTAGGTTTTTTCACTTAGCATAATGTTTTCCAGTTCCAAATTGTGATCTTCATCTTACAGATGAGGAAACTGAGGTGCAGAATCATTAAGGAAGCAAATGGTGAACCCAGGCTATGAACCCAAGCAATCTGGCTCCAGAGCCTGAGTACTTAGTGCTTCATTAGGCTGTTCATCAATGGATCTTGCTTTCACAGTCAGTGATAGCTGTTTAAATCATGGGCTAGCTGGATGGCTCTGACTACTTCTGAGTCTACCCACCCAGAGTCAGACAACTTGAAATCCACATTTTCTCTCCTGTGTTACAAAAGGAAGAGTTTCTCTTTGTTGCCTGTGTCTGATTAAAAGGGCAAACTTTTCCTTCTAATCTCAGACTCTTAGTAGACTGCTTCTGCAGTCCTGGCCATTTGTCAGTTTCTAGGATTACTGTGCTCTCATCCCTAGTCTGATTTCCCACTCCAAAGCCAACATTTGGTTGTCTCAACTCCCCATTGGGTAGAACTCATCTTCCCACCACTCATAATGGCATACAATTTGCTCAGATTAGTTTGGTGCAGAACCTGCTGTTCACATGGGAACCAGATCAGTCCCTTTTGAAGCCAAAGATGCCAGTCTGGCTACTGTTAGGAATGAGGGAGCCCAGTTGGCAGACACCAATCTGTCTCATCCAAAGTGAATTCAGGGGCCAACAGAGCCCAAGTCCAAGCTCCTCCCTGTCTTTGTGCAGTCAAACCACAGAGAGCTCATGCGAATTTACAAACAGCCCACACATGTCTGACTTTTCCTTGCCAAACCCCTCGAATTCCCACATCTTAGAATGCTGGATGCCGAGAAAAGGCAGGTAGCCATAACTATCTTGGATGGCATGACCCAGTGTGCAAGGGAGCTCTCCAGCAAAGAGGTGCTGTCCTTTCAATACAGGGAAAATGCAACAGCACCATGTCATAAGTGTATTTTTTAATTTGGGAATTTTCAAACATAAGGCCCCCTACATACCTATCCCCCAGATTAAAAAATTATCAATATTCTGACAACAGATTTTCTTCTGTAATGGAATGAATTACATTATCTTTCTGGTCCCATTTGTTATCAAAGACAAGTGACAATCTAACTGAAATGCTGTATCCTCCTCCTATATTGGGTCTTTATACAGTGTGTTGTGGCTCAGTCCTCCTCTCTACACTCTCCTCTTGTGTGATCTCACCCAAGTAAGGGGCTTTAAGTGATGCTTGGACTTGTCAGAAATCACTTGGCTGCAAGTAACAGAAACTCAACTCAACTATCCGAAGCAAAAATGGGAATTCATTGATTTACATGATCACGAAATTCATTTCTGGAATAATAACATCAAGGGACTCAATGCCACATCAGCACATTGCCCATCACCCTTGGTCACTTGAATCTGTTTTTTGCCGTGTTGACCTCATTCTCATTAGGCTATGACCACAAGGTGGTTAAAAAAAAAAAAAAAAAAAAAAGCCCTTGTGTCTCTAAGCTTTTACTGTACCAGTTTAGCAATCCTGCCAGAAAGAGGACAGGACTTTTGTTCCTGATTATTCCATCAAATATCTTTTGGCTAATTCTTATTGAATTGACCTAATTCATTTGAGCATCCCTTAAGAATCACTGTGACCAGGTGGATGACATATGCTGACTGTCCAGTCTTGCTACTTGGCCAGAGGAGGGTTTGGCACTTTGATTAACAGCCCCATCAAGATTATTAACCAAGAAAGAGGAATATTTCCCCAAAAGAACATCAGGATACTTTTATCAAAAGACATGGGACATTATGCTAGACACCACTATTCCATCTACATGTTGATAACTCCCAAATTTATTTCTCCTTATTCTAGGCTTCAACCCTGAACTCCAGGTGCAAATACCCAACAGCCCCCTTGACATATCTCACAGATATCTCAAACTTGACCTGTTCAACATGTATCTCCTGGTTGTGAGCACCCTGCTCCCACTATGTCTCCTTCCTGTATGCCCTTTGGTTACAACAAGAACTGGCAGAGGGAATGTATTGGAAGACTTTGGGACTCACAGAATTGATTGGAGGCTGGAGTCCTGGGCTTGGGCAATAGGAAGCACAGCAGCTGCCTTATGAAGGAAAACTTTGTTAGGAAGCTGAATTACCATATAATCCAGCAATTCCATTTCTTCATACGTACACAAAAGAATTGAAAGCAGGGACTCAAACAGATATTTGTACACCAATGTTTATAGCAGCATATTGACAATTGTGAAAAGGTGGAAGAAATTCAAAAGTCCACGGATGAATGGATAAACAAAATGTGGTATATACATACAATGGAAAATTATGCAGCCTTTAAAAGGAAATTCTGATACATGCTACAATATGAATGAAACTTGAAAATATTACGCTGAATGAAATGTCAGACACAAGAAAACAAATACTATATGATTTCACTATATAGGGTGCCTAGAACGGACAAATTCATAGAGACAGGAAGTAGAATGCTGGTTGCCAGGGACTGTGGGGAAAATGGGGAGTTACTGTATAATGGGTACAGAGTTTCATCTTGGGATAATAGAAAAATTCTGGAAATGAATGGAGGTGATGGTTGCACAGCAATGTGAAGATATTAATGTCACTCAATTGTATACTCAAAAAAAGCTTAAAAAATTAATTTTATATTTATATATATTTTACTGCAGTAAAAAACAATGGTAGCTTTCTCACAGGGTAGTTTCAAACATGAGCGAGATGATGCATGTCATCACTTACCATAGCTGGTATTCAGTTAAATTGGCGTGAAATGAGTGGCAAACAAGGACAATCTTTTAGCCTTGAAACATTTCTCAGCAGGGACATGATGTGCACACAGGACATAGTGAACAGCATCCTAGTAAAAAGTGTTAATGGATGAACTGTGTGCCTGGTGGCCTTTACCAACATCCATTCTGCCATAGCCTGACCCAGGTTGAGTGGAGGGAAGTCTTTCCCCCTGAGAGCACACTGGATCCTTCTCACTGTTTTACTCTAAAGCAGGCTAACAGGCCTTGGAAATAAACTCACTTTGAGAATAGTGACCAAATGCTGGGATGTCCCCCACAGTCAACAACAGAGGCCTTCACCATCTTCTTACATGGGTGGTGGTGGGCTCAGGGTTGGGATTGGGCTTCTCTGGACTTTCTTCTGCGAATGCAGCTCTGCCTGCAGCCTCTTCTGTAATTCCCCTTCTTGGCAAAGAAACGTCACCCACCCATCCCTTGAAGTGGAAGAAACTGAACCTTAACTCCAGTGCGAGCAGTCTCAGGGAGTGACCAGTTCACAATGTGTAATAACAGGGACTCTGAATTTAGAGAACTGATGCTTTGCCTCCCAATGGTGCCTCTGCTTCCAAAAAAGCCTCTCGATCTTCCTATCAGCTTGAGCTCTCTTGCTCCCATTCCCCAGGTCCTAGAGAAAACCACACTCTTCCTGGCAGGTTCTAGGCTCATGTCCTGGTTTAGATAAAACTGTTCTTTGATTACCTTCCTGTGTACCATCCAGAACTGATGCTCTTCCTCTTGGGTCCCCAAACCAGTTCTTCCCAACTAGTGTGGTGTTTATGTGTCCAGCTTAACCCTCCAAAGCTTCTCCCGCAGCCCCCCATGCCTTTGTTCACTGAATCACTTCAAGTCTGAACACCACCTCACGGGCTTTTCTTTTTTTTTTTTTATTTTTTTTTATTTTTTTTTAAACATCTTTATTGGGGTATAATTGCTTTACAATGGTGTGTTAGTTTCTGCTTTACAACAAAGTGAATCAGCTATACATATACATATGTTCCCATATGTCTTCCCTCTTGCGTCTCCCTCCCTCCCACTCTCCCCATCCCACCCTTCCAGGCTGTCACAACGCACCGAGCTAATATCCCTGTGCCTTGCGGCTGCTTCCCCCCAGCTATCTACCTTACTACGTTTGTTAGTGTGTATATGTCCATGACTCTCTCTCGCCCTGTCAAAACTCACCCTTCCCCCTCCCCATATCCTCAAGTCCGTTCTCCAGTAGGTCTGCGTCTTTATTCCTATCTTACCCCTAGGTTCTTCATGACATTTTTTTCCCTTAAATTCCATATATATGTGTTAGCATACGGTATTTGTCTTTTTCTTTCTGACTTACTTCACTCTGTCTGACAGACTCTAGGTCTATCCATCTCATTACAAATAGCTCAATTTCATTTCTTTTTAAGGCTGAGTAATATTCCATTGTGTATATGTGCCACATCTTCTTTATCCATTCATCCGATGATGGGCGCTTAGGTTGTTTCCATGTCCTGGCTATTGTAAATAGAGCTGCAATGAACATTTTGGTACATGACTCTTTTTGAATTTTGGTTTTCTCAGGGTATATGCCAAGTAGTGGGATTGCTGGGTCATATGGTAATTCTATTTGTAGTTTTTTAAGGAACCTCCATACTGTTCTCCACAGTGGCTGAACCAATTCACATTCCCACCAGCAGTGCAAGAGTGTCCCCTTTTCTCCACACCCTCTCCAGCATTTATTGTTTCTAGATTTTTTGATGATGGCCATTCTGACTGGTGTGAGATGATATCTCATTGTAGTTTTGATTTGCATTTCTCTAATGATTAATGATGTTGAGCATTCTTTCATGTGTTTGTTGGCATTCTGTATATCTTCTTTGGAGAAATGTCTATTTAGGTCTTCTGCCCATTTTTGGATGGGGTTGTTTGTTTTTTTGTTATTGAGCTGCATGAGCTGCTTGTAAATTTTGGAGATTAATCCTTTGTCAGTTGCTTCATTTGCAAATGTTTTCTCCCATTCTGAGGGTTGTCTTTTGGTCTTGGTTATGGTTTCCTTTGCTGTGCAAAAGCTTTGAAGTTTCATTAGGTCCCATTTGTTTATTTTTCTTTTTATTTCCATTACTCTAGGAGGTGGGTCAGAAAGGATCTTGCTGTGATTTATGTCATAGAGTGTTCTTCCTATGTTTTCTTCTAAGAGTTTGATAGTTTCTGGCCTTACATTTAGGTCTTTAATCCATTTTGAGCTTATTTTTGTGTATGGTGTTAGGGAGTGATCTAATCTCATACTTTTACATGTACCTGTCCAGTTTTCCCAGCACCATTTATTGAAGAGGCTGTCCTTTCTCCACTGTACATTCCTGCCTCCTTTATCAAAGATAAGGTGTCCATATGTGCGTGGGTTTATCTCTGGGCTTTCTATCCTGTTCCACTGATCTATCTTTCTGTTTTTGTGCCAGTACCATACTGTCTTGATTACTGTTGCTTTGTAATATAGTCTGAAGTCAGGGAGCCTTATTCCTCCAGCTCCTTTTTTCGTTCTCAAGATTGCTTTGGCTATTCGGGGTCTTTTGTGTTTCCATACAAATTGTGAAATTTTTTGTTCTAGTTCTGTGAAAAATGCCAGTGGTAGTTTGATAGGGATTGCATTGAATCTGTAGATTGCTTTGGGTAGTAGAGTCATTTTCACAATGTTGATTCTTCCCATCCAAGAACATGGTATGTCTCTCCATCTATTTGTATCATCTTTAATTTCTTTCATCAGTGTCTTATAATTTTCTGCATACAGGTCTTTCGTATCCTTAGGTAGGTTTATTCCTAGATATTTTACACGGGCTTTTCCATTCACGATTTCATCTCTAGTCATTTCTTTTACTTGTTAGTTTAGGGATGACTTCTCTACCTTCTGGTACATGTTTGCTGTTGACTTCAGTCAGGTCTCTTGCAAGCCTTGGTAGATTGCATGTAGAGCAGGGGAAGAACCCTAATCACTCATAAATATAACCCATGTGAAACTGAAGCACCTCACTTCCCCATCTCAAGGCTGTGTGAGTAGAGGTGGGAGAGCATCACCACCTAAGAGTACAGGCTCTGGGGCTAGCCTGTCACTCATAAATTGGGTAACCTTGGGCACATATCTTTCTGTGCCTCAGCCTTCCTCTCTGAAAACGGAAATCATAGTAATAGTACCCATTTCATGGGACTGTTGTGAGGATTGTGTTAATATATGGAAAGTACTTAGAATAGACCTGGCACATAGTAAGTCCTCGATAAATATGGCTTCATCAAAAAATTTACAGAGATCTGTCCTTAACTGTTTTGAGGCAGTGGCAATGGAAGGGTGGGGGACGCATTCACTTGTATTGCACAATACGTAACCAAATCTCTGGTATTCGGACTCTTTTGGTTACAAGTGACAGAAACTCAATTTAAATCATCCTAAGGAAAAAAGCGAAAGGAAGAATTTATACTTTTAATTGATACTTTTACTCTAGTAAACATACTAGAGCAGCTCAAGGAAAAGCTTTAGGAATCTCTGTTTCAAAAACTGGGATTTTCTTTCTCCCCTCTGTCTCTATCTCTACTCCTTATGTTTTCTCCTACTGCAGATGGCATAGGCTTTTCTGCATCACAAGGACTATGTCTGCTGACCAACCTAGCATAGCCATGTCAGCAGGAAAAATGTTCCTCCTCTATGCTGTATTAGTTAAAACAGGCCAGGATGATGTAACAAACATACCCAACTATGTGGATATGTTCACAGTATGCTTCAGGGTAGGTTCTCCAAGAAGCAGACTCTGAAAGTTTGGTGTGTAGGATGTTTATTAGAGAGTATTCTTAGATTTAAAATCTGTAGAAAAGAAGGAAATGAAGCAGGATTGGGCAAGACAGAAGCTGAGCTCAAGTCAGGCCTGGTGACAACCTTGGTCATCCCCACAGAAACCCTGGAGCTGAGGTGGCTTGTTAGTGATGCCCCGAGTTAGACTGCAGTGGCTGTACATGCACTCTTGTGTCGGTTGATCTCTGGGTGTAGGCTTCCCCCAAAGGGTATGACCTTGGGTGAGGCAACTCTCCAAGAGCTGAGGCAGTCCCTGAAGGGGCTGACCGCACTCCCTCAGTTGGGATAATAAGTCTTTCATTGAAATGGAACCTGGGTGGTGGGTTGCAGTGTCCATCATATGGTAGAAATTTACCTCTTGCTCATATTATAGTCCTGGCAGGTGTTCAGCTAGGCAAGTAGGCTCTCTTCCATGCAGTTATTCAAGAACCCAGGCTCCTTCCATCTGTGGCATCACCAAAACATAGAACCTCATTTTCATCTGTATCCAGCTGCAAGAAGATGGTAAAATGTGGAGGAGCACGTGGTGGAGGATTATATAGGCCAGGTCTAAAAGTGGCACACATCACTTCTGTTCATATTCTTTTTTTTTTTTTTTTTCGCGGTACGCGGGCCTCTCACTGTTGTGGCCTCTCCCGTTGCGGAGCACAGGCTCCGGACGCGCAGGCTCAGCGGCCGTGGCTCACGGGCCCAGCCGCTCTGCAGCATGTGGGATCTTCCCGGACCGGGACACGAACCTGCTTCCCCTGCATCGGCAGGCGGACTCTCAACCACTGCGCCACCAAGGAAGCCCTGTTCATATTCTTTTGACACAGTAACGCTAACTGCAAGGGAGTCTGCGTACCAAGAAGAAGAGGAAATGGATCTTGGTAAACAGCTATCAGTCTCTACCCTCCCCATCATTCGCTGGCTTCTGACACCAGACCTTCTCACTACATAAAACCTCCTAGAAAATGGTTGCTTCTCCCATGGGCCTCCTGCTCACCACCTGCTCCAAATCCTGATGCACATGGTTCTCTCATTACTGATTTATGTCCTCCAGATCCTCTTGGTTTACTTTTCACACTGAAGACTTTAAGTCTTCTTCGGAGTAGGTAGAATCCCTTGATAATGCTTCTTCCATAAGCCCCATTACCCTCCTCTCCTGAGAGCCTTTCCAATCTGGCAGCTCCCCAACCTTCTTTTCTTCTCCCTCCTTCTCTCAAGTTAAGTCATGGAACTCACACAGACACACACACACACACACATCCTTGTCACCGACTCCTGAAACTTGCCTTCCTCTTGACTATGCTTAAGACACCGAACTCTCATGGGTTTCCCCTTATTTTTTTTTAAATTTTTACTGTGTTCTGTCTGACTTAATGTTCAACTGCTTTCTACATCTGGTTTTAAGGGTCCAACTGGAAGGGAATCTGAGCCTTTTACACAGGTCCTAAAAGATAGGCACTGAGTAAGTTCTTCCCTCCATTTCTGCCTCCCGTCCTTCCTCCCTCTCCCTGTGGCAGAGGTAGCTCACTGACTACCAAAGGCTCACACTCTCTTTCCATTGTGTGAGTTCTTATGACTAAGCAGTGCCATGAAACTAGTTTGGGCCAATGGAATGAGGGCAGAAGTCATTTGTGTCACTTCCAGCCAAGGTAGACTGTGCCTTCCCCGTGCTCTGTTTCCTGTTTGCAGCACCCTTAGAGACAGACCACATGTTGAAGATGGCAGTGTCACAGGTCAGAAGAAGGCTGGATCCCTGGGTTACCACTCAGAGGAGAGTTGCCCAGCCAGGCACATCTGCTTCAGATTTGCATGAGTCTTTGCATAAATTGGGCTTGTTACTGGACTTGCATTTAGCCTACTCTTAATACACACTCTTTCCTTTATTTCTTAGCCCCTACTATTTGTCAAGCACTATGCTGGGTATTAAGGGTGCAAAGATAAGTAAAACATAGCTCCTGCACTCAAGGATCTCACAATTTAGGGGGAGAAATCAATGTATACTTAGATAATGATGTAACACTGCATTAAGTCCTGCATTTCCGATACGTACAGAGTATTATGGGAGAGTGGAGTAAGATATGTAAGTCAGCCTGCATGGGGATGGTAGTGGGCACGGAAAGGATGGTTAGAGGTCAGCTAGGTGACAGGTATTCCAAAAAGATGGGCATGAACAAAGGTGGAAGCCGGGAAAGCAAGTTCATGGGTATATATGTGTGGTCAGGAAAAGGGGTAAGAGGATTAAAAGAACAGGAAGTTTTCACTAGGATGTGCTATTAGTGTGATTCTAAAGGAGGAGAATTTTACTCAGCAGAGACAATTGTAACAAATTCTCAACTTTAATTAAAGCTTTACTTAAAAGTAATAGTTGTCCTGTGGGACCACAATACCTCTGACTGTCCAGGGGAAAATGTTATTGGGACTCAACCTCAAAGGTTTATTTTCACATAATCCTTAAACTCTAATGAGTGCTTGATTCCAGTGGAGCATAACTCTACTCAAAGGGAATCAAACTGCTATTTTAGAGACAGACAACTACATATGTTTTTTATTTCCTGTGTGCTTAACAAATCTGCTTTTTATGGGGTATCACCTGTTCATGCTGCTTTCCAAAGAGTTCTAGTAGCCAGTGGATGACACAAGCCTAGCTTAAGTCCTGGTTCCACTGATTGTATCACATTGAACTATATGAGATGGTCAGTATTTGACCATGTTGTACCTAAAAGATGACAGTTTCATAAGGTTCTGCCTGATATAATCATGGGTGGAGTGGAAGGTTGAATTCTCGGTCTTAATTCTTTATTCCTTGTAGTAATATTATACATTCATGTACACATTTATATATATATATATAGCACATAGTATTATGCAGTCATAGTCCAATAATAGGAGCGGTATACTTCCCCACTCCCTGGCTTAGGGTCTTGCCTTGGAGTTTGCTTTGGGCAATGGAATGTTAGCAGATGTGATGTAAGCAGAGGCTTGAAATGTGCTTGTGTAGTTGGACTTCTCTTGTGCTTCTGTATCACTAAGAGAGGTACTTGTTCCCAGGTAGCCCCTGCGCCTTCTTGCTGGGCCTAGAAGGAGGGAAGTTTTATCTTGATTCTAAAAAGGGAGCCAAGATAGGGATATTCCTTTTCTACCTCTCGTGGTTATCATCTGCATGTTGATTAAATATGGGGCAGCTGTCTTGGGACCATTACGGGAAACTGCCTTAAGAAGATAAGCCATTATACAGAGGATGGTAGAGAGGCAGTACGGGAGAAATATCTGTCATGGTAAAGTCACTGAGCTACTGAATTCACCAACCCTGAAACCACCCTGTCTCCACACTCTTGCTATATGAGATGATAAACATTCCCATTTTTTAAACCACTTTGCTTGGGTTTTCTATTCCTTGTAGTTGGTATCATCCCAACTGATCACTCAAGAATCATCAGGGCTTCCCTGGTGGCGCAGTGGTTGAGAGTCCGCCTGCCGATGCAAGGGACACGGGTTCGTGCCCCGGTCCGGGAAGATCCCACATGCCATGGAGCGGCTGGGCCCATGAGCCATGGCCAATGAGCCTGCACGTCCGGAGCCTGTGCTCCGCAATGGGAGAGGCCACAACGGTGAGAGGCCCGCGTACCGCAAAAAACAGAAAAAGAATCATCATCATGACTTTTAAGTGCTAAAGATGTTTAAGGTTGTAAAAAATCATAAGTAAAAAATTGAATAATTATCTCCACCTTACAAATGGAGGTCCTTGTTAGCCATGGTTAGAAGATGATACTTGAAAATGACCTTTGAGGGTTGGATCAAGTCTGACTTCTTTTGGCCTGAACCAGTCATTTTGGTTCATCATCAAATTCTGTCTGGTGTTATCACTTCCACTCTTTTTTAAAGTCCAGTTTCCTTAAAGGAATGAAACGGGTCTAAGGGTCTAGAAGTTGTGTATCATACATTTCGTTGGTCTAGAGCTTAACAATTGAAGCTAATTCATGATTAATGTTCACGCACAGCTTTCACCCCTCTGGTCCCCACCTTAGGGAAAAGGTAACACTGCATAGTTGAAGGAGCAGAGTATTTGGAGTTCATTAGTTCTGAATTCAAGTCTCGGCTAGGTGGAATGATCTTGTGCAAGTCACTTAATGTCTTTAAGTCTCAGTCTCATTTGTAAAACAGGGATAATTATATGGACTTTTAAGTTTGGGGAATAAAATATAAAGTATCTAATATAAAGTATAAAGTACATAATAGGTGCTCTGTAAATGATCATTGTCTTCCTCCTCCCCATCTCCCAGGGCAAAATATTTCTTTGATTATAAAGAAGACAAGCCTAAACATCATGAGTGGCTGGACTTGGAAAAGCCCATGCCTTACTGCCAAAGTCAGTAACAATCATTTTTGTAAACCAGGAACAAGACAGAGCCATCCTTCTAGAAAGCACCGTATGCTCTCAGGAAGAAAGATGGAGCAGTAACAGAAGGAGGTATTATAGCTGCCCTCACTTCTGTCCCCCAAACCATGTATTTATTTTTAATGTAAAATATATAACAACCTGGACATTTTTTAATACGGCAATTTAAAAAAGATTATTCTGCCATTCACACTCAGGTTGTATGCTTGTTTTCCCCAGAACTATTCTAAATGTCAGGACATTTAGAATTTTTCCTCAGGACATCCCTCCCAGTTAGGCTACGATTATTTTTTAGTTGTCTAGAATTTGGTAGAGTGAATGCCCTTGTGTGCGTGTGCATACACACACATACACACATACATCCTTCAAAGCTATGTGGAGGAATTCAAGCTTTGTGGACCAAAGTGAAATCTCCTGTCCTCTGTGGAATCCCTGACGCTATCTCCTGCTGGTTTCTTTATACCTTTTCTTTCATCCCCCAACACTGCCTGAAAATCAGGAATTGCCCTTGGGCTGCAGGAGCTAATGCTGTAGCCCAACAGGTTAGGCAGCTCATGATGTCATGTACAGAGTTCAAAAGCTGGGATGGGGCCTCTGGGTGGAGAATCGACTGAGGTCGAATTATCAACTTACAGACTTTTTCCAGAGGGAAAATTAAGCATAAAGAGGTAAAAATGACTGTCTAATCTCAAGCTGTCCAATGCCCATGAAAGGCAAGATGATTGTAAAGGTTTTGTAAGATCCCTCATCACACATTTATTGTGTGTCAATTACCATTACAGGCAGGAGGGATACAGAGGTGAGCAAAATCCTATCTTTAAGAAACTTACATTCTAGGGAAGAGAGACAGATAATAAATAAAGAAAATAAGTAACAGATACAGCACAAGGGCTTTGGAAAACAAATAAAGCAGAAAAGGGGCTAGGAGTAAGTATGAAGAGAATTTTGCCATTTTAAGTGGGGTAGTTTGGTAAGCCTCACCCAGGTAACATTTGGCAAAAGACTTAAGAGGGTGAGATCTAGGGGACAAGCATTCCAGGCAGAAGGAACAGCCAGTGCAAAAGCCTTGAAGTGGGAACATACCTGGAATGCACAAGAGAAAGCAAAGAGGTCTGTGAGGCTGAAGCAGAGTGAGCAAAGGGGTATCATCTGATAGAATCAGGGAGAGGATGTGGTCCTGATGTGGGGCTTGTAGCACTGTAGGAAGCACAGTGTTTTTACTCCAAGTAGAATGGGAAACTGTTGGCTGATTTTGAGCAGTAGAGTGACATGATTTGATTCACATGTTATAAAGATCCCTCTGGCTGCTGTAGTAAAAACAGATTATAAAGTGAGGAAACCATGCAAAAATCTGAGTGAGACGTGAGGGTGGCCTGGACCAGGCAGGTGGCAGTAGACGTGGAGAGAAGTAGAGACATTCTGGGTTACATTTTGAAAGAACTAACAGGATCTCTTGACAGATTGGGTAAAGGGTGAGAGAGCCATAGAGAAGTCAAATACGACTCCAAGACTTTTGGCTTGAGCACTTGGAATGACAGAGTTGCCATCAGCTGGCATTGGGAGGACTGTGGGTGGAACAGGAGTTTGGGGGGAAGAGCAGAAGCTCAGTTTGGGATGAGTTTGAGATGCCTTTAGACATCCAAGTGAGGATGTTGGGTGGGCAGCTGCTTATATGGATCTGGAGATCAAAGGTCCTGAATGCGAAGTCCCCAGCCCAGTGTCCAGATGCTCAGTAAGTGGCAGTTCCCACATCCCCAGTGTCCAGATTTGGTTCATAAATACTGCATGGAAGAGAAGACTCCCAAGCCAGTGCTGATTGTCACACTATGTGGCTTCTCTTACCTGTCCAAGCCTGGGGTTGCTTTATAATTAAAGAATGTCTTGATCCAAGGAACCAGTTTTTCTCTTCAACCTCATCTTTATAAAGAGGATGACATAATTATGGATGAAATTCCTTTTCCTGCCTTCCAAAGGAGTAGTCAGCAAAAAATTTCAACACCCTTACTCAGTGTTCTCTGTACATCTCTCTCTAGCCCTTACGCACTACCTTGTGCCAGGGGGACGATTTCCTCCCTGGATCCCTCAAAACAGCTGTCCTTCATTTTCTGCTTTCCCCCTTGCCCCAGTCAGTAGTTTTGGTTTCTTCTTTCTTGCCTTGAAATAACCTTCATCTTAGCCCTCTCCTTTCTCTACTGCTCCCCACTTTTCCTAAACCTAGGATTTAGTCATCCTTTGGGGTTCTTATTTCCACAGTCTTCTTTGTATATTGAGTCCTGATTTCCTTGGGCAAAGTGGCAAGGAATTTTAAAAAAATTCTTCTGGAATTGACTGCTGAGGGCAGAGCTGCTAGAGGAGTCTCAGATTGTCCAGTGGCCTCTGGGCATTTGAGTGGTGAAGGTGGTCCTAAGATACTGTGTTTCTGTTCCCAGGGACAGTATGTGCTCCCACCCTGCAGGTCCTTTTGGTTTGCAGATGCTGGTCACCAACCAAGAGATAGATACCATTCAACTTAGAGAAGTATTTCACCAGCATTTACTTTGGGGTGGAAAGTTTTACCAGGAGGTCAGCTCCTCTGGAGTTTCAGGCTGTGAAGATGGTCCTTGAAGTGTGGGGAAAAAACACTAGTGTAGGAGGAGTTATGAGGGGGCACATCTGGAGGCAGCAAAGCCCTCTTACCTCCTGACTTCTCCTCTCTGTGCAAATGGGGGAGGTGTTGCAGGAGCCCAAGGGCCCCATGGCTTTTCTCCCAACTTTCTTGCTTGGTACCATCTCAGAAAAGTCCTTGTTTCCAGGGTCAGCTCCAAACAGGAGGCACAGGTTGTCTCCTGAATGGCTCATTGGGTTTTACTTGACAGGTGTGTCCCATGGCAGGGACAACAGCTCAAGTGTGGCTGAGCCTTGTCAAGAGGGCTTGTCGGCTTGGTCCTCCCTTCTGTTTCAGCTGATCCTTGGCTCCGTGCTTTTGAGCATCTGGGGAAACTGGGCATGGAAGTAATCCCACACTTTGTTCAATGACTAGCAGACACACAGGCAAGACAAGCCAGGAGCCCAGCCAATTCCCTTAGGAGTGTGAGCAGAGACCACGCCAGGGGGAGGAGCAGGGAGAGGGGCCCTCAGCGCTGCCACCAATGCACCCAGCCAAGCTGGCAGCCTCAGCATCTGGCATGGGCTTCGAGTCTCTGACCCCCATCTTATTCCATCCTTCCTGAGGATTCATTAAGGGGAAGACAGAAGGCTTTTTATAGGCATCCTGGTTCAGCCTCGGTAGGGTTGCTGAGAACAAAAAATATTTCTGGAGTGGACAGATCTTTAGAAACATCCTTGCCAAAATATTTTATTTAAATCTTCATCATGAGACATATTGATGCAAGCAGGATTTCCCTAACACCTTCAGAGCTCGGAGGGGTATTGTGTGCATGAGCTGTTTGTGTGTCAAGGAGACAGGAGCACAGGGGAGGGAGGTCTTGGCTTCAGCTCTGACACTTTTAAACCGGTGGAGATCTCTGGAATCACCAAGCCAGGTCCTGTGGGGATCCTCAGACACACTCATCATTGCCATGGAAACAATAGAGATTTCTGATATAAAATAGAAGGCAATCTATGGTCATCACCCTTAAAAAGAACAAAGGTCTGGTTTTCATCTCTGCTTCTTGAGCTGGGGCCAGCCTTTCCTGTTCTATCCTTTATGGACTTTGGAATAAGGAGCTAAAGGAAAACTCCTAAATGGGAAAAAGACTTCCTCTCTGAGTCCAGACAGGAGTGAGTGAACCAGTTTCAAAGTAGCCAGTTTTAACTAGCAGCTTCACTCCAGCATGTTGCAGACCCTACATTGAACTTGATTTTAAGTGGGCCTCTGAGTTTTTCTTCCTGTTTTTCGTGTAACTGTCTGGGCTTCTAAATTATAGGGGGAACAGCCCAGGAACAGAAAAGCTGCTCTCATCTGCTTTCAGGCCTGCCGCAGATGAGAGAGAAGCTGTGAGTACCTTGAAATTTCCAGTGTGGGCTCTCAGACCTGCTGGTTGGAATAATCCTGACGAGATTTGGAGAATAGGCACAGGCACATGAGCATTTATACGCACTGAGTAGAATCTTTATCCCTTTCAGGTTCATCGGACTGTCACTGTCACTACCGATAAATCAAGTGTGTCATCCTTTCCACTATCTCAGCACCTCACGTAGAGAGCACGATGTAATGGAAGGACCCCTGCAGCTGGGGTCAATCATGGGTTCTGTTCTCAGTTCTGCCTCTGTGAGCTGTGTGACCATGCATGAGTCTGTTACCTTCTCTGGGCTTTACTTTATTCATCATTAAATTGTGTATATTTGGGGGGTTACTAGATTATTCTTTTTTCTTTTTTTAATCGTGGTAAAAAACACAACATAAAATTTACCATCTGAACCGTTTTTAAGTGTACAGTTCAGTTGGGTTAAGTATATTCGCATTTTTGTGAAACAGATCTCCAGAACTTCTTCATCTTGAAAACTGAACTCTATACGATTGAACAGCAACTCCCCTTTCCCCACTCCTCCCAGCCCCTGGTAACCACCATTCTACTTTCTGTTCTGTGAATCTGACTATTTTAGATACCTCATATAAGTGGGATCATACGATATCTATTGTTTTTTGTGACTGTCTATTTCATTTAAATTAATGCCTTCAAGGTTCATCCATGTTGTGGCATATGTCAGAATTTCCTTTTCTTTTAAAGGCTGAATTATATTCCTTTGTATGCAGATATCATATTTTGTTTATCCATTCATCTGTTGACAGACATTTGGGTTGTTTCCACCTCTTGGCTATTGTGAATTATGCCGCTATGAACATTGGTGTTCAAGTGACTGTTCAAGCCCCTGCTTTCTTTTGGAAATATATATATATATATATATATATATATATTTATATATATGTAATTTCTGGGTAATATATAAAAGTATATATGTAATATAAATATATATATATTTATATATATGTAATTGCATATATATATGTAATTTCTGGGTCACATGTTCTATTTTTAATTTTTTGAGGAACTGTCATAATGTTTTCTAAGGTGGCCACTCATTTTACATTCCCACTAGCTGAGCACAAGGGTTCCAGTTTATCTACATCCTCATTAACACTTGCTATTTTCTGTTTTTTTGATAGTTGACATTTTAGTGGGTGTGAGGTGTTAACGCATTGTGGTCTTGATTTGCATTTCTCTGATGATTAATGATGTTGAGCATCTTTTCATGGGCTTATTGTCCATTTGTGTATCCTCTTTGGAAAAATGTCTATCCAAGTCCTTTGCCCATTTTTTTTTTTTTTTTGCAGTACACGGGCCTCTCACTGTTGTGGCCTCTCCCGTTGCGGAGCACAGGCTCCGGACGCACAGGCCCAGCGGCCATGGCTCACGGGCCCAGCCGCTCTGTGGCATGTGGGATCTTCGCGGACCGGGAAACGAACCCGTGTTCCCTGCATCGGCAGGCGGCCGCTCAACCACTGCGCCACCAGGGAAGCCCTCCTTTGCCCACTTTTTAATCTGGTTATTTGATTTTTGTTGTTGTTGAGTTGTATATTAGATATAACGATTGACTGTCTTTAACATTTATAACTCTACATTCTTACTGTCTTCAACCAACTTTTTCATTCTCTTTCCTTCCTTTAAAGGGACAGATAATGGTTAATTGTCATATCATATGTTTGTAAGAAATTGAATCCATCAGTGACTGACAGATTTTTTTTTTTTTGCATACTTGGATTTTTTGCTGAATGTAAGTGACAGGAAGTGAAGGTGCATTGTTCAAGGTTTGATATAGCTAGATGTCCTTCGTGAAAGGGAAACTGTGGCATGGGAATCTTTTTCCTTCTGAAGGAAATGCTTCTTCAGGACTGACTATAAACTGATCAATTTTCTAAGTATTTTACATACATTAACACATTTAATCCTCACAGCAACAACAAATTTATGAGGTAAATACCAGTATCATCCTCATTTTACAATGATGAAACTGAAACACAGAGAGAACAAGTAACTCACCTAAGGTCACACAGCTAGTAAGTTGAGGTCAGAGGTCTCTCTGCCTCCTGTCCCTCTCATCCTTAGCTGCTGCCTTGAATACAGACCTCTTTAGTCTTTGTTCTATTATACAGTATCATCCCCCGATGCTTTGTTGTCTTTATCCCCTGCCTCTCTCCCTCAACTTTCCAGCCATGCCCTCTGGAACCCTATTCAATGATAAACAGAGTCCCTGTATCCTTAACATTTCTACGAAATGTTTCCCCTAGGACTTCCCTGGTGGCGCAGTGGTTAAGAACCCACCTGCCAATGCAAGGGACATGGGCTCCATCCCTGGTCTGGGAAGATCCCACATGCCATGGAGCAATTAACCCCATGCACCACAACTACTGAGCCTGTGCTCTAGAGTCCGCGAGCCACAACTACTGAAGCCTGCACACCTAGAGCCCACGCTCCGCAACAAGTGAAGCCACTGCAATGAGAAGCCTGCACACCACAACGAAGAGTAGCCCCCTGCTCAACGCAGCTAAAGCCCGTGCCCAGCAACAAAAACCCAACACAGCCCCCCTCAAAAAAAATGTTTCTGATATTTTCTGTTGTCAGCTGAGGCCCAAGTCTCTCCGGAGGTTCCTGCTTTTCTTTAATCCTTTTCAAGGGAAGGGGGCTCACTTTTACCTACCTTCTGCCCCTCAGGCTGGGAGTTGGGAATTAGTGTCTCCTTTGCTCTCCAAAGCTGTTGCCAGGCTGCAGTTCCACCCCTCTTGCAGAAAATTCCCTTTGGCTTCGAGGCTCACCTCTCATCCCCATATCATCCCTGTCATGTGTCAATCTGCTGATCGGTCTCTGTGTTCACAGAGGATTTTGGCAGCTGGCCCATGACCTCTCTGTCCCCCAGCTTCTGCCAACTGCCAACTCCAGTGTCCAAAAGATGACCCTCCTGAACCCACTGGCTCCTCTGATCTTTAGCTTCAAACCCAGTGTTTTCCACTTGGCCTCTACTTCACCATGCTGGTCTTTCAGCAGCCCTACCCTGCTGTGTCATCACTCAGGATGGCCCTATCCCGAAATCTCAAACTCCAATGTCCTTCTAGCTCATCATTCCCTCACCCCTATTAGTTAGTTCATGAAGGTGTTTAGAGCCTGGACCATCATGTCCACCCAGTCTATATCCCCTTCCTCACTTAATCCTGACCCTAGGGTGATCATCTGAGCCGTTTTCTTATTAACAGCTTCAGCAGCATTAGTCCCCATCTCTGCCTTCTTTCCTCCTGTTTTGGAGAATGAAGCATCTCTCATTCCTTCAAATTTAATACTTCAACCTGTGTCCCCTGCCACTTCTCTGGGGTCCTGCTCTGTCAATCATTCCCTCTCTGCCATGCATCTTCACCCTCTTCCTTTTCCCTGTGAACATGCTCAACTCTCTCCATTCTCCATCCTTCCCCTGACCCTGCATCCCTACCCCAGCTTCTGTTCAATCTCACTCCTTCCCCTTCTCTAAATTTCTGGAAAGAGAGTCCCTACTTACTCATCTCCTTTTCAACTCTCTGTTCATCACAATTTGACTTCTGTTCACAGGGTATTTGGGTACATGTGAGACTGGGTTAGAAATCTTAAGTAGTGAATGGCTGATTACTTCCATTGACTTGATGGAGGGCAAGGCCACACTGATGCAAGACAAGGTGACAGGCAAACCCGAGGAGCATGGGAACATCTGTGTGCCTGTCGGAGGGGGAAAGAGAGTAGAAAAGGGCTATGACGTGCCGCTCTGTGCATCTTAATTGAGGGTTCACTTGCACAGTGCTTGGAACATAGAGGATATTCAGTAAAGGAGCCTCCCCTCTTGTCCCCTGTCTTTGGAACTCAGTTATCTTTGTACAGCGTGGGGCTGGACCAAATGACCATCAGACACCTTCTAGCTCTGTCTTCATACAACAGAACTTCTCCTAGCAATGTCTTGAGTTTGTAACCGCCTTGGAGACAAGCCTTTCAAAAACGGCTTACGAAAAGATCTCTGTTCTTTCCACAGAGCATTCTAAACAAATATCAACAAAAAATGTTTTTAAGAGACATTGAAACTCATTGCCTAATCACCTATTACCTCATCATGCTTCTTCTTGAGTAATCTAAACCAATGTGTGTGTGGTGACAGTGGTGTTATGAGGATTAAAGCTGTGATGTGATTTCCATCCAAGTTAGTATATATGCATTTCAAAGGGATTTTTAGGGTCTAGCACATAAACCTTAAGGAGAAACTATGACTCAGTTAAATTTTGGGCTAAATAAAGAAAGGCTGATGGTTTTTAGACAGATGGGGGCTTTTGTGGACAGAGCTGGACAAAGAGTATGAAAAGAATGCAGAATTCAATCAGGCAGTAAAGAGATTGGTTGAATCCATCCTAGACTAGGGGTTGCTGAATTCCATCTACCCAAATTAAGCTTCTCTAAAAAGGGCCAGTATGTTTGCTATTTCAAGAGAATGTAGCATACTCGTATCCTCAAAGCCTGTCACTGTGATCTCAATATAAAACGGGTAACATTTTAATCTTGAGATTCTGAGTTGAAAGGTATATGAGATGTTGATTGAGTTTGTAAACAGAACTGGAATATTTGAGAACTCAATTTATTACATATATATATTAATTAATGTATTATTTATTTTTGGCTGTGTTGGGTCTTTGTTGCTGCACTCTGGCTTTCTCTAGTTGCGGAGAGCGGGGATTACTCTTTGTTGCGGTGTGCGGGCTTCTCATTGCAGAGGCTTCTCTTATTATGGAGCACGGGTTCTAGGTGCGCAGGCTTCAGTAGCTGTGGCTCGCAGGCTCTAGAGCGCAGGCTCAGTAGTTGTGGCGCACGGGCTTAGTTGCTCCGCGGCATGGGGGATCTTCCCAGAACAGGGCTCGAACCCGTGTCCCCTGCCTTGACAGGCAGATTCTTAACCACTGTGCCACCAGGGAAGACCTCAATTTATTATATTTTTAAGTTTATTTGATTAGAGTTGCAACAAGAGAGCTTTAAATGCTAGGGAAGCTTTTTTTTGTTACGGTCATAAATTTGTCCTGTAAGACAGTGGAGGCACGTAAAAATTAGTTTGAGTATATTACACTTATAAATGCAGTTTAAAATTAAGACTATTTAATTGATGAAGTTTATAGATAGAACTGATTATCTAAGCAGTTTAGTCTGTCAACAAGAGTTTCTGGAAACTTGTCAGAGAAAATTTAAAAGTGATTTTCTTATTTTACTAGTTTTATAGAGTCGTAGTTTGGACTGAAAGTAATGAAAACCAGGTTTTTACATTTGTAATTTGGGAACTTGAATATTAATTTAGAGTAAAGTAACTGAAAACCCTTTCTGTGGAAAAGGTCCCCATTAGGAATAGGATAAGCCAAGACAGGAAGGATGAAAAGGTATGGAGTATATGGACAAGGAGAGCTGTTTGGGGCGCAAGAAAATGGGTACCTCAGGGATGTAATGGCAGATATAATGGGGAATACTGGAGTGTACTAAGGCTTGTGGCCTGAAATATTTTCTCTTAATGTGAATACTTTTTAAAAATTTATTTTATTTTATTTTTTTAGCCATGCCACATGGCATGTAGGATCTTAACTCCCTGACCAGGCATCCAATCCGCACCCCCTGCATTGGAAGCACAGAGTCTTAACCACTGGACCGCCAGGGAAGTCCCAATAATGTGAGTACTTTTAAGAATGCTCCAGTTCTAATTTTTATCTTTGTATGCCCTTTTTTGACATGATATTTGATATTTAACAGATTAAGATTAAATCAGAAGAAGGTAACACTCAAAATTGGATGACACATTAACTCCATGGGGAGTATTGATTGGTTTCTCAGTAGTTCACATACAATATTACCTCACTATTAAATGATTTTCTTATTTTGACTCTTCTAGAAATTGGGGTCCAAAAAGAGGTAAAGAAGAAGTGAGCAAAAGGTTTTAAGTAACAGCTGATAAAGTAGAATTCGTACTCATTTCTGGCTCTCCCAACTGACTTGGACCAAATGGTGAGGGAGCAGAAGCAATTGTCCTTGAGATGCTCCAGGTTTCCCATTCTCTTTCCCCACGTAAAGTTATGCTTTTGTCTTCTCCACTCATCAGATTCCATTCTCAGGGAGAATTGGCCTATTGGTTGATATTTTAATGTGAATTTAAGATCAAGACGTAGTTTTTCTCTAAGTCTTGTCTTTAGTCATAGAATGAAAGAAAGGCTACAACAAGGTCATCACTGTTGGGTGAATTAAGTGACCACCACCTTCACTGAGAGCACCTTAAGGGAGGGTGAGGTACATGTAGGAGAGCACATAATGTTCATCTCTGCAGAGGGATTTTTGTAAGAGAAGGGGGGGTCTGGTAATAATTATTCTGGGACTGTCCTGGTAGATGGGATAGATGGTGGTCCTATGTACAGGCCAGTAGTTCCTAAACCTGGCTAGCCATCATAATTACTTGAAGAGCTGTTTTTAAAACATTCTAGGCCTGGCATTCCTCATTCAGATTCTTATTCAGTTACTCTGAGGTGCGTTTGTGGTCAGCCCTGGGGAGGGACAGCTATTATAAAACCGGTGATGAGTTTAATATCCTATAACAGTTACTTAAAGAAGTGGGTGTATACTCCATTGCTTTCTTTTTTTTTTTTTTAAATCTTTATTGGAGTATAATTGCTTTACAATGTTGTGTTAGCTTCTGCTGTACAACAAAGTGAATCAGCTATTATGTATACATATATCCCTATATCTCCTCCCTCTTGCATCTCCCTCCCACCCTCCCTATCCCACCCCTCTAGGTGGTCACAAAGCACCAAGCTGATCTCCCTGTGCTATGTGGCTGCTTCCCACTAGCTATTTTACATTTGGTAGTGTATATATGTCCATGCCGCTCTCACTTCATCGCAGCTTACCCTTCCCCCTCCCCGTGTCCTCAAGTCCATTCTCTACGTCTGCATCTTTATTTCTGTCCTGTCCCTAGGTTCTTCAGAACCCTTTTTTTAGATTCTATATATATGTGTTAGCATATGGTATTTGTTTTTCTCTTTCTGACTTACTTCACTCTGTATGACAGACTCTAGGTCCATCCACCTCACTACAAATAACTCAGTTTTGTTTCTTTTTATGGCTGAGTAACATTCCACTGTATATTTGTGCCACAGCTTCTTTATCCATTCATCTGTCGATGGACACTTAGGTAGCTTCCATGTCCTGGCTATTGTAGATAGTGTTATAACAGCACAGTTACAATTTGGGGGCACAGATTTCCTCCACTCTTACTCATAAGCAAGCAGAAGCCCGAACTATTATAGATTCTGATGATCTCTAAGGTGTTTCTGTCTTGCCTTTTCTCTCTCTTTATGTCTGTTTCTCTGATCTTTCTCTTTTCCCCCTTGTGTTTTTCTATAACACACTTATACGCTGCCTGAGGCTCTTTTCACTGGCTCTCTGCTCATATTGTTTTTCTATTCTTCAAAATAAATAAAGCTGAATATATCCCTATTATTTATCCAGAAAAAGGGGCTAAAAATAGGGCTAATAATCTTATCTCCCCCTCTGAGATGAAGTGATAGGACTACTTACTATACACCAGACCCAAGACTGGCAGTTTTACATATATAGCACTTCATTTCATCCTCAGCACAACCGTGGAAGACAGGAGCTATATTCAAAAAAGTTAACTCTATTGCCCAAACTGACTCTGCCCAGGAATGACTAATTTTAGTTTCTTCATCACCAGCAAACAATGATTGAGCACCTAGCACAGGAGGGGTTCCTAGCACAGGAGACCCGCCTAAGCTGTTCTGAGCTTGCTAATTAGATCATACTGCTCTCTCCTTGGTACACTGTGTCTTGTGGTATTGATTAAAACCAACACATTAAAAATAAAACTTGACGTAGAGAATGGACTTGAAGACACGGGGAGGGGGAAGGGTAAGCTGGGACGAAGTGAGAGAGTGGCATGGTCATATATATACTACCAAATGTAAAATAGATAGCTAGTGGGAAGCAGCTGCATAGCACAGGGAGATCAGCTCGGTGCTTTGTGACCACCTAGAGGGGTGGGATAGGGAGGGTGGGAGGGAGACACAAGAGGGAAGAGATATGGGGATATATGCATAGCTGATTCACTTTGTTACACAGCAGAAACTAACACACCATTGTAAAGCAATTAAACTCCAGTAAAGATGTTAAAAAATAAATAAATAAAACTTGAAAATTTAACTCTTTGCTTAGCTTTTAAAAATCATTATTAATATCATATTCCCTTCAATTCTACAAATGCTACAATTTGAAAAATTAAAAAAAAACATACACACACAAAGGAAAATCTAAACATCACCAATAATTCTATTAATCAGAGGAAATTACTGTTAACTTTTTTGTGTATCACGACCTGCGTTTTGCTAAATACATGTGCACACACATTTATAGCATCCTTATACTTTAAAAATACAAATTTGATCATGCTAGGTTTTATGTATAATTTTATACTTTTCCACAGTGATTGTAGCATGTACAATGGCTGTATAAACCAGGATTCCATTATTTAACTGAGCATAATTTATCTATTTATCCTATCCCTGATTGTTGCTTACTCAAGTTGTTTCCATTTCCACTTTTTTTTTTTTTAACATCTTTATTGGGGTATAATTGCTTTACAATGGTGTGTTAGTTTCTGCCCCATAACAAAGTGAATCAGTTATACATATATCCCCATATCTCTTCCCTCTTGTGTCTCCCTCCCATCCTCCCTATCCCACCCCTCTAGGTGGTCACAAAGCACCGAGCTGATCTCCCTGTGCTATGCAGCTGCTTCCCACTAGCTATCTATTTTACATTTGGTAGTTGGACTTCCCTGGCGGTCCAGTGGTTAACACTCCACGCTTCCACTGCAGGGGGCACAGGTTCGATCCCTGGTTGGGAAAGATCCTGCATGCCAGACAGTGTGACCAAAAAAACCCCAAAAACCAACAGGCTGTGTTATCTAGCCCAGCAGTTCTTTAAATATTAAGACTACAGGCAGATAGCTTTAAAGATTTGAGAAGTCAGAATATATATAATCATGATCCCATCATAAGAAATCTCCTGGGTGATGACCTGTATCCGACTGGGGAAACAGCAGCAAAAGCACTGATACTGAGCACTGATTACACTTAAATGTAGGTCTAAGACTTAAATACAGATGGGGGAAAAAGTGGAAGAATAACATGTAAATATTAAAAATTCTGATAAATTAGAAATAACACAACTAAAAGCAATGGAGAAGAGAAAGGGAAGATAAGACCATTGACTGGCACGTAGGTAATGCATAATATAAGTGGGAGTCAAAAGATACCAGATAAAAGTCTAAAGCAATTGTAGAAGTCCATGTAAGGAAAAATGGGATTATGACCATTAAAAAACAAAATATTAATATGAAGGTAACCATCACAATAAAAATATAAACTTTCTTAAATTTCAAAATATATAACAATGATAAAAAAGGGAAAATAGTTTCTTATATTTGCAAAAATAAATATGTTAAGGATAATCTACAAGCTCATAAAAATAGCCACCTAGGAGGGTTACAGATGATAAGGGTAGAAAGGATAGGAATGGAAGTGAGATTTCTCTGAGTTTACCTTTTTATACAGTTTTGACTTTTGAACCATGTAAAAATTATGCATATTGAAAAAATAAATCCTTTAAGTCCAAAGAATAAAAAAAGGCAAACATTAAAATTGAGTGTAAACAGAAACAAATGAACCTAATTGTATATCAAATTGTACATCAAGGGAGTTCCCTGATGGTCTAGTGGTTAGGATTTGGTGCTTTCACTGCCTTGTCCCGGGTTCAATCCCTGGTTGGAGAACTGAGATCCCACGATCTGTGCAGCACAGCCCAAAACGTAAGAATAATAATGATAAAAGTGTACATCAGATATAAGTACATAGAAAATGGAATTAATTCAAGTACATGTTTAATATACCTTCATATAGTATATTCTATGAACAGAAAGAACTTTAAATAAATATTTTATTTTACTTAGTTTTTATTTATGTAGTAAGTAATACTGAGATTATTTTGTGTGTGTTGAAGCATATAGCAAATGAGAAAATATCTTAACCGTTTTGGAAACTAGAGTTCTCACTCTGGGAGAAGATAAAAATATGAAATGAGGAAAGGGAGGAAGATTTCTATGATATTGGATTTGAATTGGAGGTATTAGTCTGAACTCATGATTTCTTGAAAAATTATACTTCTTGGCTCTTTGCATTGAAAGTGTCTAGAAATAGTGACATCCCATTAGCAATGAGCACAACTAGAAACCAGATACTGGTTTTTAAATATCATTTTGCATTTAGAAGAACCAGGGTTCCTTGGAGAAATAGCTGATTCTAGGTCTGAGACAGAAGAAGTACAAGGTGAGCCTAGAACCACTTGTGCCACAAAGTAAGGAAGTACTCAAAGATCAATGGGACAATGTCAAAATTATGCAGAAACCAGACTATAGGGGCTCCCACTGGACAAATCTGGGACAATTTCAGCATCTAAAAGAATAATGGTGGTGATGGGGGGAAAGAATACAAAAGAATGCCAGCTAATAAATGTAGAAAGAAGGAGAGAAATAGAAAATTACCAGACATGATAACACTGCAATGCATATACCTTAACAGAATTCTGGATTAAAAAAATATATATTATAAAGATCATTCTGGGGAAACCTGGGAAAATTTTTCTTGAATTCTGTATTAAATGATATTGCAACAATGTTAAATGTATTGAATGCAGTAATTTTGGCTATGAGGAGGATGTCCTTGTTAGGAGACACAGGCTCAAGTGTGTAACAGTGAAGTATCATAATGTCTGTAATCTAATTGGAATGAAACAGCAAAAAATAAGTACGTAGAAGAGAGTGATAAAGCAAATGTGGCAAAATGTTAGCAACTGGTGAATCTAAGTGAGCATGTATGGGTGTTCATAACTTTGTAACTTTGACATTTTTCAAAATAAGAAGCAAGGTGATAGGTGAAAATTGCTTTATTATAGAAGAAACAGATCTAATAAAACAATGTTATTATGCAATTACAACATCACCATTTTAAAATCTCTAATGAAATAGTGGATCTAGGCAGTGATCACCAATCACTACTAAAACCATTAGGTGAAAAGTTGATGAGAAAGTATAAATTTGGGAGATTAGGCTAAGAGAATTTGAATCCACTAAGCAATGTAAATATCACTAAAAGTGGGGTAAACAGGCTCTGTGTGCATTTGCTGTGATACAATATGAAGTGTACAGAGCCACCTATAAAACATTCTTGCCAAAAAAGAAAAAGAAAAAAAAGAAAGGATCTGAATTCAACCAAGACTCTAGCTCTGACTTCCAGTTTTGAGGAGATAGAGGAACATAATAAATGATACAATCAGCCAAGTCCAGAATATAAGAAATTCTACAGGACAAAATAACCTGATTTTTTCAACAAATAAATGAATAATACAAAGTGAAGAAATTGTTATAGATTATAGAGAATAGAAATAACAACTAAATCCACTATATAGAACTTGTTTGATGCAGATTTGAACAAACTGTTAAAGATATTTTGGAATTATATATGAATGGGCATCAGATGATATTAACAAATTATTGCTAACTTGGATAGGTGAAAGAATGATATGAGGGTAATGTTAATTTTTAAAATCCTTATATTTTAGATATTCAGACAGATATATTTAAGAGTCAAATGCCAGGGATTTGCTTTAAAAGATTTCAATGACAACAGCAACAACAAAGAATGGTAGGGATAAATGAGACAAGAACTGGGCAAAATGTTGATAATCAATAAAGCTGGGTGGTGGATGTATGGTGGTTCGTTATTCTTTCTACTTTTGTGTATATTTGAAAATTACATTATAAAAGTTTTTAAGCTATAACGGAGTTTGAAGTACATGTATCTTTGTACACCTTTTTGATTATTTATTAAATTCTGAAAGTAGAATTTTGAGGCCAAAGAGTATGCATGTTTTGAAAACTTTTGATATCTATTGCCTAATTGAAAAAAAAGGGCTGTCTTTTAACCAAAATTATATAGTAGTTTCTTCAGAAATATGTGATTCCTCTAAAGGAAACTCAATCATCAATGAGCACATGAGAGTGAGTTTTGTTTTTTTGTTTTGTTATTTGCCAAGGGAAAACTGTCTGTGTCTCTTGTGATGACTGTCCCTATCTTTATAGAATTATTCCTCATTACTGCCTTATGGATGCTGAACTGGTGGCAAGTCTGAGTAGGTGCTTTCACCAAATAATGCTTCTGTTCAGATTTGGAGTAAGAAGCAGAGTTGGCTCTCCTTAATCTGCTTTTTTTAGTTAAGAGAATTTAAGTTTTTGTTTCTTAAACCATACAGATCAGGAAGATTTCATTCTACAATGTGGGAATCATTGAACTGTGACTCATTTCTGAAGGGAATCGGAGAAGACTCAACACAGGTGGAAGTTACGGCTGGGGAAAAACAGAAGGATCAAAAAGCCGTTAAGAGGGTGAAAAGGGGGCTTCCCTGGTGGCGCAGTGGTTGAGAGTCCGCCTGCTGATGCAGGGGACGCGGGTTCGTGCCCCGGTCTGGGAGGATCCCGCGTGCCGCGGAGCGGCTGGGCCCGTGAGCCATGGCTGCTGGGCCTGCGCGTCCGGAGCCTGTGCTCCGCAACGGGAGAGGCCACAACAGTGAGAGGCCCACATACCACAAAAAAAAAAAAAAAAAAAAAAAAAAAAAAAAAAAAAAAAAAGAGGGTGAAAAGGACTTAATGGGAGAGGGCCTCTAGGTGTCTTAGACAAAGTATGATAGAACTCTAAGAAATAGGGAAAGGGATAAAAAGCAGCTCTTCTTGGTTCCTATGTGTCAATGATTTGCCAACTTTGGCCAACACAAGAGATATCTTAGTTGCAAGAGGGAAAAACAGAAAATTCTGAACAATTTCCCTGCCTACTCCACTACTGTCCATCTCCACCTGCCCCTCACCTACCAGTACTGCTCTTCCATCTAAGATTGAAACTGGGGGTTTTGGAAAAGTGTCACCAGAATTTGTTCAGGCACTGTTTTTCGGTAAGAATGTCAAAACGACTGTCAACATGCTCTTCTTCTTAACAGCCATAGGGTACAAAGTGAGAAAAACACATGCATATTGGGAAACAGTTTTGTCCCCAAACTGAAGTACAAAAGTTCGTGTGAATACTCACTGTTAAATGTGATTTTGAAAGGCAGTTTCTACCTTGCAGATGCATTGTTTTATGTAGACTCCAAACTGTATGGAGAAACTTTGTGGCATAAGGGGGTTGTGGATACCCCCGAATATTCCCACCTGTCATTTGAGCTGGTGTTGCCTCATTGTACTAGAGGTTAGTTCCTGTCTCATAGTTCCTTCTGGGGGGGAATCTCGATTAAAAGGAGACCTGTGATCTGGCAGTGGAGTCTTCATAGGAGCTTTAATGCCCCTGCAGATCAGAGGTCAGAATGGTAAGGAAATCAGCCTCCAGTAACCCCAATCTCGAACCCTCCAAAATATCTGGCAGCATGCAGAGGCCTTGGTGCCCTCTCTTCACCTGAGATTCCCCTAAGGCCTGGCTTTCTTGGAATTGTCAGAGCACAAGATATTGTCATTATTTGCCTCAATAGGAAACTCAGGGACAAATTTATTTGGATTCAAGATTTTGGTTGAAATGAATTAAAACCAGTTAAAGCCAACTTCCATAAAATTTAAAAGAAGAAGAACGGAAGGAGCAAGGAAGGGAGGGAGGGAAGTAGGAAGCCATGTTATAAAGACACAGGGACTTCTCACAGAGATCAAGGGCATATTTACACCTGAGCATCAGGAAGGAATTGAGATCCAGGAATTTGAAAGCCAGGAAACTCAATCTTTTTCTCTCATCTACTTCATTGTTTTTCAGTAGACCGTTCTTCTGAGTTCCCATGTTACAAGTACAGCCACCCAGTCTTACGGGCTCAGCTTTAATCATCTGTTAACTTCTGGTCAATCTTACGAAGTCAGCTTGAATCACACGTTAACTTCTGGCCCAATCATTGATGGCCAGAAAGGAGGGTACATATTGCAAATATGGCCACCATGCCCAGTGCCCTGGTAGTAAGCAGGGCAGAAGTACTAAAAAGTTATCTACTCATCTTGTGCACTGTTATAATCTGGATGTGCTTACCCACCATTCTAGACCATCCTTTTTCATTTGCCAACTATGTATTAAGTACCTATGATGGGCATGGTAATGAGTTAGTTGCCACGAAAACACAAAGAAGAGTCAGACATGTCCCATCAACTTGGGAAAACAGGACACTTAGAAATTAAACTAGAAATTTAAACTTTAAAAAACTAATAATTTAACAATATTAAATAAGATATACATATAGAGATTAAATTAGAAATAATAAAAATTATATTAATATATTTATATAATATATTGTATTACTATTGATCTATAGAGTTAATGAAATAATATATTAATTATATTAGTAAAATTAATATTAATAAAATTAAAATAGAAATTAAGTTGCATTCCAAGGCATTCATCAGAAATGGCCATAGTATAAAACTAACACAGGTCAGTTTGCAGAGGCTGTAATCAGAGGATCACAGCATATCTTAGAAGTCATCTGCATAATTTTCCTTTCAATTGAGGAATCTCTTCTGAAATACTGGTGGCAGACACTGGGTCTGCCAGCCTCTGCTCTAATACATTCAGAATGCTTTGTGAGGCAGAGAGCCCTTTGCATTGTTGCACAATGTTAATTATTAGATTGTTCTTCCTTATAATAAAACAAAATAAGCCTCCTTATAATTGATTCTACCTCTGCACAAACTTTACACATACCAGCTTAGTCAATATTTGAAGGTTTATGATGGCTTCCCCAACTCTCCTACCCCAAAGAGTTGACTATATTCCACCCCAAATCTTCCCAAGTTCTTCAATGGCTATTTATAAGTCCTATTTTGATTCTTCCTGAACCTCATTCCCCTTATCTGAGTATTTTATCTATATCCTTCTTAAATTAGGGAGCCAGACCTCTATACTATATAGAGTTTAACCTAGGCAGACTATAGAGTAAATCCAATGAGATATTTCCATGGTGGTGCATAAGGAAGTAGGATGGCTTTTGGAGATGGAGGATCTGAGGCTTCCAGAAAATAAGGTTTTTTTAAGAAAATCAGACTTCTGCCCAAATGATAGCTAATCCTGTGCTCGCTCATGAAATGTTCATAGACAACCTGCATTCAAATTAATTGAGATTATGTGTTAAAAATGAAGAATGAGGGCTCCTACCCTAGACTATGAAATCGGAACTTCTGGATGTGGAGTCTGGGAATCTACATTTTTACTAATCTCTCCTGATATTTCTTACATACACGAAATTTCAGAACCATCAATATGGTGGTTAGGAATACAGGATTTTCCAACATCTAGCTGTGTGACTGTGGGCAATTTACCTGACTTCTTTGAGCTTCAGTTTCCTCATCTATAAAATGAGGATAATAACTCCTTAGAGGCTGATTTATTAAAATAATAATATATGTGTTGCAGACACTGCTGCTTTTCTACCTGATTGCCATTTTCCAGCCCATCCTCCTCTTCTTTGGCCATGGAGCCCAGTTGTGTTTGAGTAGGGTGTACTCCATGTGTTCAAGAAAGGTGAGCCAGAGGTGATTGTGATTGGTCTAAGATGATATTGGCAGTTTCATTCCCCTTGTCATTGACTGGTTTCATTTTCTGTAAGTGATTTGATCCCAGACAATGAGATGTGAGGGAAATCTGTAGAGACCTTCTGGGATAGGTCTATTTCTATTTTCCCATCCAATAGAAAGAGACATGTGGAGGTGTAGTTTTCTAGATGTTGAGATTTGTGTGTGGCACCTGGAATCACTTCAGCCATTGTGCAACCACAAGAGGAGATGTTGCCCACGTGCCAAGAATGGCAGTGTAGGAGGATGGAGCCTCCAGGATGTCGTTTTGCTGCTCAGTCAGTCAACCCTGGAATCAGTCGTTCCTCACCAATGGTTATGAGATAGGAAAGCCCTACTGCTTAAGCCCGTTTTAGTTAGGTACTCTCACAGCCGCAAGCATTCTGATGGACATGGCAAGTAATGCCGTTAGCATAGTGCCTAACACATAATATTTACACACTAAAAGGCATCTATCATTATCATCATCATCATCATTATTATTAACAGAAATGCTAGATGTCTTATCTATTAAATGTAGAGCAGGGATTATAGTGCCAATCCTATTACAAGACATATATACTCAAAAATATCTACTGAAAGTTTGCATTAATTCTCCTTGGTTTCCATTCTTTGTTTCAGCTAGTGAAATAATGGTGGTTCTATTATATGATGTATATCAGCTCTCCTTCCTAGCCTTGAGTTTGTCACAAATTTGGCAAATTTTTCAGCCTTTAAAATTTTCACTTAAATTTGGCCTCCCTTGAAAGATGGTTATGAGTTGAATAGGAGAGACAGGTTTCCATATTGGTGGTAGGAGCACACTACGACTGAGAATTGTTCAGGGAACAAGCCTAGTTTCATGATTTGTCATGGGTGGTCCCAAGTTAAGCACTGTAAAGGCATTTGGAGGGCAGCTTGTAGAGGGCAAGGATTTGGGAATTTGTCCCATAAATCCCTGGAGGTTTTTGTCTGGTGAGGCATCTGGGACAGTTAGCTGAAGTTAGGTGCCCTGCCAAGGTCATTCAATGGTGGTGTGAACAAAGAGGGATTAGAATTCACAGTCACAGTGCCTGGAATTCCTGTGCGTGACTGGACTCAGCTACGTGATGTTTCTTGGGGTCAACAGCAATTACTGTGGCAACAGTATCTCTGGAGAACAAGGGGAGGGACAATGGTGGAATCAGACTCATTGACTCATAGAATGGTACAACTGGAAGAAATCTCAGGAACTGTCTGGTCCAACACTCTCATTTTATAGAGGAGGAAGTTGACATCCATAGAGGTCGAGTGATGTTTCCAAGGTTACATGGCCAACAAGTGGCAGAGCAGAGATGAGGACTTTGGTCTTATGATGCTTGGCTTTCTGCTTTTTCCGTGTATCATTTCTGCTGAACTTATTTAAAAACACTCTAGAGTTTCATGACATGAGGACTACAAGCACGTGGCAACATTGTAAACAGACTGCATTCTCTTATTAGAGCCATTGCTTAATTTTAATTTATTTTACTGTCTAGTTTTATCAGAACTTCCTGTATTTCTTTTGAATTCCTAGCAGATGTACTAGGCAAGTACTTACTTTCATGACTGGTTTATCAAGCCATATTTGAGAAGTATGTCCATAATGTAGAGGTGACTCTTTTGTGGCTCTAGAATCTAGTGTTGTTACTTTATATTCAAATAACAGGTATGAAAATTGGGGAACTATTCCTTATGACTGAACTATCATTATGGAGCACCAATTATGTGTTAAGAATTGATTTTTTTTAAGAAATGGCCTTTGATTTATTAATTAACTTATTTATTTTTGGCTGCGTTGGGTCTTCATTGATGAGTGCGGGCTTTCTCTAGTTGCGGCGAGCAGGGGCTACCTACTCTTTGTTGCGGTGCCCAGGCTTTTCATTGCAGTGGTTTCTCTTGTTGAGGAGCACGGGCTCTAGGCACACGGGCTTCAGTAGTTGTGGCATGTGGACTCAGTAGTTGTGGCTCGTAGGCTCTAGAGTGCAGGCTCAGTAGTTGTGGTGCATGGGTTTAGTTGCTCCGCGGCATGTGGGATCTTCCTGGACCAGGGATTGAACCTTGTCCCCTGCATTGGCAGGTGGATTCTTAACCACTGCACCACCAGGGAAGTCCAAGAATTGATCCTGAAACCAACAAGAACCTACTTATAGAACAGGGAATTCTACTCAATGCTCTGTGGTGACCTAAATGGGAAGGAAATCCAAAAAAGAGGGGATATATGTATATGTATAGCTGATTGACTTTGCTGTACGGCAGAAACTAACACAACATTGTAAAGCAACTATACTCCAATAAAAATTAATAAAAAAAGAGAATTGATCTTGATACAGCACACATGATGAAGTGTCATTTTTATCCCTATAAAAATAGCGGAGGAAGTTTGTGCTACCATGGCAGTTTTACAGGTGAGAGAAGTGGGGATCAAGATCACACAGCTAAAAACAGTTCAGGTGGAATTAGAAGCCTGATCCATTTGAATCCAGAACCCTTGATGGATTTGGAAAAAGAGGGAATGGTCATTCTGTCAGAGAAGTAATTTGGGGTCTAAGGCACAGACCACAAGGGACAGTATCTGGAGTAGAGTCATCTGGGGATTTCCCTGGCAGTCCAGTGGTTAGGACTTCACACTTCCACTGCCAGGAGCCAGGGTTTGATCCCTGGTCAGGGAACTAAGTTCTCACAAGCCGACAGTGCGGGGGAAAAAAAAACAAAAAAACCTCTGGAGTAGAGTCATCTGGGTCAACTGCAGAGGCAATGAGAGCACTGAATTCCAGGAAAAGCAATCACCAGAAATCAAGAGGTTTGCCTGTTTCACAATATTGGCCCTGCTTCTGAATATCTACCAAAAATATGTTTGGTTTGGAAGGCAACCTGGCACCATCCCCCAGCCAGTTGGAGATGCCAACTAGGGGTTGAGGTTTTTCAGACTGACATTTCATTAGCAAAAGAATTGTGCTCTTGATTCTGCATCCTGAGGGAGAAGGAGCTTCATTCGGCTTTGACAGATGCAGCAGAGGGTGGGGGTTTAGAGCACGGGCTATGGATTTAGCCTTGGCCTATCTTGTGCCAGGTCACCAGTTACCAGGTATGTAACCTTGGGCCAGTGACCTTCATCTCTGAATTCTCACCTCTAAAATGGGATAATAATAGCACTTACCTCATAGTCTTGTGCAATTTCAGTGAGATGATGCGTGTAAAACACTGAGCACAGAGCCAGGCATTCAGTAAATAAATGTTCACAGTTACCATCGTCATCTGAGTTGTTATTCTGGGGCTCCACCTGGGGAATCAGGAGAGCGGGGCTCTACTTTTTCACTTCTTCTACAGATCTACATTCCTGCTTTATTCAGGAGGCCACAGAAGTTTTCTGGACTTTAGTGTCATGACAGAAAGTCAACGAGTGTGTGTGCTTCCTGATGCATCACTGTGCCACATCAGAAATAAGGCAGAGAGGGACTTCCCTGGTGGGCCAGTGGGTAAGACTCTATGCTCCCAATGCAGGGGGCCCGGGTTCTATCCCTGGTCAGGGAACTAGACCCCGCACACCTCAAGTAAGAGATTCCTGCATGCCGCAACTAAGAAGTCTACATGCCACAACTAGGAGTCTGCATGCCGCAACTAAGAGTCTGAATGCTGCAACTAAGAAGCCCATATGCTGCAACAAAGATCCTATGTGCCGCAACTAAGACCCGGTGCAGCCTAAATAAATAAATAAATAAACAAATAAATAGAAATAAGGCAGAGAGGAAGAGAGGAAGAGAGAATGCCTGGTTGCTATCCTGGGCTGTGTGTTATAGTCACTCACGATGCTTTCGTAAAAGTAGATTGTCTCTGAGCCAGACTGGAAGCCAAGCTCTCATGTTTCTAAAAATGACAACAAAAGTTCATTATCTTGTTTGTGCTTATTTTAATTCATGAAAGTGACTGAATGTTGACACGGAGATGCCGACACCATTGACAAATGAATTTATTACTTACATGTCCTGAAAGGAGTGGCCATGCCATGTCACACAGGTCCACATAGAGAGCACCAGGTTTGGTCAGGAGGCAGAAAGGAGACAGAGGAAAGCCTAGACCAGAGACTTTATTGGGGTTTCTGCAGAAAAGACACAGCAAGGCAGAGTAAACAGCTAAAATGGGCTAGTTTGACTAATTCTGACGGGCTTTGGGTTATAGGGGTGATCTCCAGTTGCCTGGTACCTGGCCCTGGGATGATTTAGGGCAGAGGAAATATTGGCTTGGTGTGTGAGAGTTAGATAACGGAGCTGGTTGGGGGATGGGGGCTCAGGATTTGTTAGTTTGCATATGAAAGTTGTGTTCGTGGGTAAGGTGTTATCTTTAGGAATTAGCTAGTCCTGAAAGGGGCACACTTTCTCTCTAGGTCTGTAAGGTCCCCCAAATCTCAAAACATACTTAGATACACACACACAAAAACATAATTAATACAACCATTCATCTGGTCCCTACTCTCATTCCCTGGTCCTTCAAACTTCAGCGTCCTCTGAAAAATAGATGAAGTCATAGGCATCAAGGTCAAGTGCACAGGTCAAGCAGTTTTTGGTAAAAAAGCAAATCTTGTATGCTCTGATAGGTGATACTAAAAGTAGCCTTGCATTGTCTCTCAGGTTCTGTGGTGCCACAAAATTCACAATCTGTTTATAGCCTGCACAGAGAAAAGAAAAAGAAAGACAAAGACAAAGAGTTCAAAGAAAACCTATTGCAGCCCACCATATCTTTTGGTTGTGCTACCGGGCAACCAGCAAGTTTGTATCAGCCCTGCAGCTGCCTGTTAATGGTTTAGAATCTTCAGTTTGCATTTTGGAAAGGAGTCTATGTTATAACTGCAGATTTCACCATATAAAATGAGACAAAGGCAAACACCACTTAACTCCCACTTGCACAACAGCATTCATGTGAATTATTCACTGGGTCTGATTTTCTTTTATGGCAGTGATTTTTGTAGCAGGTGTAGAAGATTTAAAAGACTGAATCAAATCTCATAGTGCAGGCTTTTACAGAGACTCATTAACTGATGCACATATTCCCAAGCCTTGAGCATATTATAGAGTTATGTTGCATATCCACACTTATTGCCAAATAAACCGGAAACCCAGGCTTTGGGCCTGTTTTATTATCACAGACTCATACTTGGTCTCCAAGATGCTATTTCCACTGTAGTTTATCTTGCATGTGTTCATGGGTGACTTGCTGATATAGGTCATCAGGTTTTTGATGCAGTAAAACAAATCTTGAGACCAGCGTGTTGACAGAATTACATTTATTCTCAACCCTGCACAAGAGCAGTTTCATTTTTTCTAACAATACTACTCATATATGTTGCTTTGCTCTTTAATATATAACATGATCTTTCTTATTTATTGAGCACTTAATAGATTGTTAGGGCAGTTCATATTTTTTATATACCTCTCACAAGCAGTTAGTTGTAGTAGGCACATACTGGAAACTAAAATGAGTACTTGATTAGGTAATTGTCTTACTACAATGTTTCTCAAGGTGTTCTTCATGGTCCACCTAAGGTCTGAAGGGATTCATCTGATGGGCATTGAATGAATTAATCAAACAATACAAAACCTTTCTATTCTAGAGTTCCTGGATTTTCCCTATTACATACTACGGCCTATTTATTAGTAAATAAGTGAGTTTATTAAAGGTTTCTAAAATTAGGTATTCATATTTTTATTGAGTTTGTTGGGTGTCCCACTAGAGAATTCTAGAGTCGATTGCGTATTCTGCTAACACAGCTTGCTCATGTGGAATACTTCTCAACATTGCAAACTCCCATTGTGTGCACACAGATGCAGGCAGGTTGTTGGACTCCCCGTTTTATTTGGGAAGGGTTTTTGTTATCAGTGCCTCACAGATTCTGCCTTGAGTTGATCATGCTTTTCAAGTGCTATTATCCTTGATTTAACTAATGTTTTCAAATTTTTGCTTTTGTAGTCTTTGTATTATTGACTTTCTTCCACTGGAAAGGGGAACTGAGTAGAATATGCAGACTGTAGAAACTTTGGCCTGGTCTAAGCTGTCCCCAGTCAAAAAATGTGGAGAGCTACTGCTCTAGACCTGAGTTTCTCATGTCATAATTGATGTGATTAACTGTGAGGTACAAAAAATTCATTACTGCTAATAATTGAAATACCAAGTTTGTGAATGATTTATATTTCTGTATAAGTTAATGAGGACTCAGGGTTAACCATGGAATAATCCTATTCTTGCTTACTGCCTTCAATATGCTTTCTTGAATGGGAAAGAAAGGGGAGAGAATTATAAAACTGGAAATAGTATCTATTATAACTTGAAACTACCTTCTCAAAGCACATCCTGCAGTGAGTGACTTGCTGATATTCATAGTAGTGGCAATTACCAATTACTGAAGTGCTTGTGAGCTTTATGCCTTTTTCAGGTTTTTTAAAAAAGTCTTTCTCCCTGAGTATGAGATGTGAGTTATTGAGGGCTTCAGGAATGTTCCCATCTCCTAGCTGCATTGTAAATTTCACTTTGGCTTGTGTGCTCACTAACACAATGCTCCATTTTCTTTTTAATTCTATCCATGGACAAATATGTAATAAAGAAGAAGGCAAGGGAACTATGATGATTTCCTAGAACTGAACAGCCATGAGCACCAAACTACAGGCATCCAGAATGAGCTTGTTCCTGAAAATTCACACCATCATTTTATTATTTCTCAAAAGTCTGTACATTGTAAATGTTCAGTTTTAAACAGTGATTTTTATATGCTAATTTTAAAATATAACTTACATCATTAACTGACTTAACAAATTTTGATTCACACATTATGTGCTAGATGTAAAATGGCCAACAAGGCAGACATGGGCTTGTCTCTCCTGAAGCTTGTATATACTGGAAGGTTGGGGTGGCATGGGGACAACAAAGTGAGGTGGGAGTGAGGGATGGGGCCAAGGATATAGATAAGGAAACAGGCAACTGCAATATAAGAGCCTTGGTAGGGTACATTTGGGATCCCATGGGGGCACATGGGGAGGGACATATAACCCCAAGTGAGGGAGTCACAGGGAAGCTTTTAAGAGGGAAGTTATGCTTAAATTGAGATGCAAAAAATGGAAGCAAATTGACTTCTGATATTACCTATCAGAGTAGAAGTCTAGAAAAAAATCAAGGCTCTTTTTCCAAAATATAGTTTAAAAATTTGAAATTTGATTTGCTATTTTCTTGTAAGATATATTTTCCCTTATAAGAGCTTTATAAGGGATCTTTAAATGGCTGATTTCATCATTCACATGTTTGTAAAATGCTTCTGAATTCCATGCTCCATTGTCATCCATATCAAAATGGCACCATTTGTTTTATTTGCCAGAAAATTAGTTTTAGAATTTGCCTGATCTGTATATCCCCCATGGGAGTGTGCCCTGCTTGAGAACAACACTATTATGTGTATCACAGTGAGAAAAGAAGATTGAGATTTGTTCACTCTATACTGACTATTTACTGAGCACTTACTATGTACCAGGCAGCGTTCTATGAGCTGGAGACCAGTGCAATGTCTAAGCCCTCATAGTACTCACATCTAGTGCGGAAGATAGAGAAAAATAATTTAATGTATAAAATGTCAGGTAGGGATGAGTATCATTTTAAAAAAAGGCAGATAGGGAGTGATGGGGTGAGAAGAGGCCATTTTTTTTTAAGAGGCCATTTTTGGTAGAGTAATTGGAGAATCTCCTATAATGAGGTGACAACTTAGCAGAGACCTGAATGAAGTGGAGGGGTGAGCCACAGTTCTCTGGAGAGTATTCCAAGTAGAAGGAACAGCAAGTGCAAAGGCTCTGAGGTAGGAATATTCTGTATTTAAAACTGACTGACCAGAGGACAGTTGGAAAGTGATGTGGTGGAACGAGGAATAACATTCTAACCTGGCATTTTTACGAGAAGAGAGAAAGATTTGAGTAGTCTTATCTTTCAAAGTTCTGTAAAGAAGCTTCAAAATTATGCTTTAAAGAAAGTAACAGTTCTGTCCAGAGTCTAGATCATTGGTTCATATACCCCAGAGTATTTTTATTTCTATTTCTGATGTTTTATATACCTAAAATAGTCCTTTTCTGCCTTTACGTTCTTCTGTTTATTTGGATGTGTGTCCAAAAACAGGAGGATAGGCATTTTTCTTATAGTCACTGGTCTCCTTCTCACATTATCTACACATATACTAATCCTACCTAACTCTTCATCCTAGCTGGACTTTACCACCCACTTTCCACACTTTTCATAGGTCAGGAACCCAAGGCTCAGAGTTGTTAGGCAACCTGTCTTAATCAGCTCAGGGGCTGCAATATCAAAGTACCATAGACTAGGTGGCTTAAACAACAGAAATTTATTTTTTCACAGTTCAGGGTGCCTGCATGGTGGGTTTCTGGTGAGAATCCTTCATGGCTTGCAGACGGCTGCCTTCATGCTGCCTCGTGTCCTCACATGGTAGAGACAGAGAAAGCTCTCCAGTGTCTCTTCTTATAAGGACACTTATCCCATCATGAGGGCCCCACCCTCATGACCTTCTCTAAACTCTATTACCTCCCAGAGGTCCCATCTCTAAATTTCTTTATAATGGGGATTAGAGCTTCAACATATGAATTTGGGGGTGGGGGAACACAATTCAGTCCATGGCATTGACCAAAGCATATGGTGAATAAGTAGTGAGCCCAAGACTCAAACTTGGGTCTTTAGTCCTCATGCTCAGTGCTCTATCATATTGCATGTTTTTACAATACAGGCAGTTTGATGATTAGTGGAGCTGATTCAGTTTACTATGAAATACTAGATGAAGCAGTATCTTATGCCTAAATGTTAGTTCCTAATCAAGATATTTCTGTGGCTTTTTCTTTCCACTGCTCTCAACCCACTGTCCCTTGCATCTTGCAGTCAGGGGGACTCATTATGCAGCCTCTGGATAATGTACCATCAACTTGAGTAGTTCCTCTGTCTGTGAATTGCAGCAAGTAATTATGGAAGAAATAAATTCACAGTAGTAACAAGTGGTAATACTGACCATAGTTACTCAACAGAGAACACTTTTTCAATAAGAAAAATGCTTAGGTCACCTGTTGATGTTTTCTCAGCAACTGGACCAACAATGTAGTCAGCTTTTTAAAATTAACTAATTTTTATTGAAATATAGTTGATATACAATATTGTTAGTTTCAGGTATGTTACATAGTGATTTGACATTTGCATGCATTATGAAATGATCACCACGATAAGTCTAGTAACCATCTGTCCTCACACAAATTATTACAATGCTATTGACCATATTCCTTATGCTGTATATTACATCCCTGTGGCTTATTTAATTTATAACTGGAGGTTTGCACCTCTTAGTCCCCTTCACCTATTTCGACCCCCACCCTGAGCCCCCTTCCCTCTGGCAACCACCGATTTGTTCTTTGTATCTATGAGTCTATTTTTACTTTGTTTTGTTTGTTTTGTTTTTTAGATTCCACATATAAGTGTTTGTCCTTCTCTGTAAAACTTACTTCACTTAGCATACCTTCTAGATCTATCCTTGTTGTTGTAAACTGCAAGATTCATTTTTTATGGTTGAGTAATATTCCTCTGTGTGTGTGTGTGTGTGTGTGGGGGGGGGGGGGGGCATATACCACATTTTCTTTATCCATTCATCTATCAATGGACACTTAGGCTGCTTCTATATCTTGGCTTTTGCAAATAATGCTGCACTGAACATAGGGGTGCATATATCTTTTTCAGTTAGTGTTTTTGTTTTCTTTGGATAAATACTCAGGAGTGGAATTTCTGGATCATATCGTAGTTTAATTTTTAATTTTTTGAGGAACCTCCATACCATTTTTTGTGGTGGCTGCACTAATTTACAATCTCACCAACAGTGCAGAAGGGTTCCCTTTTCTCTACATCCTCACCAACACTTGTTATATGTTGTTTTTTTTTTTTTTTTTTTGTGGTACACGGGCCTCTCACTGTTGTGGCCTCTCCTGTTGCAGAGCACAGGCTCCAGACGCACAGGCTCAGCAGCTATGGCTCACGGGCCTAGCCACTCCGCGGCATGTGGGATCTTCCTGGACCGGGGCATGAACCCATGTCCCCTGCATCGGCAGACGGACTCTCAACCACTGCGCCACCAGGGAAGCCCATATGTTGCCTTTTTGATGATAGTCATTCTGACAGCTGTGAGATGGTATCTCATTGTGGTTTTAATTTGCATTTCCCTGATGATTAGTGATGTTGAGCATCTTTTCATGTGTCTGATGGACATCTGCATGTCTTCTTTGGAAAAATATTTATTCAGGTCCTCTGCCTGAACAGACATTTTAAAATCAAGTTTTATTTTTTTTGTTGTTAATTTATATGAGTTCTTTGTATATTTTTTGATATTAACCCCTTATCAGATATATCATTTTGATATATCTTCTCCCATCTAGTAGGCTATCTTTTTATTTTGTTGATCATTCCTTCACTGTGCAAAAGCCTTTTAGTTTGACATAGTCCCATTTGTTTTTCTTTTGTTTCCCTTGCCTGAGGAGACAAATCAAAAAAAAAAAAAAAAAATATATATATATATATATATATATATATATTGCTAAGACTAATGTCAAAGAGCATACTACCTGTATCTTCAAAGAGCATACTCCTGTATCTAGGAGTCTTGTGGTTTCAGGTCTTACGTTTAAGCCTTTAATCCATTTTGAGTTTATTTTTGTATATTGTATGAGAAAGTAGTCCAGTTTGATTCCTTTGCATGTAGCTGTCAAGTTTTCCCAACTCCATTTATTGAAGAGGCTGTCTTTTCCCCATTGTACATTCTTGTCTCCTTTGTTATATATTAATTGATCACATAAGTGTGAGCTTACTTCTGGGCTCTCTACTCTGTTCCATTGATATGTGCCTGCTTTTGTTCCAGTACCATACTGTTTTGATTACTGTAACTTTGTAGTATAGTTTGAAATCAAGCAACATGATACCTCCAGCTTTGTTCTTCTTTCTCAAAATTACTTTGGCTATTTGGAGTCATTTGTGTTTCCATGAAAATTTCAGAATTCTTTGTTCTAATTCTGTGAAAAACAATGTAGTCAATTTTAATATAAAAGATCATACAGAAACGTTTTTGGAACTATAGGAAAAGAGAATATGTCTTCTACCTAGAGCTGTTGAGAGGGTAAAATGTAACTCAAGAGCCAATAGACACTGTTTTGTCATCATAAGAGAAGTACTGCCTGAGAATGGAGTCAAGCCAGAGGAGAGCGGAGCTGTGACATTGGTTGAGAACCTGGATCTGGCCATATGTGCCTCTCCTTGGTCTTTTCATTTATATGAGCCAAAGAATTTTGGCTCATGTAAATAAGCCTAATATAAATTTTGATCAAAATTTACATTTTTCTGTATTTAAAATTTTTTCTTTGCTTGGGACAATTAGGTTGGGTTACTGTCACTTGCAAGTGAAAGAGTATCATTCATTTGACTCCCTGCTGGCATGTCCCAACAGGATATTATACCATCCAAAGAATGAGAGAGAATGAGGGGAGACCTGTACCCCTCAATTGCAAAGATGAAAAATGTAAATGGTGGAGATATAATAGGATCATCCAAAGCACATGAATCAGTTAGGTCAGTTTTGTGAGTTATCACATTGTTCTTTTTGCTCTACTACTACTACTGGAATAGAACAAAATTCCTCCACAATCATGTCTAATCTGAGCCCTGATCTCCAAAACGTTTTACTCTTGCAAAGCCAGTGTTAAAAATATATCCTTCAGAGAAAATACATACATTGGACTTTATTAAAATTAAAACTTTTGTGTATCAAAGGACACTATCAACAGAGTGGAAAGACAACATATGGAATGGAAGAAAATATTTGCAAATCATATATATGATAAGGGATTAATATCAAGAATATGCAGGGACTTCCCTGGTGGTTCAGTGGTTAAGAATCCGCCTACCTATAATGTTTTGTCTATCTGTCATATATCTTTCTATCACTGGCATGAATAATTAAGACTACAGTTTTCTCTTTAAACCAAAATGTCTTACTAGTTTTATAGTGAGAAAAGGCTTATCTTTAGAGAAATGAGGAGACAGAAGCAGAAGGGAGTATGATGGGTTTGGAAGTAACATTTACCCAGAACCTGTTATATGTTAAGCTCTGCGTGAGGCACTGTGCACAGTGAGAGAGGAATTCTTATTCCCAGTAGATACATGGCAAAACTGAGGCTCAAAAAGGTTTAAGTTCAGTAACTAGTGCAGGTTTAGTTACCCAGCTACTAATGAAGAAGTGAATATTTGAACAAGCCCATTCCTTTCCTCTATACAAGACTGTGTGAAATGCAAATCTAATAGTAAAGCCTTTTCAACAACTGAAAAAAAAAAAGAATCCACCTACCAGTGCAGAGGACATGGGTTCAATACCTGGTCCGGGAAGATCCCACATGCCACAGATCAACAAAGCCCATGCGCCACAACTACTGAGGCCACGCGCCACAACTACTGAAGCCCGCACGCCTGGAACCCATGCTCTGCAACAAGAGAAGCCAGTGCAATGAGAAGCCCATACACCGCAACAAAGAGCAGCCCCTGCTCGCCGCAACTAGAGAAAGCCAGCACACAGCAATGAAGACCCAACGCAGCCAAAAAATTAATTAATTAGTTAATTAATTTTTAAAAAAGAATATGTAGGGCTTCCCTGGTGGCACAGTGGTTGAGAGTCCGCCTGCCGATGCAGGGGACACAGGTTCGTGCCCCGGTCTGGGAAGATCCCACATGCCGCGGAGCGGCTGGGCCCATGAGCCGTGGCCGCTGAACCTGCGCGTCCGGAGCCTGTGCTCCACAACAGGAGAGGCCACAACAGTGAGAGGCCCGCGTATCACAAAAAAAAAAAAAAAAAAAAAAAAAAAAGAATATGTAAAGAACTCCTACAACTCAACAACATAAAATGTCAACCCAACCAGAAAAATGGGCAAAGGACTTAAATAGACATTTCTCCAAATAAGATATACAAATGGCCAATAAACACATTAAAAGGTGCTCAACATCAGTAATCATTAGAGAAATGCAAATCAAAGCCACAATGAGGGCTTCCCTGGTGGCGCAGTGGTTGAGAGTCCGCCTGCTGATGCAGGGGACACGGGTTCATGCCCCGGTCCCAGAAGACCCCACATGCCGCGAAGTGGCTGGGCCCGTGAGCCATGGCCGCTGAGCCTGCGCATCCGGAGCCTGTGCTCTGGAACGGGAGAGGCCACAACAGTGAGAGGCCCGCGTACTGCAAAAAAAAAAAAAAAAAACCCACAATGAGATGCCACTTCACACCTATTAGGATGACTATTATCAAAACAACAACAACAAAAACGAAATAAGTGTTGGTGAGGACATGGAGAAATTTATATGCATTTGTATACAAATACTTGCCTTAAGCAAGTAATTACAAATATGCATATTACGAAGAAGACAATCTCATTTGGAGAAAGTGACATTTAAGCTGAGAACTGAGAAAATGAATCAGATACAAGAGATGTTGGTCAGGCCTCTCACCTGCAGATTTGGGAGCAAGCTGAGGCAAGGCCGTGTATGCCTTCTTGGATTCCTCCAGCAGTACTTAGCATCTTGCCCCGAACAAAGTCTGCATTAACAAGTATTTCTTCACTCAGTTGAAATAAAGGTACTTAATTTCCTCCCTATTGCTGACTGCTTCTGGTAGAAATCTTCCTTAGTAATTGTTTGTAAATCAAAGTCTTCACAGTGCCTGTGAGGTCACAGAACAAAATTCTCTCAGTTACCTGAAACTTACAGCCTAAACTAATTTCAGTGGAAACCACGTGTATTTACTTGACGGGAGAATTTGGTCGATGGGATATTGCAGAGTAATTCATGACAATTCTAAGCCCTTCAAATGCACATCTCATATCTATAATCATTGTTTAAGAAGATTACATGCCACATGAATTAGAGGTTGTGGAGTCTGAACCACCTTCATATTTTGGTAGTTGTACATTCCTTATCCTGTTCCCCAGTTACTTTCTTTCTCAGATTAACTCCATACTGTTGTTATTTTTTCTGACACCTTATTTTCCAGGTTTAAAAACAAGAACTAAAGCTTACGGGATATTTCAAAGATGGAAGTGCTTTCTGAATTGAATTGTAGGGGAAAAAATACCCTGCCAAATATTGCTCCCTGAAGATCTTTACAGATTGGAAGAATGGTCCATCCAGAATGGCCCAGCTGGGGTCTGTCAGCCGTGGACCCCAGGGATCCATTCTGGCATTGTGAATCCGTTCTGTATTTTCTTAGCACCATGCTCAGGAAGGAAATGTTGTTGTTGCCTGCTTAGGCTGTGGTTTGGGATCTGTGAATCATCTGGGTATCTCTCTGTGTGTTAAAAAGTATTTCAAACAAAGAATGAACTTGTAAATGTTTAGTGACAGGAAGCTACAGGCTATGGCTGCGATGTATCAAAACAAAAAACTTTTTTTAAAAATCCTCTAATAATATTCTTACATACCTCCTATTCCATTTACCATTTTTTTCCCCTTTACCTTTCTTCTCTGTCTCCTCCACTCATATTGTATGATGGAAAAATATTAAATGAAGAGTTTGGAAACAGAAGTTCTGGGATGCAGTTCTGCTATTGACTTTGGTATCAGAGACAAGTCACTGAACTTCTTTTGGGCCCGATTCCTTCTTCTGTTCAACAAATATTTGTTGAAAACCTACCACAAGTGCTGTTTTACTGGGTTTTCAGTGGTGAATAAAATATACACAGTCCCTGCTCTTGTGAAGCTGACATTCCAGTAGGAAAGTGAGATGTGGCCACGAAGACAGGAAACCCGACCTTGTAATGTAAAGTCAGATAAATTGTCCAAACTTCTATGTGTCTGTGGCTTTTTTGTCTATAAAACTGTGTAGCATTATATAACATTAAAGCATTATTGAAAATGCTGCACTTCAAAGGATCTAGAATGGCCAAGACAATATTTAAGAAGAATGAAGCTGGAGAACTTATTCTACCTGATTTTAGGATTTACCATAAAAGGTACAATAATCAAGACAGTGTGGTAGTGGCATAAGGATAGACATATGGATTAATGCAACAGAGTTGAGAGTCCAGAAATATACCCACACTGACATGGTCAACTGAGTTTTCATAAAGTTACCAAGGTAAGAAATAGTCTTCAATAAATCATGCTGGAATAACTGGATATCAATATTAAGAAAGGTACCTAAACCTTTTCCTCACAATATACACAAACTTTAAGTCAAAACAGATCATGGGCCTAAATCTAAGAGCTAACACCATAAACCTTCTGGAAGAATTTAGGAGAAAATCTTTGTGACTTTAAATCAAGTAAAATTTCTAACATAGAATACAAAAAGCATGAGTCATAAAAAAAAAATTAGTAAGTTGGACTTTCATAAAGACTAAAACGTTAGCTTATCAAAAACACAAGAAATGAAAAGGTAAGCCACTGATAAAGAGAAAATACCTGTGAGGCATATATTTGAAAAAGGACTTGTATGCAGACAACATACAGTTCTCTTACAACTCAATAAAAAGAAAACAATCCAATAATAAAATGAGAAAAACACTTGAATAGATACCACACGAAGAAAAATACATGGATGGTCAAAAAGCACATGAAAAGATTCTCAGCGTCCTTGGTGATCAGAGAACTGCAACTTAAAACCACAATGAGATGCCACTACACCTCACCAGAATAGCTAAGATTTAAAAGACTGAAAATAACAAGAAGTGGTGACAATGTGGAACAGCTAGAAATCTCATACACTGCTGGTGGGAATGCAAAACTATACAGCTATTTCAAAAAATGAAGTTTCTTAAAATGTTAAAATACACTTACCATGACCCAACAATTCCACCCTTAGGTATCTACCTGAGAGAAATGAAAATATATGTATATGGAAAGACTTACACATGAATATTCATAGTATCATTGTTTCATGATAGTCCCAAACTGGAAACAATCCAAATGCCCATCAACTGATGTACAGATAAAAAGAAAATGATGATATACAATGGATTAGTAAAAACTAAAAAGAACGGAGTGCTGATACAGCAACATGGATGAATCTCAAAAGTATCATACTAAGTAAGAAAATCCAGAAAAAAATTTTATATATAGTGTTCTGTATGATTCCACTTACATGAAATTCTAGAAAAGGCAAAACTATAGCGACAACAAGCACATCAGTGGTTTCCTGGGGCATGGGGTAGGGATGAGGATTAATTACAAAGGGGCTTGATGAAAATTTGGTGGTGACGGAAGTGTTCTAAAATGTGATTGTGGTGGTAGTTACATGACTATACATTTACTAAAATTCATTCACAGTTAATATTGGTGAATTTCGTTGCATATAAATTATATCTCAATAAAACTTTAGAAACTGTTAATTGAGAATAAATTCTTGGAAGTTATAGAAAGCAGCACATTCTACACAGTAATATTTTGGCAGTTACAGAGGACAAAGGAGAAGTTAGTACGCAACAGGAGAATTTTTGAGGTTCGTTCAGAAGAAATTTCCATTTGTAATGGAACCTCAGAAGTCCTAGGCAGTATAGCACCGGGCTTGGGATACTGTCTGGAAGCACAGGCAGAAATGTCAGGCACCAGAAATAGGTTTCTTATCACCCACATAGAAATCTCTGTCAGAGACCACAGGCTGTGGCTTCACTGCTTTATCTGGCTAGATAAACCCTCAAGGGTTTCTCCCCATCTGCTCCCTGGAGGCCTGAAGGTGAGAGGGCAGAAAGTGTGGAACTGCCCTGTCTTCCTGGTCTGGGTTGGACTCACTGACATGTAATGTGTCCTCTTAACTGTGGACTTTCTGCAGCCTCCAGCCACTCATGCTGTTTCTTTGTGGAATGCCACATTTTGTAGGGTTCTGTCACTGCATGTTCTATCTGAGTTAGATGTATCCTGTGGTGCTGATTTCTTGAAGGAATCAACATCCTAAGCAGACAACAAAGGTTTCACTGACTGTAATTAACACAAGGGTTTTCTTTTCTTTTCTTTTCTTTTTTTGTGGTACACGGGCCTCTCACTGCTGTGGCCTCTCCCGTTGCGAAGCACAGGCTCCGGACGCACAGGCCCAGCGGCTATGGCGCACGGGCCCAGCCACTCCGCGGCACATGGGATCTTCCCGGACCGGGTCACGAACCCGTGTCCCCTGCATCGGCAGGCAGACTCTCAACCACTGCGCCACCAGGGACCCCCGAACACAAGGGTTTTCTAAGAAGACCCTCCAAACTTGAGCTCGTTTCCCCTTCCTCCATTCCTCAACTCAATTTTCTGCTCTTCTCCCAACTTTCTTCTCTTCCACTGTTCAGTTGGTGGCCATCTCTCCCAGGAAGTGTTGGTGAAGGACATAATTTCTCCCTAAAACTCTCCTTACCTGAACAAGCACCTGAGAAACTCATTTCTTCTTTCCACATACATAGATCCATAATATCACAAATTACTAGAATCTAAAAAGACTTTACAGGAAATCTGGACCACTGTTTTCCAAAATGTCATCCTTAGAAGTGAGAGGTATTAATAGAGACTCTCAGTGGAAAATAGATTTTATGATCAGTACATTTAGACAATGGCAATTAAAAACAGGTTTACATATACTGAATACCACAAGAAGTCTCAATATGCTCACTTTTTTTTTAACATCTTTATTGGAGTATAATTGCTTTACAATGTTGTGTTAGTTTCTGCTGTATAACAAAGTGAATCAGCTATACATACACATATATCCCCATATCCCCTCCCTCTTGCATCTCCCTCCCAATCTCCCCATCCCACCCCTCTAGGTGGTCACAAAGCACTGAGCTGGTCTCCCTGTATGATACAGCTGCTTCCCACTACCTATTTTACAGTTGGTAGTGTATATATGTAAATGCTACTCTCTCACTTTGTCCCAGCTTACCTTTCCCCCTCCCCGTGTGCTCAAGTCCATTCTCTAAGTCTGCGTATTTATTCCTGTCCTGCACCTAGGTTCATCAGAACCATTTTTGTTTGTTTGTTTTAGATTCCATATATATGTGTTAGAATATGGTATTTGTTTTTCTCTTTCTGACTTCACTCTGTATGACAGACTCTAGGTCCATCTACCTCATTACAAATAACTCAATTTTGTTTCTTTATGGCTGAGTAATAGTCCGTTGTTTATATGTGCCACAACTTCTTTATCCATTCATCTGTTGATGGATACTTAGGTTGCTTCCATGTCCTGGCTATTGTAAATAGTGCTCCAGTGAACATTGTGGTACATGACTCTTTTTGAATTATGGTTTTCTCAGGGTATATGCCCACTAGTGGGATTGCTGGGTCATATGGTATTTCTATTTTTAGTCTTTTAAGGACCCTCCATACTGTTCTCCATAGTGGCTGTATCAATTTACATTCCCACTAACAGTGCAAGAGCATTCCCTTTTCTCCACACCCTCTCCAGCATTTACTGTTTGTAGATTTTTTCATGATGGCCATTCTGACCAGTGTGGGGTGACACCTCATTATAGTTTTGATTTGCATTTCTCTAATGATTGGTGATGTGGAGCATACTTTCATGTGTTTGTTGGCAATCTGTATATCTTCTTTGGAGAAATGTCTATTTATATCTTCTGCCCACTTGTGGATTGGGCTGTTTGTTTTTTGATATTGAGCTGCATGAGCTGCTTGTATATTTTGGAGATTAATTTTTTGTTAGTTGCTCCCATTTTCTCCCATTCTGAGGGTTGTCTTATGGTCTTGGTTATGGTTTCCTTTGCTGTGCAGAAGCTTTTAAGTTTCATTAGGTCCCACTTGTTTATTTTTGTTGTTATTTCCATTTCTCTAGGAGGTGGGTCAAAAAGGATTTTGCTGTGATTTATGTCAAAGGGTGTTCTTCCTATGTTTTTCTCTAAGAGTTTTATAGTGTCTGGCCTTACATTTAGGTCTTTAATCCATTTTGAGTTTATTTTTGTGTATGGTGTTAGGGAATGTTCTAATTTCATTCTTTTACATGTTGCTGTCCAGTTTTTCCAGCGCCACTTACTGAAGAGACTGTCTTTTCTCCATTGTATATTCTTGCCTCCTTCATCAAAGATAAGGTGACCATATGTGCATGGGTTTATCTCTGGACTTTCCATCCTGTTCCGTTGATCTATATTTCTGTTTTTGTGCCAGTACCATACTGTCTTGATTACTGTAGCTTTGTAGTATAGTCTGAAGTCCAGGAGCCTGATTCCTCCAGCTCCATTTTTCTTTCTCAAGATTGCTTTGGCTATTCAGGGTCTTTCGTGTCTCCATACAGATTGTGAAAATTTTTGTTCTAGTTCTGTGAAAAATGCCATTGGTAGTTTGATAGGGATTGCATTGAATCTGTAGATTGCTTTGGGTAGTATAGTCATTTTCACAATGTTGATTCTTCCAATCCAAGAACATGGTATATCTCTCCATCTGTTTGTATCATCTTTAATTTCTTTCATCAGTGTCTTATAGTTTTCTGCATACAGGTCTTTTGTCTCCTTAGGTAGGTTTATTCCTAGGTATTTTATTCTTTTTGTTGTAGTGGTAAATGGGAGTGTTTCCTTAATTTCTCTTTCAGATTTCTCATCATTAGAGTATAGGAATGCAAGAGATTTCTGTGCATTAATTTTGTATCCTGCTACTTTACCAAATTCATTGATTAGCTCTAGTAGTTTTCTGGTAGCATCTTTAGGATTCTCTATGTATAGTATCATGTCATCTGCAAACAGTGACAGCTTTACTTCTTTTCTAATTTGGATTCCTTTTATTTCTTTTTCTTCTCTGATTGCTGTGACTAAAACTTCCAAAACTATGTTGAATAATAGTGGTGAGAACAAAGGGGCAACCTTGTCTTGTTCCTGATCTTAGAGGAAATGGTTTCGGGTTTTCACCATTGAGAGCAATGTTGGCTGTGGGTTTGTCATATATGGCCTTTATGTTGAAGTAGGTTTCCTCTATGCTACTTTCTGGAGAATTTTTATCATAAATGGGTTTTGAATTTTGTCAAAAGCTTTTTCTGCATCTATTGAGATTATCATATGGTTTTTATCCTTCAATTTGTTAGTATGGTGTATCACATCGAGTGATTTGTGTATATTGAAGAATCCTTGCATTCCTGGGATAAACCCCACTTGATCATGGTGTATGATCCTTTAATGTACTGTTGGATTCTGTTTGCTAGTATTTTGTTGAGGATTTTTGCATCTCTGTTCATCCATGATATTGGTCTGTAGTTTTCATTTTTTGTGACATCTTTGTCTGGTTTTGGTATCAGGGTGATGGTGGCCTTGTAGAATGAGTTTGGGAGTATTCCTCCCTCTGCTATATTTTGGAAGAGCTTGAGAAAGATGGGTGTTAGCTCTTCTCTAAATATTTGATAGAATTCACCTGTGAAGCCATCTGGTCCTTGGCTTTTGTTTGCTGGGACATTTTTAATCACAGTTTCAATTTCAGTGCTTGTGACTGGTCTGTTTATATTTTCTATTTCTTCCTGGTTCAGTCTCAGAAGGTTGTGCTTTTCTAAGATTTTGTCCATTTCTTCCAGGTTGTCCCTTTTATTGGCATATAGTTGCTTGTAGTAATCTCTCATGATTCTTTGTATTTCTGCAGTGTCAGTTGTTACTTCTCCTTTTTCATTTCTAATTCTGTTGATTTGAGTCATCCCTTTTTTTCTAGATGAATCTGGCTAGTGGTTTATCAATTTTGTTTATCTTCTCAAAGAACCAGCTTTTAGTTTTATTATCTTTGCTACTGTTTCCTTCATTTCTTTTTCATTTATTTCTGACCTTATCATTATGATTTCTTTCCTTCTGCTAACTTTGGGATGCTTTTTTTCTTCTTTCTCTAATTGCTTTAGGTGTAAGGTTAGGTTGTTTATTTGAGATTTTTCTTGTTTCTTGAGGTAGGATTGTATTGCTATAAACTTCCCTCTTAGAACTGCTTTTGCTGCATCCCATAAGTTTTGGGTCGTCATGTTTTCATTGTCATTTGGTTCTATGTATTTTTTGATTTCCTCTTTGATTTCTTCAGTGATCTCTTGGTTACTTAGTAGAGTATTGTTTAGCCTCCATGTGTTTGTATTTTTTACAGTTTTTTTCCTGTAATTGATATCTAGTCTCACAGCATTGTGGGCAGAAAAGATACTTGGTACCATTTCAATTTTATTAAATTTACCAAGGCTTGATTTGTGACACAAGATATGATCTATCCTGGAGAATGTTCCATGAGCACTTACAAAGAAAGTGTATTCTGTTGTTTTTGGATGGAATGTCCTATAAATATCAATTAAGTCCATCTTGTTTCATGTGTCATTTAAAGCTGTCTTTCCTTATTTATTTTCATTTTGGTTGATCTGTCCTTTGGTGAAAGTGGGGTGTTAAAGTCCCCTACTATGATTGTGTTACTGTCGACTTCCCCTTGTATGGCTGTTAGCATTTGCCTTATGTATTGAGGTGCTTCTATGTTGGGTGCATAAATATTTACAATTGTTATATTTTCTTCTTGGTTTGATCCCTTGATCATTTTGTAGTATCCTTCTTTGTCTCTTTATTTTAAAGTCTATTTTGTCTGATATGAGAATTGCTACTCCAGCTTTCTTTTATTTCCGTTTACATGGAATATCTTTTTCCATCCCTGCACTTTCAGTCTGTATGTGTCCCTAGGTCTGAAGTGGGTCTTGTAGACAGCATATGTATGGGTTTTGTTTTTGTATCCATTCAGCCAGTCTATGTCTTTTGGTTGGAGCATTTAAATCCATTTACATTTAAGGTAATTATCGATATATATGTTCCTATTACCATTTTCTTCATTGTTTTGTGTTTGTTATTGTAGGTCTTTTCCTTCTCTTGTGTTTCCTGCCCAGAGAAATTCCTTTAGCATTTGTAGTAAAGCTGGTTTGGTGGTGCTGAATTCTCTTAGCTTTTGCTTGTCTGTAAAGGTTTTAATTTCTCTATCTAATCTGAATGAGTTCCTTACTGGGTAGAATAATCTTGGTTGTAGGTTTTTCCCTTTCATCACTTTAAATATGTCCTGCCACTCCCTTCTGGCTTGCAGAGTGTCTGCTGAAAGATCAGCTATTAACTTTATGTGGATTCCATTGTATGTTGTTTTTTGCTTTTTAATTTTTCATAGTTTGATTAATATGTGTCTTGGCATGTTTCTCCTTGGATTTGTCCTGTATGGGACTCTCTGAGCTTCCTGGACTTGATTGACTATTTCCTTTCCTATGTTAGGGAAGTGTTCAACTATAATCTCTTCAAATATTTTCTCCGACCCTTTCTTTTTCTCTTCTTCTGGGACCCCTATAATTGGAATGTTTGTGCATTTAATGTTGTTCCAGAGGTCTCTGCGACTGTCCTCAATTCTTTTCATTCTTTTTTATTTATTCTGCTCTGCGGTAGTTATTTCCACTATTTTATCTTTCAGGTCACTTATCCATTCTTCTGCCTCAGTTATTCTGCTATTGATTCCTTTTAGAGAATTTTTTATTTCATTTATTGTGTTGTTCATCATTGTTTGTTTGCTCTATTGTTCTTCTAGGTCCTTGTTAAACGTTTCTTGTATTTTCTCCATTCTATTTCCGAGACTTTGGATCATCTTTACTATCATTACTCTGAATTCTTTTTCAGGTAGACTGCCTATTTCCTCTTCATTTGTTTGGTCTGGTGGGTTTTTACATTGCTCCTTCATCTACTGCATGTTTCTGTCTTATCATTTTGCTTAATTTACTGTGTTTGGGGTCTCCTTTTCACAGGCTGCAGGTTCGTAGTTCCTGATGCTTTTGGTGTCTGCCTCCAGTGGGTAAGGTTGGTTCACTGGCTTGTGTATGCTTCCTGGTGGAAGGGACTCATCCCTATGTTCTGGTGGGTGGGGCTGGATCTTGTCTTTCTAGTGGGCAGGGCTGTGTCTGGTAGTGTGTTTTGGGGTGTCTGTGAACTTACTATGATTTTAGGCAGCTTCTCTGCTAATGGGTGGGGTTGTGTTCCTGTCTTGCTAGTTGTTTGGCATGGGACATCCAGCACTGGAGCTTGTTGGCTGTTGGGTGGAGCTGGGTCTTAGCATTGAGATGGAGATCTCTGGGAGAGCTCTCACCAATTGATATTATGTGGGACCAGGAAGTCTCTGGTGGTCCAGTGTACTGAACTTGGCTCTCCCGCCTCCGAGGCTCAGGCCTGACACCAGGCCAGAGCACCAAGACCTTGTCAGCCACATGGCTTCTGTTTAGCTGCTATACTGCAAAGGGCTGGCATGTCTTTTTCTAAATTGGAGAGCTCCTAGCACAGGTCAGGTGGTTCTTTCCGAAGCACCGGGAAGATGGGAAGATGGCCACCTCAGTATGCTCACTTTGATAATGAGCATCATGTCATGGGATGGGCATGGGGAAGGTGGAGGTGGGGTTGTGATATACAGTGATGTGATCAGAGAGATTTTTTTCTTCTCTCTGATTGTAGAGCTGCACTGTCAAACAGAAATACCCTGCAAACCGTATCTGTAGTTACATACACAATTTTCAATGTCCTGGGAGCCACATTTTTAAAAGTAAAAAGAAATGGGTTGGCCTACTTTTTTATATAAAGTTTTGATTTATCTATAATTGTTTAGAGCTGTTTTAGATTCACAGCAGAATTGAGCAGAAAGTACTGCGAGTTCCCAGGTGCACCCTGCCCCCACAACAACCACAGCCTCCCATTCTATCCTAATTTTAATAACATATTTTATTTAAGCCAATATATAAAACTATTATTTCAATATTAATCATATAAAAATTATTGAGATACCTTATTTTTTTTTTCTGTACACTGACCTAGTTTTTACACTTTAAAATGTGGCCCCAGCTACTTTTCAAGTGCTCGACAACCACATGTGGCTAGTGGCCATCCTATTAGTGCAGAAGAGGTCAAATGTCCCAAGGCACATAGTTTAGGAAATGCTGATCTAGCCACACCCACCCATTGTACAGGTGAAGTTGAAGAGCCCTGAAAGTTTGATGTGACTTTCCTGAGTTACAGACCCAGTTAGTATCAGAGGTGAGATCAGTACACAGGTTTCCTGACCTTCACAGGGTAGTTCTTTCCACTCCATCATGACTCAAACACAAATCTTTTCCTTTGTAGGAGGGAGAATTCAACTTCCTTTCTTTGCTCTGCAGAACTGTCTTCTATTCCTTCTGGAGTGAATTAGAATGGATCTTAGTCTAGGAACAGAGATGGCCTGAGTTTGCAGTGACTATCCACAGCCTTTCATTCTTCTGCGTGCTTTTAGGAACCTGCACTGTCTCTTAGGATTTGCTCAGTATCCATTCTTATTCATATCAGGGGCTCTTTCAGGCCATAGTGCACTAGGATACCTTACCTTGGGATCATGGTGATGGCCCATGGGCACTGGGGCCCTGGATTGAGGAAGGTAGAAGGAGTCTTTCATTCATCATTGATACAACAAATACTTATTGAACATCTACCATATGCCAGGCCCTGTTCTTAGTGCTGGTGACACATCAATGGACAAACCAAGTTGTTGGCCTCTGGAGTTTAGATTCTAGTGGTGCGAGACAGACAAAACAAATATGTAAATATATGACACCTTAAATGGGAATTAGTGTTATTGAGAGAAGATAAAACAAAATAAGGGGAAAAGAATAGAGGTAGGTTGAAGAATGGGAGATTTTTTTTTTTTTTTTTTTTTTTTTGCAGTACGTGGGCCTCTCACTGTTGTGGCCTCTCCCGTTGTGGAGCACAGGCTCCGGACGCGCAGGCTCAGCGGCCATGGCTCACGGGCCTAGCCACTCCGTGGCATGTGGCATCTTCCCGGACTGGGGCATGAACCCGTGTCCCCTGCATCGGCAGGCAGACTCTCAACAACTGCGCCACCAGGGAAGCAGGGAGATTTTTTTTTTAATTCTCTAGTCATTGTGCTTATAGATGGAAAGGGGAAATTGATTTAAGGAAAACATTCTTCTTAGCCTATATTATTAATGTATGTTTAAATGCCTTCAACCTTTATGGACATGTAGGTCCTCTTAAGTAAATAATGAGAATATTTATTAACAACTAAAGCACATGCTATTCACTAGGCACTGTGCTGAGTACATGAATGGGTTTAGCAGTATAATGAGAAATCAAGGGTCTTTGCTGTCTTAGTATTCATTCTCTAAATTTCTGTAGTTAAGAGGTGTCAGGAAAGCAAAAATTGTCATAGTGAGCTGGCCGTTTATTAAAATCAGTCTTCATTCAAATACCTCTTCCTGTTTTACACTAGCATCTATCCTGACCAGTGGGTCAGTCACCTTTGTTGGTCACCGCTTCATTGTCAGATATTTATAACATGAGACTGTACAATGAAACTACAAAGCAGATGAATTGCAAATGGAGCAATCACAATTTGCCAAACATTTAGAATTTCATGAAATTGATGAAAGTGATACAAGAGAAGTACTAGAATTCCCTGCAAAGCCATTGGCAAATGTGGATTTGGCATGATTTGTGCTTCAAGAGGGAGGATTCAATACCAAAGGAACAGGAAAAGTTGTAGGAAGCCAATTAAGCCCCAGAATAGTTTTGCAAAATGTATATCCTGTTCCTGTTTCTTTGAAGGTCAAATATGAAATGAAGGATGTATAGTGCTATTGTGCAGTTTTGTTTGAAAATTTTAACAAAACTCTCCTAAGTAATTTATTTGTCATTTTTCTAAAATAAGTATAGAGTTGAAACTTTAAATTTGGTTAAATGTAAGACAATTTTATAATTTGTATAATTTTTAGTTCATTTTTCAAGGAAACGCTCTAATAACACCTAGTTTTTTCAATGACATTTTGGGGCATTTATTGTCATTGATGTTTTCCAGGTACCAGTTACCCTTGAATGATAGGAAATACTCTGCAGGTGCTATTAGTATGTCTATTTTTCAGGTGAAGAAACCGAGATATGAAGAATTTTAGTAATTTTCTCAAGGTCACATAGGTAGTAAAGGTAGAGTCTACTGGAAACCTAGCTGAGCTGAATCCAGACTGCATCTCCACTGCACAGTGCTGCCTCCTAGAGGGGTCACTTTGGTTTAGCTTATTCCGGACAAAACTCAGACTAAAAGCCTTGCATAAAAAGACGTTTAGTACCCATTTCTTGTGGATCTCACAGGTAGGAATGATTCTACATTAAAATTTCATCTCGAGGTGGTTTTGAGCAGTAAATGAGCACATTGTCTGTTGTCTCATGATCATAGTTCATACTGTCTAAGAGGTCTGAAGTCTAAACCTCCTAACTGCTAGTTAAAGGCTATTATCTTTGTGTTTGCCTAACCTCTGCAGGACATATCAAGGAAGTTCAACATGTCTGTTATAAAAGTTGGGTATCTAATTGCCTTACGTTATAGCTCAGCCAGAAGGCAGACCCTAAATAAAGAAAATCACCCATCTCACAATGACATACTGTCTTTGTACATCTTTTAAGCAGAGGAAAGATAATGGCCATGTATGATTTTAGGCAAGACTGCTGATTTGCAGTCTCTTCAGGAAATTGTAGTGTTTCCAAGGACAATATTCCTAGTCAAAATAGATTAAGCCTGAAGCCAAAGTGATGACCACAGTCAAAGTAAATGTTACTGTGTGTTTGGTTGGAAACAACTAGAGGAAAAATAAGTTGTCATAGCAGATGATTCACCCTATAATCCCTCTTTACTCTCTGGTCCGTATCACCAGTGGGGTGGAAGAAAGTAAAATTTTTGTAGATAGGGCAGAAAAGTCCTTCACTGTGATGAAATTGAGTCTAGGAGAGGAGGAGATATGTTTTAGTGGAAGACTTGCTCTTACCCAGTTTCAAATTTTTAAAGACTGCAAGGCAGTCCTACAACATTGTCCTAGATACAGACAAGGAGGATGGTGTCTGCTCTCCGGTAGCCACAGACACAGCAGCTTGACAGAGGAGACAGGAGAGGAAGGCTTCTCTCATAAAGCTGAGGAATGGTCAAGATTAGTAGACCACCAGCAATTCCACTTCTGGGAATATACTCACAAGAACTGTAAACAGGAACTCAAGAGATATTTGAACACTCATGTTCATAGCAGCACTATTCACAATAGCCAAAATGTGGAAACAACCTAAAATGTCCATTTACTGGTGAATGGATAACAAAATACGGTACATACATACAATGGAATATTATTCAGCCTTAAAAAGGAAGGAAATTCTTACCCATGCTATAACATGGATGAATCTTGAGGACACTGTGTTAAGTGAAATAAGCTAGTCACAAAAGGGTAAATACTGTATGTCATTCATGTGAAGTACTTAGAGTAGTGAAATGCATAGAGACAGAAAGTGGAATGGTGGTTGCCAGGGTCTGGGGGGAGGGGGGAGAAAGGGAGTTGTTGTTTAATGAGTTTGGGGTTTTAATTAGGAAGGTTGAAAAAAATTCTGGAGATGAATGGTGGTGATGAGACACAAGTGTGACTGTACTTAAAGTCACTGAACTGTACACTTAAAATGGAACATTTTGTGCTATTAATATATATAAAATGTATAAATATAATATATAATTAATACATATATATATTAGTGGGCCAAAGAGTGGTGAAGGTGGTGCTATCAAAGGTGATGGGGGTGAAGGTAATAAGAAGGAGCGAAGAAGCACAGCTCTAAGATTTTTCCAACTATGTTATGGCATGAAAATTATTTAAAAGTAAAGGGAAGTCTCACTAGGTGCTAATAGTAATACTTTATTGAGTGCTCACTCAAGGATTACACTAAGGGCTTTACATGCATTAACTCATTTATTCTTCACAATGACCCCACGAGGTTGGAAACTACTGTTATACTCTTTTGGGATTTAGCAAAAGTAACCACCTGATTAAACCATGGAGGCCAAAAGAGCTAGGATTTGAACTCAGGATGTCTGATGAGCCCAGTGGTTCTCAAACATTAGTGTACCTTAGAATCACCTGTAAGACTTGTTAAACCATAGATTGCTGGGCTTTGCCTGCAGAGTTTCACTGGTTCTGGGGTGGGGCCCAAAGATTTGCATTTTTAACAAGTTCCCAGATGATAATACTCATGTTGCTGATTGGGTACTGCGCTTTGAAAATCAGTGTAGTAGCTTATCTTCTTAACCACTACAAGGTGATAGTAGAAGGACTTGTTCTGTCCAAGAGGAATCCTGGGGAATGGCACAAGATAACTGAGGTGTTGGAAGGAGTAGGTTGGGGGGGTAAGGAGCAGAGTTCACTACACTTTCTTAGCTGTGCCTCCCTCTTTGCTATAACACAGGGGCAGCTGCTAATGTCCATTACCAAGGTATGAGTTTTAAGGTGTTTTTCCCTGGAAAGAATAGACAAAGACTGATAGAGTCATACATTCTCATGAGTCTCCTTCCTCTAGTCTATCTAAATATTCTACATCCTTCAAGCTCAGGATGAAATCCGATCTAAGGTTGATCTCTTGGTTTTCACAGCTCAGATTGTTTTTAGATTGTGTCACACAGGTTAGAGATGATTAATCTCTAATTGGCTTACGTGCTTTTGTCTTTCTTCTCCAGTTAGTTTAAAAGTTTTCTGAGGTCAAGGATAGTGGCTTATATTTATCTAGGACTTCCAATATGGCTAGAACAGTCTTAGACTAGCTATGTAATTGATGATTATTGAAAAAAATGGTTCAGTTAGTGAGAGATTACCATTATGTCAATATTAATAAAAATTACAATGACATATATTAGAATATAATGAAAATACTGCAGAGTACTAAATGCTGATTAGGTGCTGGCAGTCCTGCTGTTAATCCCAATGATGACTTTGGAGGAAATAGATAGAGGCACCTCTGTTCAAGACACTTAACTGGCATCCATACAAAGGTAAGAAGCCTGCAAGGGGCAGGTGAACCCTGGAGTTGTGCAATGCGTACCTTGCAGAACTCTAAGACACGCCCTGTGTATTGGGTGAATCATACAGGTTCACCGCTCCATTCCAAAGCAGGTGATGGTCTTAATAAATATTAGCCCAACAGCTCTCCCATTATATGCGGTGCATATATCTTAACTGGATTCACGCTAGTCTACAATTTTCTAATCCTTGGTCTTTCTCCATTATATTAATGAGAGTTCTAAGGGTAAGGACTGTGTCTTTGTATCCCTAGTGTCTAGGGAAGTATACTGCATGTCGTAGACCCTCATAATAAATGTTTGTTGAATGAAGTACAAAGTGAATAAGTATAAATTGTCATTGTCAGTTTATTTGAAGCTCTAAATATGATTATATGGTAAAATGCTTTGAAATTGCTTGCAGAAATAGCAAGACGATAGGCAAGTTCAAGGGAGAAAAGATTAATGGTGCCATCTGAGTTTTGGTAGTTTACCTTTGCTGAGTCCTACAATGAGTTTTCTTAGCATTCTCACCAATGATCTAGATGGCAGATGAATAGTTTCTTCCTCCACTTACACATGAGAAAATTGCTCGTCTCAGTTATATAAATTCCACAATTTTTTGGTATTATTTTTCCTTAATGATGTTGTCAGATCAGGACACCTGTTTCTCCAAACAATTGTGATGTTCATGTTGAAGGTCTTTATGGGATTACTCCATCTGAGAAATTACTGTGGAAATACAGCAGAGCTCCTAAGTGCTTTATTCTCTTGAACATACTCCTTCACTTGACGTCCTAAAAATTCCTACTTTTCCCTCGGCCTTTGTGTTAGTCGTCAGTGCTGTTCACCAGGTGTTGTCAATACCCCATCTGCCCTTATCACCATATGGCCAAATTGTGCTTCCCTGTCCCCCTGGAAGTTAGGTAAGCCATGTGACCTTCTCTGGCCAATGAAATGTGAGTGGGAGGGGATATAAGTCACTTCCAAGTGGAAGCTTTAGGAACCATGTGTGATTCCCTACTTTATCCTTCCCACTGTGCTGATGATGGATCAAACTGAAGCCTCCATCAGCCCGAGGTTTCTGAGTAATTTCTGTGAGTAATATCTTCACATTTATTATTAATGAGAAGTCAAAATGATCAAAGGAAGTGTTTCTTTGAAGTGCCTTAGTGAAATAACTGGCTTAGACGTGTATGTTTCAATTTCCCCCTTTTGCTTTGAAGATGTTACTTCATAGTGCATTATAATCTGCGTGAGCAAGGGCGGCTTCAAAGGCCTATGCAGGGTCAGCAGTCCTTCCCAGAGTACACACAAGTCTGCTGTATCTTTGATTAGTGCCCTTCACAGCCATCAGTCCCTGTCACTGTTAGGGACCCCAGACTCACTGTCAGAATTACAAGCTTTTCTCAAAAGAAAGGCATTTATAAAATTTTATTTTATTGAAGTATAGTGGATTTACAATATTGTGTTAGTTGCTGCTGTACAGCAAAGTGATTCAGTTATACATATATGTACATTCTTTTTCATATTCTTTTCCATTATGGTTTATCACAGGATATTGAATATAGTTCCCTATGCTATACAGTAGAACCTTGTTGTTTATCCATTCTATATATAATAGTTTACATCTGCTAACCCCAAACTCCCAATCCTTCCCTTTCCCTCCCTGGCCCCTCCTTGGCAACCACAAGTCTGCTCTCTATGTCTGTGAGTCTGTTAAAAGAAAGACATTTATTCCTCAGTCCAAAGAGTTATCTGAGAGTTATCTCTGTTCCCTAGTCCTTCATACTAGGTCATCTTTTGTTTCTCTTTTGTTCTTGATTTTTTCACATTAGCTCCCTGCACAGAGACCCACTGCTATCTTTTATTTGCCTGTATCCAGAGCTGGGCTGTGAAAGGAAAGATACCCCTAAAGTACAGGTGACTGGCTAACCATTGGACTTTGTGGCTGCTAATCTTGCCTTTTCCCCTTGGGTTTGGAGCCAGGGCTAAGCTTGGACAAAGTATTAAGTAGGTTAACCTTGTTCTCAGGCTCACACACCCCTGTTCAAACTTGGGTGACAAGATTGCATTAGGCTACTGGGGATTGAATCTTGCACTACGCTTACCAGCAGTATGATCTTGAACAGACAAAATCTCTAAACCTCAGTTTCCTGATCTCTTAAATGCTGGTATTAGTCCCGATCTCAAGAGGTGGTTGTAAAGGTTAAATAATGTAATACATATAAATTCTTAGCACACTGTAATATCTCAATATATTTTACCTTTTATTATTATTAGTAGTAGTAGTATTAAGATTCAAACGACTGACAAGGCATAGATGTGCACCTCTTGGGCTGTGAGGAGCCTGGTGTGCAGGAGGCCATGTGTCTCCAGGGAGAGTACCAGTGACAACAGAGCACGGACACCTCATCTGACATAGTAAACATGTCATTCCTTTGTGAAAACAAAGTTTTAAAAAGGTTATCAGCTGGTGCCAGTGATAAGAATAAAGGAAAAGTAATGAGCTCTGAGAAAGTGATGGTTCTTAGCCAGAAAATCGTCAGAAGTTTGGGATAAATGTAAAGTGGAATATTCAGCTGGGCCGTGCCCAACACTGATGAAGGGATTAGTCTACCACACACACTCTGTAAAAAAAAAAAAAAGGAAAACATTGTTTGTGGAACTGTTTTAGTAAGGACTCATGCTAGCACAAAAATTGCTTATTATGTGACACACTAAACTGTAGCAAAAGCTGGAAACTCAAAAGAGGTGTGAGACTCTGTGCAGGAACTATGAGTCTTGATGGAACCGAGAAGTGGGAGAAAGCACTTTCTTAACATTTGTGTTCACAGACTGAGGGATTCGTGCAGGTGTCAGGTGTGCTCCTGTCCAAAGTCAAGGGTCAGTTTTACTTTGTTGGCTTATGTCTGCTTCCGCATTGGCCAATGAGCTGCTGGAGGGGAGGGTTCTGTATTCATCGCTGTTCTCTCTCCAAAACTAGCCCGGTGCCTGGCGCATGGTAGGTGTTGGGTATTGAATGTGTTCAGTGAGTGAATAATTGAGTGGATCCATCTCAGGAACCAGGTTCCAAGGACTAAGCAGGACAAGCAGATAGGAAGTTTGTGGTCAATTATGAACAGGGTGAGTGGAGGCACCTGGAGTGAGGGGAGCCCTCCCTGAGGCATCCCAGGTGAGAAGTTTGGAGTTCTGCAGGGACCTTGAATCAGGCATTGCAAAGGCTTACTGGTTCCATTGATGAAGATGCGGGAGAAGGTGCACTAAAGACCCCTGGCCAAGCCAGCCAGGAGGTTAGAGGATACCCACAGCTCTGTGGGAAGCATGGAGGCAAACCGGTACCAAACCCTCTCAGACCTCAGAAGGGCGCCCCCCCACCCCCACCCTCGCTTTGGGGATTAAGTTCTCTGTATTTAGAGCACATTGTAAAAATCCTTGGATGAGGTACCCAAGGCTTTTGCCTGGATATGACAGTGACCACTTATTGAGCACTTCCATTATGCTAAGTGTTTTCTTTACTGAATTTAATTCTCACAAAGGTGGGTAATAATAACTCCATTATTCTCATTTTAAAGATGAGAATTGAGGGTTACTAAAGTTAACTACTACACCATAGATCAGGGATTCAAATCCATGGCTATATAACTGCAAAATTTCATGCCATCAACCATTAAGAAAAATTCCTAACTTTATTTTTAGGTTAGGGTGTGTGAGTATGTGCATAGATATAAAATACCCTCCCTCATTTTATTGTTCTCCTACAAATGCTTGCTTCTATAACTCCTTAGCCATACCCTTAAATTTCTAGGGCTACAGAGATATGGACTGAAGCAGAGAAGCTTTATGGTGGCCCCCATGATCTCTGCTTCTGATGTTCACACCCTCATATAATCCCTTCCCCTTGAGTGTAGGTAAGACCTGTGACTTTCTTCTAACCAATGGACTATGGCAAAGAGGATGGAGCATCACTCCCATGATTGTGTTAGGTTATGTAAGTTCATCTTCCCAGTAGACTCACACTGAAGTCTCTTTCCCTCTCTGTTGCTGACTTTGAAGAAGCAAATTGCCATGCATCCTACAGTGGCAAGGAAATAAATTCAACAGTCTGAGGGAATTTGGAAGCAGATCTGTCCCCAGTCAAGCCTCTGATGAGAACTCAGCCTTGACCAATAACTTGATGCAGCCTCATGAGACCCTGAGCAGAGGACCCAGCTCAGCTATGTCCAGACTCCTGACCCACAAGAACTATAAGATAATAAATGTGTGTTGTTTTAAGTCACTAAGTTTGTGTTAATTTGATACACAGCATAGAAAGCTAACACAGAGATCATAGCTTAGGGGAAAAAATCCCTGCTATTTGATGACCAGGCAGACATGTACATAGGGTTCAGAAGATGATGCAAAGCCATTCTTGGTCTTTTTTCCATTGATGGAAATTAGTCCATCATTCCATAAGAACCCTCCTTTTTGGTGGGCGACAGGGGCCTTTGTCTCTATTCTACCTCCCTTTGTTCTCAGTTGGCCCTCTCCTTCTCAGTGGTCCCTCTGGAGACCTAGCTCTCAAGCCCTCAGTAGACACGGGCAGTGGACGGAGGGTTCAAGTTTCTTCCATTTTGCCCACTGAAGGGTCATAAGAGAAAATGGTTTACCTGGTTCAGCCTCAGGGTGGAGCATCTCCAAGATGAACATCTTTAATCACTCCTAACCATGCATTTTCCTGCATTATTATGCTCGGGAGATTCTCTTCCTTTCTCCCATGTTACCAAAGACCCCTTTCTAATGTTTTAGTTGGCATAAAACAGAGTCCAAAGGAGTTGTGAGTTAATTTCCTCACCCCCAGGGGAAAGAAGAAAATTCCATCAGGCTTCCCTTCTTGTCCAGAAAAAAGGTTTATATTACTGAGAGTAGGCAAATTGCAGGTTAAAGGCTAAATTCTTTTGGCTATAATGTAATAATAAAGCTTTTTTTTTTTAAGAATCAAACAAAGCCTGTGCTTAAACCAATAGCAGGTGCAAATACAATCACTATCCCTCTTGCTGTGACATGTTTGTACTGGCTAAGTCTGAAGTATTCGAAGGTTCAACTGCACGGGGGTTTGGGTGGAGGGCTGATCCTGAGCAGAGAGGGCAGGTGACCTCCTGACTGCCTTCAAATTCCCTCCCTGCAAGCAAAACAATGGTGCCATCGTCATTCCTCCATCTGCCCCCTCGAGGGGCAGTGGGAGAGTATGTTTTGCCTGCTTTGTTGCAAGGAGGAAAGGGAAGGTTGCTCTATCCTAGATAAGGAGGCAAAGGTGGCATTCCTATATTTTTGTTGGATCTCTTTGCATGAACAACCTCACCTGTCAAAACATGATGAAAAATGGAATTGGCAAAGGAGAAAAAGGCAGGAACCAGTGAGAAGATGGATTGAGCCAACCAAGACCTTAAAACACCATCTGTAATTTCATTTTATAGCTACTAATCTTACTGTTTTTAGCAAAATTGTGTTTGTGTATGTGCATGTGTGTTCATATATTTATCTTTTATAACAAACAATAGAATCGTTGTCTCTAAGCCAGTGGATATCATAACAGACTATTGTGGGTGTGTAGATATCATAAATGAGTAACTTCTAGACAATGAGGATCAAACATATTAACTTGATTTGTACGATGTCTTTTGTCACCTGACTATATGTATCTAATAATTCCCAGATCTTTAAAATGCAGTTTTGTAAACAAAATGTTTTCACAGTTATCTCGTTTAGTGACCTTGACATGTGCTTACCCTCTTCTTCTCTGAGGATGCCCCAGAACTGCTTCTCTTGACTTCCAGGCCCAGTCCAACACCTGTGTATCCCTTAGAATTTCATGATGTCTGAGTCTGTCCCTTGGGCTCTGCTCTCCATTTGGACTCCAAGTTCTCCCCACTCCCAGCACTTCTGGGACTCTGCAGCTGCCCTCCTGCCCCTTGCTCTGTGAGCAGCTAATGCAACAATTTCTCCAAATATTCCCTTCCTGCATTTGCCTTAACAGAAACCCAGAAGTCTCCTGAGAACGTTTCTTCCCCTCTTCCAGCTTTTCATTTCATTTGTTGTTTTTTGCTTCACTTATTGCTTTTTACCTTTCTCATGCCCCCTGTACCTTAAGACTGAGAAGTAGAAAAAGCATCCTCCTGGCTCCCCATGGTGACTGCAAAGCATTTCTCTTCCCCCTCTCCTGAAAATACTTTCTCTTGCCCCTTTCTCCCGCCTTGGACCTGTCATTTCCTTGACTCATTCAAGGAATTTACTTGAGCCCCTGACCTACACACTTCCTCTCCACCCACGCCTGCCGTCATCCTGCGACTCAGCTCTCACAGGTAACCTTCTCTACACCCAGCTCCTTAACCCCATCACCCACCTCCACTCCAGCTACACACCCTCTTGGCAGCCCCTGAACCTTTATTCACATCACAAGTAACTGCTTCCTTTCTGAAATCTCCAGCTACTGCTTCCTTCCTGGTAATCAGCTGACTTGCTTTGTAGCTACTTATTTTACCTTATGAGTTGAATCTACCACTTAGAAAGAATTATTTGTAGTCATCCTCTCATGTCTGTTTTCTTCCTCATCCATCTTAGAGTCCATATCCATTGATATCACTTCCTTGAAAATATTCTTGGCTCATTGGGCATTCATAGTCAGAAATAAACCTTCACCTAAACCTCACACCTTATACAAAAATTAACCCAAAATGGATCATAGATTTAAGTGTAAAATGTAAACCTATAAAATTTTTATAAGATGACATAGAAGAGAGTCCTTGGGAGACAGGACTTGATAAAGAGTTCTTTGATATGATAGCAAAAGCACAATCCATAAAACAAAAAATAGAAAAGTCAAACTTCATCAGAATTTAAAAGTTTTGCTCTGCAAAATCCCCTATTGAGGATGGAAAAACAAGCTAAGATTGGGAAAAATATTTGTAAAACACATATCTAACAATGGACTAGTATCTAGAATATATAAGGAGCTCTCAAACTCAACATTTAAAACATTCCAACTTGAAAATTGGCAAAAAACATGCAGAAACTTTTCACTAGACAGGATATATGGATGACAAATAAGCAGTTGCAAATATATTTGATATCATCGGCCATTAAGGGAAATGCAAATTAAGACCATCGCTCTACACATATTAGAATAGCTAAAATTAAAAAGTGACAACTTACTGATATAAATAAATGGTTGAATAAATAAATGAAGAGAATAAATAAATCTGCCATCCAAATATCCAAATAGTTTATGTCAGTACTCCACCCTCCAGGAGATGGTATACTTAAGTGTGGGCTACACATAGTGACTTCCTTCCAAAGATCACAGTATGGAGAGGTGGGGAGGGGGAGTGGAGAATAACTTTACAACGGAGAATTAACAAACAAGTCTCAGCCAGGTGATCAAGGTCAATATGAGCCGAAATAAAGTTATGTTGATAGTATGTACCCTTGATAGGATGTGATGAGAATAGCCGTTTACCTGTTCTTGCCAAAACCACAACCCCAGACAAAGCATCAGAAAGCATCAAGAAATCAAATAAATGATTTGAATACAGACTTGAACCCAGTGTTTCTGTCCCTAAAGCTTTTTCTACTTTGCTTACTTTACAAACGGAAAGGTGCTTTATGGTGGATGTCAACTCAACCTACAACTATACCTACGCTCAGGCTGCTTTGGATCACATGACATTCAGAGATTCCAAGACTAAGTGCCCCACAGCAGTGGTCCCCAACACTGACCAGGGACAAAGTTTTTACTTGCCCTTAAAACCCCTATTGTAGAAATGTCCAGCTTCCCTCTGTAAGGTAGGGAGGGCCATAATGGTTCTGTCCTAAGACTGAGGAGCAGTGACTGGGGAGCATCCTTGGCTTACTTCCTGTGGCCTCAGCCACTCACCTAGTCTTCCTGTCTGCCCATTGTGGGCAAGGTGGAAGAAAGGGCTTAGCAATGTGGGAGCTGTTGTTCCTTAGAATCTTGGTTTGCCTGGACTATTTCAAATTAATTGAAACACTTTGAAGACTGATGATTTCATTTTTAAAATTCATTTTACTGAAATACAGTTGATTTACAATGTTGTATCACTTCTGCAAAGTGATTCAGTTATACATATATGTACATTCTTTTTCATATTTTTTCATTATGGTTTATCATAGGATATTGAATATAGTTCCCTGTGCTATACAGTAGGACCTTGTTGTTTATCCATTATGTATATAATAGGTTGCATGATTTCATTTTTGCTCATATCAGTATGAAATGGAATTTTTTTAAAATAAATTTATTTATTTATGCCTGTGTTGGGTCTTCGTTGCTGTGCGCGGGCTTTCTCTAGTTGCGGTGAGCGTGGGCTACTCTTCATTGCGGTGTGCGGGCTTCTCATTGTCGTGGCTTGTTGCGGAGCAGGGGCTCTAGGCGCGCAGGCTTCAGTAGTTGTGGCTCGCGGGCTCTAGAGCACAGGCTCAGTAGTTGTGGTGCACGGGCTTAGTTGCTCTGCGGCACGTGGGATCTTCCCAGGCCAGGGCTCGAACCCGTGTCCCTTGCATTGGCAGGTGGATTCTTAACCACTGTGCCACCAGGGAAGCCCTGAAATGGAATTTTTGATAGTGGTAGTAATAAAAATGAAACACCAAAACAAGTTGCATGTTATAGCCCTTCTTCGTGGGTGAAATCAAATACAAATGTATCAAATACATATAGTGCTACCAAATTAAAAGAAAACTTATACCAAGGAAACATAACATACATTGTATTATAAAATAAATTTTAATGTTGTAAATGTTTCTGTATTTTCATATAACTAGAAATATATCCTTTTAAAATAATCTCTGGCTAACAAATAGTGTTTCTTGGGAAGAGCTCTCTTTTGTTCTGAAATTATGAATTTCCTATGTTTTTGGTGTTGAAATTTCCTTTCCTTTTTGAAAGGATGGAAAGGTAGCTTTTTGTGATTGTTGTTGTTGGCAAAATGAACAGTTTGGCAACTCTGTGTTAGCTCTCAATTGCTTTCAATTGTTTTACTCTCCTGAGAAAGTTAAGTCTGAGAACCACTAACCTAAAAATGCTATCATTATAAAATACAGGAGGAATAAAAAGACGAAAATAAAAAGAATTCTATGTAAATTAAGAATTCAGAAAATTTGGCTGGTTTCATAAGTTTGTGTTTCACGTAATACACTGTGTAAAATTTCACTTTCTTCTGCCACTTCTTTACTAGGTTATTTTTATAAACAGCAAGTCATAAAAAGACTTAAATGGTAGAAACTGGAATATAGTATAGCTACAGAGTATATATTTTTCAAGGATTAATATGTTATAAATGTTTACTGTGGTCGTTTTCATTTGTTGCTGGTCTGTGTGTTTGCTTTGATGGTTCTGCTCTAGCTGTCACATGAATCCTATGCAGTAGTGGAGATTGCAAAATGTTCTCTATGATGGTCACAGTGGTTTCCTATGTTTGTATCAAAAAAAACTAAGCTGATGAAAAAAATGGAAATGTGCTTCTGAGGTTAGTCATTTCCCCCCCTTTACACTGTACAGTATAAGCAATATGGCCATTCCATGAATATTGAAAATAATTTCCTCATGAATTTTGTATCCTACTTGGGAAATTTTGAGTATGGGTGTACTTTTGCTCTGCTCAGGTGCTCAAAGACTTTGTAAGGATGTAAAAAATGGGGTACTTATTGGATTTTCTGTCCATGCCCCAGTTCAAATGAATCACATTTTGCCTCATTAGAAAGCAGACCCCTTTACTCCATTCCATTCCATCTCCATTTCAGTGAGCTGTAGAAGAAAAACACAATTTTCATGACACCTGTCGTTACAGAATGAGATCATTTGCAGAGGCTGAGTGTTTCACCCACATCAGGTAGTTTTACATTAACCTGGTGTTAATAGCAAAGTTGGAAAAGGTACCTTGTGAGCGGTTCCCTGCTCAAGCTGGAGACGGAAATGTGCAGCATTGTGCCCTCTATTTTTTTAAAAAATTCATTCCCCTTTAAATTAGTTGGGCATTCCAAAATTTACTTGGACTGTAGTTTTTACTGTTGATATTTAGAAACAACTTAACAATGGCTACTTAGAACTAGCATGTTGCAGTTACCACAATTTAATTACAATTTAGTTTTTATTACAAATAAGTAGATGAAAAGATGTAAGTTCTTAATTTGGGTAGCTCCTTATATCCAAGCAGACAGAGAGAAATTCTTTATTGGTGTCAACTTCTTTCAAATATTGAAATATCTGATGGATACTTCTTTGTAAAAAAAAGGGATTTAGGAAATATTGGTGAGGTTGAGGACAGCAAGAAAAGATTAAGATCTCAATGATAATGAATACATGAAAATATAAGATCAAGAACATATGGAGGGAGATCAAGTTTGGAGATGGGAAATAAATTTGTAGAAAATCACTGTAGGACACCAAAATTCCCAAACATTTTAACCTAAAATTATGTATATGTATTAAGTTCTTGCTAAAGAATAGAAGAGGTTAATATTTTTAGCAGGAAAGAACCCTTAATAGATTCACAAATTATACTTTTATTTATTCTTCCATTGTGAAGGATACACATTTGTTGGCTTAAGTAAGATCTCCTGCCTTATACAGTTTCACTGTGGAAAAAATAATATTGACCAAGTCTCTGATCCTGCCTGACATGAAATTGATTTAGAATTATGGAATTTTTCAGCTGGAAAGTACCTTTGGATGAGATTTAAAGGCATTAAATAACTTGTGACCTTCACCACAGTTATCATTTACAAGAAGTAACAATAAACGTCATAAAGATAGAAAGTTTAAAATAATTATACTGGACAATAACACAAATGGGGTCCTAGTTAATGAACTTGCAAATTCTCTTTCCTACAACTGGGTAAAGCCCTTGCACAGAATTCTAAACTTTTTGAAGTGGGCAACACTTTGGAGATGACGATCTGGCTGTGCACAGAGAAGGAAACTGAGGAAAGAGAAAGGACAGTTAACAACACGAAATCTCAGAGCCACTTAGTGATAAAGCCAAGTTCAGCAGAAGGAAAGACCATAGACTTTCTGCCAATGGAGAATGAGGGCCCCTATGCAGGGAAGCAGCATTCTGCATAGACCAGGGTAGCCTCTGAGGAGGGTGGGATATACTGAAGAACTCGAACAAACCAAGGGGTGAGGAACCCAGCCCAGGCCTAACCGTACTTTGAAAGGCTCTTTGTTAATCATCTCCTTGGTGAAAAAAACTGTTAACTTATATCAGAAACTGCCAGAGTATGATTTATAACTTGCAGTATATAAAGGAACTTAAATTAGCTGTTGGAAGCCCGGAGATAGTGTACTCAAGTGGTCAGGACCTTGGGCCCTGAATGTCAGCTGTTTGGGTTTGTCTGTAGGGTGTGAGAGAGAGAGGAATCTCTGTGCTAGTCTTTGTAAATCATGCCAAAGATTTTTAGTTTTAAAATCCTAACAGCATTGAGAAATCATTTCAAACCGAGCGTTTGAAATGGAGAAGAGTGTGTATGAATTTGTACTTGAAAAGCATATGTGACTCCTACTACTTACTGTCCATTACTAATTGTGTGAATTAGATATTGATTTTGTCTGTGCCTTGGATTCTCCATCTGTAAACTGGCACTCACCTTTTACTGTTGTTATGAGGATTAAATGAGACCATGCTTTAGTGCCTAAAACAATGCCTGGGACACGGCAGGCACTCAACGGATGATAATGGCATTCCGCTTGGTCCACATTAGGACCAAGCGGTCCTAATGTGTGGGGAAAAGAAAAAGACTCAAGGGGAACAAAAAAGTTAATGCTAGAACAAGAAGAGAGGACATTAGTTATAAGTGGGAAACTTAGAGGGGGAGATGCTCTGGGTTTTGAAACTGGACTTCAGAGAACTGTCACCTTTCATCCACAGCCCTTTGAAATACTGAGTCATCCATTAAGAGCATCCTTTGCTCTTCAGTGCTGATAAATTTTCAGCAGCTCTACTTTGAATTGGGCTGTTTGCCTGGAATGTCTAGTGCCCAGTTTGTTCTCTGAACTACAAGAAGAGTAAGCATAGAACTCACGTGGAGGAAAGACTAGGTTTGGCATATGAAGCTCACTGTAACCCAGGCCCAACCTGAATCCGATTCCTACAGCCCTCTCAACCTAAAGAATGCTTAACATATTGCACTTCAGTGGCTCAACATTAAGCCGAGGCTCCCATGAAGCCATCAGGACCCTCCCCATCCAGCCTCTGCCTGTGTCTTCCGTGTCATCTCACAGCGACACTAAAGGACCAGTAGGTTCTGTTCTTTCTCCCTACATGAGAGCATCTTCTAACCTGTGTTTTTGCTCAGAAGGGTCCTACCCTCCCTGCCTGCCCATTCCGGCCCAGGTGACTCCTATTCCTACTTTTCTGCTCTCCCCCACCCTGGGAAGCCTTCTCTGATGCCTGTGACTGGGAAAGGTACCCCTCCCCTCATATCCTGCTCTCACAAATCACACTCTTGGTTCCTCCTGTCGGCTTTGAGCTCTTGGTATCAATTGTATTCAGTGCCTGGCTTATAGAAGTCTTTGTTACAATGAGTGCGCCCTTTGCTCCATGCCTAATGGCTTACTTTCTGTCCCTGGGCTTATTCCTCTTGTTGGGGTAAATTTCATTTTCAGAATTACTGAAACTCTTGCTCTGTATATTTTGCGCCTCTTTGTATTGCTATTTATTTCACTATCTGTAAATTAGGCTTTTCCCATAAACCAAGTATTTGGAGAAAGACAGCAGCTTGTACATCTCTTTATCCCAATAACATTTTTTTATCCCAATAACTTTAATTTAATATCTAACCCATGGGGTGCTTGGTAAATAGTGGTCAGTGATGAAGACGCTGGTTTCTGTCTTCACTCTGGTTTCTGTCCTCCAGCCACTAAATCCCACTCATCCTTAAAGTCTTCCTCTTCCACGGATATCTACAGTGTTTACTGCTTTTATTTTTCTTTGGAACACTTAATCATTCACTATTGTTTACTTTTATTTAGTTACTCTGTGTATCTCTTGTATCTCATACGTGTTGTTGTTGTTTTTACCAAAATTGGGTCTGCGCCTCATATTCTTTTTGTAACACTTCCCTCCCCTAATATGTAAAATCTTTCTTGTTAACCTCATTACATTGAGATGAGCAGGAAAGGAAATGATGAAATAACAAAGGTGAATGCCTTGTGTATACATATGTTTGGGAGAATATGATGTATGGGTCTGGTTGGTTTGGGAATGATAATGGGCAACTAAAAGGACTTTTTATAGATCTATATCTAAGGATTAGTTGCTTAAATAATTGTTGTATTCATTAATGAAATGTTGAAAACACTTCAGAAAAGTGGAATTAAATTGGTCAAAGGTAAGAAGCATAAACCATTAGTTGGTTAGAGAAAGCAGTGACATGTGGTGGGTAGAGCTTGGGCTTTTGCATCAATCTGGGTTCGATTCCTTGCTCCCCCATTCACTGTGGGACTCAGGCAAGTGATGAAATCACTCCAAAACTCAGCTCCTTTCCTGTATAATAGAACTGAGAGTACCTGCCACACAGGATTATTGTAACAATTAAATGAGCTAACACATACCGAGCAGTTAATTCGAGACCTGGGACAAATTAGCTATTAATTATGATGATAAGGATGAAAGATAAGGATAAGGATGCCAGAGATTGAAGGGTAGAATTATTGTTGATTGGAAATTAAGGATGCAGGAAGCTTTTCATGGGGCCTAAAGAAGGGTATGAATGAAACTCAAGGCAATGGGGGAAAAAAGATGAATGAAACAGTGAAGAGCTGCTCACTAAAGGAGCAAGCACCTAGGGGGAGAAAAATTAAAGGAAAGAAGATCAAGATGTGAAAAGTTAAAAGTGGGGCTTATTAGAAAGGAGTATAAAGAGAAAAGGGAGAAGCAATGAACTACAGTATGAGAAAATATCCGAACTACCCAGAGCAACATTGCCACTCATTCAGGAAACATGGAGGGTGCTCTGCCCTTGTTCAGGCAGCACGAAAACCAGCTGATCCAGAGAGAGGTAATCCAACAAGGACAGTGAGTCACGTTGCTATGGAGACTGTGGTCAGGGAGGCAGAGAGACAGAAGAGATCTCAAAGGTTATGCAGTGGATCATCGGGCTCTGCCCTCTTAACTCCAGATCTATGCTCCATGTCTATATAAATAAATATTTCTAGTCCAGCAATTTACCTACCAACACCCAAAGAAACAGCATGTGGACAACACTTCAAATTCTTCATATCCAAAACAAAGCCCATTATCATCTATCCAAAGCTCTTTGGCACCACCTCCTTCTCTATCTTGGTTAATGGTGCCAATTCCACTAAACTCTAGGCTAGGAAAGTTTTCTTCATCTTCCATCTCTCCTTCTCTCGCATGTTTTGGCATCAGGTCAATTGTCTCTGCAGTAACTCTTGCATTCATCTTCTTTTCCTCTCTCACTGCAACTGCCTTAGTCCAGGCCTGCATTTGTCTAGAACTTCAGAGCTGGAAGAGACTTCATTTAACAGAGATTCAAAGTGGTGAAGTGAGTTGCCCAAAGTCACACAGGCAGCCAGTGGGCCAGTCAGACCAGTACGACGAGCCTATGGGTCAATCAATCTTTCTTCCAATTCCTGATGTTTGAGGTGTATAAGGATATGCGCACAGCAAAAGTGAGTTAGTAGTCCTCAGAGTCTCCAAGGGCAAGCTCATGGCTTTAACTTGTACCTCTCAGCAAATGACTGCCAAATCTATCCTCCATCCAAAATCTTTTCCTGAGCTTAGTTTCACATTTCCTATAGCCTGCTGGACATCTTCAATCAAAAGTCCTGCCAACAGGGCTTCCCTAGTGGCGCAGTGGTTGAGAGTCCGCCTGCCGATGCAGGGGAACAGGTTCGTGCCCCGGTCCTGGAAGATCCCACATGCTGTGGAGCAGCTGGGCCTGTGAGCCATGGCCACTGAGCCTGCGCGTCTGGAGCCTGTGCTCCGCAACGGGACAGGCCACAACAGTGAGAGGCCCGCGTAATGCAAAAAAAAAAAAAAAAGTCCTGCCAACACTTAAAACTCAGTATGCCTAAATGGGAATTCCTCACTTTCCTCCTTCCCACCCAGAAAGGCAGAGGGTAGCGACGAATTAAAAATTGGGATGTGGATTTTTATCTCATCTCTGCCATTTACTAAATTCACTCCATGAAACCTCAGTTTCTTTAGTTATAAAATGGAAATAACAATAGTACTCACTTAATAGAACTACTGGGAGACATAAGAGACCCAATAATTATATTAAGCACTTAGCATGGTGTCCATAATGCAGTAATTGCTCAATAATATTGAGAAAAGCACACCATTATCTTCAATTCTTCTTTCTTGCTTCCCAAATCCAATCAACTGCTGAGTTCCATGACTCTAGCCCTGAGTATCCCTTGCATTCAGCTACTCCCCTCTATTCTTACTCCCAGAGAAATGAGAACCTTGGCTGATAATTTATGGACCTACAAATAATCATGCCTTGACTGCCACAAAAATAACTTTCTTCTCTACCCAGTTTTTCCCTCCCCTCCTGTAGTTTTCTCTAGGACTTTGGTTGCTCAGGTGGAAGTTATATGGATTATATTTCATTTGAATAGCTTACCGTGTAGCACAGTAATGTCTCTGCACGTGATTAAATGTGTCAGGTCAGCTTTTCTGCAAGTTTTCTTCCATTGCAGCAGTAACATCCACATTTAATTTGTTGCCTTATATAACACAATTTCCTGCTTTCAGCCTAAAATAAATAAAAAGGAACACTGCCAGCAAAACACCAGTTAGCCCAACCTGCTTTGCTTTGCCCAACCCCACATTATATGTCAATTGTTTCATTATAGTCTGTTTACAGGGAAGCTGCCAGTGTCTAAGACATAAGGCATTCAGAAAATTGTTCAATGGATTCGCAGTACCTAGAATCCCTGTGACTCAGTTTTCCACAAATGTGCTATTAGGGGAAATGCTCACAGATCAGCAACTGTGCACTTTTGCTGGCAGCACAAACATTGCTGATGTGCACAATTCCAAACTGCAAGCAGTTTCCCCAGTGGAAACAATGAGAACAGAACCATAGCATTAAACAGTTGGCAGGGAATTTTAGAGATAACTTAATCTACCCCTTTGTTTTGGACACAATCCTGCTTTAAACTATTTTGAACAGATAAAAATCCATGCAATTGTAATGGGTTTTCTTCAGATATCCCCGCCCTCCAAATTAGGGAGTAGTTCCTTCTGTTTGGAGCAGACAGTGTGGTTGCCTAGCCAAGAGCCTTTGCCCACGTTCTCCTATTTGGTAAAGAGCCAGTTTGAAGGGGTTGCCCATCCCTTCCCTATGTGTCTCAGGGTTAAATTCTGATCAGTCTGAGCTTGCCAGTGATTGCTTTGGAAAGGGCAGGTGCCCAGTTCTGTGCAATGAAATGTAACAAGAGGCCAGTGAAAGCGAGCTTCTGGGAAAGGTTTCCTTGCTCCTAAAAGAACACTTCCAGGAAAATCAGTCCTTCTTTTTGGCTGGGCATGATACTCAGAGCTGTGGGAACTCCCTTGCATCCATGAAGGGAGCCAGCCAAGGGCAAGGCCACATAGTGATAACGGCAGACCAGAGATATGGAGAGACTCTGGGTCTTTGATAATATCATTGAGCTGCTAGCTCAATGAACCTGGGGGTCAGTCTACCCCAGGATTTCTTGTTATATGAGGTAGTAAATTTTCCTTATTGTTTATACATTGGTGACTATAAATTGGTGGCTTTGTTGTCCAGAATTCTGTGGGAGATGGACATTCAAATCTCCATATCCAGATAAAAGTCATTCCAGAGAATGGAACAATATTTCATATGCAAGCATTTAGAGAAACTAATGGTATAAACAGTAGGATCTACTTTGACCAAGCGTGCCAAGCTAAAATTATTTCATTTTTAATGAAATTACTAGATAGTAAATTACATATCAGAGAAAGTCATGAAAATATTTGATTTTAGTAAACTTCAGATAAAACTGCTTATAATATTTTGGTCAAGAAAATGGGAAAATATTGGGGAAAGTTGCAGATGTTGAAGAAATTCAAAATGCTAAAGGAAGACAAGACTGATTGATTGGCAGGTCATGGCATTTTAAGGGTACCATGACAGCAAATAGATAATGGTACAGGCAGGCAATCAGGAGGGAGGAGGCTGACAAGTGTCTAATACAAATGGTGGGGCATACTAAAAGATGGACAGTGTACTAGGAATAGGGTGCAAATGGTAATTGGAAACCTAGGTAGGCAAGAGTTGGCACCACAGAAAAATTGACAGGTTACAGGCTTCCAATTTTTGTGTTGGATTTTAGGAGGAAAGAAGTTCTTGTATGGGGACTTAGGGGAAGCAGATGAAAAGAACCCAAGTTTTAGGAACTTCCCCAGTGGTCCAGTGGGTAAGACTCCGCACTCCCAGTGCAGGGGGCCTGGGTTCAATCCCTGGTCAGGGAACTAGGTCTCACATGTAAGCTGCAACTAAAGATCCCGTGTGCCGCAGCAAAGATCCCACAATGAAGACCCAGTGCAGCCGAAATAAATTAAATAAAAACAAAACTCTCCAAAAAAATAAAAAGAACCCAAGTTTAACTATTTTTTTTAAATGGAAGTGCTCTAATCATAGGATAACAGGGGTTATAAAGCAGCTCATCAATACAGTAATTTAAGAATAGGCCACATGGCAGAAACCTAGCTGTTACACCTTGGATGAGAGCCAATACTACACTAGGAGGAAACATGACCCAACTCTTAAGTTCTAGAGTTTAATTCTGGAGACCTTCAAATTCCTGGGATTGTTCCAAGACATATGGGCAGGCCAAGCCCATAGATGGAAATCTCTATAGCCTCAGCTATAGAGAGAGTAGATATACAGAGAGAGGGAATCAGGAAGGGCCTTACCCAAACACTGTTGATTAATTAATGGATCCATATCAGTTTTGTGGAAAATCTCTTAATTATCTGTCTAAGACCTTTGTCCATGACCCTGACCTGTTCAAATATTTTTATTATGAACTTAAATGAAAACAAAGAAGATATAAAAATCACATTTGTGGACAGCACAAAGTTGGAAAAAACTGCTAAAATTTTGGAGTCAATAATCAAAACGTTGAGTGTAGTTGAACCTGCATCTGGTTAGTAGCTGTTATGTGGCTCTTGGCAATTTTGCAATAAAATACTTAAAACGACAGAAAAATCTTGAAAACTCACAATGCAGTATACTGGGATTATGTCCAAGAACTGGTTCATTGTGAGAAATTCTCAGAGAAATTTCCATGAATTACAAGACAAAGAGAAAGTAATTGAAGGTCAGTGGTAGATCCCATTTACTCATGTGGTGAGCCATCCTGATGGAAAGGGTTTGTCTCCCATCTGCTCTGACTCAGAATCAGAAGCCCAAGATCAATCCCATCCAGAAACATATATAGTGCATTGCAGGTCTTTTGGTGTGTGTGTGTGTGTGTGTGTGTGTGTGTGTGTATTAGACTTATAGCTTTTATCCTGTCATATGGTGAGCCATTTTTCTCCACACCATTTACCAAAACAGTTTATCTTTTCCCAACTAAGTTTTGTTTTGTTTTGTTTTGTTTTGTTTCTTGCGTTACGCGGGCCTCTCACTGTTGTGGCCTCTCCTGTAGCGGAGCACAGGCTCCGGACGCGCAGGCTCAGTGGCCATGGCTCATGGGCCCAGCCGCTCCGCGGCATGTGGGATCTTCCTGGACCGGGGCACGAACCCGTGTCCCCTGCATCGGCAGGCAGACCCTCAACCACTGTGCCACCAGGGAAGCCCCCTACTGAGTTTTGATGCCACTTCTTTCATGGATCAAAATCTTATGGTCTGTTTCTGGACTCTATATTCTATTGTCCTATTGTCTGTTCCTGTGCCACTACCAAATTGTGTTTTTTAATTACCTTGGTTTTGTAATATGTCTTAATATATGGTAGGGGAATTCCCTCCCCAACTTTGTTCTTGTTTTTTTCTTGAGAAAAAAAATTTTTTTTTCATGTAAATTGAGCAAATACTCCCTAGCCCCCAAATTTTACTGGGCTCTTGGTGGGAATTATATTAAAATCATAGATTAGTTTGGAGAGAATTAGAACCTTTATCATGGTTAGGTTTCTCCACCTGAGCATGCCCTATATTTCCATTTATTCTTTAACTGCTTAAGTACTGTGATACTCAAAGTGTGGTCCATGGATCAGCTCCATGAGCCTCACCTGGGAGGTTTTGAAATGCTTACTCTTAGGCTCCGCCCAAAAACTACTAAATCAAAATCTGTTTTTTAAACAAGATCACCAGGTGATTTGTATGTAATTAAAGTTAGAAAAATACTACTTTAGTAGAATTTTAAAGATTTTCCAAGAGATTTTGTGGATATTTGTTAGGTTAATTCCTAGATTAACATACCAACAGTTCTAAACAGTTTTTCTATTGAGTCTCTTTCAAGTTTTCTGTGACTATTTATATCACCTGAAATAATGACAGTTGAGCCTCTTGACTCTCTTTTCCTTCCTATCTTTATATTTCTTTCTTTCTCTTGATTTATGTTAGTGGCCAAGTCTTCCAATATCACATGGAAAGTAAGGGTGAGAAAAGGCACCCTAGTTTTGTTCTTAGCCTTAAAGGAAATACTTCTAATATTTCGTCAATAAATACTAAATTTGCTGCTGAGTTTTAGTGGATTACCTTATCAGGTTATGGGACTTCTCTATTCCTTGTTTTCTAAACAGCTTTTTCAAAAGTTTGAAATTGATTTAAACTTTATTTTCTGCATATATAAGAGAAAATCATGTGATTTTTGTCCTTTTGTCCATTAACATGAATTACACTGCTATAATTTCTGTCTTCGAAGTGTCCTTACATTCCTAGAATAAACAATATACTGCTATAATTCACCCTTCACTCTCTCTTTTATTAGATAATGTAGAATAAAGCATGTTGCTCTTCATATTAATTAAATTGTAGGAGTTAAAGTGCAATTGAACTTAATTTTGCTGACTGAAAACATAATTTGTTCTTATTTTCTGCCTCTTTAATCAAAAGAACATGGGTGAAGGCAGACACATAAAACTTCTCAGGGAGATAAATAACTCTTGTTTGTGACCTCGATAAATATTTGGAAGAAAGGAATGAATATAATTGCTATCTTTTTCCCATGTTTTTTTGGTTCAATAACCTAGATAAACTTGGAGATTGATTCATAGAGATGAATGTTCTCATGTGCTGCTATTTCCACAGTATAACAGGGCAGTTACCTTGTGGTCAGGCTCCCCCTTTCCTCTCTGTATCAAAAGATGATGCTCTTAATTTCAATTACCATCTCTGTATAGGTGTGGCACAGAAGATCCAAGACACAACCATTTGATATACTGCTCCTACAAGGTCTTTTCTCTACGGCTAAAACTTCTAATTAATAAAGTCCAGTTAAGCGTAGAGTGGACTGAGGCCTCCACATCAAGAGCCACCCCACTGCTGATGTGTAACATGCTAGGTAGGCCAGGGTTGTCTGTTCTCTTGATGCAAAATAGCTGAGCAAGGCCCTTGCAAGTCAGGCATCAGTGGGATCTTCTCTGTTGGCTGATTATAACAGTGCTTCTCCTCTCTTCCCAGTTTGAGTGTCTGCTTTGAGCAGGAGTTCTTAATCTTTCAAGAATCCTCTGGAAGCTCTTTCCAGAAAAATGAAAAAAAGAAAAGAAACACGTTATTTCTGGAAGTTCATAGCCATGGTTTCAAAGCCATGGTCTGAGTAGGGGTCTATGGACTATAATTTAAAACCCCTGAGATAGAGCAAGCATAGAAAAAAGGCTAAAAGCATCACAGTGGAGTTGACTTTTAGTTTCAGAGAGCCACTCAAAGGATATGCTCATTTTCTTGACAGTTCCAGTTTTGTAGGTGAATAGCTCAGCTAAACTGAACAGCAGCTTGCCATGATTTTGTGTTTGCGACGTGGTAGTGTGTAAGGAGTGCAAAGTTGCACAAAATCTTGTCAGGCCTTCAGGCACTTTGAGGAATAGCGCTAACAGCCAAAAACATCCATAACTTTTTGCAGATTTACTTTGGTACGGTCTTCTAGACAATAGTTATCATGGATTACTCCTGGAAGACCGGACAAAGGCCGTGGCTGACACCCAGCCTTCCCAGAACTGGGCATTGATTCTAACACCAGTTTTCTAGTCATTTGTCATATCCTGGGTTATGGCCGTCTTCATTCATCTGCTGACTCATATAGTCATTCATCTATAAAATATTCAATTGGCATCACCATAAATCCAACCATGCCCATTAAGGGTGAATATTTATCTTCTTCTTTGCCAGGAAGTGTACAATGAAACAATACCCTTTGGGGTAAAAATAGGCTAAAGAGAAAGGAATATTATTTTCATTTAACTGATTTAACTGCTATAGCATGAGTCTTCATTCAGAAAGTAGACAAGTACTGCAGCAAAGCGGGGCGTGTAAGAAAAGTAGGATGAAAGGTCTGCGATTCATTTTTTATGTCTGACATGTTGTGGCGGGAAGGACAAAATAACAGTGATAAAGTGACTTTACACCTAATCCTAATCTTAGATTTTAGATATTGAGCACTTGTATAAATTTTAAACGAAGCCAAAAAATATACCAAGGGAGAAATGCACATCTTTAAATTTTTGGAGAAATGATAGAAGTGCCAAAACATATGCCCTTTATTCGATTCTAATAAATCAAATTATACTTTAATCAAATCCATTTGTTGTTTCAAAGATCTAAAATAATTAAAACCATTGAATAAGATACCCTACTATTTATAGCCTAATGATTTATATGTTTAATTAACTTCAGAATGTGTAGTTATTTTATTTGGGTTCTGAAGAGTTTGCCCACCCTGGATCCAGAATAAAAGCACTGCTAGAAACCACCGTTGATTATATAATAGAACATCCAGCAAGGTACAAATCTGATTTTTACTTTGATTTGGTTTTGGTTTGTATGTTTGTTTTTAAATTAAAATCACATATAATTTTTGAATTGAGATTAACTTTTTTTTTTTTCATTTTGGAAAGCTATTAGTAAAAGCTTTTTCAGGACCAGAGTATGAAGGAATCTTGAAAAGGACTGACCTTTTTTCCCTGCTCTGGAACCTTCAGGAATATAAAACTGAGATATTATACCCTCAATTAAGCTATTAATTCTACCAGTTGCTAAAATGTAATACTGTTTTTGTTGGATTTCTTCAATCATAGAAAGTACTGAACAAAAAATTTTTATATAAGAAAAAAAAGGGGAGATTAGAAATGATGTGTACACTAGAACAATACTACATGTCCTTCTCTTAGACCTGCTCTGTCTAATACTGTAGCCACTAGCCATAAGTGGTATTGAGCACTTGAAATGTAGTATCAGGAAGGAAAAACTTCCTCCATCCTTTAGGATTCAGTGACTGGGGACCTGCAAGATAAACTAACAGAAGACAGATTAATAAGAGAAAAGGCACAATTTTTACTACTATTGATGTGTACAGAAGTTCACAAAAAGGAAGTAAAATTCAAAGAAGTGATTAGATTTGGGGGCTTATATACCATCTAAACAAAGGAAAGGAAGTTTGGATTTCAAGGGATAATAAATCATGGGGAAATGACTAGGAAATATATGGGGGAACTAATGGAAGATAAGCATTACCTAGTAAGGCCTATTGATGCAAATTCATCTCTGAGTCTCCAGTGATGAGTTGCTCTTCCCTTCCTGGTGCAGGAAGAGGAGCACCTTCACAAAGGAAAGTGTATGCTCTGCTTTTAGGCAGATTATGGGAGGGCAGAGAATTCATCCTGCATCTGTTGATTCTCAGTCGCCTTCAGTTCAAAATCATTCTTATGCCAAAGTGGCATATTTGGGGATGGCATATCTTAATTCCCTTCAGTAGGAAATCTGAATTCAGATGTGACTTAAGTATAAAATACACACTAGATTTTGAAGACTTAGTATAAAGAAAAAAAGAATGTAAAATATCTCATTAATAATTTTTTATATTGATTACTGGCTGAAATGAATATTTTTAATATTTTTTATATACTGGGCTAAATGAAATGTATTATTAAGTTAATTTCATCTTTTTTTTTCTCTCTTTTTTTAATGTGTCTACTACAACATTTACAGTGGCATGTGGCTTGCATTATATTACTGGGAGACAGTGCTGTCCTGGACATTAAATAAATGACTCAAGTTGAGGATATATTTGGTTTTTAATAGAGTGGGCTTCATTGCCAGATGTACAGCAGATGTTAGCTAATTTACTAACATTTGTTAGAATGATAGCAATTTAAACTCAAAAATGACTTAAACAATGGGAAGAGCTGCTGGCATGCTCAACACAGTGGAAGACATTTGTGTTATTGTGTTTGTTGTTTTAAACTTTCAGTGATATATGGGTAGTCTCTTTGGGGTGACACTTTTCATGTCCACTTCAAAGACAGCCCTCTGTTCTTTAGACTGTAAGACAAGGGCAATAAATCCTGAGTTGAACTGTAGGGATGAGATCAAGTTAAACAGAAGGAGGATCTGATGAAACGAAGTGTTAACTGAAGGGCATTCCCTGGTGGCTTGCATCCCTACAGAGAATGTGACCATTTATACAAACGTAATGTTGCAAACATTATCTCCCAGGTCACATCAACCTGAGACAGAGTGAGAAAGCAAGATAATAGTAATTAAAAGAAAAACTGTTACTTCACACAAGCCCCCATCAGCTGATTCCTGGAACTTTTCCGAGACTTTCTCAATGGCTCATGATGGCTGTGGGGATGGCTGTGAGTAAAACCTAAGGGGTCCTTCGGTCCCACACATTCTCTTGGCTTCCCAATCCTGAAATGACTCCCAATCATTTCAAGGGTATTTTGGGACCAGAGATCTCTACACCTATGACCTGCCAGTCTGCACCTGCTCCCTTGGCAGTTGGGGAGCTGATGCCACTCCTCCCAGTTGCTGCCTTCAGCCAACCATGCCGGCCTCTATGTGCCCGGAGCCAGCACGTGGGAGCTTCCACACTCTACAATAGCTCGCCCCTCTCCAGAGGAAACCAGGACCTTCCTAGCTTCTTTCTGTCCCTCCTTCTATGGAGAAAGTCGACCTTGGACTTAACTAGTTTGGGCCTTGGCAACAGGTCTATCTCACTCTCAGCCTTTGTCTTGTGCTTTTGTTTGGACAATGTTGAATTTTACCTGAACGTTGAGAAAAACCTTTGCCCTTTTGTGTTCTGGAAAATGGCTTACTGCAAGAAACCACCTTTCTCAATATCACTTAAATAAGACTCACAAAGGACCCCCTGGCTTACCTGTGACAAGGCAAGACACAGACTCCAGATTCCCACTCTTTGCCTCATAAGTGACTGGTTGGACTGCCTGCCGCCACCAATCAGTCCAGACAAAGTGTTTGTCAACCTAGCTTTGCTTAAACTTCTCTCCTAATCCCAGGTCCCTGAACTTCGGCCCACCCTCAGCAGGAGCCAGCCTACACCCACTCCTTGAGGGTCCTCCTTAAAATAGGCTGGCCTCAGGGTGAAACCTCCTGTGACCTGCTATCCCATCATGCCCTCCTTTCATCCCACTTCCCCACACCCAGTTCTTGTTTATTGCTCTCCCTATCAAAGAAAACCCCTTTTTACTCACTCTGTAGACACTTGAGGACCTTGTGATCAAGGCTTCTCCCTACGACCATAGTCCCTTTCTTCCCCTTGCAATAATCCTTCTGAACAAAGCCCTTCTTGCTAAACCCAGATTTGGTTTTTATTTGATGATTTTTACAGTCAGAGGGAAGGATACCTCAGAGGAGCCCCAGCCTGAAGTTTCACTCCCTCCAGAAACCCGTGCTTACTTGCCTTAGTATGAGGTAAACCCTGAAGTTGAATCAATGTACTGTAATTTTTAAAAAAGGATTTTGCTATGTTTGCATATATTAAAAGGACTTCATAGATGTAACCCATCAGCAGAGGGTTAGTATCTAAGAATGGTGTAGTCAGGAAGTCCTAGGCTCTGGGAAACACGTGCCTGTTTTGAGTGTCACCTGCCAGCGGGGTGACATCACCTTCCTGAGACTTATATTCACCCCACTACCAAACATTGTTGAGTGGCAGTACCTGGGCCAGGTTCAGCCCCAGGTTTCCTTTATGTGGTTCACACAGTATTGAAAACATTTCTTTTAATTATTTAGCACCATTTTTAAAATCAGGAGACTTCACATAAATCTACTGGCTTCTCCTGAAAAATGGGACCCAGAAACATTGTTTGCACCTCCCCATAGGGAACAAGCCCTCATAACTGGCCTGCTTTGCTCGTTGACGTGACTGGCCTGTGGCCTTACATTGTTAACCCTGACCATGGCATGGAGCAAATGGTACTTTCGTCTTTTAGTTGTTTTGAGGTCAAAATAAAGTGCAAAGTGGCCCCCCAGTAAGACCTCTGTGACCTCAATAATTGCTACTTCATCCTCACCTGCTGGTGTTTAGGCTTGTGGGCTTACATTGAGTTTCAAGAATTTAAATAGACTTTCTACTTTGAGTACATGGCTAATGGTTAAAAATAACAACAAAAGAAAGGTTAGAAGTGCATTTGAGAGGAAGCAAATCCTTAAGGAAAAAGAAGCAAACTTCAGAATCTTGAAAATGTGTTTGAAAGATAAACATTCTTTTTTAAGATTAAAATCTTAGACTGTAGCTATGTCTTCCAAATGAATCATTTAATCAATGAGATAGTTCATTGGGAAAATAGATGTTTGCCCTACACTGTGCCAAAGAAAAACCTGATTTAATTGATTTTTACAATAAAATTGAGGGAGGTGGCTGATTGTTTTTGCAAACTCATTCATGCCCTTTATTGATTTGGTTTAAAGTTTAGCCATTGAACATTAAAATGATTAATCTACCTTGAACTGACAAAGGCAAGGACAGTCACCAACTGAAAGCACCATACATAGTAAGCTGTGTCACAGCTGTTATGGATTTTTGAGTTCAGATTTCCTTGAAAATTTGTATCTGATCACTGGAATATGAAGGCTAGAGTACTAGGATTATGAATCTCTGCCTCAAGGTTAGCTCTGGACTACCAAAGCTGCCTCAACTGTTTCTTCATTCTAAGAGCATTCAAAAGTTTTCACAGAGAACTAACTTGCTGGTTCCATTTCCTCTCCTGAAGATTTTTTGGTGGATCCAAACCTTGAAGAGGCTTCTCCCTCTTACCAGGCTCCCTTGCGGTTCCCACTAAGCCTACTGTGACCAAGTACCTATTTCAAAACTCTCAAGTGGCTCTTTGTCCCCCCAGGCCTTGTTGAACCCTGAAATCCAGGGTCAGTTTTAAGGATGTTGTGCTCAGTTAAACAGCTTAGGAAGAATACTCCCATCTTGACCGTCTACAGGCATCTCTCCCCAGGCCTGAAAACCCTCATTTCTCAGCGTGAAGTGCAGGGTGGGGTTTGGCAGAGGTCTGCCAGCCTCTCCTCCAAGGTTTGCAACTTCTTCCAGCCTCTGGCTTCTCTTTCACAACATGCACAATATCCTCTACTTCTGGATGCTTCCCTGGCTTCTCTTCTTTAAAAACGATGCCACTTCTTTTCCCCGGGGGAGGTCTTTGAATGCTTCTGGCATTTTCACAGATTGCTTTCTTTTTTTTTTTTTCTTAAACTTTGGTTATGAAGCCAAATGTGGCAAATTTAAGCATTTCATTAGTTGTTACTAAGCTGCTTCCCTGCTTGCATTGTAAACACTTTCCAGGACCCAATGAAAGTTTAGTCACTTATATTAGTTTTTTGCAGTGAACTAGCACCCTCTGTAGGCCAACCTTTTTATGAGTATGAGACGCCACACCTCACATAGAGTGTTAAGCTTCTGATGCCTAAGGCAAAAAAATCACAGTGTCAAAATTACTCCTGAAAAATCCCTGAAATCATCAGGCAGCATAAAAGCCATAAATTAGCTTCTTTTTTTTTCTCTTTTAATGTGCTGGTTGCCTCCCTTTTTCTAGAGCAGTGGAACTTCAGTGGGGGAAGGAAGATTAGGTTAAATAAAGAGATGGTCTCTTTCTCCACTCCTCTTATCTCTCCTCCCCTCCACTTACTTAGAGAAGCTCATGTAGTATATTCATTCAGCAATGTTTATTGACTGTCTACTAAGCGTCAACTACTGTTATAGTTTCTAACACCTAGAGACCCCTGCTCTCATGGAGCTTGTATTCTAACACGGAGGTAAAGAAGATTAAAGTCTAGATTTTGAAAAGAGATGCTTTTTTTCTGAGAGTGAGAAGTACTCTGAGGATAATAAAACAGGAGCATGGCTTAGAGAGTGATGGGGGCAGCCGGTTTTAAATAGTTATCCCGAGCTTCCAGGAAGAGGTGACTTTAAGCAGAGATTTGGATGAAGAAACAGGTGTATAAGCTTGATGACTGTTGCAAACAATGGGGAGGGGAGTTGATAAAACTATTCTTCAAGCACTTTAGCTACCTTGTCTCTGAACTTAGTGGTTTGAGTTTGTTTGTTTATTGAACATCTTCAGGTTTGTTGAATAGCTTTTCATTTAGCTTAACACATTGTGGGTAACCATAAACAGATTGTTCTTATTTACTTTAAATTATAGGATATAGTTAATAATTCTGAGCTATTCTTATCTGTAGGAAGTGAGGCTGCAGGAGTTAAGAAACAGGAAGAGCATGCCATTTCAGGATGCTCCTGCTACTTCAACCTTCGGGGTGAAACAGCAAGTCTTCCTTTCATCATCATTTGTCCCCCATCCTGGGAGCACTTCCTCAGGGTAATGTCCTGCCTTAGCCATTCTTTTCTGAGGGGACTCTTCTAGGACAGTGTAACAATGCTGTTCTGACCTTGAAGGACCCAGGGAATAGGAAAAGTAGCAGCTGAGTGCTGGTGGTCATTTGCAGGTCTGTTCCAAATTGTGTCTCTCCAACAGTGAAGAATAGAACTCCCTACCAGAGAGAGAATGAAGCTCCAGTCCCAAGGAGAGAAGTGGCAAAAGAAGAGAAAATGTTTGAGAGGGGGAAGTAGACATAAAACCATCAGAAATAAAAACATTGCCAAGTCCATCAAGAGGTCTTCTGCGATGGTACAATCCTCAAGCCCATATTCCCTGCCCCTAAGGCTGCTGTAAGACCACCCAGGGCTCTCTTAGTTTGGGATGTACCTTGCCTTAGACACCTCTTCCTATTCCACCTTATTCTTCCACCAAACATTGGCAGAGAGAACAGATTGATTGATTGACAGTATGGGCTTTGGAATCCAAGGGTCTTGCGTTCGATTTCTGACTTTGCCAGTTACTGGATACCTGACAAAACTTTCCATGCCTTAGTGTTCTCATCTCAACAATAGGGATTAAAAACAACTTCACAGAATTTTCATGCAGACTAAATGAGTAAATTATGTACAAGGCTGAGCCAACTATTTGGCCCAGAGTGAATCTGGTAGGCTTAATAACCCCCAAAGATATCCAGGTCTTAATTCCTTAACTTATGAATGTTACCTTATATGGCAGAAGCATTCTGCAGATGTGATCACCTCCTCTTGAGATGGGGAGATTATCTTGGATTATCTAGGTGGGTCCTAAATGTAACCATAACTATCCCTATATGAGGGAAACAGAGGGAGATTTGACTACAGAAGGGTCAGATAGAAGGCAATGCAATGATGGAAGCAGAGAGAGATTTGAAGATGATATGCTACTAACTTTGAAGATAGAGGAAGGGGCTATAAGCCAATGAATGCATGGAATACAGCTAGAGAAGCTACAAAAGGCAGGGAAATAGACTTTCCCCTAGAGCCTGCAGAAGGAACCAGCCCTGCCAGCATCTTGACTTTAGCCCAATGAAACTGATTTCAGACTCCTGGACTCCAGAAATGAAAGAAAATAAAGTTTTATTAATTTAAGCCACTAAATTTGTGGTAATTTATTATAGCAGCAATAAGCAATGAGCCCAGTAAATATTTGATAAATAGTAGGTATCCAATAAATGCCTATAAAAGGCAAACATGTCCCAGAGAAATATTAATAATTGTGATTTTTGAGAACTTACTATGGTCTATGTACTAAGTACTTTATTCTAAGTGCTCTACATAAAGTAAGCCATTTAATCCTTTCAAAAACCCTGCGTTAAATACTATTATTATCCCCTTTCTAACATATGAAGAAACTGGGGCACAGAGAGCTTAAGTAATTTGGCCAAGGTTACACAGCTACAACCTTGACTGAGCTGGAATATGACCTCAAGAAATCTAGTCCCTAAATTTCGACTCCTAATCTCTATGCCTACTGCCTCCTACATGTTGTATGTTGAGCCATACCACGTGGGTCCCATAAAAGAAGAGATCATGAGGGACCAAGGGTAGGGTGGGAGGAATGAGAATTAAAACATTTGGCAGATCAAATTGGTCTCTTCAAGGGCTTACTTCCAGGTAGAGAGTTGCTCATGGTAGTCATAAGGCAAAATGATAGACTGATTCCCGAAAAGAAATGGTTTCTGGAAAGACATGATGATAGATATCACATGACAAGTGATCAATAAATGGTTAATGAAGAAGTATGAAAAGCAATTGGGGTTAGATAGAGTATCTGAATTATGCCATGCCATGGCTCACAATTTCTTAAGGTACTTTGAAATTGCTTTTTGAATGGTCAAGTGAGAGGTTTGCAGTGGGTTGAAATTGTGTGTGACCAGAGCAAAAAGCTGCCTGTGAGATTTTTCAAGGTCTTAACTATGTCTATAAGGTGTTTTTGTTTGGGTTTTCTTCCCCCATACTTGAAAACACATTGTGTGTGAGATATTCTTTTTTGAGTTCTTGTCTTTCTTGGTGACATCTATATTCCAAATTACCTAGTTTGGGTCAATTTGGTAATTGATTGCTATTAATGAATAATACATTTCATATTATGGAATAGGCTGTCACATGCCATTTAATTGCCTAAATTCACGTCTATCTATCTATCTATGCGCAAGTCCTCAGCTCTGCTAAGAAGTGACTTGTATTCCTGATTTCGATGTTCTGGTTTTCTGGAGGCCTTTAATGAGCATATTTGTTCAATATTTGTAGTTTTTCAGGAGCAGAACTGAACCTAAAATTCTGGTTTTACAGATTAAGAGCCTTGATTATTTGTAAGTAGACCATCTTAAATATAATTTATGAATGTATGAGAAATACAAATTTACGACAGCCTTCTCAGCTGAAGTCAACACTTCTCACTCTCTGTTGCAGCTGGCTGTGGCTATGTGGCTAGTTTCTTGCTAATGGGATGTGAATAGGTGCTGTATGCCGGTTCCAGATCATGCCCTTAAAAGGCATTCCCTTGGGCCTGCACTCAGTTTACACAACTATGCAGATTCACCTACCCTCCCACTCCAGACCTTGCTATTTACCCTACTTCTGATGTGTTTCATTCCTGTGGCTGTCAGTGCCCATTTCTCATTTTCTAAGACCAATGGTTGCTTCAACCTGCCAGGCTCTGTTGTCCCCATAACTTTAGGAGCAGCCTTAGCACCCAGATCCAGAAAGGCTAGGCTTCCTCAGTGGCTGCTTGAAGGGGAAGTAATACAACTCAGAAATATAGGGGAGTGTTAACACCCCACTAGATGAACCTGACCAGTGTGAGACAAAAAGCCAGAAATTGCCGCCAGGTAAATTGCTCGCCTCTCCTACCCCTGACAGGCTGTTCTAAGACCTTAGCTACCTTGCCTTCATCTGGTAGCTTACTAGAAATGCAGGAACTCAAGCCAAACCACAGACCTATTGAATCAAATCTGTATTTTAATAGGCTCCCTGGGAGAGTCATTTGCACACTCAGTTTTTTTGTTTTGTTTTGTTTTTTTACATCTTTATTGGAGTATAATTGCTTTACAATGGTGTGTTAGTTTCTGCTTTATAACAAAGTGAATCAGCTATACATATACATATGTTCCCATATCTCTTCCCTCTTGCGTCTCCTTCCCTCCCACCCCTCTAGGTGGCCACAAAGCACTGAGCTGAGCTGATCTCCCTGTGCTATGCGGCTGCTTCCCACTAGCTATCTATTTTACGTTTGGTAGTGTATATATGTCCATGCCACTCTCTCACTTTGTCACAGCTTACCCTTCCCCCTCCCCATAACCTCAAGTCCATTCTCTAGTAGGTCTGTGTCTTTATTCCTATCTTACCCCTAGGTTCTCCATGACATTTTTTTTTCTTAAATTCCATATATATGTGTTAGCATACGGTATTTGTCTTTCTCTTTCTGACTTACTTCACTCTGTATGACAGACTCTAGGTCCATCCACCTCATTACAAATATCTCTCTAAGTTTTAAAAAGCATTGCTCTAAGACACAGCTGTTCCACAAACAAAACAAACCGAGCACCTAGACACATCATAGTCAAACTACTGAAAACCAAGGATAAAGAGAAATTTCTAAGGCAGCCAGAGAAAAAAAGACCTATTACAGAGGAACAAAGATGAGAGTTACAGCAGTCTTCTTGTCAGAAGCTATGCCAGTCAGAACACAATAGAGTGATATCTTTAATGTACTGAAAGAAAAAAAAGAAACTGTCAGAAATATCTTTTGAAAATGAAATATAAATAAAAACTTTTTCCAGCAAACAAAAACTGAGAGAATGAATTATAAAGCAATCCTGCACTCCTAGAAATATTAAAGAAATTTCTTCAGACAGAAACAATATTATATCAGACAGAAACTTGGATCTGCCTAGAGAAATCAACAGTGCTAGAAATTGCAAAAGTGAAGGTAAAAACAAAAAAATTTTATTTTCTCTAGAAAGACTGATGATTTGCTAAAGCAAAAATAGTTTCACTGTAGTATGTGTGTATAGCACACGTAAAATGAAACAGCACAAGAGTAGCACAAAAATGGGAGGTAGGAACTGGAAGTATACTGTTGAAGACATAATATTATTTAAAGTAGACTATAATTAACTAAAGATCAACCAACTTGACCTAAGTGACATTTGTAGAACACTCCATCCCAAAAGAGAATACAAAAATATGCTTTTGAGGCACATCATAAATAAACTAGATGTTAATGACAGAAAGATATCTGGAAAATCCTTAAATATTTGGAAATTAAACAACACTCTGCTAAATAACATGTGGGCCAAAAAAGGAAGTCACAAGGGCAATTCGGAAAATATTTTGTATTAAATGAAAATGAAAAATATTGGTGACATACAATCAGTGTTATAGGGAAATGATTGAATTATGGATTCCACCCATTATCAAGGCCCTCCTGTTGGTTTCTAGATCATTTCCTAGGTTCTTCTTTGTTATGTAGAATCCAGGTAATAGGGTAAAGAAAAAAGAAAACTAAAAATTTCAAGGAGGTTCAGCTGATATCCATAAAAGTGAACTGAGGACAAGTGAAAGAAGGTGTCAAGTAGAATTTTCTGAAATAGAGGGAGACAGCGGAGAGCATGATTTTGGTGGAAGCCACTGCAGAGCACATAAGAAAACTTGATCATGAGAAAGGTGTCTAAACCCTAAAGTATACTTCAAAGAGTTTTGCTGCATATTAAAAATATACCCCAACTTCAATATTTTATCAAAAGACTGAGCAAAGATCTAAATTTCTTTTGATTTAATTCTTTTAGAGACGGCTGTTTCTTTGACTGTGAGTCTAAGACCGAATCTCATGAGGCCCAGAAATAGCCCTGTTCATTCCTCCTTTCCTTCATCCATTTCATGGAAGAGTACTTCCATCTTTTACATTCTCCTTAGACTGCAGGTTGTTCTTTTGTAATTTATGGATATTCTGGATATTCACTTTAGTTTCCTTTTTTTTAAACAAGGAAAAGCCTTCATAAGATAGAGACCCCCATGCACTCCCCTGCCTAGGAAGGATTAAATCCCCCAAACCTTCTAGGAGTGGCCCTTGACATCTCACACACACTTTGAGAATATACAACCTTTTGTTTTCATCAGGCATCTGGATGACTTGAGCATTTTGAAGTCCCATACATCCTCCTCTCACCCCCCCAACCTACCCCCACCCCTGCCAGCAAAATGATGAGGACATGACTCAAAGAGACCCAGGAATTTGAATCTAGGACATACAGACACACAGATGGAAGATGACTGGGGTTGAGTCATTTGGTTGGCAGTCTCCAAAATGTACTATTCCAGGAATTCATGGTACTGAGATCCCTGGAGCTGCCCTAGTCTGGCTCTTTCTGAGACTGGTTTTCTTCTTCAATTCTGCATTTTCTTGTATCATTTCAATCAGTTATTTAGTGCTTGAGTTAGCCAGAATCAGTTATGTTGTTTGCAAGCAAAGGACCATAACGGAGACAAATGACCACATAAAAATGGTACTGAGTGCTGTGCCAGATTCTTCTGAGTTGAGCCTGCTTGTGTTGATGTGGGCTGTGTGATGACTCAGTGCTCCTACAAGTTTCTCTACTTATTCTGCTGTGAAACCTCTGATCTTACAGTGGACAATATGTGGAGACATCATTTGTCCTTCACTTGGTGCAAAAACATTATGTTTTAAGTCCATGTTTATTCTTATTGGTCTGTGTGTCGAGCAGTGCTACTTGACACCATAAGAAACCATTTGGGTCATAAAAATAAAGAGCATCCCTCAGTTATAAAGTGGCCATTTAAATGATCCAGAATATGTTTATATATTTTTTGACATTATCATTGAAATGAAAGTACATTACTTAAAAAACATTAAAAAGTGTGCTGTGGTAGACCTATACTTTATGTTGTATTTCACAGACTTCATTCTTCTCCCTGATACATCAGAAGGGATCAGATTCAGCCTTGACAAATGTGTAGTTGAGTACCATAAGCTTAAAAAGTTAACATGCAAGGACATGAATAGAAAATTCACAAAAAAGGACATACAAAATGTCAATAGGCATAGGAAAATGTGTTCAACCTCATTAAGATCCAAGATGTTTAATGCATCAGTCAGGATGGTCTAGGTAATCCTGCAGTAACAGTCAACACCAAATCTCAGTGGCTTAAAAAAACAGAAAGGTTTATTTTTTGCTGATATCTCAGGATGGCTTAGCTGGAGGCTTTGTTCCATGGAATTAACATGGCATGTCCCTGGGCCATGGGACCCAGTCCACCTTCAGGAATATTGCTGGTAACCAACAGCCAAAGCAAAGGAGAGCTTTGTAGGATCTTGCGCTGCCAATGAAATACTCAGCTCAGAGAAATACATGTTATTTCTAGGCACGATTCAATGACTAGAACAGGTCACATGGCCCCACCGAATATCAAATGCCATGAAATTCAATCCTACTATATGCTCAGGAGGTGACAAGTCAGAAATATTTGGTGGGCAGCATTAATGGCTACATCATGTAATTTTTTTTCACAAAATATATAATTAGCTTCATCATGTAATTAAAACAATAACAAGCTATTATTTTTCAGCTATCAGACTGACAACTTTGTAAAGATAATGAAACCTTGTCTCAGCTAGTGTGTAATAATAGGCACTATTCTACATCAGGAATGAGGATTCGTACATCATTTCTGGGGGCAGTTTGACAGTGTACACAAACACACACGTGTGAGCACAAACACACACACAGTGTGCATATATACACTCTACCCTACAATTTCACTGCTAGGAATTTAACCTAAAGAGATATTCAGAATTGTGAAAAGACAGCTTTATAAAAACATTCATTACAGCATTATATATAACAGTGGGAAATGGGAACAACCCATAAATGCAAGGGCAGAGCTATGGCTGAACAGCTCACATTAAAACTGTTTGATTAAATATTATGGATCCATTAAAATTTTGCTCATGAAGAATTCATAACTAAGTAATATCTTTACTTTATAATGTTAAATGACAAAGCAGCATATACACATTCAGGAGAACTTCTCACTGCTCTCTGCAAGAGGAGAGCAACACCTCAGAGTTCTCCCTGATCTATCTGCCAACAATTACAGCTCCTTCAGCAAAACCTGTATACACCCTATTAGGGACCCCAATCAAGGTTGTCCTTCCGTGGGTGACTCTTATGCTATTTTAGAGCTCAACTGTTCCTGTTCAGCATCCACAGAAGCTTTGCTCGGAGCAGGATGGTGGGTGCAGTCTGTTCACAGAGTGGCCTCCATTTCCCTGGAGGCTCATTTATGCTCAGGACTAGGGAAGAGATGGAAATCCTGACTCCATTCCCAGAGTCTTTATAGTTGAGTTTTCCTTTCCTGAAGATCCACCCCTGCTCTCCAGGGATTAGCAGAGTACCCTGAGCTTCTCACTGAGATCTTTTCTTTCTTCCTTCCTCCTCACCTGCCTCCCTCTTCCCTCCTTCCCCCTCCCTCCCCCTTCCTTCTTTCCTTTCCTTCCTTCTTCTCCTTCCTTCTTGTTTCCTTGAAAGAAACATTTATTGAGCAGTTTTAAATTTGGGGCACTGTGCCCAGTACTGGGAATACCACAATGAACAAGATACTCCCTCTGCCCCCATGGAACATTCTATTTATCCACTGGGGAAAAAAAGGAAAGAAGCAATTGCAATATATCCCTGTGGTAGGAAGCTCTACGATATCCCATGACCCCTGCCTCCTGGTATTCATGCCCTATGTAATCCCCTCTCCTGAGTGTTGGCTGGACGTAGCAAGTTGCTTCTAACAAATAGAATATGCCAGAGCAATGGGATGTCACTTCTGAGATTAGGTAATAAAAAGGCCCTGGCTTTGATCATGGGTTTTCCCCACAACCGTCACTCCCCACTCTCTCTCCCCTGGCTCTGGGGGAAGCAAGCTGCCATGTGCTTCACCACTGTGCTACACAACCAGTGTCATTTTTCAGAAATAGAAGGTAATTGTAAGTGCAATCACAAGAAAAATAAAACAATGCTGTTAAATCCTAACAAAACAAGATTGTCCCCTGAAAGCTCTAAATCTAAGATCTCCTTGTTCCCTCTCTCTGTGTCACTCTTCAGAAGAGAGGTGATAAAAACTTAGTACTAAGGACTTCCCTAGCAGTCCAGTTATTGAGAATCTGCACTTCCAATGCAGGGGGTGTGGGTTTGATCCCTGGTCAGGGAACTAGGATCCCACATGCCATGTGGTGTGGCAAAAAAAGTATTAAAAAAAAAACAAAAACAACTTAGTACTAAGCTGAATTTTTCTCTTTGAGGTGACATGAAGGATTAGAGAATTTAAAAAGGAATCATATGATTCTATTTTAGTTACTGCTGTTGTTCACGTATGACTAAAATTCATCTCTTATTCACGAAGCACTTTTACAACACTACCCTACCCTAATCAGCTGAGACCGTAAGCCACAAATATGGGTCAGCACTCAGACAGAGAAAGCTGTTTTTTTTTAAACTGAAGTATAGTTAATTTACAATGTTGTGTTAGTTTCTGGTGTACAGCAAAGTGATTCCATTATGTATATATATAATTTTTCATATTCTTTTCCATTATAGTTTATAAGATATTGAATATATTTCCCTGTGCTACACAGTAGGACCTTGTTGTCTGGCTATTTTATTCACAATAGCTTTGCATCTGCCAATCGCAAACTCCTAGTTTATGCCACCTCCCCCACTTTCCCCTTTGGTAACCAGAAGTTTGTTTTCTATGTCTGTTAGTCTATTTCTGTTTTATAAATAAGTTAATTTGCATCATATTTTAGATTCTATATGTGATATCATATGATATTTGTCTTTCTCTGTCTGACTTACCTCACTTAGTTTGATAATTTCTAGGTCTATCCATGTTGCTGCAAATGGTATTACCTCATTCTTTTTTATGGCTGAATAGTATTCCACATATATATATATATACACCACATCTTCTTTATCCACTCATCTGCCAGTGGACATTTAGGTTGCTTCCATGTCTTGGCTGTTGTAAACAGTGAAAGCTGTTTTGTTTTGTTTTGTTTTGTTTTTAAGCCAAACCTAAAGCTGTAGTTCTGTATCTGGGTGCACAGAACAGTGGTGTTCCATGTATTTTCATTGTTTGTTACCAGATTTTGATCAATATATAAAATTGATTTCTTCCCTCCAGCTGATGATACACATTTTTATGTATGTGTGACAGGAGACTATGCAAAGTGAGCTGGGCAATGTGTATCCCACTCTCCATACTTGAGAAACATCACCTCTCCCTGGGAACCGTGAATTGGAACCCTTGTCAGATCTGTAACTACTCAAAGGCTACATAGCAATAAGGGTGAACCAGGAAATAGTAAAATAACTCTAGAAAGGCGTTTCAATTTTCAAAACTTGCTTTTTAAAAATCATCATTCATCTTTTAACGTTTTTGAGCACAGTGAACAGACTTCTAGAATTCAAAAGTGTGACTAATCCTTCCACTTTAGAGTTGAGAGGCTCAACCCTAAAGTATGAAAAAGGTCATTGCTTAGAGGTCAAAGGCAGAATCCTTCCACTAGCAACCATGTCAGATTTCAGAATTTTTGCAATAAAGTCGGTGCTTTTATGGGAACAAATACTTCCTATTCATTTGTTCTGTCAAGCAGTAAAATATGACTAGTGATTTGCAGAGATAAAATTCTCTCTGAAATGCTTCTTAACCTGCAGCTTAATCTTTTTTTCCCTAAGATATATTATGAGAAACACTTTGAGCTTGTAAATGATTTGTTCCAAGTGACAACAGAGAATAAAATTTCCTAAAGGTACAGTGTTTTCCTTTCTCAGAATGTTGGAATCTGCCTGATATATTTCTAAATAAATGGGATCAAACAGTATAGTCAATACCCCAGAAGTGCAGAGGTGTGGGAAGAGGAGGGGCAGGGCAAGAGTTGGGGATACAGTTTTGTGCATAAGAACAGAAGAAGGTACAGGGTTAGAGAATTGTTACTACTTCTCCTCCAGTGCAGAAATGGGTCATGTTTAGGTGCCTGGAGTGAGCTTGGCAGAAAATCACTTGCTTCCTCATGCTGTTATGTTCCACAGGACTTTCTGTCCACATTACTGTCTTAGTGAATTGCCTATTTTGTAAACTAAATACCATAGTAGTTCCACATATCTAAATTAGAAGAAATATGTTGACCTGAAATATGAAAATCATTGAGATGTCAGACTTGATTTTTTCCTTGTTTAAATTTCCAAAGAGATACTTGCCTAACATCCCCCAAATGATTTTAAATTAATGTCTAACTTGGATTAAAATCTTTGAGTCCCAGACAGGGAAGAAATAAAAATAAGTCACAAGAAGAGGTTGAATAAGTAGCACTTCCTCTCTGAAGGAAGATGTATGACTCCCCCATCACCATTTTCTGGCCTCTAAGAAGGAGTTTTCACAGAGCAAAGTAAGTTCTATTTGCTTATAAGGTCAAATCAATAATAGGGCTTCCCTGGTGGTGCAGTGGTTAAGAATCCACCTGCCAATGCAGGGGACACAGGTTCGATGCCTGGTCTGGGAAGATCCCACATGCCGCAGAGCAGCTAAGCCTGCGTGCCACAGCTACTGAAGCCTGTGCGCCTAGAGCCCATGCTCCGCAAAAAGAAAAGCCACCGCAATGAGAAGCCCGCGCACCACAACGAAGAGTAGCCCCCGCTCGCCGCAACTAGAGAAAGGCCCTGTGCAGCAGTGAAGACCCAACACAGCCAAAAGTAAAAAATAAACAAAAATTTAAAAAAAAGTTCAGGGCTTCCCTGGTGGCGCAGTGGTTGAGAGTCTGCCTGCCAATGCAGGGGACACAGGTTCGTGCCCCGGTCCAGGAAGATCCCACATGCCGCAGAGCGGCTGGGCCCGTGAGCCATGGCCGCTGAGCCTGCGTGTTCGGAAAAATTAAAAAAAAAAAAAAAAAGTTCAAATCAGTAATAGTTATATTTAATTGAGACATAACTGAGGAAAAAGGACAGATTGTCATACTCTACCAGGTCAGTCTTAAGGCATGCAGGACCTCGCTGACTGGCTGTTGAGAAGGAGGTGGAGGCTGGACCCAAGCTCAAGAATCATAATATGGCTGTGGCTCTGACCCAAAGACACTGGGTGATGGTCCAAGTTGATGTTCAAAGAGGAGGGATAAATGCTGATATCTCAGGGGGTCCAGTTTACAGACGGAGCATGTCAGCAAAGGTCTCCATACCCAGGTGAAGCTTCACGTTAACAGGGAACTAATACCATGCTTACAAATGGTTCATCTTTTTAGAGTATAACCACAGCCAGCAACTTGAGGGTCAGTGGAGTGCCTCCAGTACCCCAGGAAGGGGAATGGTGAGACTTGCCAGTGCTCTAGCAGAGCAGAGCTGGGCTCTATTCATCAGAGAAATTGAGGCAGAAGTCTAATCACACAAAACAGACCCCCACTGTGAGATTTAGGAAAGTGTTATAACTCAGTGAACCCACCACAGGCATCACAGATACTGGGTATACAGAAAGACAACTATTTCTAGAACCTACCCACTTGCAAATATGGTTCTCAGTGATGCCAGCTTTGAAGGTAGGAACCGACATTAGTGTTAGGAAAACAAGCAACTTTTCTATGGCAAGGCGGATGAGCAGTACCCATTGAGAGTGTGCTCAATGATCGCCCTGTGCTACATTTCATGGAAAGGAAGTGTAAAAGAATTTATAGAATCCCAAATGGCCAATGAACAAATGGAAGATAACCCAACCTCAATGGCAATCAGGGAAATGCAAGTTAAAACCACAACTGGTACCATTTCACACCCATCAGGTATACATAAGAATGTTACTGCAGCATTGTGAAAAAACTACAGTTACCTAAACATTCACCAATAGAATGGATGTTTGATTTAGTAACAAATATTTATTGTAATTTAAATTTTGTACTATATTTTGCAATGGAATGCTATAAAAATGCTATAAAGCAGTGAACATGGATGAACATGAGCTAGTAAAGAAAACTGAAGGCACATTTATGAAATGATATATATCTAGAGTAACACAAGCTTAAGTTATAGAGTATATCTAATACCTAAATTAATGCATAAAAGCACTTTGTTCCTACGCCTAACATAACACTCTCTAGGTTATACTGGAAATTTTTATTTAGATGCCCAGTGACCCAATACGACAGTAAGTTCTTTGAAGGCAGGAACCAAGCAGAATTCCGTAATAGAGTAGGTGCTCCATAATGTTAGCTGAAATCTTGCCGTTTGTGACAACATGGATAGACCTTGAGGGTATTTTGCTAAGTGAAATAAGTCAAATGGAGAAAGACAAATACCATATTATTTCACTCATATTTGGAATATTTTTAAATTTTTAATTAATGAATTAATAAATAAGCCAAGCCAAACAAAAATGAATACATGGATACAGAGAACAGAGTAGTGGTTACCAGAGGGGAAAGGGGGTGGGGGAGGGTAAAATGGGTAAATGGGGTCAACTGTAGGGTGATGGATGGAAACTAAACCTTTACTGATGAGCACGCTATAGTGTAGACAGAAGTTGAAATACAACGTTGTACGTGTAAAACTTATATAATGTTATAGAACAGTAAAAAATAATACTGTTAGTTGAATGAATTAGTAAGTGAATGAAGACTTAAAAGACACAATTGTGTCAGTTGCTTAACTGTCATTATTTGGACCAAGGTCAAAGCCATCATTGCTATTCCTTGGCCCCTGTTCCTCCTCCTTCCAACCTGGTCTTTTTTTGGAACCCCTGACCTTCTCTCTTTACACATTTGTTGGACCAGTCAGGGGAGCTGGGAAAGAGATGATCTGTCCCCATAGCTCACTTTCTATCCACACTTCCCATCTCAACTTGGACAGTTTGGGACTACCCCCAAGGAGAATCATATGTCTTGGAGGTGACCGAAGAATAGACCATTTTTTCTATGATATGTATTCATGTATATATGTGTGTTCTCACATGTATGTGCATAAAAGACTAGCAAGGGCTGAATGTTGAGCTTTCCCTCTACCATATTACCCCGAATTTTAAGGACACTCCAGAGACTCACACACAGAAAAGTAAATAAAACACTGTGGCTGCTCTCAAAGCACCTTGATGGGCCTTTACTATAAGAGGCGAGTCAGGGACATACCTAGAATAAATCCAAAGAGTAGCATGTGCCAGGAGGGACTGAGGCCTTTAAAAATCCTAAAAAAGGCAATACCTAAAAGAATGCTCAACCTGTATTTGAAGCAGGAGAAACAAAAAAAGGGATAAACCCACTGCCAAGGGAACATGATGCAATGTGAACAGATGGCACAGAGAACATGGAAAAACTTCATTTTGCTTTGATTTTCAAAAACAGCCTTTCCCAAAGTGGGTGCCACAAAATGCTTGTTCTTTAATGCGTTTTGCAGAAAGAAGAGTTGCATGACCAAATACATTTGGGAAACATTAGGAAAATACACAGATTTCTTTACTGCAGGACTTTTCAGATGCTTTAAGATGCTACAATGTTCTTTGAAACCCTAAAAGAGGGGTAGCGTCTTCACTGCTATTCAGACATATGTAATAATTGACACTTTTTATCTGGAAGCACCTCATGGGACTAGTGTTTGGTGGAACATGCTTGGAAAACAAGGAGAATGGTCTCTAACAAAAGTATGTGGAATAAATAGTGCAAAGACAAAGGAAACTACAGTTCTGTCTTTGAGGAAATTTGAGAGAGAGGAAAAGATTACTTAACTAGTTTCAAGGATTTCAAATCTTTCAGCCCAGAAAGTACATTCCAACTACTAAAATCAGTTTTGAGAAGTAAAAGAAAATGTTAAGGTTTCCATCAGATTGGAAATACACAAGTAATATATCCAAAGAAATGTTGTTTAAACTTGAGACCAAAATGTGATACCCATTTAGAGCTAAAACAGATTTTCATTCCACTATGATTCTTCTATTGCAAGTGACAGAAATGAATGCTGACTATTTTAAGGAAAAAGTGAATGCACTGGTGGGACTTTTACTGGGAGGAAAGATGAGAAACTAGACACTCAGGCTTAAAACCAGGGCAGGAACCAGGGAAGCCATGGGCACTGGAGCCTCAGTTGCAGTGGCTGAACTGAGTTCCTTCAAGCGTTTTTCTTCTCTATCAGTTACTCTACCAAAGATTCTAAGTCCCAGAAGAGGGAGTCAGGTTGGAACAGCTTTTTTCTCATGCCAGCCTCTTGGCCAAGGGAGAGCCAGGCATCAAGAATGCACACAATGGGGAGATATATTACCTAAAATTAAGAGGGGGGTTGGTAGAAAGGGAAAATAAATGGTGAGTGCCTGAGAATCAACAAATTCCCATTATGTGTTTCCTAAGAACCAGCTATATCAAATTAATCTAATTGCTTGAGGTTGGTAAAACTCCAAAATTGCATAGAAGAACGCTATTCATTATGTTTAATTCATCCATTTATTTGTAAATCTTCAGTACCCAGCACGTAAACACAAGGCACCACGGTATACAAATCACATTAGCCCCCTCCTTAAAGCCTTCAGTGGTTTACAACTTAGGATAAAACACAAAATCCCAAGGCCCCACAGTGTCTGGACCCCTGACTCTCTCCCATCCCTCTCCCCTTGCTCTGTCCGTTCCAGCCGCAGTGCCCCAGGCTTTCCACACACTGCTGTGTCTGCTGGACATGCTTTTTTCAGTCAAGCCTGCATAAGCTGAATAACTCCTGGTTATAGTGGGCCTCCAGCTAAATGTTGGCTCCTCAGAGAAGCCTTGCTAAACGCTCAGTTCCATTCTGTCTCTCCTTTTGTTCTGGCCCCTGCCTCCCTGGTTTCTTCCTTCATGACACAATTTAACAATCTCCTATTTTGCTTGTTGATTTATGTAATGACTGTCTTCCTCAGTAGATGACACACCTCCAAAATCCAAGGACTGCATCTATTTTGTTCAATTCTAAATGCAACATGTAACACAGACCTTGACCAGTGTTGGCACACAAGAAATACTGTTTAGTAGAGATTCAGAAATGAATATGAACTCTATTTATATGGAGTCTGTATTCTAGAGACAAGAAATTATAATGATCACTGTGGTAAGCTCAATACTAGAGGCTTGTAGAGGGTACCAAAGGAAGGTTTACTTTGGCCATGAGACAATTTCACAAAGTCTCCCTGGTGTCCTTGTAGATTTCTCCAAGAGGATGGGTGAGGGTGGATGACAATACCAGGTGGCAAATGCACAGAGGGAGGGAGAAGAAGGAGGGAAGTTTGAGGGTGCACCTTTAGGTGAGTGTCACAGGATCTGGGCTTTGACCCTCTCTGTAGCATTTGTATCCAAGATTCACATGAAAACAGAATAATTATGAAATCTGCACATGACACAGAATTGGGAAGAATGACTAATGTGCTGTCTCATCCTGATATTCTATTTCATCAGGTTGGCTTTAAACGTTTATTCTACGTTGCATTCCTTAATGGAACAGTCGCTTCCTATTAATTGGTAGTGTCTTTGTGTTTAAATGTATTTGTAATTTAATTCAAATGACTTGGAAAATGGGGTTCCTAAAAGAACAAGTCAATGACTTGATATTCTGGAATGTTAAATATGTTACAAAGTTAATTCATGATGGCCACAGTTAAAAACAAAAACATAAAAACCAAACGTTTAACATCTCCTTTTTCAAACGCATGCGCTGTTAGCCTTTCAATTATTACCATAACATGATTTTTATTAAACTCTTACTTTTCTTTCAGTTGCACAATTAGGCCTAAATTCAACGTTTTAACCACACCATGAAAAGGCCATTAGCAATTTATGCTTACTCAGTTGTTAAAATGAGGTAATAAAAACCAATTTCCTGGGCTGGTCTACCCTCCTTCTCTCCCTCCCCCTTCCTTCCTCCCTCTTTCCCTCTTTCACTTCCTCCCTCCCATCTCCCTTCCTTCCTCCTTCTACAAGCATTTATTAAGATCCTAATGTGAGCCTGGAGCCCTGCTAGGAGCACACATTTTGAATATATAATACTTGGATTCAGGCATATTTAACCAGCTACATCCAGAGTGAGTTTAACATGATTCGATTAGCCCATTACAGTACATCTCCAGAAGCATCTCATACTTTTTTTTTTTTTTTTTGCCGTACGCGGGCCTCTCACTGCTGTGGCCTCTCCCGTTGCGGAGCACAGGCTCCGGATGCGCAGACTCAGCGGCCATGGCTCACGGGCCTAGCCGCTCCGCGGCACGTGGTATCTTCCCAGACCGGGGCACGAACCCGTGTCCCCTGCATCAGCAGGCGGACTCTCAACCGCTGCGCCACCAGGGAAGTCCTCTCATACATTTTTAAACTCCTTATTTCAGCCCAATTTGAGGTAATAGTGTTGGCCTCCCCCTATACCCCACACATTCACATATTCATCTGTAGATACTGATTGACCACCATGCTGTTCTTGGTTAGTTTATTGTTTACTCCAACTTTGGCAGAGAGCAAAATAAAAATGTACTCAGCTGACTCTTCAGTGAGTCAGTAAGCCTTCTTTTCATTTCCTAATTCAAGTTCTATTTAAGGCTGGAGTAAGCAGCTCTCCACCCAGCAATTGTAATTAAACCCATTTATTTAAAAAATACACACGGATCTTAACACATCAATTAAAATGGTTATAGGTTGTATCTAATATAACATGGGAATCAAACAGGCACACAGTTCTACGTATGACATAGACTGGGTGAATTTAATTTAGCTGATATATCACTGTGGACCCGCTTCATTGTCCTCTGCTGTTTTTGGAAATGTTTCCCTTTTCTTGCTTTGTTGTTGTTGGTATTTAGTAGACCACCCAGGTCTTCTTGAGTAAGAACAGAAGACAAGAATGTGTTTGCCTTGTGCATGGTGTTCCCCAACATCACAGTGCTACATGAAAAAATGTCCTGGAGAGTGCTGAGTTTCTCCAAATCATTCATTTTAAAATAAACTAGGAGGGAAGGAAATCCAAAAAGGGGCAGAGGGGTATATGTATACGTATAGCTGATTCACTTTGCTGTACAGCAGAAACTGACACAACATTGTAAAGCAACTATACTCCAATAAAAATTTTAAAAATAATAGGAAATTCCATATATTTAGCAGAATTACTTTACAAAGTTAAATCAAGGGTAAATCTTAGTAGACTTGTATGGGTGTAAATTGGGATTTTCCTGTTGAAAAGAGTAAGATACAACCTCAGAGGTATAAACAATAGGTAAGAAGCAGCCCCTTATTTTAAAGAAGGGCCCTCAACACATGTGCCCAGGTCTCACTATGAAATGGACATTCTGGTCCAGCAACCATCACTCCCACAGCCTTTAGCAGAGAAAGATGGGCAGATGCATCTTTAGGGGGACTTCCCAAGAGGAGTGAGCATGGTGGCATTTCTTCCCTGGTCTGAATGGACCATTGTTCTTCCCACTGGAACCAAGTGAAGGGAGGCAGCAAGAGAGAGCCCCTCAGCACTCTGGAGTACCAGCCAGAAAGGGGTGTGGGGCTTTCAATCCCTGGCCAGATGCTTGCCTGGCTGGAGGAATGTGTACATTTACCCTGTGCTATTACAGCAGTGCAAGATGAGCAAGTTTTTGGAAGAATGTGACAAGGGTTCTTTGGAGTTTGACGGATATAGAGAAATCTGCACACTGAAGTCTGGCTGGAGCTGCCCCTAGTGGCTGGGTGAGGACAAGGGGTTGCAAGTTACACTCCCGCCCTGTGGCTGGGCAAGAATGCACAATGTTTCCCTGGGACTGGAGGGTCCCAGTGGAGACTGTCTACCCAATGGAGTAAAAGGAAAGGCCATGCTTGGCAGCTGTAATAGGAGAGGGGGGGGAGGAGGGAGATTTGAAATGGATGAGAAATTAAAGTTTAATTTACACTTGACTGGAATTTTCCGTAGCTGAAAGTGAGACTCTTCTCACATCTGAGAGTAGCCCCAAAGGTCAAGGATCTGCCTGAAATGTCACCGGGGAGACAGGGAAGATCTGCTTGTTTGAAGGCAGTGGTGGGAAAAGACAAAGCAGTTTACTGATTATAATCACTGATTTAGCACATTTAATAAATCAGTTACAGCTGATTTAAAAAGTCAGCTATTACACCACCTATGGAGCGTTCTTGCCAAAATTTTTTTTAAAAGTTTTTTTGAGCCTAATTTAATCAGATCTGTTGAACTAACTAACAGCTTCCAGGACAGACAGGAGATGGAAGAACCTGTTAATGACACTGGGAGGGTACCTTAGCCAAATCCAGAAGGTTAGATATTCCACAGGACAAAAGCCCCCTTTTTCTTCAACAAACACATGGCATAGAGGAAGAAAGAGAAGGGAAACTGTCATAAGTTAAAAGAAACTTGAGAATATCTGACATATGTCAGATGTTGAATTTTTATGTGAACTGTTAAAGATATTTCTGAGACAATCAGGAAATATTGAACTTGGATTGGATATTAAATATATTAAGGAATTGTTATTAATTTGGGGGGCATGATAATGTTATGATGTTATTTTTTTCTTTTAGGTTCTTATGCACTAGAGAAATATACTGAGGTATTTATAGGTGAAGGTTTGTTTTAAAATACTCCAGGATAAAATAATAAAAAATAAATGTAAATTATCAAAAAAAACAAACAACCCAATCCAAAAATGGGCAGAAGAGCCAAATAGACATTTCTCCAAAGAAGATTATACAGATGGCCAACAGGCACATGAAAAAATGCTCAACATCACTAATCATTAGAGAAATGCTACAACGAGGTATCACCTCACACCAGTCAGAATGGCCATCACCGCAAAATCTGCAAACAACTAATGCTGGAGAGGGTGTGGAGAAAAGGGAACCCTCCTACACTGTTGGTGGGAATGTAAATTGGTACAGCCACTATGGAGAACAGTATGGGGGTTCCTTAAAAAACTAAAAATAGAGCTATCATATCCTCCTCCTAGGCATATACCCAGAGAAAAGCATAATTAGAAAAGATACATGTAGCCCAATGTTCATTGCAGCACTATTTACAATAGCCAAGACATGGGACCAACCTAAATGCCCACTGACAGAGGAGTGGATAAAGAAGATGTGAAAAAAAAAAAAAAAAGAAGATGTGATACGTATATACAATGCAATATTACCCAGCCATAAAAAAGAACAAATAATGCCATTGCAGCAACATGGATGGACCTAGAGATGGTCATACTCAGTGAAGTCAGACAGAGGCAGACAAATATCATATGATATCACTTATATGTGGAATCTAAAAAAAGGGTACAAATGAACTTATTTACAAAACAGAAGTAGAGTCACAGATGTAGAAAAGAAATCTATGGTTACCAGGGGGGAAGGGGGGCGTGGGATAAATTAGGAGATTGGGATTGACATATACACACTTCTATATATAAAATAGATAACTAATAAGGACCTACTGTAGAGCACAGGGAACTCTACTCAATACTCTGTAATGGCCTATATGGGAAAAGAATCTAAAAAAAGAGTGGATATATGTGTATGTATAACTGATTCACTTTGCTATATACCTGACACTAACACAACATTGTAAATCAACTACACTCCAATAAAAATTTAAAAATAAAACAAACAAATTTCTAAAAAAGAAAAATAAATAAAATATACTCCAGGGTAAAAAAAAATAAAGTGTGAATTTGGAGAGAGGACTGATGAAAAAAGAATGGTGGAATGGGACTAATTGTTGAATTTAGGTGATGGGTACCCTGAGGCTTTATTATACCATTCTTTTTATTTTTTGTAAGTGTGAAATTTTCTCATAAGATACAGCCTCAGATAAATAAATAATAAGTGTTAAAAAATAGAAATTAAATTAAAAGGCTGTTCAGATAGCAAATATCTTTTTTATTTTTTAAGGTCTGGGGGTGGTATGGTATAATGGTTAACAGCTCAAGTGCTGAAATTAAACTCAGTTTTGAATGTTGACTACAACCATTATCAGTTATAGACCTTCAGAAAATCACTTAACTTTATAAGCCCCACTTTCCCCATCTGCAAGATGAGAATAATAATAATGCCTATTATTATCACATTAAACCCTACAAGGGTTTAATGTGATAATACGTGTAAAATATTAACAAAGCACAGAGTTGTTGCAACTAGTAATCAGTAATCTCTGCAAGTAGGCACAAAGTAAGTGCAACTATTAGCTTAGTCAAATTTCATTTTCACTTCTCTCTCTGTTTCCATTTTAAGCCACTATTTTTGATGCTATTGTTGTCTTGTTACTTTAAGTCTCAAAACTGTAATGCAGAAGTGAAAATTTGCTTAGACAGAGATCCTCAGGGGTGGGGAACTGATTTTTTATCTCCTCACCTAGGAATACATCCAGACTTGAGCTTTGATCAGTTAAAGTTCTATAATTGCTAGTTGTACAAACCAATTCTAAACAACTTAAGGGGGAAAAAAAAGGATATCTTACAGAATCCAAGGAAAATTTGAATCTGTGAAGGCAGACTCAGGGCAAGCTCAAGAACCAGAAAACTCTAGGGATCTAAGTAGCACGAAGCCATATGTTTAGTTTCTTCAGGTTACCACAATCAAGATGAATGAACTTCAACTATTTGAAGTTCCTATGTCACTTTGCTTAAGATATCAGTTTCAGAGAGTGTCTGAGTGGCTCAGTTTGGGTCACATGCCCATTCCTTGGTTGGAATGGGGAGAGGAATTGGGTACCTCTAATGATAGTCCTACTGAGACTATATCCAAAGATTGTTTTCTCTAACAATAGTGCCTATCTAGGGAACTAGTTGTTCCCTAACGTTCATTCTTCCCTTCTTCCATGGTAATAGGGTTTTAGCTGGCCAAATACCTGCCCAGAAAAAGGCTACATTTCCAAGCCTCCCTAGAAGTTCTGTGTGGCCATGTGACTAAGTTATGACCATGGGCTATAAGCAGAAGTAATACGTGACACATCCCGGTTCTGCCCTTAATAGGATTGGTTGCATGGTCCTCAAGTCTCCGTAACCCCTTCCCCTGGCTGAGAGAAGACTAGAACCTTGGATCAACAATAGAAGTAAGACTGTGCAATTTAGCAACTAAAAATACAGGACGTTCAATTACATTCGAATTTCAGGTACACAAGGAATACTTAAAAAAAAAGTATGTTCCATGCAATATTTGAACATAGAGAAGCTCAATGTATACAGTTAAGTGAGAATAGAGCAAGGGACTGAAGAGTATGTATTCATTGGTTAATGGTCTATATGCTAGTGTATGTTTAGAAAAAAATCTAGTTTATGTTTGAATATGACCATCTTGTCTGTGATAAGAACAGTGATTTGGAGAGGAAGGAGAGGAAGGCAAGAGACAATGGTGGCCCAGACTAGGTGGCAGCATTAAGAATGGAAAAGAGTAGACAACTGACGTTACATACTGAGTATCAATACGTGTGTTATGAAGATATACTAAATTGTCATCAGTGGTTTTCACAGGGTGGGCAGAGTGTAAAACTATGTGGGACTTTCACATTCTAAATCATATATTTCTACAATGTTTAAATAGGAGAGACTGATATTTTTTACTTCCTAGAAATAAGAAAAATTCTGTATATTTAAAAGTACCATGATAAAAAAGAGTGGGTACATATATATGCATAACTGATTCACTTTGTTATACGGCAGAAAGTAACACAACATTGTAAGTCAACTATACTCCAATAAAAAATAAAAAGTAAAATAAAATAAAAGCACCATGAGAAGCAATGAATGAAAACTTGGGAAAATTATTTTCAAAATACATGCTGCACAAAGGATTGATATTCCTAATATATAAAGTGCTCTTACAAATTCAAAAGACAGAGATTAACATACCAGTAGAAAATGGGCAGAAGACATGAAGAGGAAAGTGACAAAAGAAACACCTATTTCCAAAAAACTGAAAACATTCTACCTCCTAAATCGGAAGAGAAATACATATGACAACTAGATAGTATTTTCCTCCTAAATTGGCAGTTTTTTAAAAGGAACAATCCTAATATTGGCTGTGCAAGTTCCGTGAGTAAGGTTGTTATCAGAGAGTGGGATTTGGGAGTTTAATTCGTCGTCAGTGAAGTAGCTTTCAGTGATGACAAATTCAAACGTGGTCTTCCCATTCACATTGTGAATGGGAAGACTGCGGGCAAGGAATTATGATATCATGGTGTCAAGTGGGTTATCAATATTGTTCAACACAGTAACAATATTAACCACTTGTTACTGGGTATTTAAAATGTACCAGGCAAATGCTAAATGCTCACAAAATACTATTGAAGGAGGTGCTGCTGTTCGCCACATTATACCAGGAAAAAACTAAGTCTTAGAAACGTTAAGTAACTTAGCTAGCCTTTCTACATTTACATGGGTGGCATATCTGAGATTTAAATGACTCAGAAACACCTCATTCTTAACCACCGTGCTGTATACTTCATTCAGGCATGCAATATGCATTAATTAATTAAGCATCAAGTATTAGGCACTAAACCAGGAACTGTGGATACAATAGTGAACAAAGTCTTTATCTTTGTGTAGCTGATAAGCCAGAGGGAAATAGAGATAAGTAAGTAGGCAATTATAATACAGAGCCATATGTTGTCTACAAGAGACACCTGAAACAAGCAGTGTACTGCTTTGTTTGAAGCCAGTATTTAGCAATCGGACACCAGGAGACTCCTAACTAGAAACATTGTTCTGGAATCTCATCTGTGAATGGTATCAGCCTTGGTCATCATGTCCTAGTGTTGTCTGGTTTGCAAGTATAGTTCTGTGCTTTAGGAGGTGTCAACAATCTCTGCCGGACTTGGAGGGTCTCTTGGGGAGGCACGGGGTCGGCTGTGGCTCACTATGGGGACAAGGACACCGGTGGCAGAGGCCCCAGGGAATATCCCTTGGCGTGACCTCCCCCAGAGGTCACCATTTTGGCAACAAGACGGCAAATATGTTTTAAAAGTAAGTGCGTTCCATGTACTGTTTGGGACATACTTATATTAAAAATAATTCATTGTTTATCTGCAATTCAGATTTAACTGGGCAGCCTGTATTTTATCTGGCAGTCTCAGATGGCAGTATTGAGACAACAGAAATCAGTAAATTCTGCAAATCAGACTCTACCTTTGCCTTCCCAGAGAGCTGGTTGTTAAGCATTTGCCAGCACACCACTGCCTAAACCATTAAAAAAAAGAGACAGACTAAAATTCAAAGGATGTAAAACTCGTATGCTAAACAAATACTAACCAAAATAAAGGTGGTATGACTATATTCACATTAGACTTTCAAATAGACTTTAAAACAAAAAAATATTACTGTAATAAGGTAAAAACATTGATAGAAGATTCACTTCATCACAATTGAAAAATTCTAAAGTTGTATAGGCCGCATAGCACAGCTTTAAAATACATAAAGTAAAAGTTGCCAGAATTATAAGAAAAATCAACAAATCCCCCAGCAGAGTGGGAGATTTTGATATATCATATCAATAATTAATTGGCCAATCATAAAATAGTAGGAATATATACGATTTGAAAAATGCAACAGACTTCATGTAGTGGATACATATAGACCCCTAGACCTGACAACTAGATTACATACATCCTGTCAGGTGCCCCTAAAGCATTTATGTGAAAACTGTTCAGGTATATGGCCAAAAAGCAAGTTTGAATACGTTTTTAAAAGAACTGGGGACTTCCCTGGTGGCGCAGTGGTTGAGAGTCTGCCTGCTGATGCAGGGGACGCAGGTTCGTGCCCCGGTCCGGGAAGATCCCACATGCCGCGGAGCGGCTGGGCCCGTGAGCCGTGGCCGCTGGGCCTGCACATCTGGAGCGCTCCGCAACGGGAGAGGCCACAGCAGTGAGAGGTCCGTGTACCGCAAAAAAAAAAAAAAAAAAAAAAAAGAACTGGCATACACAGACCATATTCTTTAAACACAATGCAGTTGAATTAGAAATGCATTCTAAAAGATTTTTTAAAACAGCGTATGTCTGAAAATTTTAAAACATACTTCTTGGAGAGGAAAATGCATGTTCTCAATGCTTATATTAGAAAGAAAAGTATACCTGAAAGTAAATAAGCTAAGCTTCAAATCTAAGAGATTACAAGAGAAAACAAAAGAATAAAACCAAAGATAGTGGCAAAAAGGGCAAAATAATGATAAACAGAAATTAAAAGGACAGAACACACAAATGAACAAATTTAGGAAAAGTTGTTAAAATTGTAAAAAATTGAATCAGTATTTAAAAATCTTCTCACGCATGCAAAGAAAACCCACCAGGCCCAGATAATTTTATAGGTGAGTTTTAACACACTTTCAAGGAATATAAGATGGGGGTAGGGGAGAAGAAACACTCTTGGACTCATTTTCAGAAGTTGGGTATGTAAAATTAATAAACAGAAACCTCAAATAAGTAGAGTCAGGAGACCAGAAGGGGGAGCTCCTACACCCTGCCACGATAGTAAAGCCCAAGGCGAGGAAGAAAGACACTGCTTTCCTGTCAAGGACTCAGCCAATGAAAAGCCATGGACTCTCTGTTTACTACAGCCCTCCCAACTTCCTTTTCCTCTCTTTAAAAGCATTCTCCTCCCCTGGCTGTGCCAGGACTTGTACCTGTCTTGCCATGGTTGCAGACCCCAAATTGCAATTCTCTGCGGATCAGGAATAAACCCATCTTTGCTGGAGAAATATCCAGCAGTCTACTTATTTCAAGTCAACAGGTATAATGGTGATATTAAAACCAAACAGTTTCAGTGTAAGAAATGCAAGTTATAGATTCTCTCAGTTTTGAACATAGATGTCAACATCCTAAAAAAATATTGGCAAACTGAATACCATAAGACATAGAAAAAGACCATACAGCCTTGCCAAGTTGAGTTGATTGTAAGGATGCAGAATTGGTTTAACATTAGAAAATCACTTAGTGTGATTCACTACATCGAGAGATTAATGGCAATATGATCATCTCAATAGATTAAAAATTCAATAAGGTTCAGCAGCAATTTATGGTTTAAAAAGCAACCTTAACCTGATAATTTTAAAAAAAAAAGGCCTAGAGCAAACATATTTTAATGAAGTATTAAAGTCATACTTTTAAAACCAAGAACAATACCAGGATGCTTCTTATCACTGTTTCTATATGACATTGCAATGAAAGTCTTATCCAAAGCAATCCACAAGATAAAGAAATAATGACTGGAAATACATTTTAAAAACTGTCATTATTCACAAAGGATATAATAGCCTACAAAGAAAACACACAAATGTATATCTTGACTTACTTTTGGAAATAGAGTGTAACAGGATCATAAGATTTAAGTTCAAAATATAAAAGGTTAATTATATTTTGATACAGCATCTACAGTTAGAAAATGCAACAAAAATATACCTAGGAATAATTTTAATAAAAATATGTAAGACCCTTTTGTAATAAAGTGTAAGACTTTACTGAATGGTATTAAAGAAGATCTAAATAAATGGAGAGATGAAACGTATTTATGAATTAGAGGACTCTATAATTGAATATTTAATTCTTCCAAAATTGATGAAATTGTTTCTAATCAATTTCAATTAAAATCTCAACAGAATTTTTTATGTGGAATTTGTCAAAATGTTTCTAAAATTCATATGAAAAGCAAAGGGCCAAGACTAGCAAAGTTAGACTAAAAAAGAACAAGCTGATATCAAGACATATCACAAAGCTACAATAAGATAAGATGATATGAAACTGGCAAGAGATAGATCAATAAAATAGAACAGAAAACCACCCACCCAAATTACATATATGTTTATTGAAAACCCTGATATCTGGGGCTTCCCTGGTGGCGCAGTGGTTGAGAGTCCATCTGCCGATGCAGGGGACATGGGTTCGTGCCCCGGTCCGGGAAGATTCCACATGCCGCGGAGCGGCTGGGCCCGTGAGCCATGGCCGCTGAGCCTGCGCGTCTGGAGCCTGTGCTCCGCGACGGGAGAGGCCACAACAGTGAGAGGCCCGCGTACCGCAAAAAAAAAAAAAACCCTGATATCTGACAGAGCTGGAAATGGTTATCAGTGGGAGAAAGCAGGTACAACTCCTTATCCATGTGGAAAAATAAAAGGATGTTTAGTTTACACCATTTATAAAATCAATTTCAGATAGACTAAAGAATTAACTGTGTGGGATAGCGAGGGTGGGAGGGAGGGAGACGCAAGAGGGAAGAGATATGGGAACATATGTATATGTATAACTGATTCACTTTGTTATAAAGCAGAAACTAACACACCATTGTAAAGCAATTATACCCCAATAAAGATGTTAAAAAAAAAAAAAGAATTCACTGTGAAAGACAAAATATTTATAAGGCTGTATAATATTTTTGTGACATCAGCATATTAAAGGATTTCTCAAACAATACATAAAGGGAAATATTGATACATTTAAATTCATTAAGATTAAGAAGTCCATTTATTAACAAATAAAACAAAGACAGCGAAGGGACAAGCCACAATCTGGAAGAAGATATTTATAACACAAATGACAGACAAAATACTAATATCTAGAATATGCAAGTGGACAAAAGATAAAAATAGGAGTTTCACGGAAGAAGAAACTTAAATGTCAAATAAAACATGGAAAAATGCTCAGCCTCCCTAGGAAGTCAACAGAGACCATATGACCTGCAAAACCTAAAATATATACTCTCTGGTCCTTTATAGAACAAGTTCTCCAGTTCCTGCTATATAGTTCAGAAATGTCTTATAACAATTAAAAATAAGATCATATAAAAATATTAACATTAAAAAAGTTATTTGCATTACTACCTTACTTTAGCAGATGCCTCTAGACTAGAGATTTGAATCTACAATAACAAGCTTCTATGCTAAAGACCAAATAACATACCCTATATGTATGGTATTTTTGAGGATGCAAGGAACAATTTAGTAGCCAAATTTTCTCTAATGTGATGTGAAATAAGTCTCTGACTGAGACAGCAAAATGTTCGCACATTAAAAAGATTGTCAACTTGGATTTATCTCAATAAAGTCCTTCTTTTCACCTAATTATCAAATGGTTTGAACTGAGTTGAGTTAATATATTACTGTTAAAGTGAGTAAAGACTATTTAGGTGATAGCCTTAAAGATATCATGTCAAAAATATGACCATATTTGCAGAGTAGATGCTGTCAAGGGAGGTCAAGTGGCTGGAAAATGTGTGGGAGGAAAAATCTTTTCCCTCTCCCTTCTGAGGTTCAGCGGCTGGGGCCATGCAAATTGAACTGGCAAAAGACAGATTAACAGAAGATTTATTAAATGTGCCTATCAGAGGCCTTACAGAAATGAAGTAAAAACCCTAAAGAAGCCATCAAACCCAAAGGCTTATATACCATTTCAACAAAGAGCAATACTACACTTGTGAAGTGCAAGACAAAGGAAAAGGGGTTTGAGTTTCCGGGAAGATGGAAGATAAGGGTACTTGTAAGGTCTGTCATTTAGATGGCTCTCGGTATGTCTCTGGGCTTGTGGAGCTATCTCCAGTGATTAAGATGGGAAATGATAGGTTTCTCTTCCTGGTACAGGAGAGGGAGACATTTTTACAAATGGAAATGTATGTTTTGCTTTTGGCCAAATCGGGGGACGGCAGAGAGCTTTTTTTTTTTCCCCCATGCCTGCTGTTTCTTAATTGCCTTCAGCTCAAAATAATCCTTATGCCAAAGTAGTATATTTCAGTTCTTTCAGTAACAAGTGGCTTCTTGAGGTGGAATTTATTTCGTTGAGTTTTACAATCTGGATCTGGTTCTTCCCCCTTACCCCATACCCCATCACCCCAGCTCTCTTCAGAGAGCACACAGTTGTTTCCTCTCTACTTTCTCCTTGAGAATGAGAGGGTAACAGATTTTCTACAGGTGCTGCTTGTTTTTCCATCTCATCATATGTCATTTCTATTAATCTCTCTGCATAAAGTTGGGCTGGAAATTTCCTCTATTCAGGCATCAATATGAGAGTTTGGCTCTCCTTTAGGATTTAGTTTACTTCTTAATTTACTTTGGGCTTGGTTACTTTACATTTTTTCCTCTTAATATGGCTTATGTTTTTATTTTTTTTGAATTTTATTTATTTTTTTATACAGCAGGTTCCTATTAGTTATCCATTTTATACATATCAGTGTATATATGTCAATCCCAATCTCCCAATTCATCACACCACCACCCCTTCCCCGCCACTTTCCCCCCTTGGATGGCCTATGTTTTTAAAGTTAAAGTCAACCATATCATTTTTTGTTTTTACTCATTTATTCATTCGACACATGATGAGTGCCTACTCTGGAACAGGCACTATTTTAGGTATTGGGGATACCGCAATGCACAAAAGAGGGGAAAAGTTCTGCCTTTATATTCTAATGGTGGGAGGAGACAATAAACAAGGTAAGTATGTAAAATACATAATATGATAGTGATAAATGGTAAAAATGATTCTGTAGTAGTAGATGTTAAATTGTAGAAAACCAGACAGTGATTGATGCAAGTAAATGTGTTTCAGCAATGCAAATAACTTTGTTTCATAGGGATGCAAATGATTTGTGTCCAGTAGAAGACATTGGGTTGTAACCCAAATATTAGTTTCATTGCCCTATGGGGCATTAACCAATTTTTATGTAATTTAGTAATCTTATTCCAGCATTATTTTCCCTTTCAGTGACTATAAATACCTTTGTCTTCTTATGCCCCATTTGGACCAGGTTTATTATTCTGCTAATTCTCTCATTAATGAGGTAAACAACAATGAGAATCATAGTTTTTAACTTTTTGAAAATGACATATTAACATATAGAATGTGATTTAGGTAATTCTGATATGCTAAACATCTTTAATGAACAAACAAAAAAAGATATAAATATATAACATAATAGAAATTTTTTTAAAAAAAAATTGTGGGTTGATTTTTAACATTCTAATGTTGATTGAGTACTAGGCATTAGAAATGAAAATTATGAAGACCATACAGTTATAGGAGATAAAAGTTTATGAGAATGTTTTAAAAATATATAGTGTTAAAAGGTAAACTGAGACTTATTAACATTTTTAGAATTTATTTGAGCAAAAATCTATTTTAATCAGGTAATACCAAACTAGAAGTGGTTAGGAGCACTCTACCAATAGGAGCCAGGGGAAGGACTTTTATAGGGAAGAAGCAGAAGCCAAGCAAAGAAACTATTTGATTAGCCATAGCTTAAGTGTTTGCCTTATTTTGAAAAGCCTAGTTGGATGTTTGTGATAGGTCATCCTTAGATTTTGATTTCTTAACCTTAAGGCATTTCAGGCTTAGGTGTTGGTTTGCTTAGATAGGCTACTAAGATATTAGAACCACCTCAGTCTAATGGGCTCCTTATTTGATTAATTTCACAATAGATAAATAAAATAAACTCCTAGAATGATATTGCCTATTTTACTGGTTTACTAGGTATTCAAGTATTTGAAATCATTAAGAGAATAGGCTTTGGAATCAGACTACCTGGCTTCAAATCCTGGCTCAACCACTCCTTGGCCTGGGCAATATGTTCTTTTTTTTGTTTAATCTAAGCCTCAGTACCTTTTATCTTATCAGATTATTGTGAGGAATAAATGAAAAAATATAAGTAAGAAGTTCAGATAACTGCTGGTAAGTGCTTGATACGTTTTAGCTACCAGCTTTCTGTTTATTTTGTTCTTACAATGAAAAATTTACAATATACGAGGTAATGTAGAGCAAGTAAGTAACCACTGCAACTTCATATCATTATGTAAATGACTTTAAAAACAACACACAGCTCTTTCCTGGTAGTGCAGTGGTTAAGAATCCACCTGCCAATGCAGGGGACACGGGTTTGAGCCCCGGTCTGGGAAGATCCCACATGCCGCGGAGCAACTAAGCCCGAGCACCACACCTATTGAGCTTATGCTCTAGAGCCCGCAAGCCACAACTACTGAGCCCATGTGCAGCAACTACTGAAGCCCGCGCACCTAGAGCTAGTGCTCTGCAACAAGAGAAGCCACCTCAATGAGAAGCCCGTGCACCACAACAAGGAGTAGCCCCTGTTCACCACAACTAGAGAAAGCCCATGCACAGCAAAGAAGACCCGATGCAGCCAAATAAATATATAAATAAAAATAATTTAAAAATAAATAAATAAAAACAACACACAATGTGCAATATTTAATAGAACAACATTATTCAATGTTGAAAAGTTTTACTTAGTGGAGAGCTTCTTTCAAATAAAAAGGGATTAATTCTTATCTACCAACATAGTCCTGTATTTTACTTCTATTTTATGGAACATTTTACAACCACAAGTAAATTTGGTTTTCTAGTCAAACCTGTGTCTCAACAACTAGTACTTCATTTGCATGAAAGAGAAACTTCTAAACTGTTGCTTGAGTAAGCAATTGACAATACAAAGAAAATACCTTGCAGACATTTCTTTAGAGGTTTACGAGTAAATCCACTTCTTCCAAACTTTAGCAGTTATTAATTTTCCAAATAAAAGAAACAAACAAGCCAAAAAAATTAAATACAATAAAAGGAAATAAAACAAAAACAGATATAGTTCCTTTTAAACCGTTGGCACAATTATTCAAGCCAACTTTCCAATCAGGGTCAGCAAACACTATGCAGGCTTAAAAAATGAGTTGGTCTTTCCTAATGTCTTCAACTTTCAAAGTCAGAGCAGATGGTACAACGGATTCCTTTATTCTATACTACCTCACAGTATTTTAAATTCACCAAGATTATCAAAATTGAGGGACAGAAATATTGATCTACCTAAAAATACCTTTAAGTTTTCAACTGTAAATTACTCCACTAAATTGGTTGTATGTGTTAAAAACAAACAAACAAACAAAAAGTGAAATTCAACCAAGTAAATCTGAAGATTCTAATTGGCTCTGTTCAACGATTCAATTAATCAGGAAGCAGCCCATTCTAGCAGCTAGAAGGGCACTCTGAGGAGTGGTACAAAATGGGATGCTTTTATAAAAAGGAAGGTAGGGCAAGGAAGTCATTAGCAGAAGAAAAGGGTTATTTTGGGCCAGGAGATCTTTTTAGAGGGAGGAGAATGGTAACAGTTTTATCATGCAGATTGTCTCTTCTTCCTCTGGGGGCTAGAGGGCCCACATGACAGGTTACCTCACTGGTGATGATGAGGAAATTCCAAACTGGTTGACTAAGGTTACATTTCTGAGATCGAGAGCCCGGAAATAAACCCACACATATATGGGCAACTAATTTATGACAAAGGAGCCAAGAACATACCATGGAGAAAGGAAAGTCTCTTCAGTAAATCATGTTGGGAAAACTGCACAGCCACATGCAAAAGATTGAAACTAGGCCCCTATCTTCTACCATATACAAAAATTAACTCAAAATGGATTAAAGACTTGAATGTAAGACCTGAAACCATAAAATTCCCAGAAGAAAAGAGGCAGTACACTTTTTGACATCAGTCTTAGCAATATTTTGGGGGGGTACCTCTCCTCAGGCAAGGGAACCAAAACCAAAAGTAAACAAATGGGATTACATCAAACTAAAAAACTTCTGCACAGCAAAGGAAAGCATCAACAAAATGAAAAGACAACCTACTGAATGGGAGAAAATATTTGCAAATCATGTATCTGATAAGGGTTAATATCCAAAATATATAAAAAGAACTCATACAACACTGAAACTGAGTACGCCTGAAACCAGGTTTCCCCTGCTGAGTTTATGATTAACCTCTCTATCCAAAACTTTATTCCCTTTCTTGTCCTGTACCTGTTCCTCTCAGGATAGAGGACTGTCAAAGAAAAGGGGAGATTGAAAATGAGCAGGATCCTGTGAGGCTCTCCTTGGTACAAAAACCTTTCTGGGACCCCCATTTCTTGCTTGTAGCAAAAGGCTTTGGTCTCCTAGGCCTTTCCTGAGTTCTAAAGAGCAGATTCAACCAGTTACTAGTTAGAGAAGTGAGGGAATGCAGAAACAAGGGAAAATCAGTGCAGAAATAAAGGAAAATCTGTCAAGAAACAATATTTCGGTGATAAAACAGTCCTAGTTCCTGCTTGACACATATCTTTGAGTTGTTCTGCAGGAGCTAAGACCCCACCCAAGTGGAAAATGGTAACTACATGCTGAGACCCCAGACTGGTTGGAACCAGAAGGTTGATGACTGAGATCCCTGGAACACCACCCTATTATATCACCACTGATTAGAAGAAAGTCATGCCCCCTGTAGCCCTCACCCCAAATGTTGCCTTTAAAAACTCTTCCCTGAAAGCCATTGGGGAGTTTGGGTCTTTTGAACATAAGCTGCCCACTCTCCTCGCTTGGCCCTTCGATAAACCTTTCTTTGCTCCAAACCCTGATGTTTTGGTTTGTTTGGCTTCACTGTGCATGGGGCACATGAACATGGGTTCAACAACAACACAACAAGAAGGAAAAACAAACAACCCAATTTAAAAATAGAGGATCTGAACAACATTTTTCCAAAGAAGACACATAGATGGTCAGCAAGCACATGAAAAGATGTTCAGCATCACTAATTATTGGGGAAATGCAAATCAAAACCACAATTAGCTATCACCTCATGTCTGTTAGAATGGCTATTATCAAAAAGACAAGAAATAGCAAGTGTTGGCGAGAATGTGGAGAAAAGGGAATACTCCTGCATTGTTGGTGGGAATATAAGTTGGTGCAGCCTCTATGGACTTCTCTCAAAAAATTGAGTACTGTTGACTTAAAAAATGCACAATGTAAAAGCTGTGGGTCAAGTTTATTCAGTGTCTTACTGAGGACTATAACTCCAGAGACAGACTCTCAGATAGCTCTGAGAAACTGTTCCAAAGAGGTAAGGGGGGAGGTCAGTATATATGTGATTTTGGCAAAGGGGGTACATGCAACCAAGCATATATCTTGGTAGGAGGTTGTCAGTAGTCAGGAGGAACAAATATCTTAGTTATGGTTATAGTGCTTTTCTAAGTATGGGAAGATGAAAGAATCCAGATTTATAAAATGTTTCTCCTGAAAATATCTATTTGAAGGCCTGTTCTGCCAGTTTTCCCAGAGCACAGAGTTCTTCATTCCTGATCTTCATCCTGAACTCCTTTCAGGGTGTGTTAAAGGTAAGCTGCTGCAGTGGCTAATGATTCAATGCTTGTAGAACTGAATGGCAAGCGACATTCTTTAGTTGGTAGAACTACCATATGATCCAGCAATTCCATTTCTGGGTATGTATCAAAAGAATATGAAAACACTAATTAGAAAAGATATATTTCAGTACTATTTATAATAGCTAAAATATGGAAGCAACCTAAGTGCCCATCAGTGGATGAATGGATAAAGAAGAAGTGATATATATATATATATATATGTATATATATATATATATATATATATACAATGTAATATTATTCAGCCATTAAAAAAAGATGAAATCTTGCCATTTGCAACAGCATGGATGGACCTTGAAGGCAATAAGGTGAAGTAAGTCAGATGGAGAAAGACAAATACCATGTGATTTCACTCATATTTAAAATATAAAAACAAACAAACAAAACAAAACAAAATGAAAACAAACAGATACAGAGAATAGATTGGTAGTTACTAGAGGGGAAGTGGGGTTGGGGGAGGAATGGGTAAAGAAGGTCAATTGTATGGGCAGATAAAACTAGATTTGGGGTGGTAAGAATGCTGTAGTGTATATGGAATTTGAATTATAATGTTGTACACATGAAATTTATATAGTCGTCCCTCTGTATCCATGGGAGATTGGTTCTAGGAGCCCCCATGGATACACACATGCTTGAGTTCCTTATACAAAATGGCATAGTACAATGAATACAGATGGCCCTCGGTTAACTGTGGGTTTTGCATCCTCAGATTCAACCAACAGTGGATGGAAATTTGGGTTGGTGGAATCTGCAGATGTGAAGCCTGAGAATAGGGAGGGTTGACTGTATAGTTATAGAAAAAAGATCTGCATATAAATGGACCCTCACAGTTCAAACACATGTTCAAGTTTCAACTGTATAACGTTTAAACCAGAGTTACCTAAAAAAAAAAAAGAAAGATTACATTCCTGGGGAAGATTAAAACTGCAGGTTGGTATTAAATCTAGGTTTAGTATTTAGCTTTAGCACAAGTGACACGATTTTGGGCTTATAGTTTTTCTTTTTAACATATGCTATCTCAGAATTTTTCTTCAGTATATAAAATGATTTAAAGATGATTTTTGTCACTTATTTTTCATCATAAGACTAAATTATTTATTATTAGCTTTAAATTTCATCCTAAGGTCTTCCAATTCAATTGCAACATATGTAGTAGTTTCTTGAGTGAACTGTAGGGGAGGAAAAACAATTTTGCCTCTACCCTTCTGAGTTATGGGCTGGGACACTCTGTAATAAAAGGCAGATTAGCAAGAGAAAAACAAATAGAATTGTATTAACATGTATACCTCATGTACACATGGGAGATACCCAGGGAAAAATGAATAACGCCCTAGGTGGCCTAAGCTACCAGCTGAAAAATCATCTTCAGCTAAAGATAAAAGAAAGCTGTGTGAATCTGTGTCTGTGTCTGTGTCTCTGTTGGTGGGAGGAGGCCAGTTATAGGAGGTTGCCAGGAAAAGACTGGTAATGAAGGGTAAAATTTCTTATGTACATTTAAGTTGGTGCCTTCTCCATTATAAGATTCTCTTGTAATTTAGTCATTCAGTTTGTTAATATGGTGTATCACATTGATTGATTTGTGGTTATTGAACCATCCTTGCATCCCTGGACTAAATCCCACTTGATCATGGTGTATGATCCTTTCAATGTATTGTTGAATTCGGTTTGTTAATATTTTGTTGAGGATTTTTGCATCTATGCTCATATCAGTGATATTGGTCTGCAATTTTCTCTCTTTGTGATATCTTTGTCTGGTTTTGTTATTGGGGTGATGTTAGTCTCATAGAATGAATTTGGTAGTGTGGCAAATTTAAGTTTTGCCTTTTGGAACCTTCTGGAGTTTCTTTTTTCAATTGCCTTTTGGAACCTTCTGGAGTTTCTTTTTTCAAATATTTTCAATCTATGGTTGGTTGAGTCTGCAGATGTGGAACCCATGAATACAGAGGGCCAGTTGAATATTTATTCAGCCAAACCTCAAATGCCAAGCCAACTCCAGGTCTTCTCACCCAAACAAGTTTGACTATATGGCCCTAGCCCATCAGATATTTTTCATTTGTCTCTTCCTTGTTCTTTATTCTTTTTTTTTTTTTGCGGTATGCGGGCCTCTCACTGTTGTGGCCTCTCCCGTTGTGGAGCACAGGCTCCGGACGCACAGGCTCAGCGGCCATGGCTCACAGGCCTAGCTGCTCCGCAGCATGTGGGATCTTCCCGGACCGGGGCACGAACCCGTGTCCCCTGCATCGGCAGGCGGACTCTCAATCACTGCGCCACCAGGGAAGCCCTGTTCTTTATTCTTTATTCATAAAAAATGTCTTGCTTTCTACCTCATTTTGCAGTTCTCCAAAAGGAGACTGTGAATGTCATGAAGTATTAAAATTTGTTGTATCACCTGAATTGTCTTCTTTATTTTTTTAAACAGAGTTGCCTACCCTCTTTCTTTCTGCCCAAAAGCAAGGCATACATTTATCCCCTCTGCTGTACGAGGAAGAAGAGAGCTATCCTTATCGCTTGTTCAAAGATAAACTGAGGTATATTAAAAATGATAAGGTTTATTTGAGCAAAAATTGATTTGAATTGGGCAATACCCAGTTGGAAGTAGTTAGAAACACTCCACAAACAGGAGCCAGGGGAAAGACTTTCTATAGAGAAGAGGCAGAAGCAAATCAAGGAAATTATTGGATTAGCTATAGCTTAAGCAGTTACATTGAGAAAGCCTAGTGGGCTGTTTGTGACAGGTTGTCCTTAGGTTTTGATTTCTTAACCTTGAGGCATTTCAGGCTTAGGTTTTGGTTTGCTTATGTAGGCTGCTAAGGTATTGCCTACTGTTTCATTAACTTATAACATTGGAGATGGAGAACTGGCACTGAGATGAGTCTGCATAAACAAAACTTACTAAAATAACACTTATCCTCCATTCCTTCTACCCATATATTTTCTTGTCACTTTCCCACAATTTATCTGCCCTAGAAGCCTAAACTCCCTTTCCTTTGTCTAGTTACTTCTCTACAGTATATCACCATCTGTTAAAATGATATATAAGCCCCTGAGTCTAACCACTTCTTTGGATTTTTCACTTCTTTTTTTTGTGAAGTTATCATGCACATGTAAATATTAATAAAACTTGTATGCCTTTTCTCCTGTTAATCTGTCTTTTGTTAGTTTAATTTGTATCTCCCCAGGTACTTGAGCTAAGAGGGTAGAGGAAAAGATTTTCTTTCCCTACAAGATAAAAGGGAGAAGAAGGAGACTGTATTTTCCAAAGATTGTTCTTTAATTTTCTTCCCAGATTAATTTATTTGCTTGTCAACTAAGTATCCATTTTATATATTAACCAAAATCTGTCAAGTAAAATATATTTTTGGATCCTATTTTTAGCCAACTAACCTGTAACAAGCATGGTTCCTAAATTACTTTTAAAAAGTGTACCATGGGCTTCCCTGGTGGTGCAGTGGTTGAGAGTCCGCCTGCCGATGCAGGGGACATGGGTTCGTGCCCCGGTCTGGAAAGATCCCACATGCCGCGGAGCGGCTGGGCCCGTGAGCCATGGCCGCTGAGCCTGCACGTCCAGAGCCTGTGCTCTGCAACAGGAGAGGCCACAACAGTGAGAGGCCTGCATACGGCAAAAAAAAAAAAAAAAGTGTACCATGTGTTATTTTTTATGTAATCTTGCAATGCTGACATCAAGTACACTATTGTAATATCATTTACAAGTGATAACATGAATGAGATGATTGCCCTGAGTTATTAGGTAGATTTTTTTCCTCCCTTAGCAAAGAAAACATTTTTTTAATACAGATAAATATAGAGGAGAGAGGGAGAGAGAGGAGAGAGAAAGAGAGTCTCTTCCACCTAGAATATTTTTTACACAATAATAATTTAACTATTAATAATAATTATATTAAGTAAAGTACTTTATCATCTCCCATTCCTCACTCATGCTACCTGTGGTGGCAAGACATTTTCAGATTAGTATTTTACAATGGACCATGTATTTGAGCCCTGACCATAATACTCTGCTTTAGATTTTCAGACTATTCTAAGCGGTCTATGGGCTTAAGCAACATACTGTTTGAATTTCGATGGCCTCTGGAATCTTCTGTCACTGAGTTTCTGTCAAGTCATAAGGGGAGATGGAAGTGCAGTGGGTCTAAATTGTATACCACTCATCATTCTAATTATGCTGCCTAGGGAGGCCAGCTGGCTAGCTGTCAAGAGACCTCAGGAAGTTTATTTACATTGGTAAAATCACTGTGGTACAAGCTCTGAATCTTTGCTTTGCAGGCTCAAAACTTGAATTTCTGTCAGCACATTAAAAGTAAAATCTTCTCTTGGCAAACTCATTTTATTCAAGCGTACAGAGACTGAAATGTCATTTTATTAATTTACAATGGACAATAAAACAGTCGTGTGGACTGTTCTGCTTGCCTCAACAGAATAAGTGCATTTACTCTTTAAAGACAAAACTACCTGGGAAGCCAATTATAATTGAAAATTGGAAGGGTCTGTATTCAGAACAAGAGGAGGTAGTTGAATGATGGACCTCAGGGACAGGCTTTTCATGTAGCCTAGAGTGTTTTGAGTCTGTGATGTTCCCTTCTCACCCTTAATAGGGTTGAGTACAAAATGGAGGTACATATAGGCCATGTAGCTTAGTTTGGGGTGGGGTGAGAGTTTGGGATGAGTAGGAACTGGACAGACAAAAGGAGGGTGAACATAGGGAACATTCCAGGCAGTGGAATAGTATATGTCATGGTCTAGAAGTCAGGGAGAGACTGTGATGAGCCTGAAAACTGCAGTAGTTCAGCATGCCTGAAGCATACAGTGCAAAGAAAATAATGTCAAGTGATAAGCGGGGAGGGGTAGCCGGAGCAAAAGCATGGAAGGTCTTGCAAATCACAGTAAGGAGTTTGGGTTTTTGTCCTCAAAATGATGGGGATGGGTGAGGAATTTTAAGCAGGGGTGTAATGAAGATCTGTTTTGTGCTTTAGTAAGATCACTCTGGCTGCAGGGTAGAAAATGAATTAGATGGATGCAAGACCAAGATCAGAGATGAGTTACTTCTAGGTCAGAAAGGAGTGACTTGAAAATTGGGGCAATGTGAGACAGAATTTACAGGTCTGGGTGATTAATTAAATATGGGCAGAAATAAAAAGAGAATGGACAAAGATGGCAGATTTCTAGCTTGGGCATATGGTGGTGCCAGCAGTGGTATAGGGAAGTGAGTGAAGGGCAGAAGAGGCCCATGATGAGTCAGTTTAGAGTTGAGACATTTTGAATTGAGCTTGAGGATTCTGGGAGATATCGAAGTGAATTTGTTCAGTAGGCTGTTAAACATTTCGGTTTCATATGTAGACGAGAGAGCCAGACTGCAGATTTTAGAATCAACAGCAAATAAATAACATGTAGTAGAAACCCTAAGAGTGTCTGGTAACCCAATGAAAGTGTATGGGAGGTGGATAATAATGGTCCTGTAGCTGTAAACCTTGGTGCAATCCACCTTGTTTAGCCAAATTACTAAGATCAGCAACTAATAATACCAGTCACTCTTCTGTATACATTCTGGCAATGTCCTTTCAAAGTTGAGTAGTTCTAGTATATGACTGGGAGCTTAAAGTTTAAATTCATGACATGATTTTCCAAAGTAGGCAAATTCTTGGAAGGCATACTGAGCTAACAATCACATAATAAAGCATTCCACTTGTATTTGTTAAATAGCTTTGTGCTAGCCTCAGAAGTCACACAGTGACTATTCATTTGAAGCAAATCGCTAAGTCCAGCCTACCTTCAAAGGAAGGCAAATTAAACTCTGCCTGTCGGTGGGAGGAGTGTCAAAGAATTTGCAGATATGTTTTAAAAATCACCACCGTCAGGGGAAAAAGAGGCTACATTTACACGTTTTGGAAGGTTTACCCAGTAAGTTTACTACCAACGACTGGTCTGAAATTTACATTTTCCTTTCTCCCTCCCTCCTTCCATCGCTTCCTCCCTTCCTTCCTTCCTATCTTTCAAAACTCATTTACAGATATTGACTACACACTGTGTCACAATCAATAAACTCTGAATTCAATGCTATATTGCTCATTGAAAAAAAATTTCTTTGAAAAAAAATTTCTTTTAAAAAAAGCAACACAAATTTGGGACTTCCCTGGCAGTCCAGTGGTTAGGACTCCGAGCTTCCACTGCAGGGGGCATGTGTTCAATCCCTGGTTGGGGAACTAAGATCTGCATGCCACATGTTACATCCTAAACAAACAGACAAACAAACAAAAAACACAAATTTGTTACCTTACAGTTCTGGAGGTCAGAAGGCTGCAATCAGTTTCACTGAGCTTAAGTCAAGGTATCTTCAATGGCTGGTTCCTTCTGGAGACTCAAGGGGAGAATGTTTCTAGCTCCTGGAGGCTGCCTGCATTCCTTAGCTCAGGACCTCTTCCCTGCATCATTCCAACTTCTTGCTTCTACCGTCATGTCTTCCACTTCCTCCTCTGTGTTCAATCTCTATCTCCTTTTTTAAAAAAATTGTGGTAAAATATATATAACATAAAAGTTATCATATTAATCACTTTTAAGTGTATCCTTCAGTGGCATTAAGTAGATTCACATTGTTGTAGAACTATTCTCCACTATCCATTTCCAGAACTTTGTAGTGGAAAAGAGTTTTAAAATGCTGACCATTATTTTTGTATTTCCCTTCAATGGAGTATATGGAAAGAATCACAGCTTTGTAGGCATGGATAAATTCCAAACTTCTGATCCTCAGCAAACTCACCTATGATATTTAACATAGAGCTATAGACAGCAGATATGACATGTCTAGCACTGGGCAGGCTCTTTGCTCTTCATAGCTTAGATCTAGTATATATGAACATACAGAATCTAGTTTATTTTCCAACATTTCTCCAAAGGGAGGATAGCTTGACTCCTATTTAAGACAAGGTCTTAACTGCTCTGCCTCTTGAGGCTGAAACTGATCCACTCACTACAGTAAGTCCCCTATATACAAACGAGTTTCATTCCAAGAGCACGTCTGTAAGTCCAGCTTGTTCGTAAGACCAGCAAAGTTAGCTTAGGTACCCAGCTAACAAAATCAGCTATATAGTAATGTACTGTAATAGGTTTATAATGCTTTTCACAAAAATAATACATAAAAAACAAACAAGCACAAAAAATAAAGAAAACATTTTTAATCTTACAGTACAGTACCTTGAAACGTACAGTAGTACAGCACAACAGCTGGTGCTTCTTAGCAGTACCAGCTACATCACTGCTGCTTTTACGCTTGCTTCCGGACATCCTGGGCTTGAAATAAAGATACTGTACTACTGTACTCTATACAGTACTGTACAGTAAAGTACACAAAAGTACAACCACTTATAGAGGATGCATGCATGTGACAATATACTCCAGACACATGAACTAACTTATGTGATTGGACAGGTGAACGCACATTTGCATCTTTGAAAGTTCGCAACTTGAAGGTTCGTATGTAGGGGCCTTACTACATCCACAAGCTCCCTTGCCTTTTCGCTCCTCATTGAGTTGGGCCAGTGGAAAGCACAAGCAGGAAATCCAGAAGTTGGGAAGGGAATGAAGACAGGACATATAGTCCCTTGGTATCCTCTCTTTCACACCTAAGTGTTTTCTGAATACTCCCTACTGAAGGTCACAGCTTCTGTCCTGCAGCTCTCTCTCATAGCTCTCTCTGGATTCTGGTTAACTGTTCTCTCTTGCCCCTTCGGGCACTGGTCCAACTAGATATATGGTAACTCCTGCTGCTGCTAACCTAGGTGTGCCTCACCATTTCTTACTGGTTTTCTTAACTTTTGACCATACCTATTTCAGTTGTCCCCGCCTCTAAAATATTTTCAATTATACTTTTGCTTTTGGGCCCCAGAGTTATACTTTACTTTCTTTTGGAAACAAATCTCACTCAGAACCCATTATGTAAAACAGGTAAAAGTGAAGCTACATCAGCTGATGCAAGGGTGAATAATGTAAGGGCCTCAATTGCTTGCTTCTCCCCATCTACTGAGGTGGCCTCTGAGGGACCACTTAGGGCTTGGAGGGACATACTTAGAAAAACACTGGACTGAGCAAATCCAAGGAAACGCTAGCCCTGACCAATCTCAGATGACATCTCTCTACCCAATTCATTAAATCACTTCACCTGACTTCACAAACACTCTTTAGAAACATGTGAGAACAGAACTTCAGGTGTTAGTTCCATTTCTACAATTCGCCTACACCACCACCTTTTGTAGTAGTCCATGTGTTTTTTTCCATTTAGTTAGCTGTTCAGGTAGGGGGTCCACAGGTTGATCTCAGTTAGAAGACTGATAGGAATGATGATTTGGATTTGATTTAACATCAATTTCATTTTGATTTACTACTGAATTTTTTTTTTTTTTTTCAAATAGGCAAAATAAAGAATCTTCACTAGATCAAAAAGATGAGGAGTTAACCTAGCTCCCCACTGTTTTCCTAGTTCCCCAAATGTGTGGTTTTGGAAAACCCAAGCAGAATGAGGAGTCTTTCAGGTCAGAAAGTCCCAACCATGAACTTTCTGTGTATGACTGGAGGAGTCACATTGGCACTCAAGATTTCACCCTCTTATCATAGATGGGAATTTTTTCCCCTTTTCTTTCTTCCTTTCTTTCTTTCTTTTAAAAACTTTTTTTTAATTGAAGTATAGTTGATTTACAATGTTGTGTTAATTTCAGCTGTACAGCAAAGTGACTCTGTTATATATACATTCTTTTTTTTATATTATTTTCCATTATGGTTTATCATAGGATACTGAATATAGTTCTCTGTGCTATACAGTAAAACAGTAGGACCTTGTTGTTTATCCATTCCATATATAACAGCTTACATCTGCTAACCCCAATCTCCCACTCCATCCCTCCCCCAACCCCCTCCCCCTTGACAATCACAAGTCTGTTCTCTATTTCCATGAGTCTGTTTCTGTTTTGTAGATAGGTTCATTTGTGTCATATTTTAGATTCCACATATAAGTGATATCATATGGTATTTGTCTTCCTTTTTTTTTTTTGCCATGCCACACGGCCTGTGTGATCTTAGTTCTGCGACCAGGGATCCAACCTGTGCCCCTGCAGTGGAACTACTGGACTGCCAGGGAGTCCTGGTATTTGTCTTTCTCTTTCTGATTTACTTCATTTAGTTTGATAATCTCTAGTTGCACCCATGTTGCTGCAAATGGCATTATTTCATTCTTTTTTATGGCTGAGTAGTATTCCATCGTATATATGTACCACATCTTCTTTATCCATTCATCTGTCGACAGACATTAAGGTTGTTTCCATGTCTTGGCTATTGTGAGTAGTGTTGCTATGGACATAGGGGTGCATGTATCTTTCTGGATTGGAGTTGTGTCTGGATGTATGCCTAGGAGTGGGATTGTTGGACCATATGGTAATTCTATTTTTAGTTTTCTGAGGAGCCTCCATACTGTTTTTCATAGAGGCTCTACCAACTTACATTAGATGGGAATTTTTGTTGTGCCACCTCTACATGATTCCATGGACTATTTTGTATTCTACCAACTCAACATGTGGTTTGAATGCAATAGGTTTAGCCAGGGCCATATATGTATGTATATATATATATATGTGTGTGTGTGTGTGTGTGTATATATGATTTTTAGTAGCTCTTAGAACATAATTATTATTTTGGATCTTCCTTAAACCTGCTTCCAAAGAAACTCAATGGAGACTTGATACTTTTCTTGGAGTTACTCAAGTCAACTTGGAGAAAATCAGTAGGGACTTCTGTAGAATTCATGTATCTGCCCACTCCTTTGAAGTTCTCGTCTTTGCCTCCCTCCTCATCCTTCCCTCAAGGGCTGAAAGAAGCACAAATTGATACTAGACTTCAATTAGTTGGTCCAATGATGTTAACATAATTTGTTAAAAGTGAACAATTCAGTTGAGAAAAATAAAAACTAATTGCTGCCAAATAGCTGGTTAGTGGTCCTGTGTGTGTTCCTTAGAACCCCTAAACTATCTTTGCTTTACGTATACAGAGCCATCAGCTGCACTTTGCTTGCTGTGTTGTGATCTTTCATAGATTTGCTTCTAACTGGAAATGAATTATTTGGTGGTCACACATGAAATTAAGAAGGAGAAAAATTTCTAATTTACAAAAGGTGGAGAATAAGTTGTTTCTCATAAATATTGGGAAAATTTTGAAGAGTCAAGAAACAGGGCTTCCCTGGTGGCGCAGTGGTTGAGAGTCCGCCTGCCGATGCAAGGGACACGGGTTCGTGCCCTGGTCCGGGAAGATCCCACGTGCCGCGGTGCGGCTGGGCCCGTTAGCCATGGCCACTGAGCCTGCGTGTCCGGAGCCTGTGCTCCGCGACGGGAGAGGCCACAACAGTGAGAGGCCCGCGTACCGCAAAAAAAAAAAAAAAAAAGAAACATACACACATATATATTATATCAAAAGAAAAAAGACTGCTGAGTAGGATCAAAAGATGTTGGATCACTCTCAAGATTGTTAGATATGGACTATATCTTCACAAGTAGGAAGATCTTAGTTTGAGGAACTCTGTAAGGCAACTGCTACAGGAATGATTACACACCCTTCTGTCTTAGTTCAGGCTGCTATAACAAAATTCCACAGACTGGGTGGCAGAAATTTATTGCTCACAGTCCTGGAGGCTGGAAGTCTAAGACCAGGGTGCTAGCATGGTTGGGTGAAGGGCCTCGTCTGGGTCACAGGCCCCTTGTATCCTCACATAGAGGGACTAGAGAGTTCTTTATGGTTTCTTTTATAAGAACACTAATCCCATTCTTGAGGGCTCCACCCTCATGACCTAATCACCTCCCAAAGGCACCACCTACTAATACTGTCAGCTTTGGGGGTTAGGATTTCAACATATGAATTTTAGGTGGGCACAAACATTTAAGCCATAGTACCTTCCTTCCTTTCTTCATTCATTCATCAATAAATATTTTTTGCTAACCATGGGTTGAGCATTGTTTTAATTATTGGGGACACACAAGTGAACAAGAGACAAGACCCTTATATTCTTGTTGGGAGGGACGTGAATAGAGAAACAAGAAAAGTCAGAAATGATAGTTTTCTCTGCTATGCAGAGAATTAGAATGGGTAATGTGATAGACTGGAGACCGCTTTAGCACTTTAGATGAGGTGATCCCTGAAGCTATCTCTGAGGAGATGACTTTTAAAGTGCAGTTATGAATGCCAAGAAATTAATCACAAGATCTCAGGGAAAGGCATTTCCTAAATAGGAACTGTTTGGTGCAAAGGCAGGAGTAAGCTTTGTGCAGATGAGGAATAAAAGTTCAAGGAAGGACTTCCCTGGTGGCACAGTGGTTGAGAATATGCCTGCCAATGCAGGGGATGCAGGTTCAAGCCCTGGTCCTGGAAGATCCCACACGCTGCAGAGCAACTAAGCCCATGCCCATGTGCCACAACTACCGAAGCCCACGTGCGTAGAGCCCACGCTCCACAACAAGAGAAGCCACCGCAATGAGAACCTGTGCACCGCAACGAAGACCACAATCAGAGAAAGCCCACACACAGCAGTGAAGACCCAATGCATCCAAATATAAATTAAAAAAAAAAAAAAAGTTCAAGGAGGCTGGGGCATAGTAAGCTAAGTGTTTATAAGTGGAAGGCAGAGAAGCAGGCAGGGCCAGATCGACAGGTTGTGTGAGCCAGGATAAGGTATTTGGATTTTATTGTGATTGTGATGGGGAGCTACAATTAAGAAAGGCAGTGACATTCTTTAATTTGCATTTTTAAAAGTTGTTTCTGGCTGCTGTGTAGTGAATGGGTTATAGGGAAGCCAAAGTAAAAGCAGAGAGACCAACCAGGAAACTATTCCAATAGTCTGAACAGGAGATGAAGGTGCTGTGGGCTGAGGTGATAATGGAAAGAAGTGGCAAATTTGGGGTATGTTTTGGAGGTAGACATGTCAGGATTTTCTGATGGATTGGATGGAGGGAGGGGATGTGATGAGATAAAGAGAGAAACCAAAGATAACGTCAAGATTTCTGGTTTGATACAACTTAGTAGCTGGGGGTAGGACATACTGTGACAGGATAACTGGTGAAGAAGCAATTCTGAAAATAAAAATGAAACAGTTTTGTTTGGGTCATATTAAGTTTGAGATGCTCATTAGACATCCAAGAAGAAATATGAAGTAGATGGTTTGTCATACAAGTCTGGAAACCTGGGGAGGTTCAGCACTGGAGATACAGACTTGGGCAGACAAGTGAAATTTACAGCCAGGAGACTGGTTGAGATCACTTCTAGGCCATGTGCCATAGACGAAAGGAGGGGCCTAGAACAGAGTCGGGGGCTCTCTAACATTAAGATATGCGGTAGAGAAGTCTTCAAACAAGTTTTAGAAGGAATGGTCATTGAGGAGAAAAACCAGAAAGTATACTGTCAAGGAAGTCAAGAGAATAAAATAATTCAAGGAGAGAGTGGTCTCTTGTTCTCAGTGTGAACAAGACTCAAATAAAGTAAAAAAAAATAATCAAGTCATTACTGGATTAGGCAACATGTACATCATTAGTAATCTTAATATAAGCAGTCTCATTGGAGTAGATGAGAAGGAGACTTGGTTGGAGTGGGTTAGGAAGAAAATGCAAGGTAAGACAGTGAAAGTACTATAGGTGTGAAAGCCACTTTGGGGATCTAAAAGAAGACAGGAGGAAAGTATAACAGGATTGTTGCTGGACTGTGTTGAGTGTCTGAGATCTGTGGCTGTTAATGTAAAATGAGCCCAGCAGCTTCAGCTGTATACATGTATCTCTAGTGATATTCAGCAGCTCCTGTACAGCACAGAGGAGCTGGGTAGTCAAGTTCGGGTTGAAATGCCCACGGTCACGAGACCCCTCCACAAGACCACCAGAGACAAGAGTCAAAGCCAAACGGCAAGGGTCATTTATTGCAGGTTCGAACCTGGACCTCCGCGCACTCGTTGCCGGTGACGCTAAGAGGTCCCGATGGAGTTTAGTACAGCTCTTTTATAGACAGGTACAAACAAGCTCGCGACCTTCAGGGGTGGGGGGTACTGATTGGCTAACTTTTAAACAAAGACATTAGTCACTGATTGGTTAACTTTTAAACAAAGACACTAGTCACCGTCTGATTGGTTGGATGGTTGCAAAAGGGGGTTCAGCAAGCATAGTTACAGAAGCGAGAGGGGCTGGTTAAGTTTCGGTTTCCTGAGGCTTTGTTTTTCAATTAGGAATACTTAAGATGGGGCCATAGTTACAAACAGTACAAACAGGAAGATCGATGCAATCCTAGCAGCACTACGGCCTAATGGCAGGGCATTAATTCAGTCCTATTTCTACCAAAGTAGAACATAGCCCTTCAGGGTTCTGCTAGACAAAAACAACAGAGGAAGAGAGAGCTGAAGTTAAGCATATTTGCAAAGGGTGGCAGTGCTATAAAGTTGGATTATAGCTTTAATCTGGGTTTTGATGGAAATGAGGACGCTAGGGAAATGGCCGATAGTAAGAACGTTAAGAAGGGCCAATGGACTGGAGGTCATGATGGAGTCAAAGAATTGATGGAATGTTGATGTAAAAGAGTAAATGGATAGGAACTAGCAGCCAGATGGGTAAATAGGAATGTTTTGTGTGGGAAGCTGCTACATTAATGAAGGATATTCTTACATGATTATGTCTCATCCACTGCTTATTTTCTTGGAGTTTTCAGTTCCCTAGTATATTATTCCAATGATGGAGTTATCATAAGCTGCAGGGGAGGGAGCACACAGATTTTTGAATAACCCATCTAGCTAAGCAGTAGATGAGAGTCTATTATATTAGTCAAAAGATTCCACTGGAGAATTCCAGTGGAGAAGGCCTTAGCATGTGACATGAATAGGCAGCTTTAAACTAATTTTTGAAAAATAAAAACAAATGTCACTTTAAAGGGAAAAAACTGCTTCCTTTCTCTACTTACAAGACTTATGACACCAAATGTGTGGAGTTTTTTTCCATACCAAGCAATTCTCCAATTCCCTGCACACCAACAGTGAGTCCTACAATTTAATTCAGTTCTGGCACTAACAACCCAGAGTTAGCACAGACCCCACAGACTAAAGGCTCAGTCCCACCAAGAATGCCCCCTACTTCAGATACCAGTTGAAACTTCCAGGTTGTCATCTGTACTTTGGGCCAACTGGCTATAAATTGGGTGTTCCCACAACACTCTCCCCAGCTTTGATAATTTGCTATACTGGCTCACAGAAATACTTTACTTACTATTACCGGTTTATTACAAAGGCTACAACTCAGGAACAGCCAAATGAAGGAGATGCATAGGGCAAGGTATGGGGGTAGGGGTGCAAAGCTTGCCTATTCTCTCCAGACACTTCCTCCTCCCAGCATCTTGATGTTCCTCAGTCTGGAAGCTCTCCACACCTCGTTATTTAGGGTTTTTATGGAGGTTCCATTACATAGACATGATTGATTATATCACTGGCCAATGGGGATTAAGTCTTGAAGTTCCTCTTGGCTCCAGTAGGTGGGCCAGAAAATTCCAACCTTCTAATCATGACTCAGCCCCCACCCTAAAGCTATCTAGGGACACCCAACCACTCAGTAGATCAAACATTACACCAAAAGATGCTCTTATCACCCTATCACTCAGGGGCAGAGACCAAATCTATTCAATATATTTATTATGTCACAGTTTTATTACTCTGCTTCAGTGAAAATATTTCCCATACTGTCTGAAAATAAAGTACCTGTGTCTGGAAAGGTGGAAAAGTGTGTGCTTTGCTATGTTTGCCTGGAAGTACTTAAGTGCACTATCATCAATAGTGATTAATAATGTATGAGTTGTAGGCACGACTGTTTTGCTGCACTACAGACACGACACACATTAAAAAACAGACATGTTTTGGATGGAAACAACATATTACATCATATAATGCTTTATTTACATTTTACAAAACGCTTTTACATTAATTTGAAAATAAGATTTGCTGCATTTTTTTCAGAAGGTCTGTGGGTATTTTCTGATAAGCGCTCCATTCATTGCTTGGTAGACTTCAGATCCCCACCCTCCCCTCCCACCCCCAGCAAGGTTAGTTGCATTATTCTCCTCCTCCTACTTAAACATTATTAAAGGCTTCTCTTTCCCCCGCTCAGGGTAAAGTTGAACCTCTTAGCTCGTGAATACTGGCAGAATGGTAGGATTCCGCAGCTGTGATTTTTGAGTTTAAATAATAACATCGTGCCTGGAAGTCAGGTCCAAGTCCACTTCCAAGTCCACGTCCTTGTTTTGGCACACTGTTTATCTGTGACCTCATTATTTTTTTCTTAATCTATGAAACAGACGCATTAAGGTAGATTCACTTCATACATCTATTGTCAGAAGAGGATTTAAAATTCCCTAGGAGAATGGGCCAAGCGTGGGCTTTAGATGGTGCAACGTGTTAGCGACATCAGTCCATTATTGTTGCTATAGTCCAAAGATGACAACCGCAAACTTCTCTTACCAACTCAAATTCCAGTTTCTTCCTACCCTTTCTTCCGATTCTTTACTTTCCCTTTGGCTGATATTAGAAGCAGGAAGGGAGTACGGAAAGGCGCCAGGGGTTGGACCAGGGGAGAAAAAAAGCCCATCAGACCGGTTAATCGTGTCTGCGATTCTCTCCTTTGCTTCCAAGCGCTTCCAGCAGAAATGAGGATCCAGTTCAGGAATGGCCAAGGCCGGGATCACAGCGACATATTTTACAGAGTAATCTGAGGTGCCGTCGCAGGTACCCGCCCAGAGACCCCTTCTTGCGTCGCGGTCAGGGACCCCCTCCAGGTTCCCCTAGAGAGTACGCTGTCTGCGCGCGGGCGCGTCCTCTGACAGAGCGCAGGCGTGCGCTCGGCGCCCGCGTTGTCCCTCGGCCCGCCGGAAGGAGCGGCGGCGCCAGCGTCCTGCCGCCTGTCCGTCACGCAACCGCCCACGCCGCCGCCGCTTCCGATTGGCCGCAGGGGCGGGCCAGGCCCCTTCCAGCTCCGCCTCCCGCGGATGGACAGGCCGGGAGGGCGGGGCGGTGGCGGGCGGGTCCGCCCAGCTGTCAGTTACGGGGGCGGCCCGGCAGGCAGGCGGGCGGGCGGGCGCTCGCTGGCTGCCTCTTTGCTCGCTCGCGCGCGCTCCCTCTCGCCGCCTGTGGGGAAGTCGGGGCAGCCCGAGCGGCCGCCGCTACAGCCTCGCCCCGACCTCCTCGCAGTCCTTTCCTGGCTCAGTCCCTCCCTCCCGCGTACCCCCGAGTACTGAGTGGCCCCGCAGAAGGTTTGGAGAGTCACCGGGGCGGCGCCGGGTGGTGTTTAAACCATGTTAAGGAGGATTTTGCAGAGGGTAAGAGAGTGAAACCGTCTTTCAGGAGCACGTGAGCGGGAGAGCCGGAGCCCGGGGCCGCGGAAGCCGCCGCCTCGCTGAGTAGCAGAGGCGGCGGCGGCGTGGCCGCCCCCTCTTCAGCGCCGGCCCCTTCCTTTAGGCCCCGCAGCCCAGGCGGCGATTAGGCCTTGGTCGTCTGCTCTGGGGGCGGGCCTCGGGGGGGCAGGGGGCGGGCGGGGCGGTGGCAGGGCAGCGGGCCGGGTCCCCCGCGGCCCCCGGCTCACAGGCCCGGGCCCCGCACCCGCGCGGGCTGTCAGTGCGAGCGGGCGGCCGGGCGGGAGGGTGTGGCGCCGGCGCGTTCCTTCCAGATTCTGGAATGGCAGTGAAAATGGAGAGTTAGTGCCCGCGGGTCCGGCCGGCCAGCCGCCCGCCGGGCTGGAGCACGCCGGGTGGGAGACCTCGGGAGGCTAGCTCGGCTCTTCCCCCAGCGCCCCGCCCGGCGTGCCCCGCAACTTTACCCGACACGCACCTGCCTCACGCGGATTCGTAATCTCATCTGGGCAGCACTGCAGGGTAATGTGGTGAAACCCGGCCTAACGTTGGCCCAGTCGCTGTACCGACACAGTTTAACTGGCTAAAGTCAGCTGCGAAGGAAGCTATTACTCACTGTTGGCAACTCCCCTACCCCACACACCCCCCACTTAAAAATGCGTTTTCCCCTCCCAGCCCGGTACCTTTTTGTTTGAGCCATGCAAGTATAGATCCGTTGTCAGCTTAATCCAACGGTACACTCCTTTACTTTCTGCCAGTGCTCTCTCTATGTCAAATCTGGAAAAGCCTGAAGATACAAAGATTAGAGCACTGGAAAGCTGTAGGTGTTTTGTTTAGGAGTCAGTTCCTAGAATAACAAAATCTTTTCTATAGGAGTCACTGTTACTCAATTTTTTGTTTTGGTTAGCTTTTTTCCCTCTTTTTCCCTTAATTTCCTTTTGAGACCGATGGGGTGCAACAAAATGTAAATGACTGAAAAGTTGGTGCCAAACCCATTAGTTGGTTACTGAGAGAGTAGGATAACTAGTTCCAAGGGCAAGAGGAGTTAGTGAACTTGTAGCATGCAGTCAAGGAATGTACCAAAGAGAGTTGAGTCATCCACTGTGTAGAAAGGGAGTGTCCTTGCTCCTGCATAGCTTTGGGAAATGTTCAAGTCATGTGGAACTTGGTTATATATCAGGGGGAGAAGTAGTTAACTTCTGTATCTTCCATCCTGTATTGACATTTGATGATTTTTTTGCAATGTTTTGTCAGAGTTTTTTGAAATCTTGATAAGCGCTGATTTTGACAGTAGCGAGGGCATGCCCTTTACTCTGGTCATCAGTTCCTGTGTTCAACATTAATGACACCTGTGCGTGATTTACTTCCACTACTTAAGAGATTTTTTCTCTTGTCAGACCTGACTGATTACCTCGTGCCTCAGATTGTGTTTCCGTCGCATAATTCCACAGCTGAAAATTAGTTCGCCTGTGGTTTGCTTTATAGTTTATAAATAAAGTGTTTACTGACTTAAGAGTAGCTTCTAGTAGTTGTATATTAGTTTTCAGAAATATGGACTGCTTTCCAGTACTCTCGGTTTAATGTTGTTAAGCGTCACGATTATATAAAGATCATTTTGAGGGTTGGTGCATACACATTGATGGCTACAGAAGTTTCAGCTGAAACCACAAAATTGGAATTTATTCTGGTTATTGTTGAGGTATGATAAGGAATCATCACACATGAATAAGTCAGTTGACAGCTGTTTTTTAACCATGGAATTATTGGTATTTGTGACTGGATAATTCTTGGTTGTTGGGGGCTGTCCTTTGCACTGTAGGATATTGAGCAGCACCCCTGGCTTCTACCCACTAGATGTCGTAGCACCCCCAAGTCCCCTCCCCCATCTTGTGACAACCAAAAATATCTGAAGACTTTGCCAAATGTGACCTAGGGGCAAACTTGCCCTGGTTGAGACCACTGTCTTAAATTTATATACTCTTTTATAGGAAAGTTTGAATTGTTTCTCATTGTTAACCACTTAACTTCCTTTTTTTCAAAGTCCTTATATTGAGTGTCAGTAAATGCAAAGCATCTGCTAGGGGCTGGGAACCAGTTAAATAAGATATGGGCCCGCCTTTTAGGACTCACAGCTGGTTGGGGAAGTGGACATTTAAAAATAATGGCAGTTCTTTGTAATAGAAGAATGAATAGTGCCTGGGGGCCACTTTGTGGGAGGGTTTTGTGGCAATCAGGAAAAGCTTCTGGGAGGAGGGCATATTTGCTGCTCAGAAGAGTGGAGGGCAGGTTGGGCTGAGGGAACCGCAAATGCCTAGACAAGAAGTTGTAAAATGGGGCAAGTAATATTAAGGGGAATGTGAACATTTAAGTTTAGGGAGTGAAATGATATGCAGGGATTGGTGGGAGGTGAGGCTACAGGGGTGAGGCTCAGACCAGATCAGGAGAGGACTTAGAGCCACCTGGGAGGAGTTTGGCTCTTACAGATGGGTCACTGTTAATGCTCAGCATTTAATAGGGGTATTTGGATAAAGCCTTAAAGAAATCTTGTAATTTGTATTACTAGTATGAACTCCACAGGTGCTATTTACTAACAAGTATGACTTGAATCTTTAAATTATATAACATGGCAACCATTTTATTTTACCCCACTCTGATAATCTTATTTCTCAGCAGAGGTCATAAGATTAAAACTAAGTTTGCTGATTTAGAGATTTGCTTGAAATGGTCTTCATGCTTTGAAATTAAGTCGCATACCTTTAAGCATTCTGTTTTCACATGACCTTTTCATTTTACCTGTTGTAATTTTCTTCTGAATAGCGTCCTTTATTTTTTATATTTTTAAAATAAATTTATTTATCTATTTTTGGCTGCGTTGGGTCTTCATTGCTGCGCATGGGCTTTCTCTCTAGTCGCTGCGAGCGGGGGCTACTCTTCGTTGTGGTGCGGGGGCTTCTCATTGCGGTGTCTTCTCTTTGTTGCAGAGCACGGGCTCTAGGTGCTTGGGTTTCAGTAGTTGTGGCACACGGGCTTAGTTGCTCCGCGGCATGTGGGATCTTCTGGACCAGGGCTTGAACCTCTGTCCCCTGCATTGGCAGTCGGATTCTTAACCACTGTGCCACCAGGGAAGTCCCTGAATAATGTCCTTTAAGTAGCATTTTTGAAAGAAGAAACAGACAATGTGCTTATAATCAATTGTAACTCAGCATCTTTGAACATCACCGATAAGGTCCTAGGGTACTTTATAGAAAATTTAGTTTCTGGTTCTTTTTCTTTTTTCCATTAGCAACTAAAAGGTGTTTCTTTGAGGCTTGTAAGAATCTGAAAAAAAAAAAATTGGGGTAGCTCCAATATGTATGTACTGATTATTTTACTTAATAGGCTTTGAAGAGAAATGTGGATTTAAAGTGCTTCATGGCTGGAAAGACATCAGCATTTAGTACTTTAGGCAGTTTATAAACTTCTTTGCTATTTCTAAGATCCTTAAGTGTATTAGATTTCCTTTTATTGGTATATATCAATAAGATTGCTAAAGAAAAAAATGGGTTTAATTCTAGAATTGTGGAAATAGAAGGCTTCTTTTATGGGTAATGAGTCTCTGATTTTAAAAATGAGCAAGTAGGAAGTGAGAGATTGAGTGATTTATCTAAGTTAACACAGTTAGATGTCAAAGCTGAGACTGGAGGGCGTCCCTGGTGGCGCAGTGGTTGAGAGTCCGCCTACCGATGCAGGGGACACAGGTTCGTGCCCCGGTCCGGGAAGATCCCACATGCCGCGGAGCGGCTGGGCCCGTGAGCCATGGCCGCTGGGCCTGCCTGTCCGGAGCCTGTTGCTCCGCAACGGGAGAGGCCACAACAGTGAGAGGCCTGCGTACCGCAAAAAAAAAAAAAAAAAAAAAAAAGCTGAGACTAGAGCCAAGTTTTCCCAACTCAATCCATTTCCTTTTTTTAGCACCTTGTTGCCTTTCCTCCGCCACTCAACTCATATGGTTAGCACTATGCCAATGATTGTGGAAGATATGGGAAAAATACGAGATCTGACCTCTCTCAGGGAACTTACATGATTAAGTGCCAAAGTAAATTATATAGACAGTGAAGGCTGTAGTAATAACAGAGGAGGACCAGTCAGACAGAATGAACCTGTTAGAGTGAAGTGTCTCCTTGGAGAAAATGGGCAAGAGATGGGGTTTTGAAAAGGTGATTAGGAGAGGAAGAGAGTTACTTTTATTCTAGGAATGAGTTACAGTATAAACAAAGACTCAGAGGTGGGAATGATTTCATTCTTCCTGCCCTCCCTCCTGCCTTTGCTTGCATATTGCCTTTCAATAAACAAATGTTTGTAACACTGGATATGTGCTAGATACTGGAGGTACAACAGTGAGTAAAACTGATCCTTACCCTTAAGTAGCTTAAAACCAAGTGACTTAGAGAGAGAGCTCTGTTTAGAGCAGAAAGAAATTGAGAGAGAAACTTATAGATAGTGTGACACCTCATTGTGGAGATTCTTGATCATCTAGCTCTAGTCCAATGCAAATAGGAATCACATATGTAATTTAAAGCTTCTAGTAGCCACATTTTAAAAAAGTGAAAAGAGGTGAAATTACTTTTTTTTTTGAAATTACTATTTAAAATATATTTCCTTTGACCCAATCTATCTAAAATATTTGAACATATAGTCAATATAAAAATTATTGAGATATCTTAAATATTATTGATGAGTTTTTTTTTTATAGTAAGTTTTTGAAATCTGGTGTGTATTTTGCACTAACAGCACATCTGACTTTGTTATTTTTTTTAAAAATTATTTATTTATTTATTGGCTGTATCGGGTGTTAGTTGCGGCACATGGGATCTGTCGTTGCTGTGCGTGGGCTCTTTGTTGCAGTGTGCGTGCTTCTCTCTAGTTGTGGCGCGCAGGCTTATTAGTCGTGGTGCGCGGGCTTAGTTGCCCCGCGGTATGTGGGATCCCAATTCCCTGACCAGGGATCTAACCAGCGTCCCCTGCATTACAAGGCGGATTCTTAACCCCTGGACCATCAGGGAAGTCCCAGCACATCTGACTTTGGACAGGCCATATTTTAACTGTTCAACAGCCTCATATAGTTGGTGGCTACTGTATTGCAGGTCTAGTTGAATACATATATAATTTTTAATTTTTTTGGAACCAATTTCAAGCTTACAAAAAGTTACAAGAATAAAATAGTACAAGAAACAGCTGTATACTCTTTATCTAAATTTACTTATTAACATTTTATCCTATTTGCTTTATCATTTAAACACTTTGTTCTCCTATCCTTTTTCTTTTCTCTCTCTGTATGTGTGTACTTTTTCTTTATTTTTCCTGAATCACTTGAGGGTCAGTTATAGTTCTTCACCTGTGAATGCTTCAATGAAGAATAGGGATATTCTTTTACATAACTACAGTATAGTTGTCAACTTCATAAATTTACATTGATTCCATTTACTATTCATAATTCCATTTTTTTTTCAGTTGACCTGGTAATGTCCTTTGTAGCATTTACCCCTCACCAGTATAGGGTCAGTTAGGGTTAGGTATAATATGTAGTTGACATGTTGCTTTAGCTTCTTTTAATATGGAACATTTCCACAGCATTTCTTTGTAATTTATGACGTTTTTGAAGAATACAGATCGCCTCCTGCTTTTTTTTTCCTTACAGTGTTCCTCATGTTGTGTTGTCTGACGTTTCATTGTGAGTAGATTGAGATTGTGCATTTTTGGCTGAAATGTGGCCTACAATTTGTTGTGTCCATCTCTGGTTATTACATCTGGAGGCCCATGTCTTTTTGTCCTTCATAGGTGATGTTAATTTTGATTACCTTGTCAAAGTTCAAGGTGTAGCCCAATTTTTTGACCTTATCATAATGATTATTTTTTCTTCCTTTGCAATAAATAGGCAGATACTTATAAGACTATGCAAATATCCTGTTCTTTATCAAGAATTTCTCCTATATTTACCATTGTTGATTCTTGCTTGATCTAGTCTTCACCATAATGACTGCAAGATGATGATTTTCCTACTGTAGAACTCCTGCACCTTTACCAATTGGTTCTTGGATTTCCTCTCCCTCCCTTGCCTCACATCTCTCCCTCCCCCCCCCCGCCCCCCGCCCCCCACCCTTACCTACCTTCCTTCCTTTCCTGTTGGTATGGACTCGTAAGTTCATTTTTATAAAAATGGCCTATAACTCATCACTGTACTTAATTATTTTGGTGTTCAAATTGTCCCAGATTTGAACAGTGGGAGTCCCTTCAGGTGGCTTCAGTGTCCTTTTGTCATGCCCCTATCATTTTTTTGAACTCTTCCTTACTTTCTGGCGTAGTAAGGTATTCCAACCTTATCCTTTACCTACCCTTTCCCAGCGCTGAAACTAGCCATTTCTCTGAGGAGCCCTATTTCTTTTAGGGGGGAATGGTATTAGAGACCAAGGTCTGGGGTAGTTTTCCTTCTTATTTATTTCTTTCAATAGACAAATCTGACATTTTGAATTTTATTCTATAGGCATTAGGAAATTAATAGGATTTTATTAAGCAGTGAAATATATTTGGTATGTAGGGGAGGAAAATTCTCCTCTACCCTCTTTGGGTCTCTGGCTGGGCCTAAGAATTAGACTGTCTAGGACAGATTAACAGCAGAAAAGCATACAAATTTTATTAAATTTTTACATGTACATGGGAGCCTTCACAAGAGAATGAAGACGTGAAGGGACCAGAGCAGGAAGTGTTTACAACTTTTAGACAGAGAAACAAGATTTGTGAAGAATTGACAAGACAAAGGGGTTTGGGCTGAGGTAGTAAATGATGAAGAAGTAACTCGGAAGATAAGGGTTAGTTTAACAAAGTTTGTTTGTACAGATTTCTCAGCCCTAAATTCTCTGGCTCTAGTGATGAGGACGTCTTCTTTACTCCTGGTATAGTGAGGGTCCTTTTCACAGGGGAGTTTTATCTCCTGCTTTCAGAAAGAAAAAGAAGGGTCAGAATGTCCTTTTTTTTTTTTTTTGACTGTGTTGGGTCTTCGTTGCTGCCTGCGGGCTTTCTATAGTTGCAGCCAGTGGGGGCTACTCTTCTTCGTTGCGGTGCGCAGACTTCTCATTGCGTTGGCTTGTTGTGGAGCAGGGACTCTAGGTGCTCGGGCTTTAGTAGTTCTGGCACGCAGGCTCAGTAGTTGTGGCTCGCAGGCTTAGTTGCTCCGCGGCATGTGGGATCTTCCCAGACCAGGGCTCGAACCTGAGTCCCCTGCATTGGCAGGCAGATTCGTAACCACTGCATCACCAGGGAAGTCCCCAGAATGTTCTTCTTGTACCTACTGTTTCTTAAATGCCTTTAATTAAAAATAATCAATATGCCAAAGTGACATATTTTGGTGTGATGTTCTGGTTTCCTTTAGGCACATAGTAGGAGTTAATATTTTTTGAACGAGTAAAGGAATGTTTTAGGAAGATTAATTTGTCAGTGTTGCATGAGATGTATAAAACCATAGGAGAATATAGGCAGAGATCAGATGAGATTTATTTTAATATTTTTGGCACTAAGTAATTAGGATTTGCATTATGATGATGGCAAGATGAGCAGAAAAAAAGAAGTGATGAATAGGGAAGACCTTTTGGACATATCTACTTCTCAAACATCTATTATGGGTCTACTATATGCTGAAGCTGCATTGATGAGTAAAACAGACATGAACCCCTGTGGAGCTGAGTATCCAGGGGAAGACAGAGGAACTGTTGAAAGGATCACATACGTATATGGTCACATCCTTGGGTGAATGTTAGGAAGGAAAGCACAGGGAGCCCCAAGAGCGTACAGCAAGAGGGCCCTGATCTAAACTAAGATGTTAGGGAAGGCGTCCCAGATTATTTACACATTTAAGTTTGATGAAATTATTACTCATTTATTGAAGCGAATTTTAAGAAGTGGAATTTTTTCTTACTGTGTAGATTTATTTTTAGTGTGTTAAGGATAAAAAAGAGATTAAGATATAAAAGAACCAAGGCTAGAACTGTATCCTTATACTGGTGTCTTTTGCTAGAGCTAAAGAGATAGTATTGAGTTGGCCAAAAAGTGCCTTCGGTTTTTAAGTAAAAATAAAAGACACGTTTTTCATTTTCACCAAGAACTTTATTGAATAACGTATTCACCCTTTTGTTCCACTACTTCCTGCCATTTTTCAGGCAACTTCATAATTCCATCTTCCCAAAACTTTTTATCTTTTTGAGCTAAGAACTGTTTCAGGTGCCTTTTACAGTCTTCCACGGAATTGAAATTTTTTCCATTAAGAGAATTTTGTAAAGACCTAAATGGAAATCCAAAGGTGCAATGTCTGGTGAACACGGCTGATGAATCAGAACTTCCCAGCCAAGCTGTAACAGTTTTTGCCTGGTCATCAAAGAAACATGTGGTCTTGCGTTATCCTGATGGAAGATTATGTGTTTTCTGTTGACTAATTCTGGACGCTTTTTGTCGAGTGCTGCTTTCAGTTGGTCTAATTTGGAGCAGTACTTGTTGGAATTAATTGTTTGGTTTTCTGGAAGGAGCTCATAATAGAGGACTCCCTTCCAATCCCACCATATACACAACATCGCCTTCTTTGGTTGAAGACTGGCCTTTGGTGTGGTTGGTGGTGTTGCATTTCTCTTCCCCACGATCTCTTCCGTTGCACATTATTGTACAGTATCCACTTTTCATCGCCCATCACAATTTATTTTAAAAAATGGAACGTTTTCATTACATTTAAGTAGAGAATGGCTTGTGGAAATACTGTCAAGAAGGTTTTTTCTCCTTAACTTATGTGAACCCAAACATCAAAGCGATTAACATAACCAAGCTGGTGCAAATGATTTTCAACGCTTGGTTTGGATATTTTGAGTATGTCTTTTGAGTATGTCGGCTATCTCCCGCATGGTATAATGTTGATTGTTCTCAGTTAATTTCTCTATTTGATCGCTATCAAATCGCTTCAACTGGTGTACCTGACCCTGAGCATCGTCCAGTGAGAAATCTCCAGCACAAAACTTTGCAAACCACTTTTGACATGTTCAGTCAGTCACAGTACCTTCTCCATACACTGCACAAATCTTTCTTTTTGCGTTTCGGTTGCGTTTTTACCTTTTTTGAAATAATAAAGCATAATATGTCGAAATGTTGCTTTTTTTCCTTCCATCTTCAACATTAAAGTGGCTACACAAAAATTCACTGATTTTGTTTTTTTTTTTTTTTTTTTTTTTGCGTTACTCGGGCCTCTCACTATTGTGGCCTCTCCTGTTGCGGAGCACAGGCTCCGGACGCGCAGACTCAGAGGCCATGGCTCACAGGCTTAGCCGCTCCGCGGCACTTGGGATCCTCCCAGACTGGGGCACGAACCCGTGTCCCCTGCATCGGCAGGCAGACTCTCAACCACTGCGCCACCAGGGAAGCCCAAATTCACTGATTTTGATAAGTTTTTTTTTAATGCATGCTGATATGACGGCTGTCACATACAGTCTAACAAAATTGTTCTGAATGAAGTTAAAGGTGACTGAGTGCCACTAGAGCCATCTTATGGAAAAAACCGAATGAACCTTTTGGCCAACCCAATATAATTATTGGTAAAAAACCTGAACTCTGAAAAAAACAATGAACAAAAAAGAACCTGAACTCTGGAGCCAGACTGCCTGGGGTGGCATCTGCACCCTATTTACTAGCTGGGTAGCTTTGGGCAAGTAACTTGACTTCTCTGTGGCTCATTAAAATAGTCATAATAATAGTACCCTTCTCATAGAGTTGTTGTGAGGATTAAATGAATTAATACATGTGAAGGTTTTACAGCTGTATCTGGCACACAGTAAACTCTATAAATGTTATTTGCTGCTAATGTTGGTTTTTTGTTATTACATACTTCAGATTTCTTCAAGGAATGCTTTTCTTATCACTCCCTTGTTATCTTTTTTTTTTTTAACTTGTGTGTGTGTGTGTATGTGTGTGTGTAGAAAGTCATTTGTCATACTGTTGAACATTCTGTGCTCATTACTGTGCTGGGCTGGCAGAGATTTAATGGGGGAGACAGATACTTAAATAATTACAAAGCAGTGTGATGTGTCAATAGATATACAGAGGAAGAATGTGAGCGCAAAAGAAAAAGTAACTAATTCTGTGGTGAAAGGAGGAGGGAGAGAGACGGAATGGAGATTGTTAAAGGCCTTACAGAAGCTGAAGAGACTCAGGCAAGGAGGAACAAGGGAGAGAAGGCATTTTTACAGACAGTGACCAGGCAAATGCAAAAACCTGAAGCAGCCTAGCACAGCATAGGGGAATTGTGAATATTTTCGCATGTGGATGGGGATAGTTATGAGATGAAACTGGAAAGGATTTTGGACTTTATACAGTAAACAATATGGAGCCACAGAAGGTTTTTAAATAATCAAATTTGTAATAAGGAAAACCCTCCAAAAATATTTTCCCCTTATAATCCTTATAAAAAGTATATCAGGTGAATCAGTCTTCTGTCTAAAATCTGTTGGTGACAACTCAGTGCCCATAGGAGATGTCCAGACTCTTTACCTTGGCATGCAAGGCCGATACTGCTCTGGTTCCTTGGGAAAAAAGATTCCATTTCAGGCTCATCTCCACATACCTCTGTACATTCACTGACCTTGCCATCCTCACTAACTGTGTTTCCCACAACTTCCCCTGATCTCTCATCCCTTCACATCTCCATAGAAGCTCTTTATTCTGCTGTGAGTACCCTACCATTACTTGTCCACACTGCTCAGTTTAGGGGATACTAGGAGTTAGTTGCTTGCTATTTTTTCTTTCTCCCAAAGCACCCCATACTAATTAAGAGAATGGGCTTTTGGAATTAGACCATCATTTAAGCCCTGGCCTCCTCTATTCATGAGCGTGAGATCTTTTGCAAAATTTCAAGCTCTTTGAGACCCAGCTGTTTTATCTGTAAATTGAGCATAATATGTACTTTACAGTATTGTAGAAGGATTAAATGAAATAATGTTCATGAAGACTCACCACAGTATCAGCATTCAATAAACACTTAGTGTGTAGTAGCTCAGTATACTAGAACACTTAGTATATAGATCTCTGCAAAACTTATTCCATTGTTTTTGTGATACTTGACTTCTCCACTGCTAGACTGAGCTCCCTTAGGGTGGGGATTTTGTTTTTCTTCCTTAGTGTGTCGGACCTACATTAATGTTTGATACTTGGTGTATTTTCAGTAATACATGTTGACTTGGTAGCTGTGTAGAGAGGATGGCTCCATAAAGGGAGAGACCAGCTAGAAAGTAATAATGTTTTAGTTCCTAAAATTGTTGCACATTAGAATCATTTGGAATCCTTAAAAAAAAAAAAAAATTCCCAAGTCCCTCCATTGAATCAGAATTTCTGCATCTCTTGTTGTTAATCCAGGGGATGATGAAAGCTTGAATCAGACAATGGCTTTGGGGATAGAGAAAAAACAGATTTTCAAGAAAGGAGAATTAATAGGACTTACTGACTTGTGAATAGTCTGGGTGGAAGGAACTAAGGTGAAAAATAGAGGAGGAGGAAGAACAGGTTTGGTGAGGAAGACAAGTGTGAACTAGAGGTATGGACATCCCAACAGAGATGTTCACTAGGCAGGTGGAAATATGTAGGTCCAGCACTTAGGAGACAAGTGGAGGCAAGTATTAGACATGTGTGAATGTTGGAGAGACGTCAATTCAAATAAGGACTGAGAAGTATCCACTGAATGGAACAGTTAGGTCATACCTAGTTCAGTTTCAGGAGAGTCATGGGGAGAAATGATTGGCTGGGAAGTAAGGGTATAGAAACAGGGAGTACAGACTATTCTTCCAAGATATATGGAGGAGAGGAAACAGTAATTAAATATTAAATGCATGATTGTAATCTGTCATCCTTGGACAATATTCTAATGAGTGCTTTTTATTTTCAAGGATTATAAACTTCCCCAAATCAGTCTAAATTGAAAGGAGGATTTATTGTAAGGTTTCAAAGTGATCTAAGAATAAGAATTGCTATACAGTTGGGTCTCTAGACAGTAGGACCTAGAAAGGTGTCGGGGCAGAGGCAGTACTCCCCTCTGTCTCACACAGTCTCCTGGACCACTGGCATTTTGCCTCTGCATCTCTGTGTCCATCCTCCTTGCTACTCCTTGCTTAGTATGCTCAAGACCTCAGATGGCCATCTGACCACATGATTCTACTTGCTTTTCACCTTACCTTTGCATAGCCAACTGGCCAAATGTTGCATAGCCAACTGGCTCAATTTCCAAACCCCAACGAGAAGAATCAAAAATGTCCTCTTCATCTTTTCTTGTTGGGCCATGTGTAGGTCTCTGGCTGGCCAGTAATGGAGTTACTTCTTCTGGGTCAGGTGTCTGCTGCTGGTTTAGTCAGCTGAGGTTGAGAGTGGAGTGAGGTCATTTGATTCATAGGATTCCTCCTTTTAGGAATTGTGATACCATGAAACACATCTTTTACAGATCATTCTAGAAATAAGCTTTACTGTGGCTCTGAAATAGTGATTATAGTTCTGGTTAGGTTCATTTGGTGCCAGCTAATTTTCTTACCCTCTATTCTAGTTTTTTCCTTCATAGCTTCTGCATTCTCAAGAGTCAGTGGTGTTTTGAAACTTTGGCTGGGTTATAACTTTGATTTACTTAAGTCCCTCCAGTACTCTTATTTACCTCATGACTTTGATGTGTATCTGTTTAGTGCCAGTTTGGGTGGCTAATTTTTTTTTTTTTTAATATTTATTTATTTATTTGGCTGTGCTGGGTCTTAGTTGCAGCACGTGAGATCTTCGTTGCCGCGTGCAAGATCTTTGTTGCGGCTCGTGGGATCTTTGTTGTGGCATGTGGGACCTTTTTTAGTTGTGGCATTCGGGCGCACGTGGGATCTAGTTCCCTGACCAGGGATCGAACCTGGGCCCCTGCATTGGGAGCGTGGAGTCTTAACCACTGGACCACCAGGGAAGTCTCTGTGTGACTAGTCATTTCTCTTCATAGTTTGCAGTTTAAAGGCCTAAGCATGGAGGTCAGCAGTAGTCCATTGTTCACACTGGGGTTTGTTTGTGTGTGTGTTTTGCCACTGAGCCATTTTATTGGTTGCTAGCTAGCTTGTGAATGGCTGCTTTTGGGTCCAGGTGATCACATTTGGTCGATTGGCAGTAGACATGGGGTCATATACCCTGGCTGTCTTGGACTATGTTCTCAATATGGGTTGCGGTAGGATAACTTACTTTGGGATAGATCCATGGCCATTGATTGATTGACATATTGAACATGAATAACTTAGTTGCATAGACATCTGTTTAAGTATTGCATGGGTCATAGCAGCAGATGGAATTTAATAAAAACCACATCCTTTCCCTCGTTTCAATGTTTAATATTAGACTATGGTTAAGTTTTACATAAGTATGCTAATATAAGTTTTTCTAGCGTCTCAGTGATACTTTATTGGGACTTTATTAGCTAAATAACATTTGGAAAGTGTTTTAAGAATTCCTGACTTTGTGTAGTGCTATGCCAAAACACACTCTGTTGTGGGGGATTAAGAGGTAATTGTATTGAATTGGACCTCTGATAAGGAAGTATGGGTTTATTTTGTTCTATAAGACATTAATTTTTCTGATAAAACCTTGTTATATCTGTTTGCAACTTCCAAATATTCAAAGCAATGATTTAGTTTTAAAATAGAATATTTAGAAATAATAAAAGAATATATTTCTGGTTAGAAAAATCATGTACATCATGGAAGTCTGAAAAGTTCAGAAAAGGAAAATTGAGAAGCAGCATAGGGCTTGTAGCATAGTGGATGTTTTAACTTTGAGAGCATTTTGTTTAAGTCAGGTGGAATCTCCAGTTCTGTGCATTATTACATTTGTAATCTTAGCTAGCAACTTACTTAGTTTCTTTAACCTTATTTTTCCCCCTTGGTTAAATGGGAACAATTCCTTTAATTTTATCCAAAGGATTGTTGTGATGATTAAATGATATAATGTGAATAAAGATCTTGATGTTGTGCCTGTCACAGAGGTTGTAAGTTAGCTATTATTATTTTTTTTTTGCTGTATGCGGGCCTCTCACTGTTGTGGCCCCTCCCGTTGTGGAGCACAGGCTCCGGACGCACAGGCTCAGCGGCCATGGCTCACGGGCCCAGCCGCTCCGCAGGATGTGGGATCTTCCCGGACAGGGGCACGAACCGGTGTCCCCTGCATCGGTAGGCGGACTCTCAACCACTGCGCCACCAGGGAAGCCCAGCTATTATTATTATTAATAGAAAGATATAATATTTCATTTAGCACACTACCAGTTGACATTTCTTTAGTGTAAAACTCAGGTTTCTTATGTGCCTGATTTTGAAAGTACAAATGATCTGGGAGAAGTTGATATTCTGAGCTTTACAATAAGATTCATGTCTCTGGGTTATTTTGATTTTGTTAAGTTTTTGAATGTAAAGACACCACATCAAGTAGAGAAATCACTGAATTTGGAATCAAAAGACTTGAGTCCACGTTCTAAATTCTGCTATCAGTGTGATCTTAGGCAAATCATGAGCTTCTCTTGGCTTCACTTTCCTTATCTGTTCAATGAGGGCACCACCTAGGTGATTTTTGAAGTGCTTTTCAGGGTAAAAGTATTAGTTGAAAATCACGGAAGTACCAGGATTTTGAGTCTGCAGACCATTTGCAACCCCAAAGTAGCATTTTAAGTGTTACATAACAAATCCTGATACCTTTTACCCTGTTTCTTAGCCTCTTTGCTGAGAAAAAACACTGTCTTCAGGAAGCAAGGATTCAGCGATAAAATCCCGTAGCTCATGTAACATGACTATCACAGCACCTGCCACATAGTAGGCTCCAGAAGAGAGTAGGTCTCCTTTTCTGTTGAGTTCCCTCTGCCACTCCCTTTCCCCAGTGTATAGCCCTTTATGCGTGTCTCAAATGCAAGTAAGGTACATTCATTTTAGTGGATGCTTTGGTGTGGGCCATAGATTCCCCTTCAGGATAGAGACACATTCTCTTAGTTGCTTGGGATCATGGCTGCCTCACCCAAGTTTATGTCCCCTTCCTGGAAGCCGCCTGTATTTCATTCCTGGTTAATGGTGGGGGATGAAAAGAATCATCCTCTTGCCTTGATTAGAGACTAACATGATGAAGGGTCATTCTAGCTTCAGGACTCTTTGTAGGCTTAGTTGAGGCTGCTCTTGCAACTGTTATTGATCAATACTGTTCAGCTTCTCCCTTGGCCCAGTCATGCGGCCTCTGTGCCTACACAGGTGTTCTTGAGAGCACTCCCCAGTAAACCTGCTTGCAGATATCAATCTCAGACTCTGTTTCCTTGGGAACCTGAATTACGAGTCATCTGCTATTTGGATAGTCTTTCTCAGGGATTTTTGCATTGTAAAAGATGATAATATTCAGGATGGATTTTAATTTTATAAATATTGTGTTCCACTTCTTTGAAACTGACATTCTACATATTTTTTATAACAGGAATCCATAGCCAGTAGATTAGGATTTTTGTTAGATTCTGAAGTTTTTACACAGTAGGTCTTCAAGCACATTTTGGGATTTTGAGTATGGCCCACAGATTCTCTGTTTAGGAAATTTTATTATTAGCACCTTTCCCAGCTCTCTCAAGTGATTTTAAGACTTAAAAAATGAAAAGTGCCGTGTGAGGGACAGGAGCAGGAGTTTGGGCCATCCTCCCTTGGGGTGGGGTGTAGTCGTCGTTTCCACACACACACACCCCACCCCCCGCTCTGAGACAGGTAGGAGGGCTGCGTTGAGCCTTGAAGCCTAGGGTGTGGGCCCAGGTGGAGCCGCTGCAGGTGCAGATCTTGGAGGTAGTAGCAAATATTCAGATGAGAACTTTGAAGGCCAAAGTAGAGAAGGGTTGCATGTGAACAGCAGTTGAACATAGGTCAGTCGGTCCTGAGAGATGGGCAAGCACCTTTTTTTTTTTAAAAAACTTTTATATTGGAGTATAGCTGATTAATAATGTTGTGATAGTTTCAGGTGCACAGCAAAGTGAGTCAGCCTTTCATATACACGTATCCATTCTCCCCCAGGTTCTGAATTCTTATTTTGATATATTTTTGTGTCTGTCTCTCCATATTTATTGAATCAAGACACCTGATGGCCTAAACTTGCTTAAAATATGTGAATCAATTTTAATTATATGTTAGATATTTAATTACATGTTAGATATTTAAAAAGTGTTAGATATTAAAGTCTTTTATTCTTTCATTTAATATTGAGTTAATTGTATGATGTCTATAAACCCAGTTTAGTTGCTAGTAACTTATCTATAATTAGTTTTGGTTGTCTCAGTCTCTTATTGACTAGGCTGCCTTTTTTTTTTTCTGACTTGACTGCTTTCATATACCTATTAATAACCACTAACTAAATTTTAGAGTTTTGAAAGTATGCATAAGAAAGCTAAGCATATATAAAAATTGGAAATATATTTGACTTTGTTTCTATGGGCATGCTTTTAAGTTAGCCAGTTTAAGGCCCACATGAATCATGGAATGAGAATTTTGGAGCTAGAAAGACCCATGATCTTGTCCTGTCCCTGTAGTTTGTCATTGAAGAAGTTGAGATTAGAGAAATTAAGTGTCGAGATTAGAGAAATTAAGTGTCTTGATGGGCATCAGAGAGATGGCCAAGAAATATTTGAGACAGTAGAGAAGATATTGAATTAGGACTTGGAAACCTAAGTTTTAATTGCAACTCTGTCGTTAGATAGCATGATGTCAGGTAAGCCAGTTGTACTTTCTAGGGCTTCGTTTCCTCATCTATGGAGTGTTACAGTTGGAACATGATTTCTGAGATGTTTTCCAGCTTTTAAATTTTGATTCTAGGTCTTTTTTTTATGAGTGCACTTAGTAATAATGTAAGTATCTACTACTTATAGTATATCTAACAAATGCCAGGCACCGATTTAAACGTTGTATGCATACTATTTCATTTAATCCTCCCAACAGTTCTTTGAGGCTGACATTAGTTCCACTTTACAAATGGGGATTTGGGGCTTACAGAGGTTAAGTACTTTTACAAAGGTTCTAAGTGGGTAAACTGGAAGTTGAATGCAGGTGTGTGTGACTCCAACTACTGTTTTATGAATCAGTATTCCTAGATTTAGATGTACTTTTGTTTTGGGGATGCTTGACATGCCCTGCTGAAAACAAGAGCCAGTTGCATTTAGATAAGTATATGCTTCTCACCCCCCTTCTCTGGCATACTGTATTGTATGTATCGTAGTTTATGTCACTAGGTTAGGCAGGGAAGACTTAGGATGCAGAAGTATATTGTGTGCTGGCACTTGAGAAATTTTGGAGTAGGCTGGAATCAGGTGCAACGGGGGAATATAGCCTCTTAGAGACGCCTTAGAAAGACGAATAGGAATTGCACTCAATTCACCATTAGTAATTTAACAACAGGGGTGACTATTTGATGCTTATTAAAGTTGTAGATGGCTCTAGGTTAGGCGGAACTGCTCACATTTAAAAAAATAGGAATTATTTGCAGTTGAAAGCTGATGTAAATGAATTAGTGTTAAATGTGGTATATTTGTAAAGAAGCTTACTATTGTACATGGTTTTATGATGGATAGAAAAGCATCTGTGGAGTTACATGGTGGGTCAAGGTCATACTGCAACAGTCTGAGTAAGTCTTCTACATCAGGATTTGATATAGATTGGGATATATTCGGTTTTAAGAAGAAGGTGGAGAAATGAGAAGGAACTCAGAGGACAAAAAAAAAAAGTAATTACCAAAAATGAGTTGTAAACAAGTTTAAAGTTGTTAGATTTGTAATGGAGATTAGAACAAAGAGTATTAGTGACCATTCTCAAGGTTGAAGATTGAGAGCAAGCAGGAAAGGACTTAAGAGACAAATTTTATATGAAGTTTGAGGCTGACAGGAGTTAAGGATTAGGAGTATAGAAGATATAAAGTGAAAAGTAGAAGGTCCTTCCCAGTAATCAGTGCTAATAGTTTCTTGTGTATTTTTCCACAAAGTTTTAATGCATATATCCATTAACATTATACTATATGAATTTGATTTTTTTCACTTAATATAGTTTGGAGAGCTTTCAGTATCAGCACTTTCAGAACTGCCTCTTATTATTTGTTTATTTTTAATAACTACATTATATTTTATTATATGGATTATTAAAATTTAATCATTTCTCTATTGAAGGACATTTAGTTTGTTTCCAGTTTTGCTAATAAATAACACGGCAGTGAGCATGCTTGCTATACATATATAGGTGGTCCTTTAATGAATTTGTCCACTGGGTAATTTCCTAGCAGTGAGTGAGAGAGTATGCATATTTTTTGTATTTAGTTACACTCCCATAAACAATGTTTGAGAGTGTTGGTTTTGCAATATTCTTTCCACCAATGAGTATTGTCAAATAAAAAAAATTTTTTGTGGGCTTCCCTGGTGGTGCAGTGGTTGAGAGTCCGCCTGCCGATGCAGGGGACACGGGTTCGTGCCCCGGTCCGGGAAGTTCCCACATGCCGCGGAGCGGCTGGGCCTGTGAGCCATGGCCGCTGAGCCTGTGCGTCCGGAGCCTGTGCTCCGCAACGGGAGAGGCCACAGCAGCGAGAGGCCTGCGTACCGCAAAAAAACCCCCAAAAAACAGTTTTTTGATTTTACTCAAATACCCTGAAAACCAGATTGGCAGTTTAGTCTTATAGTCTCTTGTTTAACTTAGAAAGTTAAAAAAGAAACAATGGAAAATAGAATAATGTAAATCTTGGAGTAGTTACATTAATTCTTTTTAATGTAATGAGAAGTATTGTGTGTTAAACTCAGGGGGTATTTTTATTGTGTCCTTACTAGGAAATTTGATGAATACCTCATTCTTTATAGGGCTCCCATCCTCAGAAAGGTTTCCTTTTCTCTCTTGTGGAGAAGATATGACATTATATCTACTGTATCTAATTGTGTCTATTGCTGCATAATAAACCATCCCCAAACTTTGGCTTAAAACCACCATCATTTTATTTGCTCTAGATTCTCTAGATCAACAGTTTGGGCTAGGCTAAGCTGAATGGTTCTTCTGCTGGTCTCTCTTGGAGTTACTAATACAGCTGGAGTTATCTGTTGGTTTGATTGGGGTGATAGTCTAACAGCCTCTCTCATATTGTTGATAATATTCCTTGGGTCACATGTATCCAAGGTTATCCTGGGCTTGTGTGGTGACAGAAGAGTTTCCAGCAATGAGGGAGCATATCCCATTGTGCACTCTACTTGTATGTTATTTGCGACTCTGCCATCAGCCAAGGCAAGTCTCATTGCCAGAGCCCATGTGGGAGAGGATTACACGGGAGAATTGCAAGGGCATTAAAACATAGGTGTGATTCATTGAGAGTCATTACTGTAACAATCTACCACCACTTTCTTCTTCCTTGTATTGGTAAGTGTTACAAGAGAAGTATAAATAAGAGATATAACAGTTTAAAGTAGAGAAAGATTTCTTGTCTAAGGAAAGGTTTTATTGATGTCACTTAAGTTAGAAAGACTGATTCCATCAACAGTTGCAGACTGTTGATTTTCCAGATTTTTAATTTCTTCTACATATATTAACTGACATTTTTCTGTAAAGAACTTTTCAGTTTAAACCAGGGCGATTTGGTTGCCATGAATTTCAGCGTATACTGGATGGTCAGGATAAATGCTTAATTCTTTTTCTTTAATTATGAATTTTCAGAATAAGAATCGATACACTACTCTAGTAGTGATCAATGAGGCTTGCTTATTTGTCTTTTGACTTTCTCTTTCCTTGAGGAAAGAGAACTCACGGATTTTTTTTTTTTTTTTGCCTTTTAATTTTTTAATTACTCAGAAAAACCTCATTTTTTTATTTAGCTTTCTGACTCTGTGCTTGTGCTTTCAACACTTTCACAACGATTTTATGTTCCTCAGTAAGGAAAGCGTGCTTGTTCCTGTCACGGACACATTTAAAACACACATGGAACCACCATAGGCCTGGCTGATATGTTTTTTCGTTTTAGACAACCTTGTAAGAGCTTTGGGTCTCACAGCACAAACTCCTCAAAGTTGGCCTGGGCACACGCCACATGTGGATTTTGGTGCTTTCTCAACCTTCTTGGTATAAAAGTAAACACCAGGGGTTTGGGACAGCCTGGTTTTGTTAGAGGCTGTATTGTAGGATAGCCTACGATGGTGTCTCAAACACTGGACCATCCTGAATGCCTCTAGATACCATCCCCGGAAGAGGAAGAAGCACTCATGGATTTTTAAATATATTTCATGAACTCAAGGATTTATATATATTTAGTGGGTTTCAGTCAATTGAAGTCAGTGTGGTTTTTTGGTATGCAAATTGTCCCAGCTTTACCTAGTAGAAGTGCCTTCAAGGTGACTTTTGTCATTTTGACAGGACCCTGTTAGTGTTTGATAACTTCCTTGCTTTGTGGCACAACATGTGCCAGGTTCATCTAGTAAAATTTCTCCTCCAGGCTGGAATCATCCATTTCTCCAAAGAGTCCTGGTTCCTTTTAATGGGGAATGCTATTTAAATACCACTGTCTGGGCACTTAGGGTTCTCATTGCTTCTGTGTTGTCATTGCTTTTAAGCATTTAAGATAAGAACTAGGATATATATATATATATATATATACACACACACACACACGTACATGTGGACAGATTTAAAAAGCAAAACAACATGAGTTCAAATTAAAGTATTTTTTTCCTTCTTTGAGTTTGTATTTTGAAATTTTATACTGAACATCTTGGCTCTTAACGTTAACATAATTATTTTTTCCTAAAAATATATATAACATAGCTTTAAAATAACAATACTAATATTACTGTTAATAAGCTTACTGAATCAGTTTTACTAATGTTTTTTTAGCAGTTCTTTTTGTCCTTATACTATAGCTCGCTAAGGCTATAAAGTCAAAACATTGTGTTCTTAAAACACTTGATATAATTATCTTCTTTGTGTGGCTATAGCATTAACTTGAGATTCAGTTAGGTTTAAAATTAAAAAAAAATTAAAAATTGTAACATGAAATTTAGCATTTTTATCATTTTAAAGTATAGTGGCATTAAGTACATTCATATTGTTGTGCAACCATTACAACTATCTATTTCCAGAATGTTTTTATCATTCCCAAACTGAAATTCTGTACCATTAAACAACTCCTTATTCCCCCATCCCAGCCTTTGGCAACCACTGTTTTGCTTTCTGTCTCTATGAATTTGATTATTCTAGGTGCTCATATTAGTGGAGTCATACATATTGGTCCTTCTGTGTCTGGCTTATTTCACTTAGACTAATGCTTCCTGGGTTCATCCATGTTGTAGCATGTATTAGAATTTCCTTCCTTTGAAAGGCTGAATAATATTCTACTGTATGCATATACCACATTTTGTTTATCCATACATCTATCGGTAGACATTTGGGTTGTTTCCACCCTTTAGCTATTGTGAATGCTGCGATGAACATTGGTGTACAGATATCAATTCGAGTTCAGTTAGACTTAAGCTGAAGTTTTAAATAAATGAGGATTATTATTAACTAAGCTAGAGAACATAGGAGGAAAAGAAAACTTTTTCCCTGGGGTGGTAAAGGGTTGAGATAAGTGGTTTGATTTTGGAAATGATTCATTTGAGGTGCTTTAGGAAATCAATTAGTCTCTCTTTTATAGTCCAGGTGAGAGATGATGAAGTCTTGAACTGAGTTAATGGCAAAGGAGATGAAGAAAGGATAGATTCAAAATTTATGTTGGTGATTCAATTAACTTGGTGATTGGATGTGAAAGTTGAGAAAGAGGGGAGTTAAGGGTAATGCTTTGGATTTAAACAAGATGGGTATGTGATGTTTCTGTAAGTTCAGGTAGAGAATGCAGATGGATAAAAGGTTTATGAGAACAGATAATGAATTTGGTTTTGAATAAAATGACTGTAGTGTGCTTTCACGGCACTCTGGTAGAGATATTTAGCAGGAAAGGAAAATATGAATCTGAAGTTCAGCAGAGATCTGGATTAGATTTAGAATTTTATTTTTGTCTGCATTGGGGGATAAGTAAAGTTAAGGGAATACGTGAGATCACCTAACAGTGTATGGTAAGCTAAGAGGTTGAACATGAAAATTCCCTGGAAGCCCTGGAATGCTTTCCATGAGATAAGAAACTTGTCATTTGCAAATATACCTTTTCAGTTCATCTGTATGTGCAAAGTTCTTAGTTCTTAATAGTAAGAAAGAGGTAGTGAGGGCCCTAAGAAATCTTTGATTATTCATTTATAGTACAAGGATCAGGTAATGTATTTAAAGCACCCTTCTTTTTTTTTTTTTTTTGATAGATTTATTTGTTTTATTTTTGGCTGCATTGGGTCTTCATTGTTGTGCACGGGCTTTCTCTAGTCGTGGTGAGTGGAGCCTACTTTTCATCGTGGTGTGTGAGCTTCTCATCGCTGTGGCTTCTCTTTTTGCGGAGCGTGGGCTCTAGGTGCGCCGGCTTCAGTATTTGTGGCACGTGGGCTCAGTAGTTGGGGCTTGTGGGCTCCAGAGCGCAGGCTCAGTAGTTGTGGCATGCAGGCTTAGTTGCTCCAGGGCATATGGAGTCTTCCCAGATCAGGGCTCAAACCCGTGTCCCCTGCATTGGCAGGCAGATTCTTAACCACTGTGCCACCAGGGAAGTCCCAAAAACACCCTTCTTAAGGTTTGAATATAATAGATGGCTTTTCAAACTTCTTGAATTTGTGAAAATTTTCCTAATTGGTCTTTATGGTGGGACGAGGGTGAAACAGTGACAAAATCAATGCTGAAAGTTACATTTTATAAGAAATCCTTGTCGATGTCTTGTAAGTCTCCAAGGTTTTGAGGTTGTATGTCATTTAATTTCTTATACTTGTATCCTTTCCAGTTTCAGAAATAATTTTGCTAAGTATAAGGTGTGTTTAGTATCTTACAACAATTTTTTTTCAAAGATTTTCGTAAAAGCAATATTTTATTTCTAGTCAACTCACCTTTTTCTGGCAATTAATGTGTTACTAACTCAGCTTCTGCTGGTTTGCATTGTTCCCAGTCTAGTTTCAGCTAGAGTGGTATGGGTTGTGCATTTGCTTATTAAGCATTTACTACATCTCTTCTGTGTGCAAAGACTAGTTATCCTTTTAATTGGTTTTAGTGCTTTGAAGATAGGTATGATTTAGAGATGAGGTTCTTTATTTTTAGTAGCAATTAGGTTGTAAAACTGAGTTATGTTCTCAATGAAATTATTGCTCTCTTCCTGCTTGACCTTCTCTGTAGTGAAGTCATATGTAGGGGGAGAGTTATATGTAGGAAGAATATGTTGAGTTTGGAAGCTCTGACTCAGTATATCAGCAGATATTAGAAAAACTTCTGTTATTCATCTATAAAATAGGTGTTTTTTATATGCTGCTAGATGTTTGTTTTGATTGTTTTTCTTTGCTATTAGATTTTCAGTCATAATTGGAAGACATAGCTATTGGTTGCTTTGGATTACAGCAGTGTAGTTATGATTCTCACAAGTAGATTTTTAAAGTTGTATTTAATAAACAACTAGTCTGAAATAGATAAAATGCATTTTAAAGAAACTTCATGTTGTTAAAACTCCTTTGATAGTGATACTACCTTTCAAGGTATTGCGTACAGTAAATAGTAACTTTTTTTTTCCCAGTTAAGTGCTGTTCTTTATTCAAAAACTTGTATGTGATTGTTGAAAGTAGTTTTTGGAGAGATTAATGCTGCTTTATGTTGATCTTATAGTTGTTGGTAGTAGGAATGTATTTTTATATTATCAACAACCTAAGGTAGCCAAATATATTGCAGGCATCTATTCTTATTTGGTTGAAATAAATACTTTGAATACCATATAAACTTTTCCCCCCATGTTTTCAAATTTTGACCTGTTTGGCTGACACCACTAAGCATTAATAATAGGTGTTTGAGAACTCTAATCATTTGGATCTTTTGCTAGCCCAAATATTTTTTAATTAAAAAAAATCTGAAAATTAAAAAAAAATATGACCACACTAATAAAAATTTTTGAGAGGAGATGGGTAGGTGGTTAACTAAATCATCAGCACAAATCTTATTCTTTCAGCAACATAGAGGAAAAGTAGTAATAAAAAATAGCCCTGACGTAAAACACATCAGTCTTCTGTGACCTTTCAATCTGTGTTTATATCTTTGCATAACTGAAATCATAATATATCCAAACTTTGTATTTTGCCTGTCTTACAAATTCAACATTATATCACATGTGTTATAATTTCTTTGCACAATCTTCACCCTTGTCACTTTTAAAAACAATTTAAAAAATTAAAAAAAATTTTTGGCTGTGCAGCGTGGCATGTGGGACCCTAGTTTCTTCACCAGGGATTGAACCTATGCCCCCTGCAGTGGAAGTGTGGAGTCTTAACCACTGGACTGACAGGGAAGTCCCCCACCCTTGTCATTTTTAATTGTCAGTTTTGTTGAGTTGGGTATGTCACAATTTAGTTAACCTGTTCTTTGTTTTAAACATAGTTTGCTTGTAATTTTTCACTTAAAATTTTTAAGAATTATATGTTTCAGGTGTATAGCATTATGATTTGACATCTGTGTACACTACAAAGTGATCACCACCACAAGTCTAGTTGCTGCCCATCACCATACAGTTGACCCCCTTTCCCCATTTTGCCCACTTCCCAACCCCCTTTCCTTCTGGTAACCACTAATCTGTTCTCTGTATCTGTGAGTTTGTTTTATTTTATTTGTTCATTTTTTTTTTTTTTTTAGATTCTGTGTATGAGCAAAATCATATGGTATTTGTTTTTCTCTGTCTGACTTATTTCATTTAGCATAATACCTTCAAGGTCCATCCATGTGGTCACAAATGGCAGAATTTCATTCTTTTTTTATGGCTGAGGAGTAGTCCAGTGTGTGTGTGTGTGTGTATGTGTATGCCATTTCTTCTTTATCCATTCATCCTTAATGGACAGTTAGGTTTTTTTCATATCTTCGCTGTTGTAAATAATGCTGTAATGTATAGGGGTGCATGTATCTTTTTGAATGAGTGGTTTTGTGTTTTGCAGATAAATAGGCAGAAGTGAAACAGCTGGTCATATGGTAGTTCTAGTCTTAATTTTTTGAGTAACCTCCATACTGTTTTTCATAGTGCCTGCACAATTTATAGTCCCACCACTAGTTCAGGGTTCCTTTTTCTCCACACCCTCTCAAACATTTATTTCTTGTCTTTTCTGACAAGTGTGAGGTGATATCTCATTGTGGTTTTGATTTCCATTTCCCTAATAATTAGTGATCGTGAACATCCTTTCATGTGCCTGTTGGCTGTCTGTGTGTCTTCTTTGGAAAAATGTCTGTTCAGGTCCTCTGCTCATTTTTTGATTTGGTGGTTTTTTTGTTGTTGAGTTGTATGAGATTTTTGTAGATTTCAGATATTAACCCCTTATCTGATATATGACATTTGCAAATGTCTTCTCCCATACAGTAGGTTGCCTTTTTGTTTTGATGATGGTTTCCTTTGCTGTACAGAAGCTTTTTAGTTTGATATAATCCCATTTGTTTATTTTTGCTTTTCTTTCACTTGTCTTTGGAGTCAGAGCCATAGAAACATTGCTAAGACGGATATCAATAAATGTTAACCAGACTTATTGTGGTGATCATTTTGCAACATATACAAATACTGAATCATTATGTTGTACACCTGAAACTAATATAATGTTATATGTCAAATATATCTCAAAAATTTTAAAAAGCTCAATTAAAAATAAATAATTCATAAAAAACAAAAGCAAAATAAAACTCACTGCTTAAATGACAAAAAAAATAACTGATATCAGTGAAGTTTTCTTCTAGAAATTTCATGGTTGCAGGTCTTACATTCAAGTCTTTAATCCATTTTGAGTTACTTGTTTCATTCTTTTGCATGTGGCTGTCCGTTTTCCCCAGCCCCATTATTGAATAGACTATCTTTTCTCCATGGTATATTCTTTGCTCTTTTGTTATAAATTAATTGTCATATATGTGTAGGTTTACATTTTTGGACTCTCAGTTCTGTTTCATTGATCTGTGTGTCTTTTTGTGTCAGTACCATACTGTCTTATTACTGTAGCTTTATAGTATAGTTTGAAATCAGGGCGTGTGATACCTCCAAGCTTTTTTCTTCTTTCTCAAGATTATTTTGACTATTTGGGATTTTTCTGTGGTTCCATACACATTTTAGAATTATTTGTTCTAGTGCTGTGAAATATGCTGTTGGAATTTTGATAGGAATTGCACCAAATCTGTAGATTGCTGTGGGTAGTATGGACATTTTAACAATATTAATTCATCCAATCCATGAACACAGAATATCTTTCCATTTGGTTGTGTCTTCAACTTCATTCATCAGTGTCTTACAGTTTTCACTGTAACAGGTCTTTCACCTCCTTGGTTGAATTTATTCTTTGGTATTTTACTCTTTTTGATGCAGCCATACATGGGATTGTTTTCTTAATTTCTCTTTCTTTTTCTTTTTCGGCCATGCCATGGCACACGGGGATCTTAGTTCTCCAACGAGGGATCAAACCCGTGCCCCCTGCAGTGGAAGTGTGGAGTCTTAACCACTGGACTGCCAGGGAAGTCCCTTAACTTCCCTTTGTGATAGTTTGTTGTTGGTGTGGAAATGCCACAGACTTCTGTATGTTGATTTGGTACCCTGTGACTTCACTAAATTCAATTATTATATTATTAGTACTGACATTGTGTGCGTGTGTGTGTGTGTATGTGTAGTCTTTAGGGTTTTCTATATGTATCATGTCATCTGCAAATAGTGACAGTTTTACTTTCTGATTTAGAAACCTGTTATTTCCTTTTTTTTTTCTAATTGCTTTGGCTAGGACTTCCAATGCTATGTTGAAAATAAGTGACAATAGTGGGCATCCTTGTCTTGTTTACTGATCTTAGAGGAAAAGCTTTCAGTTTTTCATTGTTTAGTGTGATACTAGCTGTGGATTTGTCATATATGGCCTTTATTATGTTAAGGTATATTTCCTCTCTACCTACTTTGTTGATAATTTTTATCATAAATTGATGTTGAATTTTGTCAGATGCTTTTTCTGCATCTATTGAGATGACCATATAATTTTTATCCTTCATTTTGTTAATGTGATGTATCATGTTGATTGATTTGTGGATGTTGAACCATCCTTTCATCCCTGGAATAAATTCCACTTGATCATGGTGTATGCTTCTTTTAATGCATTGTTGGATTCAGTTTGCTAACATTTTGTTGAGGATTTTTGCATCTGTGTTCATCAAGGATATTGGCTTGTAATTTTCTTTTTTTGTGGTCTCCTTGTCTGCTTTTGGTATCAGGTTAACGCTGGCTTCATAGAATGTGTTTGGAAGCCTTCCCTTCTTTTCAGTTTTTTGAAGAATTTGAGAAGGATAGGTATTAAATCTTTGAATGCTCTAGAATTCGCCAGTAAATCTGTCTGCTCTGGGCTTTGATTTGTTGAGAGATTTTTGATTACTGTTTCAATCTCCTTACTAGTAATTGGTCTATTCAGATTTTTCTATTTCTTCATGATTCAGTCTTAGAAGATTGTATGTTTTAAAAAAATTTTCCATTTCTTTTAGGTTGTCCAATTTGTTGGCATATATTCATAGATCATGAGACATCCTTTGTATTTCTGTGGTGTTAGTTATAACGTCTCCTCTTTCATTAGTTATAACGTCTCCTCTTTCATCTCTGATTTTATTTATTTGAGTCCTCTTTTTTTTCTGGTGAGTCTAGCTAAATGTTCGTCAGTTGTATTTATCTTTTCAAAGAATCAGCTTTTAGTTTCATTGAACTTGTTTTTTTTCTTTTTTTTAGTCTCTGTTTCTGCTCTGATCTTTATTATTTCCTTCCATCTACCAATTTTGGCATTTGTTCTTCTTTTTCTAGTTCCTTTAGGTGTAAGGTTAGATTGTTTATTGGGGATTTCTTGTTTCTTGAGGTAAGACTATTGAATTTGGTCCATTTACATTTAAGGTAATTATTGATAAGTGTGTGTTTATTGCCACTTTGTTAATTGTTTTCTGGCTATTTTTGTAGTTCTCTTCTCTCTTTTCCTTTGTGTTTTGGTGTGGTTTCTTTTAGTGTTATGTTTAGATTTTCTCACTTTCTTTTGTGTACTTACTATAAGTTTTTTCCTTGTGGTTACTGTGAGGTTCACCTATAACATTCTATGTAAGTAGTAGCCTGTTTTAAGTTGCTAGCAACTTAAATTAGAAATCATTCCAAAGCTTTATCTTTTTACTCCCTCCCCATGTTTCCTACTTTTGATGACACATTTTACTTCTTTTTATTTTATGCATCCTGTAACTAATTATTGTAATTTTAGTTATTTTTAGTACTTTTGTCTCTTAACCTTTGTGCTTGATTTATAAGTGATTGATCCTCTGCCTTTATCATACATTTACCTTTAACACTGAGATTTTTACTTTCATATGTTTTCTTATTAACTAGTGCCATTTCTTTTCAGCTTAAAGAAGTCCCATTAATATTTCTTGTTGGGCCAGTTTAGTTGTGATGAATACCTTTAGCTTTTGCTCATCTGGGAAACTCTTTATCTCCGTCAATTCTGAATAACTTTGCTGTGTAGAGAATTCTTGGTTGGAAGTTTTTTCTTTCAGCACTTTGAATATGATCTGCCACTCCCTTCTGGCCTGTAAAGGCTCTGCTGAAAAATCTGCTTGTAGAGTTATAGGGTTTTCCTTGTATGTAACAATTTGTTGCTTTTAGGATTCTCTCTTAATCACTTATTTTTACTGTTTTAATTATAGTGTGTCTTGATGTGTGTCTCTTTGGGTTCATCTTATTTGGAACTCTCTGTGCTTCCTGGACCTGGATGTCTGTGTCCTTCCCCTGATTAAGGATGTTTTCAGCAACTATTTCTTCAAGTAGGTTTTATGTCCCTTACACTCTTTTCTTTCTGGCACCCCTATAATGCAAATGTTATTCTGCTTGATGTTGCCCCAAAGGTCCCTTAAGGTGTCTTCATTTTTCATCTTTATTTTATTTATTATTTTAAAAAGATATTTATTTTTTTGGCTGCGTTGGGTCTTAGTTGTGGCATGTGGGATCTTTTGTTGTGGTGCGGCGGCTTCTCTCTAGTTGTGGTACGTGGGCTCTGTAGTTGCTGTGCATGGGCTCCAGAATGCGCAGCCTCAGTGGTTGCAGCACGTGGGCTTAGTTGCCCTGTGGCATGTGGGATCTTAGTTCCTCGACCAGGGATTGAACCCGCATCCCCTGCTTTGGAAGGTGGATTCTTAACCACTGGACCACCAGGGAAGTCCCTGTCTTCACTTTTAAAAATACTTATTTCATTTTCCTGCTCTGTCTGGGTGAGTTCCATTGTTTTATCTTCCTGCTGACTGATTTGTTCTTCTACTTCACCCAGTTTGCTGTAGAACCCCTCTAGCATATTTTTCAGTTCAGTTATAACTTCTGTTTGGTACTTTCATATATTTTCTATCTCTGTTGAAGTTCTCACTGTGCTAATTTTTTCTTCATCTGAGTTTGTTTAGTATCTTTATGACCATTACTTTGAACTTTTTATCAGGTAGATTGCTTATCTCTGTTTTGTTTAGTTCTCTTTTTGAGGTTCTGACTTACTCTTTTGATTGGAATATCTTCCTCTGTCTCCTCATGTTGTCTAATTCTTTGTGTCTGTTTCTATGTATTAGGTATATCAGCTATCTCTCTTAGTCTTGAAGGAGTGGCTTTATTTAGGAGATGTCGTATGGGGCTCAGAAGCACGATCCTACCTAGCCACCAGAGCCAGGTGCTCGAGGGGTGTCTCCTATGTGGGCTACATGCAGTTTGTGGGGCCACCACTGCCGTGGGGTGCTGGTGGGTGGGGCTGTTGCTTGGGCAGCTATGAGGCCCACCTGAGGTGTGGGGGTTGGCAGGTGCTCTCTCACCCCTGGTGGGATGTGCCCACTGGTGGAGAATTCCAAAGTGGTGCCTTCCAGCACCAGTATTAGCAAGGTAGCCTGAGATCACATAAATGGCTCCTGCCAGTGACTCAGCCCGTCGGGAGCATTCCAACTGGTTCCTGCCTCTCTGGCAGATGCTTCAAGATTAGTAGGTGAGTCCCCTTCACCTATGGTCTTATGCACTTTTCAATTTGGTGTTTTTGCACTGGTTTTCAGATCAAGTCAATCTGTGTGCAAGTCCTTTAAGAGCAGGTTTTCTATTCCCTGTAGCTTTCCTGGACATATTTCCTGTTGGTTTGCAAAACCAGGTGTTTTGGAGGCTCATCTCTCTTGTGCAGGATCTAAGGGTTGGGGTGCCTGATGTGCTCAAATCCCTCATTCCTCAGGGAAAGGATCCGTGCCTTTGTGGTCCCTCCCAATTGTGGATTGCTGAAGCTGAGGTGTGGTTTTCATATCTTCGCCTGTCCTACACATCTCATTGCTGTCCTTTTATTTCACCCTTTGTTGTGGAGGTTCTGTTCATTCAGTTTTCAGATCTCTTTCTGGGGGAACTGTTCCATATGTGGTTGTACATTTATGTCTGTAGGAGGAGATCAGTTCATGATCTTTTTATGCTACCATCTTGAACTCCCATAATTTTTCACTTTTGTAAATAATGCTTTGCTTGGAATGCCCATTCATCCCTGCCTGGAAAAGTTTTGATCAAGCTTCAAGCCCAGACACAGTGCTTGTTTGGGTTTACAGCTTTAAAAAATTGTTGTTTATGGCAGGGGGTAGTAGCTTTGGCCAACTTTCTGAGTTCTCACAGTGGGCCTGGCTTCTTGTTACCTATCACATGTAGGGTGTTTTGGTTCCTATTATCTCATTAGAACTTGTTTGCCTCTATCTACTTTAGTTCCCAAACTCTACACTCTGTGTGTTTGTTTTATTTTTTGTCCACTGAGATACTTACCTTGTGTTTGAGCATACGTCTACAATTTTAACATTAAAAAAATTTTAATCGGCTGTTGATCGTTGATTGGAGCTGAGGCAGCTTAGTTTCTGTGCTAACTGTGAGTGCAATCTGGACTGGAGTTGTGGACACTCTCTCTTTACCATGGCATATTTCAATGTTTTATATCCCTTAGCCTATTCCACATACCCTATTCCACAGTTTAACCTATTTAATACCTGTTTGTGTGTCTATTACTTTATTTCAAACATATGTATTTTTTATCAAATACAGTGTTCTTATTTCTGCCCTGTCTGCTCTTGTGCATTTTTTTCATCTATTTGGAATGATTGTCATTTTATTTAATTAAATTTAACTTTAAGAAATAAGATTTTTTTCAGTTACCACAACTTGCATTGATCTCTTCTTTCTCATAATTCTGCTCACACTCAGAGCTCCCCCCTTTAGCATTTAATTTTTTTCAAATTGTTTCTGATCTCTTTTTTTATACATTAGCTTGGTTTCACCAGCCAAGTTGTATAGTCTACCTGAAGGCTTGCTCCTTGTTTCTCTTACATTGTCCTCATACTCAGTGTCCTCCGTCTGGCATGCAGAGCTTTATAGAATGTTAGGTGCCTCATGGGAGATGGATAAATATCTATTGAAGAAACCATAAACAAAGTGAATGTGTTTTGTACCTTTTAGTCACTGTAAAAGATATCTAAATTATGTAATAATTTTCCTAAAAATCACAATTTGGAAGATATTTATCCCCTATCATTTTAAGTTTTTAGCACAAATTATTCTTATCCCATTGTATTTACAAAGTAAAACTTTTTATAAGTGTAAATGTTAGAATGATTTATATTGTTTCCTCAGGGTCATTGTTACTGTAATTGTACTTCTCATTGAAGTGATAGGATTTTGGCAGCCTAATAATAGAAAAAGAAGTTCTTAGACAATTTAGCAACAATCTGAGGGAATGAGGGAATATGTGTAAAATATGCACATCAAAAGCATCTCATGATGATTTTATTGTTTCTTCTTTTTTCCCCATGCCTCTTGGGCTTACTTAGGTCTGTTTACTAGGATTATTTTAGGCAAATTTAAGGAAGGGTATTTTTGGTGATGATAATAGGATTATGTAGATATTTCTGTGAATTGCTTGTTCTCAGGCAAGGTAAATCTCAGGTGAGAAGCCACCTGGACTCTGGAAAAACTTAGGATACAGAATGGGGAAAGTAGTTCTTGGGAGGTACAGCTTTTGTTTGCAGTGCTTTTGGGGATGGGGTCAGTAGTTTTAAAAACCATTATGATGTGAAGCTCTGAAATGTTGATGAGTCAAAAATGAATTTCTAGTTTTATACAGTTATTTATATTAAGTATATAATTAAAATTCTCTTTAATTTTTTTTACTATTTAGTTACTTTTTTGTCACATGCATGAGTATATCATCAAATTCAGATAGCAGGCTTTTATTTATAAATTCATGTCTCAAGTATATCATTTTGAGAAAGAATTTTGCTTTGTTTTTTTGGAGGAGGGTAGCTGATGTAATAGTTCAAACATGAGAATGTTGTGGATGTTAAGTAAACACAATGAAGACATACTCTGGATAAGTTTAGAAAGAGAGTTATGTTTTGGGAAAATATGATAGGAACATAGATCATCCAATTTGGACAACTCTGATTATTTTTAATATCAAAAATTTCTCAATGTAAAAGTAATTTAACTATGAATCTAAAATTCTGAAAAAAATGTAGCAAAAACAAAAACTGAGAAACTAAAGACCAGAAAACCCATAATTGCTTCTTGCTAAAGAAATTATTGTTTGCATTTTGGGATATTTCCTTTGAATCTCTTTTCTTATATAATTAGTTTTTATACATAATTATAATCATAGTATATACATGTTATTTCATTTTTTCTATGCAGTTTTTATAATCCTTATTTTAATTGAATAATTTTGAAGTAGTATCAGTTCATCCTTCTTTGGCATTTATGTTGAATATGTAAGTGATGTACAGGGTGTTCATGTTTTGAGACAGATGTTTAGTGATTTGTTCTCAATCTTGGGTGCTTGAGGTATATCTCAGTGGAGATGTCAAGCAGTATGAGTTAGTGATTAAGAATCAGACTGCTGAAGTTAAAATCCTTTCTTCCACTTATTAGCCATGTGACTTCGGGCAAGTAACTTAATTTCTACACCTTTATTCTCTCTTGTATAACGTGGGAATAATGATAGTGTGCACCATAAATGTTTTTGGTAAGGATTATTGAGTCAGTTCTTGTGCTCTGAATCTGTCTTTTAGTCAATATTTTACTAGATTTCCAGTTCCTTTAATGTCATACCTAAGTATAATGAATAATGTTAGATGATAAATGTTGCAGGAGAGGAAAAAAAAGGCCTTTAACCCTCCAAACTGTATATTTGATGGTGGAATATTAAGTATTGGAAACAGATTGGTAATGGTTGGCATGGGTCGTAGATGGATGGGTGACTAGATAATGTGGCCTGTGTTGATCTTTTTAGCTCCCCTCAAATCATTGTAGTTCACTTGTTGTAGTGGGGAGCAATGCAAGAGGAATTAGAATTTCAGCATTTTAGTTCTGCTTCTTTCTGATTTTTGTTAACAGTAGAATCTTGAGAAGTCCCTTAGCTGCTTTGAATTTGTTTTCTCATCTATGGATATAACATTTTACCTGTCTCTTGCAGAGATGTCTTTATGATTAAATAAGATATTCTGTAAAAGTGAGGTGAAGATGATAAAGCACTATATATAAAAGTAAACTTTTTATTAATTTAAAAAGACTAAAGCTGAGAGAAGGCAGATAGAGATCTTGATACAGTATTAGGTCCAGTCAGTCTTTAATAAAGGATAGCTTCTAGTGCTGTTTGAGAGGACATCGACCTTTATGTGTAAGGCTAGCCCTGATTACTGTTTAGGTTATTAAATAGTTTATGAATATATTGTTGATATTTACTTTTTTTTCCCCCTTTCTGCTTGTGTTTCAGACTCCTGGGAGAGTTGGCTCTCAAGGTTCTGATTTAGATTCATCATCAGCTCCTATAAACACAGTGGATGTCAATAATGAAAGCTCTTCAGAGGTATGAAAATAATAATTTGGCAATAAATATTGTTTTATTTAAGGAAAATATTATTTAAGGAAAAATCGCAAATATATGGAGTAACAATTGATAATTTTAACTTTTGTAGGGAAAGGTCTCATAAATCTTTCTTACAAATTGGAATGCAATATTTGAATCTCACTTGTAGATAGATAATAGTGCTTAGTTGTGAGACTGCGAAAGTGTATATTAAGACTGAAAAATAATATTGACAATTTATCTTTAATGTTAAAGTCATCTCAACTTAATGAAGATTTAAAAATCTGTTTGTAAAGAATTACCAGTTAATTAGTATCTACTTATGTGTTTGTACTGCCATGAACGACTAAGCTAATGAAAAATTAGATGAACTATAACATTTATACATTATTTGTTGTCTTCATTTATGACTTTGTAAGAACTTCTATGTTTGATAGCTTATTAAAAATTAATGGAGAAAGTAAGTCTAAAAAAGAAATAACTCAAATTTTTTGAGGTCAGCCTTAGAAATTGCTACATTACTATCATTATTTTTAACAAATAATATATACTCATTATAGAAAAAGGAGATAAGGTAAGAGAACATAAAAACCACCGATAACACTGCCCCTAAGAGATCAACACACTCACATTTCTGCTCTGACAGTTTTTGTCAATTGCCCCTTTCTCGGCCCAGCTACCCAGTCCCCTTTTCCCTATTCTTTCCCATCTCTTGGTTGGTGAGTCTATTATGTGTATGTTTCTGGGTATTTCTCTATCCATTCATTTCTCTGTTTTGTCTCTTTTTGACCATCTGTCTTCATGTATATGTATGTTAACCATAACAAGATCGAACAAGACTGTGAGAGTGAGAAGAACAGTATCAGTTGAACTTTATTAAGAGCAAGTTTAAGGAAATATCTTTAAGGAAAACATTCCAAACTGTATTTATGATATGATGAGCTCAGAGAACTAGGTTGTAACCCTGGAGAGGAATTTAGTAGTAATTGTTGACCTCATTCAGACCAAAAACAACAAAAAAATCTCCAGTGGGTAAATGAGCAGTGCCTGATAATCCTGCTATATTTTCTTATTAGGCTCCCTTTTCTACTCTCTGTGATAGTTGTACTCTCTTCTTTGTCCTCAAACTTTCCATGTGTCTTACCTTAGTCCCGCCTTCTCACCGTCACCTTCTATACCATTGAGAAAAGATGAATGTTCTCATTTTGTCCCTAAAACTATACTTGCACCTGTATTCTCTTTATTACTTTAGTACACGGAAGACAGGTCTCTTTTCCTATCAGATTTCAGTCCTTTCCCTTGTGCTCTGGATTCCATTCTCTCTTCCATTCTCATCTTATCAGCTCTCCCTCATGCAACTTTGGTTTTTACCTATGCCACAGATTATTCCCTTCAGCATACAAATACTGCTCTAGAGGTGCCACTAACCTGGGACTCCCTTAAATTAAGTTCGGTACTTGAAATTTTGCACATTACCCACTAGTGTAAATTTCTAACCTAATTGAGGGCTATTGGTGATTATGAATTCTCAGGGGGTATTGTTTTTTCCATATGCCCAGTGTTAAGGTATTGACTTGTTAAGGTCTCAGTTGATATCTCTCCCCACCTCTCTCAATTTCTCTTTTTCTCGCTTAATCTTCCCTTTTACCCTGATGTTGGCTTCCCACTTTGAACAAATTCTAGGTTTTAACATTGTGCCCTTAGCATCCATCTAAATGGGAATTTGAAATATCATGGTCTCCAGGATTTTAAAAAAATGGTCAGAAATAAAGCAGTACCTTGCTTTAGTGCTCATATCATATTTTGTATATTATTATGTATAATAATATATAATAGTATTTTAGTCAGTTATAGGCTATTATAACAAAAGCACTGAGAGGCTTAAACAGCAAACATTTATTTCTCACAGTTCTGGAGGCTGGGATGTTCAACATCAAGGATTTGGCGGATTCTGTGTCTGGTGGGGGCTTCCTTTCTGGTTTATAGATGGCTGTCCTCACATGGCAGAAGGGGCAAGAGAGCTCTCTGGGGTCTCTTTTATTATATAAAGGTACCAATCCCATTCATTAGGGCTCCACCCTCATGACTTAATCATCTCCCAAAGGCCCCACCACATTGGAGGTTAAGATTTCAACATATGAATTTTGAGGGTACATAGACATTCAGTCTGTAACAAATATATAATCTGTATAATACATAATGTAATAAGTGATATCATATCATTTGTTCTCATCAGGACAGTTGTGCAGACTATTTAGTATATTGCATTGCATAAGCAAATTCTTTGTTCACTCTTTATCCATTTCTAATCTGGCTTCCATCCTTAGTACCCACTGAAACGCACTAATGACCAGCATATTACCAAATCAGGTCTTCATTTTCCTAGTCATTTGGCTAGGGAGAGCAGACTTTTCTTGGAGCTTTTTTGGTAGGTGTCCACTGAAGTTTCCAGGTAGCTGGCTTCTCCAGCAGCCAGTCCAGAATATATGAGACGAAAAGAAAACCCAGAGTACTCACCACTCTCTCAGTCCTTGGCTCCTGAGATCCTCAGCTGGTCTGCCTTCTTCTCTTTACCTTTCAGAGTTTTCTTTTTGTTTTGTTTTATATATAAAGCCTCTGGATTTCAGCTGTACTTAGCAGGAAGAATAGAGAAGTATATCTGTTCCATTTTGTCTGGAACTGGAAATCTAACCATTTTGAAAATTGGAGTATTTATCTTTATATTAAGGTATTATAAGAGTTCTTTATCCTTTGTCAATGTTTTGATTGCCTCCTATTCATCTGATTAGTGAGGGAAGGATTCCTGTCCTAGGCTTATGGGAATAGCTAAACATATAATTAGACAAATGAGATCAACAGCAGTTTATTAGTCACATATACTCACAGCCCAGAGATGGAGGACACGGTGTGCCATGCAGGGCCACATGATGATTGCACTTGGGAACAAAATGAACAACCAGGTGTTGTTCAGAGGCAGGCATTGTAGATCAGGAAAGTAAGTTGCCCCCTGGTTTCTAAAGGAGATGTGATTGGCTTGCTTGAATAATTCCAGGGGCTGGCAGAGAACCTTCTCAGGGATAAACAGGCCCTGTGCTTGCTGCCTGTGAAGAGGAGGGCTGTTTGGCTAGAACTCCTTATCTGTGAGAGCAGAGTGGGGAGGGGAACTTGCAGTTAGGCCTTTTGAAGCCCTCCCTGTTTCACCAGTTGTCAAGGCAACACAAAGTATTGGGCCTTAATTTTAGCCCTTACACCACAATCAGAAATATATGATGTGTATATTTTTTCTCAGTCTGTGGCTTACTTTTCATTTTGTTAATGTTGTCTTTCAAAGAGAAGAAGTTTTAAATTTTGGTGAAGTACAATTTGTCAGCCTTTTCTTTTATGATTTTTGCTTTTTGGGTACTACAAAGTTTTTTGCCTACCGCAGGGTTGCAAAACTTCCTCCTGTGCTTGCTTCTGATTAAAAAAAAAACAAAAAATCAAGCTACAAGCATATAAATCAAGCTACAAGCAACACAGAGAACATAGCCAATATTTTATAATAACTATAAATGGAATATGACCTTTAAAAATTGTGAATCACTATATTGTAAACTGTAACTTACATATATTGTACATCCACTATACTTCAATTTATAAAAAAGACGGAAGGATTAAAAAAATTAAAAAATCATTTTAGTATGTACATTTAAATCTATGATTTATTTTAAATTATTGTATAAGGTATGATGAGATAGCAGTTGAGGTTCATTTTTTCCATGTGAATATGGAAACCACATTTTTCCATATGCTTGTTGCAGTACCATTTGCTGGAAATGTTACCTTTTCCCAATGAATTAAATTTTCACTTTTGTGAGAAATCAATTGACCTTATATATGTGGTTATATTTTTTTATGTTCTTTGATCCAGGCATAATGAACTGATTTTAAGGTGTGCCAAGTTTTTTCTTACCTTTGAACTTTTGTATATGCTGATCTCTGTGCCTTACTTAGTTTTGCTGTTTCTTTTTTCTTGGTTAACATCTGATTATCCTTCAAGTCTCATCACAGATAATTTTTCCAATAAACTTTCCTGACTCACATGTTGGATAGATGCTTCTTCCACATGCTTCTGTGGAAAAGAATTCCCTCTCCTTTTGGTAATGATTATTAGTCTGAGATTCATTTATCTATCAAATATTTATTGTCACCAGACACTGTTCTGGATGCTGGAGGTATGGCACTGAGTGAAATAGTAAAAAATCTTTATGCTGGTGGAATTTATTTTTAATTAATTTATTTAATTTTTGGCTGTGTTGGGTCTTTGTTGCTGCACGCGGACTTTCTCTAGTTGTGGTGCGGGGGCTTCTCATTGCAGTGGCTTCTCTTGAGCGCAGGCTCTAGGCGTGTGGGCTTCAGTAGTTGTGGCATGTGGGCTCACATGCCACAACTCCTGAAGTTGCCTCTGAGGAGGGGGTAGCTCAGAAAGAACTGAATGAAGTGAGAAATCATGTTGATTTCTGGAGCAAGCATGTTGCAGGCATGTGGAACAAGTCTCTGAGGTGGGGAGCATGCCTGGCATATTGAAAAAGCATCCAGGAGGCTAGTGTGGCTCCAGCACAGTGAATGGGGGGACGTTAGGTTATTGAGGTAATCAGGCCCACCTCATGTAGGGCCTTATAGGCTTTTGTACAGACTTTAGTGTTTTACTCTTGGTGAGATAGGAAGTCATTGGAGAGTTTGGATCAGGGAAAGGACAAAATTTATCTATATTTTTGTAGGATCACTCTAGCTGCTGTGTGGAAAATAAAGCTGTTAATGGGGTAAGGATAGAAGCAGAGAGACTGTTAGAAGGCTTTTACAGTGATCCATGTACACCATGAGGGTGGCTTGGATCAGGGCAGTTGTGGAGGCCCTGAGGTTCTAAACACATTTTGAAGGTAGTTCTAGTAGGATTTTCTGATTAGTGGGGTATTTTCTTTTATAGCTCTTTCAAGAAGCATGCAAGCTTATTGAGGATGGGGTCTTTGCTTTATTTTACCATTGCATTCTCAACAACATAGCATAATGACATAGTAATCACACTTAGTAAATACTTTTTAAAAAAATTCTTCCTTCCTTCCTTCCTTCCTTCCTTCCTTCCTTCCTTCCTTCCTTCCTTCCTTCCTTCCTTCCTTCCTCCCTCCCTCCCTCCCTCCCTCCCTCCCTCCTTCCCTTCCTTCCTTCGTCTTAGTTGTGGCATGCAGGATCTTTAGTTGCAGTATGTGGACTTCTGAGTTGTGGCATACGTGCGGGATCTAGTTCCCTGACCAGGGATTGAACTTGGGCCCCCTGCAATGGGAGCGCGGAGTCTTACTGACTGGACCAGCGGGGAAGTCCCAATACTTTTTGAACGTATGACTGAATGATGATATGTGGAAACTTAAAGTGAAGAAATGAGTAAAGAGGCAGGCAGCATAAAGATATTGTGGTAAAAAACAATGCAACAGTACATTAATAAAAAATATTATTCTGTAGTTGTTTTTTTTTTTTTTTTTTTTTTTGCAGTATGCGGGCCTCTCACTGTTGTGGTCTCTCCCGTTGCGGAGCACAGGCTCCGGATACGCAGGCTCAGCAGCCATGACTCACGGGCCCAGCCGCTCCACGGCATGTGGGATCTTCCCGGACAGGGGCACGAACCCGTGTCCCCTGCATTGGCAGGCGGACTCTCAACCACTGCGCCACCAGGGAAGCCCTATTATTCTGTAGTTTTAATACTTGGTCCTGTGATTGCCTGGAAGACAACCCTTTCATCAGTAAAAAGAAAAAATAAGTGAATTCACATTCCTCACTTTCATCCCCTGGCTAATCTCTTTAAAGGGTTGTTAACAAGAGGAACAATGATATTAATGATATTAATGATAGCTAACATTTATTGAATGTTTTCTTCATATCAGATGCTGTGATGAGGATTTAGTATGTATTATTTAATTCTTACGAGACCCCCTCCCCCATATGGAGTAGGTGTTACTGTTACCTCATTTAACAGATGAGGAAATTGAAGGTAATATAAGCTACTAAGAGTGGTGTGAATCCAGGATTCAAGCCCAAGACTAGCTCTTAACTGCTACCCTGTCTTGCCTCTTACTTTGGAACCTTGTTTGTAGTCTTCCTCTTCCTTGCTACGATCCTAACGTACATCAAGGAACATCTTAGCCTCCCAGTTCTTAATATTATCAGTGCCAATGATCTTTATTACTTTTCTTTTCTAACTACTCAAGCCCGTGGCAGTACCTTCCATCTTCTTATCAGGCAGAATAATTTTACCTGACATGTTAAAATCATATCTCTGTGTTCCTTACCTCAACTGACTATCCTCTCAAAAACTTTCATAGTCTCACTACTTACCTTCTTTGGCCTTGCTGATTATTTTAGATTTTTAATTTTTATTTTTTCTTCTAGTCTGTCATCCTTTCTTCGCTTCGTTTCCTTTACTCTCTAACCATACATCTAATGACAGTTAATACTTGTTGAGCACTTATAATGTCTCAGGCACTGTACTAAGCATTTTATACACTGCACAATAACTCTAGACAAATAGGTGCTAATATTAGTCCCATTTTATAGATGAGGAAACTGACATTTAGCAGGGTAAAGTGAATTTTTTAAAGTCATATAGTCAGTATTGGTTGAGACTCAAACCCACATCTATTTCTGACACCAAAACTCATGACGTTATAACCTTTGTAACCTATTGTCCTTCACCACTGTCTTCATTTAATTTACTTTCTCCCTGATACTCTGAACTCCTTTATTCTCTTATCCTTTTACTGTTCCTATCTGACAAAACCCCAAACCATAGATCAGTGTAACAGCCCACATTTTAAAATACATATATTGTTAGGTATGGGGAATTTGGGAGATTGTTTTAAAATGATTTTATTTGGCTCATAAAATTAGAAGGAAGGGTAACCTACTGGGAATTATGGGTATGGGCAAGAATGGGATCTTAGGCTAGTGGAATATGGTGAAGACTAAAAATTGCTTTCATTATAACAACTTTTTTGTTGAGAACATCATCTACATAAAAGTATTTGTTAAAACTGCCAGTCGTTTCTTGATCTAAAATAAAAGCTGCCTTGCCAATACTAGCTCTTAGATAAGTAAGGACAAAGTATCATAAACAAAAAGAATAGTGATATTCCGACTAAAGCAACTGGTTACTCAATAAAATTGACCAATGGGAATCTATAGCATAAGGATGGAAACTAATTTCAGAGTCCTAATTTGGATAGGTCTTTCACCTTTTGTACAGTTACTACTTGAAAATTTCTCTTCCATATACTAAAAAGAAATATACTATTATTTTCCTGTTATGTCTATTTTCATTGTTTCTATTTTGTTTCATAAATAACTTTTTGTATATATCCTCCTAAAAGTTGTTATTTCACAGGGTTTCATCTGCCCATTATGTATGAAAAGATGTATAACTGCTATTGATTTGTCGGAGCATTACCAGAAAGTGCACGCTGAAAATGAGACAAGAGGACAGGAACTTCTTCTTAATGACTCCAGTGTTACTGTGGGTCCTGAATATTTTGTTTTAGCAGCTTGGTTTTGGGTTGCTCAAAATAGCTTTGTTTTTCCTTGCCTCAGTGTTGCTTAACTTTTTCTGCTATAGGGGAATGTGGATTGCTTTAATTATGCATGCTCTAAGAAGGTTTAATAAGGAAAAGAGGCTCTTGGGAAGTTGGCTGTTCTTACTGTTTGCAGCAGTCTCTTTGTGAATCTGTAAACATATATAAAAGTTTAAGTTTATATTTTTGCATAAAATTTGCCATGAAATTTGAAATATAAAGTGAATGTTTTTTATTTCAACATTTGTAAGTTATATCTTTATTATGTAGTTAATGTTTTATTAATGAATGTTTTAAAATGCTTTAGGTTAAGATGCTTTACTCTTACATAGAAAGAGGACTTTGCATGTCAACTGTTACTGTCTTTATTTGGAAAAATATACAGCATTAGAATCTGGATCTACCACTGTTTCAGTCTTTGTTTTGATTCCCCAGACCTGTTGGAAGTGACAGAATGACATACACCTGTTATTAATCATGGGTCACCCAAATGTTCTCTGTAGTGTGTGAGGCTGGTGTATACAGAAGGCTGGGAGTGGGAGCGAGTGAGGGGAAGTGTTGCCCATTTTTAATCTGGAAAAAATTTCTCAGATGATATATCTCCTTTCTTTGAAAATTACTACAGTATTCTAAAAACAAAGGGAGACATAGCTTTTTAAAAAATTCTTTTACAAATCTTTTAAAAGAATGAAACTTTTTTTACCATGAAAGACAAAAAAAATCAGACTTACTCTTTCCTATGAGTTAATGATGTATAAGAAAACGATCTGACCAAACTTTCACTTATTTAACATTAATAGAGTACCTCTTATGTGCCAGGTATTTTGGTAGGTACAGGAGATAAAAAGGTAAATAAGATATGGTATCTATGCCAGGAAGTTTTTCTGATAGATATTTGCAAAAAGAGTACAATGTCTGATTCAGCTTGAGGGGAACTGCAGAACTTGAAGAGGGGAACAATTAAACCAGACATTCTCTAGGGTGGTGGGGAAATGAGTGCAAATAGGACACCAGTTAAACTACGGAGGTAGTGTGAGCAAAGATAGAGGCATAAAAGATTCTTGGAACTCTGCTTAGCATTTTACCAGTTGTTTTTCTTACAGAACATATGGGTCAACTTTTCTTTATGGGTTAGCCAAAATCAAAAGTGACTATCTTACCTACCTGTCACTTAAATAAGAACTTTCCTTTTAACTGAAAGGACACTTGGTACAATAGGGTATCATAAGTATCAAGTTAACCTGAGTTCTTAGCTATGGTGGATCTGAGAAAGGATTACAGATAACTGAAAACTAACAGTAAGGAATTTAATCTTAAGTCAACACTATGTGTGTGTGTGTGTGTGTGTGTGTGTGTGTATGTGAGAGAGAGAGAGAGAGGGAGAGAGAGAGGGAGAGAGGAGGGGAGAGAGAGAGGGAGAGAGAGAGGGAGAGGGAGAGGGAGAGAGTAGGTGAGATATTTGGAATGATTAAGGGAAAAAGTGTAGCTGGCTATTTTGGTGTATTATTTTTTGCTGTTTTACTGTTTGTAAGTTATCTATCTAGCAACCTTAATTCCCTTGAAGATAGTTTAGAAAAATAGAGGAGTCTCTTAATATCCAGAATTAGTATCACAAAGCCCATGAACTAAAGGTCATGTACTCTATTCATGGGACATCCCTCAGATATTCATTCTGAGCGTATTTTACTTTTTTTTAAAAAAAAATATTTATTTTTATTTTTGGCCGCGTTGGGTCTTAGTTGCGGCACGCGGCATGCGGGGTCTTTCGCTGCAGCTTGCAGGCTCAGTAGTTGTGGCGCGCAGGCTCCAGAGCGCATGAGCTCTGTAGTTGTGGCATGCAGGCTTAGTTGCTCCATGGCATGTGTTCCCTGCCCAGGGATCGAACCGCATCCCCTGCATTGGAAGGTGGATTCTTAACCACTGGACCACCAGGGAAGTCCCTTTACTTTTATTTTAAATGAGTGATGTGGTTTAATAAACTTTTTTTCCCTTAATCTGTCTTTCCTATCCATATCAGGCAAGTGCTGCTAGAAATAGCATAGGAATAATTTTTAGAAATGATTGTTGAAAGACAAAACAGGGTGTAAGAAAAACTATAGAATGTGGGTACAGGAATTAGAGACTTGCCAGAATTAATAGAGTGGAAGACACCCATTCAGTGATTAATATTTATGCTTCTGGGACATTAAGCAAAGGTTTAATATCATCTGTTTAAGTAGGTGAGGAAGTGCATATATGTATTTTAGAATTATTTTCATCAGAAATGTCCCAAAATTGAAGTTTTATTTAAACATGCAAGCTCTAATCACATGGAAAATTTACTTAGGTGGAATATTTCTAAATATGTATTACTGAATTTCTAAAATTTCTCTTTAGGGATGAATCAGTTGTTTCTGGAGTATTAACCTGGTAATGTTTAGAAGCTTTAAGAAAGTATGGCATACCCTAATGGGATCGTTAGCTTTTTGGCATCCTTGGGTATCTCGAGCCAAAACCTGGAAGTAAAGACAGTGGTCAAAAAGCCAAAGTTTTGAAGATTAAATAGCATAATTGGGATGTGGATTTCCTGAGGAGCACTGTAATTTGCCTTCTAGTTACTAGCAGAAGCTGAGACACGAAAGAGAAATGACAAGCTAAATATTATAGGGGTTTATGTGCTGTTGCACTAAAAGCATGTTAACTAGTGTGGTACAGCAGTTACTGGGCAGAAGTTATAAGAATACCAAATAGAGCTTAATATAGAGCCATTATGAAATATGATGGTAGATAATAGATGGCTTTGAAAAAAGATAATACCAAGTACATTAAAACACAGGCTGGGGGCATTCATTCATTCAGAAGACAGTGCTGAGCATCACATATCTGGATCCTAATGGCATTATTCTGATGTCCAAAGGCGCATCCTCAGTACTACTGTCTTTGCTTACTTTAGAAGTTTCATAAGAGATCATTGCATTCATTCACCTGTAGTGCCCCTGCCCTTCACTCTGGCTCTGTGATCAGAACATACCTCTGTTTCCCAAATGCAGCATGACTGTTTCATACCTTTTCCTTTATCTTTGTTCATGCTCCTCCATGTGCCTAGAATGCCTTTATTTCTGACAAGTAAATTCCTATTCAGTACCTAATTCCAGTGTCTCATATAGACATATGTCTACATATATGTATATACACATATACATAATGTGTGTGTGTGTGTGTGTGTGTGTGTGTGTGTGTGTGTGTGTGTGTGTGTTTAGTTTTTGGAAAGCATTAACTGCTGCTGCAGGCAGACTTGGATATTCCTCTTGTGTTCCTATAGTTCTTTATATATATCAATACTTCTGTTATACCATTGTCTGGTAATGTTATGTTCATTGAGCCTTGATTCTGCCATATGATGTGCATAAATGATGTGAAGGTATGTTATTTGTATAGCACCCAACAAAGGAGCAGAAGTTATTTGTTTATTCTTAGTTTTTATGTGTCTGGAGTACTTATTACTTAGCTCAGTCTATCTTTTGGAAGGTTTTATAATCTGCAAGCTCTTAAAGCTCTTCTGTTTTTTTGCCAAATTCTGCCCGCCAGGTTCATTCATATTTCATTAAATAAGTACACTCTGTAGAAAGTATATGGTATGTTCAAAATACTGCACTAGCCATTAGGGAAACATAGATTAAAAGCTTCATTGCGTTGTGCATTATAGTGGATGTAGAAACTTGACAAACTGATGATGAGAATGCTGGAGGAAAAAAGCAATAGATGCAAAGGCATAAAAATGTGAGATACTGTGGTGTGTTCAGGGAAACATAGGTGCTTCAGTATAGTTGAAGCATGTTATATAGAGTAAGGAATGTCCAGAGATCAGATTGGTTAGGTCATTGGGGGACTATACCTGCAGGACCTTGTATGCCATAACTGTATAATGATTCTGGGATTATTTATAAGTTTTTAATATTTTATGGGACTATATATTAATTTTAAGCTTTTATAGTGTTAATCTTAAGTTAGCAAGGAATTTATTGATGAAAATACTTCTCAACCATCGTAGATACTCTGTGGTAATTATGAGTTATTTATATTACCTTTTTTCTCAATGATCAGAGTGCTTCATGTTCTTAATATTTTGGTTATTCCTGTACAGTAGAGTGGAGCAGATATTGTTTTACTGAGGGAGATATCTAGAGAGATGGAGGATATGATGGCAAGTCTTCTCAACTAGACTTCTAGATTAGAGCTAACTTCTTAGATTAGAATTCTATACTCTAGCCACTAATTTATTCAACCTAAAAGATGGTTGTAAGGGTTTTAAAAAACATTTTGTAAACTGCAACCAGGATAGGCAGTGATGTGCCTTTGCACAATACCAGAATTTGGGCTTAACGCTGTAAATTACAATTTACCTGTTGGTATGAATAATACATATGACTGTATTTAATAACATAAAAATGGTTATTTTGCAATACTAAATACTATTTTGAAACCTTTTTCTACCTCTTTCTGTAGGGTTTCATATGTCCGCAGTGTATGAAATCTCTTGGATCCGCTGATGAACTTTTCAAACACTATGAGGCAGTCCACGATGCTGGTAATGATTCGAGTCATGGAGGAGAAGCTCTGGCTCTGAAGCGGTACAGTATAATAGTTTTGAAGTGTAATGTAGTGAATGCATGTGATATCATTGTTTTATCAAGAATACTTAGTTTTCGAAAAGAGTAGTGTTTTTATATTATTTAATTTAAATCTATTTTCTTTTAGCATAGCCTTCATCTTTTATTGTTATAACCAATCCTATCCTTGACCAAAAACTATCTATACCAGCATCTACAATATGGTTCACTGGTTTATTTTTAATAAAGATTGTGATTTTTTAAAAGGTTAAATTTTATTTAGCAATTCTGCTTAATAAAGAATGATATGCTTTGTTTAGAAGATTTTACAGTAAGTTGTTAAAATAATGAATTTAGCAAAGAATTAAATTGAATAATTATTAAAAAAACATTTTTTTTGTAATCACCAATATAACAGCAAGCACACATAACACATTCTACTTCTTGACAATTTTGCCTGACCATTTTAAGAATTAAACTAAAATATAATTAATTAGAACAGCATTCAACAGTATGACTTTGCTTTTCTTCTTCTACTGGTAAGGACTCTTGTCTTATATTCCCACTAAGGAAGAAAACTTGATTTTATTCTACTTGTAAAAAATTGTTTTTCATGTTTTTCTTTAAAAAAAAAAGCCTCTTACTTGGTTAATATGCTATAGCATAAAGGACACCACATTAAGGAAAAGTATTATGACCACATTTTGGTTGATAGATATGTAGAACTATAAAATATGGTTGTTTTAATTTATTAAAATATGTGGGAAAACCAGAGCTTTTGGGAAATATGAATCTTCCCTTTTACAAATGACTATTAGTGCTCTTTAGGATTTTAATATATGAGTCAATAATTTTGGGTACTGTTCTTTTGTTAGGAGATAGATATAAAATATATACTTATATATAAATGTTTATATATTTAGTGTCAGTTTAACAGAGTTGCTTTCTCAGCTGTGAATTAGTGCCCAATACATGAACTTTCAACATAAAAAGATCCATAGTCTACCTGTGTTCTTGCTTCTTAACTTTTCTTCCAATGTTTAGCTCACTAAAACCTGGTTTTTGCCCTACGATTCTCCTGAAAATACTTCTTCAAAGGTCAACGGTAAAAAAAAAATCTGGATTATTTTCAGTTTTTATTTTACTTGACTTCTGTTTTGGTTATCTATAACTGTGTAATAGTCCACTCCAAACCTAGTGGTTTAAAACTGTAACTCTGTATTACTTCTCATGATTCTTTGATTTGACTGGATGGTTCTGCTTTAAGTTATGTAGAGTTGAGTGCTGGGAAGGCCAGAAGGTCCAAAATGACCTCACATTCATGGCTGGGAGATGATGCTGGATGCTGGCCGTCAGCTCAGCTGGGGCAGTATATTAGGGGACTCAGTTCTCCTTCATGTAGGCCTCTCTATGCAGCTGCTTGGACTTGCAGGCCAGCAGTTGGGTTCTAATAAAGAGCATTACAAGAGGAAAGAAACAGAAGCTGCCAGTTATCTTAAGGCCTGGCTTCAAAAGTTTCAGAGTGTCACTTCTGCCATATTTTATTGGTCATAGTAGCTACAGGAGTGCTCAGGAATCTGAGGGCCAGCTTAGATTGAAGAGGCCAAGAAGTAAGCTCTATCTTTCAGTGGAGGAGTGGCTTCTGTGTATACGAAGGGAAGAACTTGATGGCAGCCATCTTTGTAGACTATTTATTACAATCTCTGCACAATTTGGTTCTTCTGGCTCTCTTTCCTTCTACTCTTCTGAGACAGCACATCATTGTGATAATTCTTTCTTGATCTGTTTAATGTACTCCCTTCCTCTATATAATGTACTTGGGGTAATATCCATATCCATGACTTCCTCCTAAACTACATCTCCAACCTAGAATTACTCCCAAGTTGCCTACTAGGTATCTTCTCTTAGATGTTCCAAAGGAACATCTCCCTGTTGACATTTGAAAACAGGGTTCATTATATTTCCTTCTAAATCTTTTCCTTACCTACTGTTACATCTTCTGGTTAATGGCAACATTATCTTTCCACCAAGTTACTAAAGCCAGAAAATTGGATATGCTCATTTTTACACACTTACCCTCCCCTATTTGATCTGTCACAAAGTTTAGTTAATTCTATCTCCTTAACAGCTCTTACAACTTTTTTTTTTTCTTTTGCGGTACGCGGGTCTCTCACTGTTGTGGCCTCTCCCGTTGTGGAGCACAGGCTCCGGACGCGCAGCCTCAGCGGCCATGGCTCACGGGCCCAGCCGCTCCGCAGCATGTGGGATCCTCCCAGACCGGGTCACAAACCTGTGTCCCCCGCATCGGCAGGCGGACTCTCAACCACTGCACCACCAGGGAAGCCCCTTTTATCTTCCCTGCTACGGCTTAGTTTAGGCTTCATCATCTCTCACTCAAAAATATTTTTCAGTATTTATAGTTGGCTCTCTCCCTGTGTCTTGTACCTCTTGTACCTCTCTACTTAACTTTCCATGTTGCTGCCAGACTAGTATTCTTTTTCTTTTTTTAAAAAATAAATTTATTTATTTTATTTTTGGCTGTGTTGGGTCTTCGTTGCTGCATGTGGGCTTTCTCTAGTTTCAGCGAGCAGGGGCTACTCTTCATTTTGGTGCGCGGGCTTCTCATTGCAGTGGCTTCTCTTGTTGTGGAGCGCGGACTCTAGGCGCATGGGCTTCAGTAGTTGTGGCATGCAGTCTCAGTAGTTGTGGCTCACGGGGTCTAGAGCGCAGGCTCAGTAGTTGTGGCACATGGGCTTAGTTGCTCCACGGCATGTGGGATCTTCCCGGACTAGTGCTCGAACCCATGTCCCCTGCATTGGCAGGTGGATTCTTAACCACTGTGCTAGCAGGTACGCCCCAGACTAGTATTCTTAAAATGGAAATTTGATTGCTTTGTTCTGAATATTAACTTGCACTAGTTTCTCATTGGTTATGGAGTAGTCAGTGTATACTTTTCCAGGTTTATTTGTTACTATATGTGTTCTTCCCATCTTCCTGTACCTCTCCAATTTCTTAAAATTACATCCTGCCCTTCTATAACATATTGGGTCGCATGTGACTATGGGCAAGATATGTTTTCTAGATCAAAGCCCACGTGACTTAGGTGGGTCATGAAACCTTTTTGTTTTAAAGCTCTACAGTTAACGTATGACAAACTGAGAATTCCATCAACATCAATCATATATATGAAACGTGATGCATTAGTTTTCTTGGGTCCAGATTTTAAAACTAGTTGTATGGATAGCATATGCAGAATACAAAATTCAAATGGTTCAAAAAATTATGTGGTATAAATTGAGTCCTTGCCACCCTTTCCCCCTAGCCTCTTACTTATCATCAGTTTCTTGTGTATATTTACAGAGATAGTGTATGCATGTATACACATATGCTTATATCTGTGTATATATAAAGAAATATATAAATGTATGTAATTACATAAAAGAGAAGTTCTACATTGTCCTATACCTTTTGTTTCTCTGTGTATCTTATGGATTGTTTCATATCAATGCAGGTAAAGCTATCTCATTCTTCTTAATGACTGCATGGAATTTTATCATTCTCCTGTTCATAGCATTTAGGCCATTTCCAGTGTTTTGTAATTATAAATGTTGTGGTATATGTCCTTGTGGACATAACATTTGCACGTTTGAATATATCTGGAAGATAAATTTCTAGAATTGGAATTTTTGGATAAAGTTTCCCTTTAAAATTTTGATTGATGTTTCCTAATTTTCTTTTGTAAATATCCTAGATTGCTTTGATATATTACACGTTTCAAAAGATTTTCTTTGCTAGGCAAATTGCTTCAAAAATTTGTTAAGTGGCACTTTTTAAAAGATTAATTGGAGTAACTGAGCCCACCCAATTAGAAGTTGAATTGGAATTATCTTCCTTTATCTTCCTCGCAATTTCATTCAATTTAGTATTAGCCTTTCAAGAATATTGTTATTAATTCCTCTCTTCATCGTTTTAGTTTATACATAGAGTTGGAAGATTAATAAAGAGTAGGGAAAACTTAAAACATATATACACTTTTCTATACACATATTAAAACTAAGTGTTCCCTGTGTTCTTCTTATATTAAGACTAAGTTGGCAGGTGGTTTCTACAAATTGGGTAAGTTCATAGGGCCACATGGGAGAGAGGGAGGGGAGGGGAGACACACACACACGAAGTAAAGAAAACTAATGAAAGTGTCATAAAAAGACAAATTTTAAGAGTCAACAAAAGAAACAGGAATCTATTATCCAGTTTTACTTTTGTATTCAGAGATTAAAGACATCACCTCAAAGTTTATCTCCATCATGAAGTGCTTGTAAGTAGAAGTGATCACTATCTTTATGCCTCTGTTTTTTAAAAAAATTAATTGATTTATTTTTGGCTGCATTGGGTTTTTGTTTCTGTGTGTGGGCTTTCTCTAGTTGCGGCGAGTGGTGGCTGCTCTTTGTTGTGGTGTGCGGGCTTCTCATTGCGGTGGCTTCTCTTGTTGTGGAGCATGGGCTGTAGGCGCTCGGGCTTCGGTAGTTGTGTCATGTGGGCTCAGTAGTTGTGGCTCGTGGGCTTTAGAGCAAGGGTCAGTAGTTGTGGAGCACGGGCTTCGTTGCTCCACGGCATGTGGGATCTTCCCGTACCAGGGATCGAACCCGTGTTCCCTGCATTGGCAGGTGGATTCTTAACCATTGCAGTACCAGGGAAGTCCCTATGTCTCTGTTTTTATTTTTATCATAGAACTGATGGTCTGTTACTCTTCTTTCCATGTTTATACTTGCCCCATTAAACTGAACAACTTGAGAGTCTGGCATAGACAAGTTCTGTTGAATAATGAAGTAATTCTTTACATATGAATGGCTACCAAAGGTAGAGGACTTATTTCTGCATCTTTCACATTTTTCTTTGTTGGCAATTTCCTTCTTTTTCTATTATTAACCATGTTTCACAGATGAAGCTGACTCTGTTATTTGTTCTCTACCCCCACTCCCATCCTAGAGAATAATTCTTGCACCAGTATGTCCCATTATCTTTTACTTTCTGATAATGCTTGTGCTGGTGTGGACTTGGTCTTCTGAAACATTAGAACTGATCCTGTTCTGTTCCCTTTGTACTAGAATCAGTTAACTTGAGTATTCCCAATCAGCTCAGTTCAGTTTTGTGTCTTCTACCGTGGCAGCCATTGGAGTGGCATGGAGGAAGGAGAGTCCCTTTTTCTGCTATTTATAATCCAACAGGGGAAGATATGTTCCTCATATCCACAAGAATAATCCTAAATGTGTTTTCTCATGGAATGTTTTTCCTGCATTAGGTCCTTGAAGTGTCTGCTCACCATTCTTTGTCAGACTGACAGAGAATTAGGTGAAGTGAACAGAATGTGAAGTTTTGACAGGAAAGAGCATTTCAGACTCAAGAAACAGAAAGAAGCCAGAATTGTTAGAGCTAAAGTAATGAGGGTGAGAGTGGTAAGGCAGGGAGTAGATTGTGCAGATTTTATAGTCCTTGTTCATGAGTTTAGATTTTACACTACTGCAATAGGAAGCTATTGATGCTTATTGCTGGTAAATTAATGGGAGATATTTTGCTTTGGGCTCAGGTTCTTGACAGTCAGTTTTATCATTTTCATGAGAAAATGTTCTTCCATTTATAGACAATGTGCTTTAGGAATAAAATTATTTTCCCAAGGATTTTATATATATATGTATGCCACTATACATAAAATCTATAGTATTTTTTTAAGACCTGAGAAAATTAGAATACTAATATGCAGTCACTGGCCATGATTTGTTAAAGAACATTAACTATTAATTCCTTTTTTTTCAACTTATGTTTAGAGATGACATAACACTACTCAGACAAGAGGTCCAAGACCTACAGGCTTCACTTAAGGTAAGACTAAAAATGATTATACTTGTTTATTTTCAGTGTTTCAGATAAATAAAATCTTTTACAATTTACTAATTAAAAACTGTTTTCTTCTCTTAGGAGGAAAAATGGTACTCAGAAGAATTAAAGAAAGAATTAGAAAAATTTCAAGGGCTGCAGCAGCAAGTAATTGCTTTTAAATACTTGAAGTGTGTTATTAGTTGTTTATTTTCATTGTTGAAAATTAAGCATAATACTTTTTTGTAAACAGGTGGCCTGATATGAATAACTTCCTAATTTGTTTCTCTGTATATTAGCCTACATGTATATCCTTTGTAGTACTAATGAATGCAAACCAATATAACTAATATGTGGGAAGGTCAGATGTAACTCCTTAAAGGTGCTCCATTAAGAATCATTTACCTATGGATTGTTTAAAACATTATTCTTATTTTCTGACAATATACCTAAATGGTTAAGAAATATAGGTTCAAACAGTAGTGAAGCTCTTCAAAGCATTTGTGTTTGTGACAAATTAGAAATCACTAAAATGTCTGTTAGTAAGGACAGAACTATTAGTAGCTGCTTACAGTTTACATTAGTGGAGATTGTTTGAAAACTTGGGAAAACTGATGTATTAATGAGGTTAAAAGCATTTGTGTCTTTGTACACACACAGGCACATATATACTATACAACTTTACATAAAAATAATATATAGCGAAAAGAACAAGAAAATCATTGTGGTATCAAAAGTGGTTATTTTGAGGGATTTCACTTGATATCTTAGATTCTTTATATATGTTCTTTATAGCTTAATGTATTTTCTAAACAATGTCTTAACCAATTATGATTTTTATACTAAAATTACTTTGACTTTTATACTAAACTTACATAAAGAATCATAGAATAATGAATTTTACCAAATACATATATAGTTTTCATTTATAAGAATAAAACTGACACCCTTTAACAATAGCTCTAATACTTTTATAAAGTAATTAGTGATCCCTGTGCACATTATCTTAGCACATTATGACTCCCAGTTGGTCTTTTTGTCTTTTCACCAAAAATTATGATTTAGACTAGGAAAAAAACAAATAAATGGATAAAAAAGATATCAGTCTTATTACTGCTCAGCTTCTATAATTGAGGACGCATTAAAGAGGTTTTTAGTAATCCAAAATACTTATAGTTCACTTATGTGTGTCTTACATAGATGCCATTAACAATCATTCAAACATGAGCTGTATTATTTTCCACACCTGTAAACACAGAGGAAATTGTTTACTATATTTGATATGGCTATTTTACATTTATAATAAATTAAATACATTCCCACAGTGCAATTGCCTTGATAAGAAATTTACCTTTGGGGGAAAATGTATTTTAATTACTGATGATTATTAGCAATCAGTATGTCTAAATCCAATGTATAGGAAAATAAAAAGTCAGTTGTACTGTGAGATACCTTATGAAACTTTTTCAGATATATGTAATTCTTTAGAATATGGGAATAATGACTAGGTGGTATATTATTTTATTCCTAATGCATGGGATAAATTAAACCTTACGGAATACATTCTTTATTTCGGCTCCTTTAAAGATAATTTATAATCTGGAATTAAAAATTTATGTTTTTAAAGCCAATTTTTAGTAGTGTTAGTTTCATGGCATATTTCAGCTTATGAAAAATTTTGACTATTATAGGATTGAATCTTGTCTGCTAACTTAAGTGTTTGCTTTAGAATCTATTTTTATAATTGTGATAGTTTATGTTACTTATTACTGTGTTTATGGAATTTAAGATGCCATCTTGGCAAGACTCATAAAAATTTAATATATGTTAACATAAAATAATTCTTAGAATCAGTGAGCTACAGTTACATCATTATTCCAGACTGCCTAGTCATACCTTAGAGATATAGAAGAATGTGAGCAGGCCAAGATTTGATTTTCATCAAAATCTTGCTACTTACCTGACAGAATGTGGATTTCAGAGATTTTTTTCACATTGGCAATTGTAACAGTATTGTCTTTTCCTTTTAATTTATTTGTTTATGTTTTTGTTTTCATTGAGGAGTCTAAACCTGATGGATTAGTGACTGATTCATCAGCAGGTAACTTTACTTGAAGCTGTTATTTTTTCATTTTTCTTTTTCTTCTTTCTCATCCTTTCTTCTTTCTTTTTCTGTGATGCTTGCTACATGATTTTATTTTGTGATTATACTTTCTGGCTTTAAAACAGTGAAGACAACAGTCATATTCTAGGCTGAGAGTATCTATTACCTGTGAACTTTGTAACTTAATCAGTTAATGAAATCTTAGTCCTGTTTTAGTTTATTATATTCTGAAGTTAGAAAGAAACTTCTGAAATATTACATTAATATGGTGGTTAATGAAAATTTAGATCTGTATTAAAGAGCGATGCAGTTTTTTCTCTTGAAATAAAAAAATGGTGAAACTAGCATCTTGGTAATGGACTTTAACTGGAGGAATGCGCAATGAATAATCAAAATTATATTTTGAGATTAGCTATTGTATTTAATGTCCCTCTAAAATCCCTTTTCTTTATGAGAATGAAGTAGTAGGAGTTGACTGCATATTTTAATTGATTACTTTATTTAAGGCCTTGATTGTTCTTAAAACAGTTCTAATTTCATTTCGCATTGTTACATATTTCATCAGAGGTGCAGGATATATTTCTTTTTGGTCAGTTGACAGATATAGGAAAATAACTGAGAAATGTGAAGTCACAATAATCCTTAAACAAATACTTATAAATTATTTGGGTATGATTGCTAAATATTCCTTTCATTTGTTTTACATGTTTGTAAACTATGACTTGAGCCTTAAATGAATTGGCTATGCTTAATTCTCTTTTTTTTAAAAAATAAATTTATTTTATTTTTGGCTGCATTGGGTCTTTGTTGCTGCATGCCGGCTTTCTCTAGTTGCGGCGAGCTGGGGCTACTCTTTGTTGCGATGTGCGGGCTTCTTATCGCAGTGGCTTCTCTTGTTGCGGAGCAGCGGCTCTAGGTGCGCAGACTTCAGTATTTGTGGCACGTGGGCTCGGTAGTTGTGGCTAGCGGGCTCTAGAGCGCAGACTCCGTAGTTGTGGCGCACGTGCTTACTTGCTCCGAGGCATGTGGGATCTTCCTGGACCAGGGCTCCAACCCGTGTCCCCTTCATTGACAGGTGGATTCTTAACCAGGGAAGCTCTATGCTTAATTCTTAAAATGTGAAGGTACTCTACTAGTAATTGGCTAGTAGACACATGTTGATTGTCTTTAACTTCTACAGTGATTATAAGTAATAACAATTTAGGAAATGTAATTCACATTGTATTTGAATAATTACTGTACTTTTTTGTAGAACTACAGTCTCTGGAACAGCAGTTAGAAGAAGCCCAAACAGAAAATTTTAATATTAAGCAAATGAAAGACTTATTTGAACAGAAAGCAGCCCAACTTGCCACTGAAATTGCAGGTAAATTAAATCAGAATTATTTAGCCAATATATCAGTCTCATTACAATTTTGCCATTGTATATCCTAGGAATAAACATTGTATTTTAGTGTGATAAAGCATTTGTTATAGATTGTGGTGGTGATTACTGGCATTTAATGATAATAGAGTTGCTATATAAGTTATTTTGTTTGTTTTCCCACCACCTCCTTTCAAAGGACTGATTTTCTCTGTAAAATTCTTCTTGAATTTTAGAGAAGATGAATTTTCTTTTGGGGTATGCTTAAAGATTAACAACTAACATTTTGAACAAGTTAAGTAATATAGTACACATTTAACATTTGGTTATGCTGACAATTGCATATAATTTTTTAACTACATATACATGCTTTTAGGTAATATATTGTATGTGATTAAGTATACGTTAAAATGCTAATTAGTAATTTATCGCTGTGTGGAATTTATGTAGACAAAGACATTTGATCATTTAAAGTTTATCATTTAACACCAGAGGGCAGACAGCAGAAGCAAGAAGAACTACAGTCATGCAGCCTGTGGAACAAAAACCACATTCACAGAAAGTTAGACAAGATGAAAAGGCAGAGGGCTATGTACCAGATGAAGGAACAAGATAAAACCCCAGAAAAACAACTAAATGAAGTGAAGATAGGCAACCTTCCAGAAAAAGAATTCAGAATAATGATAGTGAAGATGATCCAGGACCTCTGAAAAAGAATGGAGGCAAAGATCAAGAAGATGCAAGAAATGTTTAACAAAGATCTAGAAGAATTAAAGAACAAACAAACAGAGATGAACAATATGATAACTGAAATGAAAACTACACTAGAAGGAATCGATAGCAGAATAACTGAGGCAGAAAAACGGATAAGTGACCTGGAAGACAGAATGGTGGAATTCACTGCTGCAGAACAGAATAAGGAAAAAGGAATGAAAAGAAATGAAGACAGCCTAAGAGACCTCTGGGACGACATTAAACACAACAACATTTGCATTATAAGGGTCCCAGAAGGAGAAGAGAGAGAGAAAGGACCAGAGAAAATATTTGCAGAGATTATAGTTGAAAACTAACCTAACGTGAGAAAGGAAATAGCCACCCAAGTCCAGGAAGCACAGCGAGTTCCATACAGGGTAAACCCAAGGAGAAACACACTGAGACACATAGTAATCAAATTGGCAAAAATTTAAAGACAAAGAAAAATTATTGAAAGCCAAAAGGGAAAAATGACAAATAACATACAAGGAAGCTCCCATAAGGTTAACAGCTGATTTCTCAGCAGAGACTCTACAAGCCAGAAGGGAGTGGCATGATATACTTTTAAGTGATGAAAGGGAAGAACCTACAACCAAGATTACTCTACTGGGCAAGGATCTCATTCAGTTTCGATGGAGAAATAAAAAGCTTTACAGACAAGAAAAAGCTAAGAGAATTCAGCACCACCAAACCATCTCTACAACAAATGCTAAAGGAACTTCTCTAAGTGGGAAACACAAGAGAAGAAAAGGACCTACAAAAACAAACCCATAACAATTAAGAAAATGGTAATAGGAACATACATATCGATAATTACCTTAAACATGAATGGATTAAATGCTCCAACCAAAAGACACAGGCTCGCTGAATGGATACAAAAAGAAGACCCATCTATATGCTGTCTACAAGAGACCCACTTCAGACCTAGGGGCACATACAGACTGAAACTGAGGGGATGGAAAAAGATATTCCATGCAAATGGAAATGAAAAGAAAGCTGGAGTAGCAATACTCATGTCAGATAAAATAGACTTTAAAATAAAGAATGATACAAGAGACAAGGAAGGACACTACATAATGATCAAGGGATCAATCCCAGAAGAAGATATAACAAATATAAATATATATGCACCCAACATAAGAGCACCTCAATACATAAGGCAACTGCTAACAGCTGTAAAAGAGGAAATCGACAGTAACACAGTAATAGTGGGGGATTTTAGCACCTCACTTACACCAATGGACAGATCATCCAAAATGAAAATAAATAAGAAAACACAAGCTTTAAATGACACAATAGACCAGATAGATTTAATTGATATTTATAGGACATTCCATCCAAAAACAGAAGATGACACTTTCTTCTCAAGTGCGCACAGAACGTTCTCCAGGATAGATCACATCTTGGGTCACAAATCAAGCCTCAGTAAATTTAAGAAAATTGAAATCATATCAAGCATCTTTTCTGACCACAGCACTATGAGAGTAGAAATGAATTACAGGGGAAAAACATAAAAAACACAAACACATGGAGGCTAAACACTACGTTACTAAATAACCAAGAGATCACTGAAGAAATCAAAGAGGAAATCAAAAAATACCTAGAGACAAATGACAATGAAAACACCATGATACAAAACCTATGGGTTGCAGCAAAAGCAATTTTAAGAGGGAAGTTTATAGCAATACAAGCCTACCTCAAGAAACAAGAAAAATCTCAAACAATCTAACCTTACACCTAAAGGAACTAGAGAAAGAAGAACAAACAAAACCCAAAGTTAGCAGAAGGAAAGAAATCATAAAGATCAGAGCAGAAATAAGTGAAATAGAAACAAAACAATAGCAAAGATCAATAAAACTAAAAGCTGGTTCTTTGAGAAGATAAACAAAATTGATAACTCATGAAGAAAAAGAGGGAGAAGATTCAAATCAATAAAATTAGAAATGAAAAAGGAGAAGTTACAACAGACACTGCAGAAATACAAAGTATCCTAAGAGACTACTAACAGCAACTCTATGCCAAAAAAGTGGACAACCTGGAAGAAATGCACAAATTCTTAGAAAGGTATAACCTTCCAAGACTGAACCAGGAAGAAATAGAAAATATGGATAGACCAATCACAAGTAATGAAATTGAAACTGTGATTAAAAATCTTCCAACAGAAGTCCAGGACCAGATGGCTTCACAGGTGAATTCTATCAAACATTTAGAGAAGAGCTAACACTCATCTTTCTCAAACTCTTCCAAAAAATTGCAGAGGAAGGAACACTCCCAAACTTATTCTATGAGGCCACCATCACCCTGATACCAACACCAGACAAAAATACTACAAAAAAAATTACAGACCAATATCACTGATGAATATAGATGCAAAAATCCTCAACAAAGTACTAGCAAACAGAATCTAGCAACACATTAAAAGGATCATACACCATGATCCAGTGGGATTTATCCCAGGGATGCAAGGATTCTTCAATATACGCAAATCAATCAATGTGATACACCATATCAGCAAATTGAAGAATATAAACCATATGATCGTCTCAATAGATACAGAAAAAGCTTTTGAGAAAATTCAACACCCATTTATGATAAAAACTCTCCAGAAAGTGGGCATAGAGGGAACCTACCTCAACATAATAAAAACCATATATGACAAACCCACAGCCAACATTGCTCTCAATGGTGAAAAACTGAAAGCATTTCCTCTAGGATCAGGAACAAGACAGTGATGTCCACGCTCACCACTATTATTCAACATAGTGTTGGAAGTCCTAGCCACGGCAATCAGAGAAGTAAAGAAATAAAATGAATACAAATTGGAAAAGAAGAAGTAAAACTGTCACTCTTTGCAGACGACATGATACCATACATAGAGAATCCTAAAGATGCCAGCAGAAAACTACTAGAGCTCATCATTGAATTTGGTAAAGTTGCAAGTACAAAATTAATGCACAGAAATCTCTTGCATTCCTATACGCTAATGATGATCTGAAAGAGAAATTAAGGAAACACTCCCGTTTACCATTGCAGCAAAAAGAATAAAATACCTAGGAATAAACCTACCTAGGGAGACAAAAGACCTGTATGCAGAAAACTATAAGACACTGATGAAATAAAGATGATACCAACAGATGGAGAGATATACCATGTACTTGGATTGGAAGAATCAATATTGTGAAAATGACTATACTACCCAAAGCAATCTACATATTCAAAGCAATCCCTGTTGAATTACCAATGGCATTTTTTACTTAACTAGAACAAATCAACTTAAAATTTGTATGGAGTCACCAAAGACCGCGAATAGCCAAAGCAGTCTTGAGGGAAAAAAACGGAGCTGGAGGAATCAGACTCCCTGACTTCAGACTATACTGCAAAGGTACCGTAATCAAGGCAATATGGTACTGGCACAAAAACAGAAACATAGATCAATGGAACAAGATAGAAAGTCCAGAGATAAACCCACGCTCCTATGGTCAACTAATACATGACAAAGGAGGCAAGTATATACAATGGAGAAAAGACAGTCTCTTCAACAAGTGGTGATGGGAAAACTGGACAGCTACATGTAAAAGAATGAAATTAGAACACTCCCTAACACCATACACAAAAATAAACTCAAGATGGATTAGAGACCTAAACGTAAGACTGCACACTATAAAACTCTTAGAGGAAAACATAGGAAGGACACTCTTTGACATAAATCACAGCAAGATCTTTTTGATCCACCTCCTAGAGTAATGGAAATAAAAACAAAAATAAACAAATGGGACCTAATGAAACTTCAAAGCTTTTGTACAGCAAAGGAAACCATAAACAAGACGAAAAGACAACCCTCAGAATGGGAGAAAATATTTGCCAACGAATCAACGGACAACGGATTAATCTCCAAAACATATAAACGAGCTCATGCAGCTCAATATTAAACAAACAACCCAATCCAAAAATGGGCAGAAGACCTAAATGAACATTTCTCCAAAGAAGACATGCAGATGGCCAAGAAGCACATAAAAAGCTGCTCAACATCACTAATTATTAGAGAAATGCAAATCAAAACTGCAATGAGGTATCACCTTACACCAGTTAGAATGGGCATCATCAGAAAATCTACAAACAACTGATGCTGGAGACGGTGTGGAGAAAAGGGAACCCTCTTGCACTATTGGTGGGAATGTAAACTGATACAGCCACTATGGAGAACAGTATGGAGGCTCCTTAAAAAACTAATAATAGAATTACCGTATGATCCAGCAATCCCACTACTGGGCATATACCCTGAGAAAACCACAATTCAAAAAGACACATGCACCCCAATGTCCATTGCAGCACTGTTTACAATAGCCAGGTCATGGAAGCATCCTAAATGCTGATTGACAGACGAATGGATAAAGAAGTTTTGGTACATATATACAATGGAATATTACTCAGCCATAAAAAGGAATGAAATTGGGTCATTTGTTGAGACATGGATGGATCTAGAGACTGTCATATAGAGTGAAGTAAGTCAGAAAGAGAAAAATAAATATCGTATATTAATGCATGTATTTGGAACCTAGAAAAATGGTACAGATGAACCGGTTTGCAGGGCAGATTGAGACAAGGATGTAGAGAACAAACGTATGGACATCAAGCGGGGAAAGCGGCGGGGGTTGGGGGTGGTGGTGGGATGAATTGGGCGATTGGGATTGATACGTATACACTGATTTGTATAAAATTGATGACTAATAAGAACCTTCTGTATAAATAAATAAAAATAAAATTCAAAAAGTAAAAAAAAATAGTTTATCATTTAATGTAATCAGAAGTATAATTTTATTGTATATATTTATGGTTATTAAAGGAATGTGAATTTGAATTAGAGTGATATATAGATATATACTGGAACGTACAAGAATTTATAAAACTGTTCTTCCCTAGAGTTAATGTCATGTCATTTGTGTAACTATCCTTAATTAGATGTAAAGTCAAAATATGATGAAGAAAGGAGTCTTCGAGAAGCTGCTGAACAAAAAGTGACCTATCTAACAGAAGAATTAAACAAAGGAGCAACTATAATTCAAGATCTAAAGACTGAACTGGTAATTTAGAAGCCATTTATTAGAATGTACCTTATTTGAAATTGAAAAATTAAATGTATACACTGATGAAACATTTTTGGAAGTACAGCTTGAGTAGAATGGAGGAAAGAAAAAAATTCCCTTTTGTTTTACCACGTAAATGTATATACTTTATATGATTTTTAAAGTAAAAATGGAATTTTATGACACATAATTTATGACTTTAACATTTTTGTTGTTTCTATCTTAATATCGTGTCTTTTTTAGTAGTTTCCATATTTGCATCTCTGATCTTACCATCCCTTGAACTTTAGTTGTATAAATTTATACTTTTTGGGTACTTCTGATTGCATTTCTAGCTTTCATTTCAAATTCAACAAGTATAAAATCAAGTCATCCTGTTTCCTCTGTAACTGTATTTCTGTCATTGGTACCATATATTTTCATCACTCTCCCCAGGCTTAACAACTTTGGATCTGTCCTTGCCTCCTTTCTGTCCTTTATTTAGCACTCAAGAAATATATGAATAAATGAATCAACTGTATTCAACCTGCAACAAACCCAAATTATGCTTATACCTGTTCCTTCTTCATGTTATTGACCAGTTTCCTAGGATAAAAAAAATGAAGGAATTTAGCATTTATCAAGTGATTGTTATCACCAGTGGGTATACTTTGTGAAGGAAAGGACAGCAATTAAAGTGCTAAGGATAATTGTGAATTTGTGATTTTGTACCTTGAGTGGTAATACTATCAAGTATAAGATAGAGCGGGAAAAGGAGAGGGTGGTTGGGGGAAGACATCAGTGTTTGATGTTTGGAATCTAGTAATTGATATTAAAGATTGTTTATTTTGATTTCTTAGTAGTAAAACTATTTTAAAAATGTGTGTTGGCCTTCCCTGGTGGCGCAGTGGTTGAGAGTCCGCCTGCCGATGCAGGGGACATGGGTTCGTGCCCCGGTCCGGGAAGGTCCCACGTGCTGCGGAGTGGCTGGGCCCGTGAGCCATGGCCGCTGAGCCTGCGTGTCTGCTCCGCAGCGGGAGAGGCCACAGCAGTGAGAGGCCTGCATACCACAAAAAAAAGAAAAAAAAAAAAGTGTGTTATTTTAGTTTCACTGTGATTTTTTATTAAAATGTGTTGTTTCACAGCTTCAGAGACCTGGAATAGAAGATGTTGCTGTGCTTAAGAAAGAACTGGTACAAGTTCAAACGCTAATGGACAACATGACCTTGGAACGTGAGAGAGAATCTGAAAAACTCAAAGATGAATGCAAAAAGTTACAAGCAGAACATGCTCACTCACAGGTAATGAAGTTTAGTGCACTTAAATGAGATTTATGTTAACTTGTTTAGTGTGCACTCTTGAGTGAAGCCAGAATTTTTCTGAGTGAACCTATCAAGCAGTATTTGCCTTTCTTTCATCTGGTCTGAGTAATATTTGTATATAGTCAATATGGTCTGATAGTCAATATTTTTAATATTTGCTCTATGAAGCTAGAGCCTTAGAGAAGAATGTTTGCATACAAGAGTATTATTCTGTTTAATAAATGATGTATATTGTATAGAAATTATATTTAAAGTTAAATTTGCTCCAGACTAGTCAGTAAGTAGTAATTAAGTTTATTTCAATTTGGTAGGGGTAAAGGAAGTATGATTTCATTGTCTTCATTTGTATAACCAATGTTGTTTAGAAAAAGTATTTAAGACTTATTTTCTATTCGACTTCTTTTTCATTTATCAGTTATTTAATTTTGTGGTTGAAAGAAGTCATAAAAATCATCTAGTCTAACACTCCATCCAGGAATTCCCTTTATAGCATCTCTGATAAGTGATCTACAACTCTTGCTAGGTGGTATAGGGGGTGCATATTTCTTCCTAAGTCAGCCATTCCATTGAGTTGGCATTTGTTTCCCTATAATTTACATGCACTGGTTCCAGTTTTCAGGAATTAAACATAGTAAACTGTTCTTTCCCACATGAAATATTTGAAGACTGTTCATATTTACTCTGAGTTTTTTTCTTTTCCAGGATAAACATTCTCAGTTTCTTGTACTATTTCTTGCATGACTTTGGCCTGTAAATCCCTTATATAATTATGTCAGCATGTGACAGACTCTAGGATGTGTAGTAAATATATTTGCTTAAAAATGCCTTTGTCCTTCCTACTGTATCATAGGAGGTATTTTGTTATAACTAGTACTATGTGTAGTTCTTAAGCTCCCATATATTATGTGGACCTCTGTTTTTCATGTTTTCAGTTTAAAAAGTTGTTATAGTGACATTTCAACTTGCATCTCTTTCTTAGAGTTTTTCAGCTGGTGATCTAAAAGCCACTCTATTCATAATTAGTAACTTATTAATGAGCTATGGAGTATAAATATTATAGATAACCCATGTCATCCTTTATTTTAGTTCCTCCTATATCTTATTAGTGGAGGAATGGTGAAAGTTTATGCGTACAACATGCATAGGCATGTGAGGCTTTATGATGCTTAATATTTCAGACTTTAAAGTTTATGAACTTCAGGTGCAGATTTCCCAAAAGTGATCTTTGTAGCCCAATGACACATAGTACCACAAATTTTCAGATAATTCCAGGGAGTTCATGAATTTATCAAAGCCAATAAAAAGCTTCTAATGTGTAATCAAGGAGAGGCTGAATCAAAGAAGTCTCATGAGGTAAAATCCCATCCAGATAATGCTTGTGTAGAAATTTCTTTTAACCCTGTAAGTTAAGTATTAAGTTTGTTTTATATTTAAGGAATCTGGGCTCAATGAGGTTAAATAACTTGTTCAAGGTCATGCACCGAACATAAAGAAGCTTGAATTAGAACTCAAGTTTGGTCTGAAACTCGTGTTCTTTCTATATCATGTTATTTCCCATTTTAGGTGGTCTGGTGATTGCCTTAGAAGTAAATTTGTGCTATTAATCTTGATCTAATACTTATTTTTATTACTTTTTATATCTTGACATATTGTATATTTGTATTGAGTATAGCTTAAAATACTTTTGAGTTGTGTCTAATACCATTTCCACATGAAAAAAAATTACTGTCTAAATATTCCATCTCATTTATTTGTTTATAACTGTTTTTAGCTTCTGCTTACTCCTTGAAAACTGGCATGTATTTTATTAATTTATTAAAATTCATTTCTATTTATTCTCAGTTAAGTGTGTTAGTGAATTATATAACTTGAACTTAATAGAAAAAAAACTATTTTATATATTACTGCTTTACTGAACCTAAAACATTGGAATCAGAAACAAAACAGTCAAAGGAATTAAAGAAACTAAAAATATAATGATTTGTTTGGTATTTCTAGTTGAGGCTCAAGATATACAATCTGGTATTATACATTGTTAAATATGTTCCATTCCTTTCATTAAAAATATAACTTATGAATTCATTGACATTTAAAAAATCTAGATATTTTAGAAGGCATATAGAAAAATAACTCATTCTAAAGTATTTAAAAGTACTTTTAAAATAATTAGCTTTTCTTTAGATCAGAAATTAAGGTTAATAAAAGGATTATTCCTAAAAATCTACATTATTAAACATATCAAAGCTGTCATCAACTTATATTTGGTGTTGTCTTTAATGGAAATGATTTTTTAAGAATTTTATTTGTATTCCAAATATACTTATTGGAATCCCAATTTTTAAAGCTAATAAGGTTATAAAGAGATGGAATAAGTATGATTATACTCATGCATAGTTACTAAAGAGAGCATTTAAGTATCATTTAAAAGTAAGCTAGTATAAGAGATCAGATTTAGAGGTGTGTTTGGACTTTTTATTGTATGTTCAATGTGTACTTTTGTCAGTCTTGTCTTCCACCTTTCATCCATCATTTTATTTTATTTTTTTCTGCTTTCTAATGGAGATGCTTAAACTTGAGGTAATGTGTTTTTGGAAGGCTTTTAATATTAGTACTACTTTTAATAGCACCATAGCACCATATGGCAATTTTGTGTTTTAAGGCAATCTCAGAACTTCAAACATATGCTCATTTTTGTTTTATTAATCAAGCAAATTTTTAACCATCTTTAAAATGATTATTTACTAAAACTAGTAGAATATTAGGACAATAATTATAATCTTAAAGCACTAGCAGGTTTGTGTGAAATATTTTTCCTTAATTATTTTGTAATTTAAAATTTTTTAGTAAAAATTCAATGTTAAATTCAATAACGTGGCTTCAAGGAAATGCAAACTATTTTATAGGGTCTTATATACTGTTTCCTTGTGTACAGATATCTAGTAACTTCTTGGAGATAGAATCACTCATCCCTTTAGCGAGTATTTTTTGAATGCCTGAGTGTCAGCAACTATTTTACATGTGGGGAATACAACAGTGAATAAGATACAGTGCCTGCTCTTATAAAGCTTATATTCCTTTGTGGAAACCAAATATATAAGTAAACCAAATCATGATAGAAAGTCAGTTGATGCTAAGTGCTATATAGAAAAACAAAACAGGATATGGACAGTAGTGGGGCTGGCAATAACGTGGGACAATGTTAGATAGAATGATCAGGGAAGGTATCCTCAAAGAGGATACATGGGAGAAGAATGAAGTAAGCAAGAAGCAAGGTGAAGAAATGGGAGCAGCATTCCCAGGAAGTGCAAGTGCTAAAGATTTCTAGCCACAGATGAGCTTGTCCTATTAACTAGTGAGGACTGTCTGTGTGACTTGAAGAACCTTCTTTTTGAATTTCACCCAGTGATACTGCTATAGTGAATGTATTTATTTCCTTTGAAATTTTGTCTTCAGTCTTTATTTTTTTTTAAATAGAAACATATGATCACTGTCAAAAATTAAAACGACTCATAATGTGCAGTAGAGAGAGTGAAAGTGTCCTATAATTCACTCCTGTTCCTCCCCTTCCCCGTAACTAAAATGTACCTTTAGGTGTATACTTTTCCCACATCTTTCTTTTTTCCCCCCTTGAGTAAAGTGAAAAATTTTAAATGCTTGCTTTTATATTTTTAAAAATTCTAGTTTAGAAGCATATACATATTTAGTGTACGAAGGATACATTATAAAATTATTTTTGTTACTGTATCTAAAAGGTATAAGATATAACAAAATAATTTTGGATACATTTGCTTTACATTTTCTTTGTTTAGTTCCTTTTATATGTTGGCATTTATCAGCAAGATAGATACTAGATAGATGTTACACATGGCTAACTGTATCTTATAAACTTTAATGTGGAATCATGGTATTTTAATGAAATATACTCAAAATTTGCATTTTAATACACTGTTACTTATTTCTGTTTGTTATGTGTGAAATATTCTAGTAATTCCTTTGAAAGAGAGTTAGAAGTAGGGATTTAAATATGACAATTTATTTTCCTGTGTGATAAGTAGGCATTTGTACTACGTGATTAAAACATACTAATTTAAAGTAGCTGGATTGTTCCTAATATTTTTATTAACATCCATAATATTGCTGATGGAAAGTGATTCTGAGGTTCAAAGTTGTTAGACATAGCAAATTGAAATAAACTTCCAATACTTATATCCATTTCAACGTTACATGACCAGTTCAAGACAGAAAGTGTTTAGGATACACTTTTTACTTGAACACAGTTAAAAATACATGAATATTTAAATATTTTCTTTGAAGTATATTTTATATACATGTTTTCTTTAAAAAATCAGGTCATAAACATCTCAGACATGCTGTCATTCCCCAAAACATTTTTGAAACCTCTTTTTATTGACTTTAAACCAGTTTGGAAAGCACTCAAAAAACTAGTTTCATTAATTTATGGTTATTAAAATAAGCCCAAGTGCTTAATCATTCAGTTCAGTTACCTTGTTTACTAGTTTGTTTCTAAAACTTTATACCTTCATCCATTATCCTTATCCCTTCATCCACAGTGGATTTGGTTTTATTATAATGAGAATCCTTTAACAAAAAAAAGGGCCACACATTCTGGAAGGCTTTCCAAAAGAAGTAGCAAAAGATCACTTGGCATTATTGTCACAATAAATTAGTAGCCTTCTAAGATTTTTTCCTTGAAGATGAAAGTACTCACTTGTAATGTATGGTATAGGTAATTGCCGATGTGTTCATTTTAAAAAATTAAGAAATTTATTGTATTCATATTATAGTTTATTTACTGATGAAGAATATAGGCAATGAAAATAATTGTAATGTTAAGAATGTAAAAAGTAAAGCCAGTAAGCAGTATTAGAAATGAAAAAGTTCTCCTGTTAATATCACTTGCAGGAAACCATACTTAAAAGGCAGTACTTAGTCTCTCTCTAGTGGTTGAAGCTTTCATGTATAGGAAGCTTGTATTTCTAGGCTCTTTGCTTATTTCTCTTACCTTATTTATTAAATGATTAAACCATTGTTTTCATAATAGACATTAATTTTCATTTAAACAATATTAAATGCATTAAAGCAAATTCATACCCAGCTATTATTCATGGTCATAGAGTGATCCAGGTTAATGAAACTATATATAGCTTCTGTTTGATAACTTCTTTGGACAAATACTTTTCATTACAGTCCAAAAGATGAATCACCACTTTCAAAGGTATTTCTATGTTGGTTGTTGCATTTAACATGATTTTGAAGTAAAAAAAAGGCTGTGCACAGAAACTGGGAGAAAATATAGACATAACTTGCATATCCTTTTTAAATTCAGGAGGATTAAAGTATAGAATTTAAAGCCAGTAAATTCAAGTTTGCAGTTTGGTGCTTACTTCAGACACATAAAATAGGATGTCAGCTTTTCATTTCATGTATTATTAAATAAATGAAGTTGTATATTTTGGATAAATTTTAAAAATTAATTTTCAGCCAGAAAAGATGTAGAGCTGGTAAGATAAAGAATCAGGTTGAAATTTCTGAGTTATTTCAGTTCAACAACGATGACAAAAATGTATGTAATCTGAAAACCTTTGGATGCTTTCATTTCCTTTTTCATTTTAGTTTACTCTAATTTTCTTTTTTTCCTTTTAGGCCACAATAGACCAGCTGAGGAGTGAACTTGCCAAAGGCCCCCAGGAAGTTGCTGTGTATGTGCAGGAACTACAAAAACTTAAAAGTTCAGTTAATGAATTAACACAAAAAAATCAGGTAAGAATTTAAAAACTACATATAATGGTGAATTGATTTTATAGATCTTAAACTTTAATCTTGTGTATGTTATTTACATATTGGCACAGTACAGTATGACTTGTTCTGTGTGGTTTTTTTCTAAGTGTTATTTACATTCACATTGTTATGCAACTAATTTCAGAAGTCTTTTCATCTTGAAAAACTAAAACTCAACACTCATTAAACAACTCCCCATTCACTGTCTCCCCTGCCCCAAACCCCTTCTACTTTCTATATCTATGAATTTACTGTTCTAAGTAACTCATATGAGTGTAATCATACAGTATTTGTCTTGTTGTGTTTGGCTTATTTCACACAGGATAATGTCCTCAAGGTTCATTCATGTTCCTACCTTTTTAAGGTTATATTACATTGTATGTATATATTGTATTATCTATCATCTGTTGCTTCCTTTTGGCTAGTTCTATTGTCAGTAGTGCTGCTTTCAACATGGGTATACAAATATCTATTTGTGATCCTGCTTTCATTTTTGGGGGGGTAGATACCCAGAATTGGAATTGCTGGATTGTACTGGTAATTCTATGTTCAGTTTTTTGAAGAAATCACCATACTGTTTTCCATAGTGGCTGTATCCTTTTAAATTCCCATCAACGGTGCACAGGGATTCAACAGTTTCTTCACATCCTTGCCAACATTTGTTATTTTCTGTGATTTTTATTTGTCTTTTTTTTGAGTGTTAAGGTGGTATCTCCTCATGGTTGATTTGCATTTCCCTAATGATTAGGAGGTTGAGCATCTTTTCATATGCTTGTTGGCTATGTAATTTTCTTTGGATTGTTTGTGTTTTTGTGTTGAGTTGTAGGAATTCTTTATATGTTTTTGATATTAACCCCTTATCAGATATATGATTTGCAAATATTTCCTCTTAGGTTGCCTTTTCACTCTGTTGATTGTATCTTTTTATAAAGGAAAAACACTCCTGTGTGTCTCTACTCTCAATACTGTACTACACCTTCACTTCTGACATCAGATGTGAGGATGTTCCGTATATTAACAGTTCTCAACACCAGCTGGGTGTCCTACAGTTTAGCTCAGTTCTTAAACTGCTTACCTGGAGCTAGCATCGGATTCCACAGAGGAAGGGTGCAGTCCTGCAGGACTGCCTGAGCACCCCAACCCCACCTCCGCCACACATCCCAATTCACACACCAATTGAAAGTCCAGCTTGTTACTTGTACTTCTGACCAACTGGCTATATAAATGGGAGGTTCCCAATCCCCTGCCTCCGGTGTGATTAATTTGCTAGAGTAATTCACAAAATTTGGGAAGACATTTTACTTACTAGATTACTGGCTTATTATAGATGACCATAACATAAGAACAGTGAGATGGAAGAGATGCATAGGGCGAGATATGTGTGAAAGGGTTTGAAGCTTCCATGCTTTCTCTGGGTGCTCTCCATGTGTTCACCAGCTCAGAGTTTCTCAAAACCCTTTCCTTCCTACACAGACATGATTGATTAAATCATTGACCACTGGTGATTAATTCAACCTTTAGCCCCTCTTCCCTCCCTGGAGGTCAGGGTGGGACTGAAAGTTCTAACCCTTTCTTCAAGGTTGGTTCCCCTGGCAACCAACCCCCATCCTTAGGGCTTTCTAAAAAATCACCTCATTAACACAAACTCATAGGTGGTTGAAAGGGGCTTGTTAGAAATAGCAAAGGATATCTTTATTGCTCTTATCACATAGGGAATTCCTGGGGTTTTAGGAGCCTGGTTCCAGAAATGGGAACCAGGACCAAATGTATATTTTACAGTATCACACCTTTGACGCACAGAAGTTTTAAATTTGAGAGAATTCAGTTTATCAATTATTTTTGTTGCTATGCTTTTGGTGCCATATCCAAGAAATCATTGCTAAGTTCAGCGTCATGAAGCTTTTCTTCTAATAGTTTTATAGTTTTAGGTCTTTGACTCATTTTGAATTAATTTTTTTATAGTGTAAGGTAAGGGTCCAGTTTCATTCTTTTGCATATGGAAATTGTTTTCCCAGCACCATTTGTTGAAAGGACTGTCCTTTTCCTATTGAATGGTCCTAGATCCCTTGTTGAAAATCATTTGACCATGTATATGAGTGTTTATTTCTGGGCTCTCTAGTCTTCCTCTGTTGGTCTATATGTCTTTCTTTATGCCAGTACCACATTGTTTTGACTACTGTATGTTTCAGTAAGTTTTGAAATCAGAAAGTATGAGACCTCCAACTTTGTTCTTATTCTGTAATGTTAATATTTTCCGCCTTGGTTCTTTAAAGATGAGCAACAGATAATATTTAGTTTTGGGATAGGGCAGGTATTGGTATCAATACTTTTTTTCCCCATGTCTTTACTTTTTTGGTGGTAGAGGAGTAGGAAGTTATTAAATATTTTTACTCAGAGGTATGGTGAATTTGTTGGCTTTGCTTTAATGACTTAATTAATTCTCATATCTGCTTTTACATTTAATCTGTTGTGATATGTTTGAAGCGTGTGAAGAAAATTTAGTCTCACAGATGTGTAGTTGGAAAAGGGAGGACTATCTTAATAGTCTTTTCAGATAATTGTAGCTATTTTTATTTGATATTATACTGAAACAAAAGTATAGTTTCTCAAAAGTTAATTACAGTGTAGAATCTGAAACCATAGTAATGCAGTTTTTGTACTTTGTAACAATAAAATTTTTTTCTCTGTCTTGCCTTTTGCATGGGTCTTTCCTGTGCATGATTTTGTAACGTTATGCATTAGTCATGTGGAAAATATTGGTTCACTGAGTTATGCAGATTTTATTTCCAAATATTGACACATTTCATTGTACAATATCAAACTAATCACATTTGTCAATATCACCATCAATCTTAGAATACTTTATAGGTATGAGGAAGTGTCAAGGTCATGGTGGTGGATACAAGTTTTCCAAAATTCTAAGCTTCATTTGGAAGCTTGAATTTTATCATTGGCAACCAATACTATCAGTTCTGTCCTTTGAAGTGACAGATTTTCTTCCTCCCCAAATCTGAATAGTCATAGTTTGTCATTCTTAAAAATGGTTTTTCATGGAAAAAAGCAACTAGCTCAGTTTATAATTCAATCACATAAATGTTCTTCTGTATGACAGTTATATTATTTGGTATGCAGCAGAAGTGACCCAAATATACTTCCTATTTTTTCAGTTTTTCTTTTTTCTTGCTATTTCAAATATTGCGGCTATGAACATTCACATACAAATCTCATGCATTTGCGTATGAATTTCTGTTATGTAGTCTCATGTGAAATTGCTGGGTTATAGGCTATGTACATAATCAAATTTACTAGATGATCCCAAACTATTTCCCAGAGTAATTATACCAGTTTACCATTGTCCATTTTTCCGTATACTCCTGGTGCTGATTGGTTTTTAAAATTTAATCTTTTTAACGTTTTATGAAAACCTCTGTGTCTCCCTACCCCATTTTTTTCCCTCCTGTCAAGCTATATGTAGACAACTTCCACATATACTCTAGTTTTATCTTTGTCCCTCAGTTTGATTTTTAATTTCTTTGAGCTCAGAGTTGACCTTCTACCTCTTGGAAATTTACCAGAGGTGTACACACAATGGATGTTTATGATCAGTGTAATTTATTTTGTATTTTTGAAGCATTAAACTATTAATAAGGGATAATGAAGCACAGATTGTGTGTATATATATATATATTCACACATGCATATATACATTCACACTATTAAAGGAAGTACTATTTTTTTTTTATGAATAATACATGGACTCAAGACGGTTTAGTGTGGTAAAATTAGGATATTTTTGATTAGGGAATAATAGTATTTTCTACTAATCTTAATAATCTTTACATAAGTAAGACTTCAAAATTTTTTTCGAAGTGTTTTCCTGTTTAGGATTTTTTTCACTGGTTAGAGCAAGCACAGATGTGCATCTACCTTTTTTTATTATCCTTGCTCCCCCACCTCTCCTCACCCAAGTCCTTGGCAAACCATGATTGTTGACAGTGGTGATATCCAAGTGTTATGAATTTGGAAATCTCTGTGCCTGGTCTTTTTTTTTTTTAATTTTATTTATTTATTTTATTTAGTTATTTTTGGCCGTGTTGGATCTTCGTTTCGATGTGTGGGCTTTCTCTAGTTGTGGTGAGCGGGGACCACTCCTCCTTGCGGTGTGTGGGCCTCTCACTGTTGCGGCCTCTCGTTGCGGAGCACAAGCTCCAGACGCGCGGGCTCAGTAATTGTGGCTCACGGGCCTAGTTGCTCCGTGGCATGTGGGATCTTCCCAGATCAGGGCTCGAACCCGTGTCCCCTGCACTGGCAGGCAGATTCTCAACCACTGCGCCACCAGGGAAGCCCTTGTGCCTGGTCTTTTGAAGGCTATTAATGAAATGCCTTGGGCAGCTTTTGTGGGTCATAGGCAGCATCAAGGTGGATAGATAACATTATAAAATATAATGAATTGAAAAAATAGTTACTTTTTTGTTAATGTCAAGATTTTCAGCATTAAACCAGTGTTTTTTAATCACTGGCTTTGAAAACTTAAAAACAAGCCAGGAATCTTGAAGAAATTTCCTTTTTAGTTTCTAATAAGAATCATATGCTGACATTTAAACAGAATTCTGCAGCTCAATTTAATTAACTATTTCCATATAAATTCTGAACAAAATCATATGCTTATTTAAAGCTACTAATATAACCAATATAGGTCATTGTAAGAGACTGAGTTATTTTTTGGGTCTCACCTCTTACCCATTTTCCATCCTTCATTGCTCTCCGCTTTCCCACAGTCTCAGTATTAAGATGTTCATAGGCCAAAGCAGAAGCCAGATACGGCAAGTAGTTGTATTTCTGTGTATTACCACTGTATTGCAAAGTGGTATATTGAGATGAACAGCATAGTACAGTGGTGAAAGGCATGTTTAAATGCCAGCTTTGTAACTGACTGGCTGTAACCCAGAGCCTCTCAAAGTCTCTTTCCTCTTCTGCTAAGAAGTACTGTTATACTTATTTGCCTCTTAGGATTGATATGAGTATTAAAAAAAGTAATAGATGTTGAAGTGCTTAGACCACTGCCTGGCTTAGAGTAAGCACCTCAGTGAATGTTCGTTGTTAGTGTTTTTATTTACTGTAAGTTTTGTGATACAGAGTTGAGTCAAGACCAAGGTGGATGTTTTCCTAACTTATTGCCTAGTAAATCAGGAAAGACTCTTGTTGAAGACATAACTTTTTAGCTTAGTCTTGTTTTTTGTTTTTTTTTTTTTTAAATTAATTAATTTTTGGCTGTGTTGGGTCGTTGTTGCTGTGTGCGGGCTTTCTCTAGTTGTGGTGTGCGGGGTCTGCTCTTCGTTGCGGTGCGCGGGCTTCTCATTGAGGTGGCTTCTCATTGCGGGGCACGGGCTCTTGGCGTGCAATCTCAGTAGTTGTGGCGCTCGGGCGCGGGCGTAGCTGCTCCGCAGCATGTGGGAGCTTCCTGGACCAGGGATTGAACCTATGTCCCCTGCATTGGCAGGCGGATTCTTAACCACTGCGCCCCTAGGGAAGTCCCTTTAGCTTAGTCTTTAAGGATGCTTAGGAGCATGTCACATGGCAGAGGGGTTAATGGCAGTTCATTTTGAGAGCTAGATACAGAAGGCATGGGGACATGTAAGAGCACAAAATATAAGATGTTGGAGAGGTACAAGTAGTTCAGTTTGTTCTTTCTCACAAAGCTGTTTTGAGGAACAAACGAGATGAGATCCTTGAAACCACTTTGTAAGCTATCAAGCAATAAAAAATGCCATTCTTTTTGCATTTCTTCTCATTGCCTGGGCTAGTAACAAGTGAATAACAGAGTCTAATACAGGGAAATTGTCTCTGTAAGGAAATATGTTGAAAGAACAATTGGTGAGGAAGTCAAAAGAGGACTGGACATTCGGAAGGAAAGAATTTTGCTTACTCAAATGATAATTATGTTATGAGTTAAGCTTAACATTCATTTTATAATTTAAACTTGAATAGTGTATGCTTTGGGAAGCCTGAATTGACTCACGGAGTGTCTGAATTGTGTTGTGAAAACTTTATTGGACTTAGAATCATCATATGTGACTCTGCTACCTGGCCAAGTCATATCAGGTTCTTTCTGCTTTAGCTTCTTCATCCACAGAATGGGGATGATAATGTCTATCTCATCTTTTGTTGTAAGGATTAATATGGAGAAGTGAAAGTGCAATTACTGTTTTCTTTAATGGATTCTACTGTACTTAAAAAAAATCAGTCTTCAAAAACCATGTATTCACTAGACTTTCTGCTTCAGATTCCATGAGAAGACCATAATAAGGATAAAAAGTTTGTGATACTAGATATAGTAAACCTTTTGCATATAAAAAATATATAATGTGAGTGGATTAGGTTATTTAAAAATAAAGTGGTTTAGGTTCTTTTAAATAAAATTTAATTATCTCATCTGTGCAATAAAGCAGGAAGATTTTGATTAATTTTTTTAGGATAAGTGAATTTTAAAGTGAATGGTTGTAATGTATTTTTGCTTCTTAAAGAGTAAAGCTGTCTGAGGGATCCTTTATGTATAGAACTAGTAGGATTACTTGGGCACTTTATGAGTAAGCCTATGAGGAAGGCTCACTACCTCACTACTAGACTTAATTTTTGTAGCATGTTTTAAAATTATATCCCACCCAAGTATTTGTGAGCATGGTTGCATTCATAAAATTTAGTAACTTAGAATTTTCTTTGAAAAGATGCAAGGCATTTATAATCAATGAATAGACTTAATTTAGCTTATGAATTCTAAAATAAATATTATTTTCTTAAAAGAAAAAGTATGAAATCAAGTCAAGAAAGATGTGGAGTTACTAACGAGTAAGACAAAAAAGTGTTTATAAAAAGAGAACTTTCCTAACAAGTAGTTTGACTCAAAATTGTTATTTTTTTCTCCAGTCTTTTGGCTCTACCTCTTTTGTTCTGTGTCTGTTGGTCAGTCAAGACACAACTAATTGCTAATTTTGCTGAAAACTTCTGGGTGCTCTTTTTACTTTGTCTCCCATTTTGTCTTTCTGACATATACTTATATCTTTTTGACACTGCTTTTTCTATAGTATATTTCTACTTGGTAATTTACATTAATGAACTTTTTCTCAGACATGTGTTTAAGAACCATTACTGCTGCCTTTCCCACTCTATTATCTAAATTTATTACTCCCCTGTGTCCCCTCTTGCAACTTGTTTGTCTGTTCCTTTGTGTCTTTTTGTATAGAGCAGATGGCATGAGTCATGTATATATACCTTGTCCTTAACTCCTCTCACTACTTTACCAAGTTCAAACTTTGTTTTCAGGTGATTTTAACTTACTAGTTAGCCCCACCTGACTTTGCTCTTTTCATTTAAAAAAAAATAGTGCACTTGAGAAATTTAACACAGCTTTTGTATTAATCTGTTTGTGCATTATGTTTTAACTTAGAAAAAAGTTTTTAAATGTTTCATTTAGATTATAGTCTGTTTAAAGGCCAGAAGTTTTGTTTCCCCTCCACTATTTCTGTAGTATCCCCTTCTAGCACACTGTATATAAAAATGAGTATAATAAATGTCCATGATTGATTCATCAGGTGCTTATAGTGGCTTCTTTTCCTGGCTATCTTTCTTACAGAGTTGAGTCAAAATTCTGATCCATATCTTGTGTGTAAATATCTTGACTAAAAATGTTCAATATTAGTAGTAAAAACTCCACTGAGCCCAGGCTTTAACATTTGATTAGGCTGGTTGATCCAGATCTTTGATTGGAGGTGTCATTTTTATATTTTGTACTTGATAGTATTGAGTAAAATAACAAATATAAGGCAGGTAAGTGATATTTTTAAAAAAGATCATTGTTTTACACACCTAGAAAGAAATTTGAGTAAGTCTTAAACTTGTGACTCTTAAAAATGATGTTTGTAAAAAAGAGCAAAAATGAGGAATCAGTAGAATCAGGCATACTAGAGCAGTAAATGGTATTGTTATTGCTAAAGCTCTTACCAGTTATGAAATTGCAAAGCCAAAAATCAGAATTGCCATATTGTTACTTAAAGTAATTTTTGATAATAGAGGGGTAGTTTCAATTTTTAACTCAAATGGGAGATTATAAATATGTTGCATAGCCTGAAGAATCTAGTTAGTAGATTTTAGTGTTTTCATTTTATGTCAAAATTTTGTTGGTAATTCTTAAATTATATTAATAGAGCTTAGTCAAGTAGACCAATAATAAAACCATAAGTTAGTATATAACAGTTTAATTCTTCTCGATTAAATATTTTCACTGTTTAGGGCTTCCCTGGTGGCGCAGTTGTTGAGAGTCCGCTTGCCGATGAAGGGGACACGGGTTCGTGCCCCGGTGGGGGAAGATCCCACATGCCACGGAGCGGCTGGGCCCGTGAGCCATGGCCGCTGAGCCTGCGCGTCCGGAGCCTGTGCTCCGCAACGGGAGAGGCCACAACAGTGGGAGGCCCGCGTACAGCAAAAAAAAAAAAAAAAAAAAAAAATATTTTCACTGTTTATATTATAATATTTACTAAAACATTTAGTAAGAAATGATATTGCTCTAAAGATTATTTGAATAATTAGAATAACTAAAAATATTAGGAAAGGAAAAAAATTGTTAAATTGTTATTTCAGAACTTGACTGAAAAGTTTCAGAAGAAAGAACTGGACTACACTCAGTTAGAGGAGAAACATAATGAAGAATGTATGAGTAAAAAGAATATACAAGCAAGCCTTCATCAAAAAGACCTAGATTGTCAACAGCTTCAGTCAAGGTTATCTGCATCTGAAACCTCACTGCAGAGAATACAGGCAGAGCTAGGTGAAAAGGGAGAGGCTACTCAAAAGCTCAAAGAAGAATTATCAGAAGTGGAGACCAAGTACCAGCATCTTAAGGCAGAGTTTAAACAGCTACAACAACAGAGAGAAGAAAAGGAACAGCATGGATTACTACTCCAAAGTGAAATTAATCAAGTAAGAGCTGTTAACTTTTATTTATTGTAATTCCCCCTATGGTTTCTTCTTAGTGTGTTTGATGGTTGTTTGATCATAATATAGTTCATTTAAAAAGTTGTCATTAAAAAAAAACTCTTAATTTTCACAACCTATAGTATTGAGTCAGATCTCATTTCTGTTAATTTCAATTTCCCTTAAAATGATAGTATCTATCATATAGTATAATTGTGAAGTGTTTATGAATTAATACATATAAATTGCTTAGAATGGTACCTGGTACATGGTAGGTACTCAGCAGGTATTAGCTATTATAATAATTCAAATTGTTGATCATTTTATTTAAAAATTCTTATCTTTTTTCTTTTCTTATTACTAAATTTTAAAAATATAATTACTGTTAAACCAATAGTATAAAAATTAGATATTTTAAAAGAAGAAAACAAATTAGTCCTAACAACTATTTTTTATAGGTAAATAATATCTCTCAGAAGTTTCATGGAAGTTTTGACTTTGCCATTAACTTAATTTTTGAATTCTCTATTCTAATTATTTCTTATAGGTAACATTAAAGTTGGTAGAAAAATGGAAATTTGGGGGAGATTAAAGTCCTCAGCCACTTTCTTGTTTTGATAATTTTCAACTATTTTCATTTATAGGGCAGTGATACTTGGCTTTGTGGCATCAGTCCTCTGTCTTCTTAGCCTGAGATACTCTTCCTATTTCTCTTCTCCCTGATAAATACAACTTACTCCACTTGTCCCGTTTCCAGAAATCTTTTTCTGCATATTGCCACTTCTCACCACCACCCGCTCCAGAGATGGCTTAAGCATTTACATATCTTTTTTTTTTTTTTTTGCGGTACACGGGCCTCTCACTGTTGTGACCTCTCCCGTTGTGGAGCACAGGCTCCAGACGCGCAGGCTCAGCGGCCATGGCTCACGGGCCCAGCCACTCCGCGGCATGTGGGATCTTCCCGGACCGGGGCACGAACCCGTGTCCCCTGCAGCGGCAGGCGGACTCTCAACCACTGCGCCACCAGGGAAGCCGAAGCATTTACATATCTTGATTGTTTTACTTATCACAATATAGTATATTATCATAACTTATGTATCTTTCTTCACTAGACTCTGAACTCTTCAGGTGCAGAGACCATGTCTTATTCATTTTTTATCCCAACTACCTGGCATTTTGCTTATTAATCAGCAGATGTTTTAGTAAGTAAGTGAATGAACAAATGCAGGCATTCATAATCGAAGGAAACAGAGGCTTGGGGATATCAATGAATAACTTAAATATAACTTAGATATTTGCCTTTCAGTTCAAATGAACAAATGGGGCATTTATGGTTTCTGAAAGACACTATGCCTTGTTTATTAGGAGATACAGAAATGAAAAAGGAAACAGTACCTACCCTAAATGATTATGTAAATCTCATTGAGGATGAGGCAAGTACTATCCTATACCAATGAATGTGAGAATTAAAATAAAATGATCTCATATACCATGGGAATTTGGAAGAGTTCCTCTCCTGTTTTCTCCCCCCTGCCCCATAGTACTTCATATTGTATAATTATTTTGTCCTGTAAATGTAATCAAAAAAAGCTTTGTGTGAGAGATGGTGCTTGAAATTGTGAATATTGGATGGGTTTTGACAAGTAGCAGTTTGAAGGCAGGATGGTCTTCCAGGCAGAAAAGTAAACTAGAGGCAGGGAAGTATTACAAGAACCAGGGAGGGACACGCATTTGCTCTGAGGATAGGGTATGTGTAATAGTAGTGGACTATTTTGAATCCAAAGAGCATTTGGAAGTTTATTATGCAGGCTTTTGAATAGCAGGCTGAGGAATTTGGGTTTCATTTGGTTGTCAGTGGGTTGAGGGGCATCAGGAATTTTTGAGAACCTACTCAATATTTTTATTCAAAGACTTGAATGTACCTAATTATTTGGTTTAGTCACAATTCTGTACAAAATAAAGAGGTTGTACTGAAGACCTTGAAGTGATACCATTTATCTTCTTCTCTTCAGCATGCTGTCTGGATTCTACCTTCAAAGCATGACTCAAATCTGTCCACTTCTCTTCATCTATACTGCTACCACCCTTAATCTCAGCTGCTGCCATTGCTCACCTGGGCTACTGTTAGCCTTTTTACGTTTCCTTTTTCTAGAGACCTCCTTAGTCTATTCTCCGTGTGGAAGCCAGAGGCCTTGTTTTAAAATGTGAAGGATATCACTTTATTCCTCTGCTTGACAACCTCAGCGGCTTTGCTTACACTTTGAATTGAATCCAAATATCTTACTTGGTCATGTAAGCACTTGTGTGTAGTATGGTCCACACTATGTCTGTTTTCAACATGTGAAGCAGCCATACTGATCTCCTTTCAGTTCCTCAAACACCCAACACTTCAAAGCACTTTCCTGCCTTAGGTCCTTTGCCCATGTTTTTTTCTTAGAGTGTTCTTGATTTCAGTTCTTCATAAGGCTTGCTCAGGTATTGTTTCCTCAATAAAGCTTTTCTGGACCATTCTATTTCAATAGCTTATTTTCCATTTATTCTGGACCCTACTTTATTCCAGCAAGCTTCTTCTTTATAATACTTTATATTATATAGTTAGTTTACTTGTATATTATCTACCATTCCCTTTGGACGGTGAGCTACTTAATTTGAGGAATCTGTTTTATTCTGTACTCTATCAGCCTCTATACTTAGAGCTTTCAGTAAGTATTTATTGGAAGAATGGAAGTGAACCTCACCTTAAACCTTCTTTCAGCGTCCTTAAAGAGTGTAGGGATGAACTGGGTTTGTTTTGCTCTCTACTGTATCCTTAGCTCCCATATCAGTGCTGACAAAAATAGATAGCTGTCAATTGTCAACAAAGGACTTGAAAACAAAGTACCCCATATTATTCATATTTGTGTTCGTGAGCACTTTTAAAATAGCCACAGATATGCAGATAATGATGTTATGTAATTAAATAATTAGTCGTCAATTTACTTTTTTAATTTTTAAAAAATTTTATACAATATTTAAAGGTTTCTTTTTCTTTACAGTTATTATGAAATATTGGCTGTATTCCCCACGTTGTACAGTATGTCCTTGAGCCTGTCTAACCCAGTAGTTTGTATCTCCCACTCCCCAACCCATATGTCCAACTTAATTTAAAAAAATTATCTAACATGCCATCTCAAATAGCATAGTGGTTTATGAGTGTGGGCTTAAGAACCAGCTTTCTGAGTTCCAGTTCTGTGGCCTACAAGCTGTGTGAGCTTGGACAAGTTATTTAATTTGTACCTCAGTTTGCTTATCTATCAAAAAGAGGATAAGAATGGAACTGTCTTCATAGGGTTATTATAAGGATTAAATTAGTTAATATTTGTGAAGCATTTGGAATAGGGCCTGGCACTTAGCAAACATTAATTGGAACTTAATGAATAAAGAATTATGTATATAAGTTTACAAAAATAAATTTCTCAGAGAACATATACATGTATGTATATCTCAAAATGTAACTTTAGGATAGACCATTATATTAATAATTCCAGGATGTATTATTTTTGCTCTTAGTTTATCATTTTTTTCCCTTAACATATTTACTCTAAAATGATATAGGCATTACGGCTTCAGGGATTTTGGCCTGCTTACACCCTTGGGCAGCTTTGATTTGAGATTCATCTCTTTATTAAAGATCAGGGATTTATCAGGATTGTACAGTAAAGAATGACAGTTATTTATAATATATAATGACAATTATTTATAATATATTATATCTCTTTTTTCACCCCTTTAGTAAATCTTCGCTTCAGAGCAACAGTTATCTTTATTTATTTAATAAAAAATTTTTACTGGAGTATAGTTGACCCACGATACCATGTCAGTTCCAGGTGCACAGAAAAGTGAACCAGCCACATGCATCCACACATCCACTCTTTTCTAGACTCCTTTCCCATATAGGCCACCAGAGGAGTATTGAGTAGAGCTCCCCATGCTACACAGTAGCTCCTCACTAGCCATCCATTCCATATATAGTAGTGTGTACATGTCAATCCCAATCTCCCAATTTATTCCACCCCCCCAGCTCACCCGCTGGGGACCATAAGTTTGTTTTCTACATCCAGAGCAACACTTATCTTTAATTTGGTGGTTCTTCACTCTGTCTGCACACCAGAATCACCTGGGGAAATTTAAGAAATTACCAATATCAAGGCCTCACCCTCCACTCGGTTATGCCATAATCTCTGGCATAGGCCTGGGCATTGGTGTATTTAAATGTTTCTCCTGTGATTGTACTGTGTAGTTGAGATTGAAAACTGCTGCTTTTTAAAGTGTTGCTTTTTGGCAAATGATTCCTGAAACTAAATATCATCTGATTCTTGTTATGAAAACATGGATTTCTGGGCTTCAGCTCAAATGTACTAAATCTAAACTTCTAGGGGAGAAGTCTGATTATCTTTGTGTTAATAATGATATTGGGTGATTCTTATCCAACAAGTTCAGGAACTAGATGTAGGGGATGCCTGTCTGTAAGAGATCAAGCACTTAGATGCTTGAAATATGAATTTACTTTGAAGGCCTCCTTTGCTTTCACATACCAGGATTGGATCTATTTCTTGTAGTGAGAAGGAGAGGGTTTGGGTAGTTACTACAGGGCTAATTCACTGCATTTTAAGAAGAAGAAGAAGAAAATGGAGAGATGTCAGGGTGCTGGCTTAGGACAAGAATAAAATAAATGTCTTTTCTTTAACTCTTACTGATTCCTGTTTTAGTTAGATTGAAGCATGCTTTACTTTAGAAATCCACTTTGGTTTTCTTTATTGACGATAGAATATATTTTGACAGCTGCAGGTTGCTTCATAGCATAAGAAAATAGTGGGTGTCCACTCTTCTGATAGAACTTTATTTTTTTCCTTGCCAACTGTGAATTTTTATGGAGAAATATGCAAGTGTAGAGCATATAAGTGTATATATGACACAAAGGCTATAGACTCTTAATATTTTCAGATTTAACATGAATGGGTTTGATTGAAAGCAATTGTATAGAATGCTTGTTATTAATTTCCAGTTTTGTTGAGGCACATGCTGAGATTTGATTTAATGTGTTATGAGGCTGGGGTGTAGAAGTACTCTTAGTGTGTAAGCTTTGCTGAATGTCTTGCATCTTTATCTCCATGCCACTCTTTTTTTGTTCTGTACTCCCAGCACTTGTGCAGTAATTCTTCTAAAATTAGTACAAACTTTTTTTTTTTCATGGACCCACCCCCAGCCAATCCCACAAGAGAAACCAGCTGTTATTTCTGGTAGTATTAGTGAAAATAAGGAATTTGAGAAAGCGATAGTTCTAGCTCCAAGAAAAATTTCTCCTTTAGTTTTAGCTAGGTGGCAATTTTAAAGTTAATGAATGAGAATCACCTAATATTTTAAGAAACTATTCTTTCCTCTATTTTATTTAGAAATTGTGTGCCAGTTTGAGGACTTGAGAATGCTTTGTGCTCTATTCAGTACCCAAATATAAGAAGTCAGTTGTGGTGGTTCATAATTATGGGAAAAGTACAAGAATCACTTTGGGATTCTAAAAACTACAGTGGAATAGGTCTGAATGTGCCTTAAGTGTCTTAATTTTTAAGTTTTGTTTTATTTAAGTTCCTCAAGTGATTACAACACATATCTAAACAAGAGCCTCAGGTTTGCTGGTTTTTTTTTTTCTTTAAAGAGTGCAAAAACCCTGAAACCTGTGATGTTTGGTTACAGTTTTATGAGTCATAATTTATGTGATTAAAATTCAATTGGATCTTAGGTTCCTCTAAAGTATCATGAAAATTAATATATTATTTTTATATTGGTGAAAAATAAAACATTGTTTGGAAAGTAGGTGGTAGTAGTAATGGTGGTGATTGTAGGTGTGTTTATACATATGTACTTACTTTTTTTTTCCTTTTCTGAAGTTACATAGCAAACTTCTGGAGACAGAGCGCCAACTAGGGGAAGCTCATGGTAGGCTGAAGGAACAGAGACAGCTTTCAAGTGAAAAGCTGATGGATAAAGAACAACAAGTGGCTGATCTACAGCTCAAACTTTCTCGTTTAGAAGAAGAGGTAAGCTCGCATTTCAAATGAGTTTACATTAGTACATTTTTTGATAGATTTGAGGCATCTTAAATATTGTTTTTAATCTTTTTATGGTCAAGAGCTTTAATTGGATTTTTTTAACTTTAAGTTGGGACTTTTATTTCTCCCCAGTTAAAATGTCCTATTTGTTAACTGCATTAAGTCATTTTGTTGTGATTGTATTCCCTAAAGTTCTCAACAAAAATGTGCAAAGAAGGCTACTCTTCAGCTTTAGGCAGGATAAATTCTTGGGGTGAACCTGTCAGGCTGCTCAAGAAGAGTCTTCCTATCCAGGAATGACCAATTCCTAATGGCTCTGAAAAATGAACAGTTGCTGAGGGCATTAATGACATGTAGTTGGTGCATATAAACTTTGAGTTTGCATTTAAGGATTTTTTTCTCTTTTAAAAATTAAACATAAGATTGTATGCTATCCTAATTTAAGCTGTAGTTGGCAAAAATGGTAACTGCCATTTGGTTAAAGTAAAAGTTATCATTAAAGTACTTCTTTTATTAGAATTGAACAAACCCTGAGAGTTAAAATCTGTAGCTTCAGCAAAAGATTTTCTTCTAGACCCAAAATCTTAGTGTGGTAGATCATGCTTTTGTTTCCCAATAAGTGATAATTATGATTGTTGTGAAAAAAGTAAAACATATATTGATACTGTTACAAAAATAATTATATAATTAATTAAAAATTAATTAAAATATATAATTAATTCCTTGATCATATTAGTATATAAAAACAATAATAAACTAAATGCCAACCTGGAGAAAGAATTTTATACTTTTCAGTATGAGAATCAATTCTTAAGGAATAATTTCTTAATCATGAGATTATGATTCTATAAGTAATGAGATATTGCTTTTAAAGTTGATTTTTATCTGTTGTTTGCATTGAATTTTCTCTTCAGACTTGAGAATTGTGAGATCTGAAGTACTACCAAATATTTATATGCTAGCATTATGCCTTTAAGTTGTCAACTGACAGTCTTCATTTTTTTTTTAAGTTGAAGGAAAAAGTAATAAATTCCACAGAATTGCAGCATCAGTTAGATAAAACAAAGCAACAGCATCAAGAACAACAAGCTCTTCAGCAAAGCACTACAGCAAAACTTCGTGAAGCTCAGGTAAATAGTATTTGAATTTTTGGCCTTTTAAACAAAAATTAACCAAATCATTATCCTTTTGTTGTGGTGAAACTAGATAATGCAAAGTACTTGATTATGAAGAGTTTTGATAATTTTCAGTATCTGGATAATCAGAAAATCTTTTTCTTTTGATTGCTCTGTTGAAAATTTTTTCTAAAATATTAAAAAATATTTATTATAAATAGATTTGTTACTTATAAATTTATATAAAAATTTAAAATTTATTAAATTTCTGTTAAAGAAATTTATTAAATTTATTTAAATACAATATATTATTTAGTTAAATTGTTATTTATACATAATAAATTATTTATTATTGTTTATTAAAAATACCTTATTTTAGAAACTAAAAATGCAAATAAAATTTCTCAGTTTAGTTTACCTCAGTAAAAAATAACATTTTGTATTTCCTACAATAGAACTTACTGTTTATTGGTCATGTCTTTCCCTGTTTCAGAGCTATCATATGAACATTGGAATTGTAGGTATAGAAAATGTGACTGAGTTAAATTTGTACAGATTCTATAGTATAGCTCAGAAGATTGAAATAAGTTAAGTTTTTCTTTTGTTATGGTGAGCAGAAGACGGTACCCAGATGTTTGAAATGAATTTGAATTTGACATTCATTTATTTCTTCGGTCTTTCATTAATTCATTGAATATTATTGAGCACTGTGTGTCAGGCCCAGTGGTAAGCACTGAAATTAGAGAGCTGAGTAAGACACAGTGCCTGCCTTCTAGGAAATGGCAATCTAATGATAGACACACAGAAGCAATGTTGGAATTGAAAGGAGGCAGTAAATAATATGCCTTTCTTTCCCTTCTGAGTTTGGATAGTGGCATGGGAGTCAGATGGTTAGAGATCCAAATATTGTATTCATTTATTTGTTCTTTCATTCAGTCAACAAATATATATTAATGTCTACTCTTAGCCAAGGAAGTGATTTTGTGGATATGGCAGCAAAGAAAATAGACAAAGATGTCTGCTCTCACGGAGCTTAGTGAGGAAGACAAATACTAGCCAAGGTAAATAGGCAAAATATATAGTGTGTTAGATGGTGGAAGTGCTATGGAGATGAAAAAAGGGACGGGGAATAGAAAGTATCTGGGGATCTGGAGGTGGGACTGCAATGTTAGATATGGTTGCCAGGGAAGGCATCTTTGAGAAGATCTAAAGGAAGGGAAGGTGTACAAGAACATCAAGAAGCCAGTGAGTGGAGTGGTGTGAGTGATAAGAGAGTTAAAAGCCATAGGGATCACAGCCATAGAGATCACAGAGGATCAGAACATGTTGAGCTTCGTTAAGTAATTTTAAGGATTTTACTGTGAGATGAGAAATCATTGGAGGATTCTGAGCAATGGAGTAGTATGATCGGACTTATAATTTCGTAGGATTACTCTGGCTACTGTATTGAGAGTAGGCCATAGGGGCACATAAGTAGAAACAAAGAAATTCGCTAAGAGACTACTATAATAATTGACACAAGAAATGATATGGCTTGGATCAGAGTGGAAACAGTGCAGGTAGTGAAAAATGGTCAGATTCTAGATATACTTTAAAAGCTGACAGATTTACTGATAGATTGATGTGGGGCATCAGCAGAGAAGTCAAGGATGATTCCAAGGATTTTGGCTTGGGTAGTTGGAAGGATGGAGGTCAAACAAGATGAAGACTGGGAATCCTACTGGATTTGGCAACATGAAGTCACTGATGACATTGGTAAGAGCAATTTGTAAAGAGAAGGAGGGGCAAAAGCCTGATGGAGAGGGTCCAAAAGCAAATGGGAAGAGAGAAATTTGATGCAATGAATATAGATAACTCTAGGAGTTTTATTATAAAGAGTAGCAAAAAAAATAGAGTAGTAAAGATGAGGTAGAGAATTTGGTATAGATTGCAGGCAAGAGGACTTTCTTATAATGTACCGCAGAATTAAATTTATTCATCCAATCACAGACAAAGCTGGAAATGACAGCCTTTTACCTTCTTATAGGCAGGTTGTCTCTTAGACTGAGGGGAGAGCAAGGGGCTGAGTTAAACATTCTTGATTCCTTATTCCAAGCTTTCTAGTTAGTTAAATTCTCAATCTCTGGGGAGGAATAAGAAAAGGATGGCAAAGAGGCCAGGCAAAGTCTCTCATTATGAAAAGTCCTAAAAACTAATTAAAGAGATGTGATGAGTATAATTCTAGGTGTATATATGTGTATAAAATTATTATGATAGCATAGAGAAGACAGTTATGTAACTCTGATAAAATTTGGAAAAGAGCAGTTACAGAAAATTTCCTTAGAAGGGGCAGTCTGTTGCAAAGTTTGTGTAGATGTTTCTGGGTTGCAAAGATGGTGATAGTGAGTAGTATACTCCAAGTAGAAGTTACAAGGAAAAGAATAGTGAAGCTGGTATGAACGAAACTGTTAGGTTTTGCTGGAGCTTAAAGTGTGATTTAGAGATGAGTTGGAGAAGAGCCCAGAGCATTAGACATGGGTAAGTTTATGGAAGGCCTTTCTATCTATGCTTGAAGATAGAAAGGTATTGAAGGTCTTTAGAAGTGCCATAGCCAGATTTGATTTTTAAATAGATTATTCTCATGGTTTTGTAAAACATAAATTTTGGAGAGAATATTCTGAAACAGGAGATCAGTTAAAAGACTAATATATGCAGTAGTTTAGGTGAAAAATAATGATGGTCCTTTTTTTTATCAATTTATTTTTGTTTATTATTTTTGGCTGTGTTGGGTCTTCGTTGCTGCGCGTGGGCTTCCTCCAGTTGCGGCGAGTGGGGGCTACTCTTCTTCGTGGTGCACGGGCTTCTCATTGTGATGGCTCCTCTTGTTGCGGAGCACGGGCTCTAGAGTGCCCCGGCTTCAGTAGATGCGGCACGTGGGCTCAGGAGTTGTGGCTTGTGGGCTCTAGAGCACAGGCTCAGTAGTTGTGGTGGGCAGGCTTAGTTGCTCTGTGGTGTGTGGGATCTTCCCGGACCAGGGATCGAACCTGTGTCCCCTGCATTGGCAGGCGGATTATTAACCACTGCGCCACCAGGGAAGCCTAATAATGATGGTCTTAGTTTAAGCAATTGCTAAAAAATATCATAGGGACAAATATGAATGCTACTTCGGAGGTAAAGTAAATACTAGTTTGGAGGTAAAATACTACTTAAGACAAATATGAATACTACTTTGGAGGTAAATTAATAGTTGTAGGGAATGACAGAGATAGGGAATGGCTTGCAGACTGATAACATTGGGTACATGGTAAATGGAGGTATCATCAGCTGTTAATGAACTTGAGAAAGATGGCCAGTGCAGTGAGTTCAGTTTCGGACAAGTCTTGAGGCACCTATGGGATGTATTAGTTTAAAACCTGAAGGAGAGGACCATGCTATATATTAGCCGTGAGAGACAGTATTTATGGGGTAAATGGAATTATTACAATAAATGTGATCAACCAGGGAGAGAGTATAATGAGAAAAACAGGCAACTGGTGACACAAGACTTCTGGGAAACACTAACATTTAAGGGATGGATGAGTAGAGGAAGAACAGCTCAAAGAAAGAATGATCAGAGCAATTAAGGAGACCTTGCAGAGTGAAAGCCAAAGGACTAGGGAGAGTCAAAAGTTGGGAGTAAGCAGCAACTTCAAATGTGGGTGTGTGGAGAGGACGCCCAGTATGATAAATGAAAAATATTCATTAGGTTAAGTAGTTAAGAATTAGTGACCTTGTGAAGCATAATTTCAATAAAGTGATAGACATGAATATCTGATTTTTGATTGATGAGTAAATGAGAGATGAGGGAGTGGGGAAAGTAAATATGCGTTACTCTTGAAGTTAAAATATGAATTGCATAAAGACTGGGCAGAAGCTGGAGTGGGACTTGGTCTGGGAAGTGTTTTTGAGAACCAGAGATACCTGAATATGTTTATAATGTAGGACAAAGGGACTAGTAGAGAGGGAATAATTGAGGATATTGGAGAAGGGGAGGTGACTGAAGGAATAAGGTATTTATAAGCTATGATGTCACTGATACAATGGGTGGTGGTAAATTCAGACTTATCTTGTGAAGGATATCCTTTGAAGAAAGGAGGGGTGTGTGTGTGTGTATGTGTATTTAAATATATTTTACTTTATTATTTATTTTTATTGTATAGTTGATTTACAATATTGTGTTAGTTTCAGGTGTACAGCAAAGTGATTTAGTTATACATAAATACATACATATGCATATGTGTGTGTGTATATATATATATTCTTTTTCAGATTCTTTCCCTTTACCGTTATTACAAAATATTGAGTATAGTTCCCTGTGCTGTATAGTAAGTCCTTGTTGGTTATCTATTTTACATATAGTAGTGTGTAAATATTCTTGAATTATATATGTTTATAATTTTATAGGTAAGAGGAAGAAAAGTCATGGTAGGTCATTCCTGAAGATAATATAGCACCGCCCACCCCCCAGGTTAAGTTTGAATAGTAATAGCTGAATGTCTGGTGGACAGAGATTAAGAATTTGGAGATTAAGATTAAGCTTTTAAATGGTTATTTAGGGGAATATTTGAGGATGAGAACCCCACTCAAGTGACAGGAGTGAAAAGATGATTCTGAGTATATAATAGAGGTTGGAGTCTAGAAATTTGTGGTGGCACCAATCTATGGAGGTTTGTGATTTTGCTCTAATAGTGCTTAGAAATGTAGGTGTGGAGAAAGCAGATTGCACCATTGATCTAGGATTGGGTTTTTGTTTGGAGTGACTGTATTGGAAACTTGGGGGGTAAAAGGAAATGGAGAGTGTAGATGAAAGAATAGTTAAGGTTAGTTCATATCCATATATGAGGTTCAGGAAGAAAAGCTAGGTGTATGCTAAATATGCTAGAATAAAATTGAGGTTAATGTCTCTTTGACATTGAAGAGCAGAAATGAGGTCATGAAACTGGAAGACGGTCAGGAAGTTGTGGTCACAGAGTAGGATAATTGACATTTTTTTTATCTAGAACAATTTGAGGTGATTACAAGATCCTGCATGTGAGTGATTGAATAGAATGAATAAAGGTCCAGGAATTAAGATGATATGAATGTTGAGGCTGTACTCTTAATTCTCTATGTATTTTGTATTTCCCAGGAAATTGGCAGAAATTGGGATTGAGAGAAAGACTAAATCAGGTCTCAAGTCTTCAGTGAATGAGGTAGGGATTTACAGATGATAGCAACACAGCATAGAGGGTAGAATAAATGAATACATAATTCCCAAAGCAGCATAAACCTTTTACTTGAGGGAGAGAGTAATGGCAGTGAAGAAATCTAGAAAAAGTCAACCTCTCCTGCTTGCCCAACAGAACAGTCCTTACATATCAGAGAGGGCTGATGGGGAATCAGCATCTGTATAGAGAGCACCAAACTTCAGTTAGACTTGGAAATAGAGTGATAGTTCTAGAAAAAGCTTAGCCCTGGAACTGTGTTTCCAGAAGATTGGTAGAATGTACAGAGAGGGTTCTTAGTGGTAGGAACAGAGGATGAGAGCAGAGAGATTAGGTTGCTTTTCATCGTTTCGTGACTGAAACTTAAAGGGATGAGAAACATGTTTGAAAGTGACTGATCTTACTTTTTTTTTTTTTTTTGCGGTACGCGGGCCTCTCACTGTTGTGGCCTCTCCCGTTGCGGAGCACAGGCTCTGGACGCGCAGGCTCAGCGGCCATGGCTCATGGGCCTAGCCGCTCCGCGGCATGTGGGATCTTCCTGGACCAGGGCACGAACCCGTGTCCCCTGCATCGGCAGGCAGACTCTCAACCACTGTGCTACCAGGGAAGCCCCGATCTCACATATTTTAATATTGGCACACTTCGTTGAGGGTACCAGGGGGTTGCTGGCTTTGTCTCAGGAAGGTGGTGTGGGCTGCTATAAAGTTTGCATAAGGGCTTGTTAGGGCCTTGTTCTGGGTGGAGGCTCTCTGGCTCTCTTAGAATGATTGAGGCAGAGGCAAAGGCTGTGGGTCAGATAGCTCTCAACATTAATGAGTGTTGCTCTGGATGTGGGCTCTTGCATGTGCTCTGTGTAACATGATGGTCCTTGGTGAAGTAAAGAAGAGGGATCCCTTGATGTAGTGACAGAAGAGTCCTATTGGGGTATTGAAATGATCTTTCATGAGTGTATGTGCGTTAGAGTACAGTCACTTACTTTTCTGTTCATTCAGTAAATATCTTAGAACATACAGGTCTTGGATACCTTGATGAATAAAACAGATAAAAATCTTCACCTTCTTGGAGCCTATTCTTGTGAGGGGGCAGAGGGAGGCACATAAACATGAAAAATAAGTAAATTATTTAGTGTTAGAAGATAAGTGCTGTGGAAAGAAAAAATATTCAGGAGAGGGAGTATTTGGAAAGGCTGCAATTTTAAATGTAATGATCAGGGTAGGTATGATTGAGAAGGTGGCATTTGAGCAAACATTGGAAGGAGAGGGAATGAGCCATGTGACTTTGTGAGGAAGTGTGCCAGGCAGAAGAGACAATTGGTGCGAAGGCTCTGAGGTGGGCATGTGCCTGGTGTGATTAGGAATAATGAGGAGTTCCACGTGTCTGAAATGGAGTAAACAAGAGTCGTCGTAGGTGGTGAGGTCAGAGTGTTAGAGTAAGAATGTGGTTAATTGAAGGGGTATTTTGGTTAAATTCTAGTTTATTATCAATAATATAGGTTTATATTGTTAAGTATATAGTTCTAATTATTTAATTAAATTTGTCATGTTAAAATGTAATGATTAGTAAAAAATATGTAAGACTAAGAGTTTGAGTCTTAAAATTTATTTATTATCATTTTGTTTGAGGAATAACTTTTTAAGTTCTCTATCATTAAGGTAGTAGTTTTCAATTCTTTACAGAATGATTTAGAACAAGTACTACGTCAAATTGGTGATAAGGACCAAAAGATCCAGAACCTTGAAGCCTTATTACAGAAGAGTAAAGAAAATATTTCTTTACTAGAAAAGGAAAGAGAAGACCTTTATGCAAAAATTCAGGCTGGTGAGGGAGAGACTGCTGTTCTTAACCAGTTACAAGAAAAAAACCATACATTACAAGAACAAGTAAGCTTGTCAAGTGTATTCTATTTCTAAAATTTACTTTTCAAGTGTATTCTATTTCTAAAATTTACTTTTATCTCTCTAAATCTTACTAAGTGCTTTATCTAAATGATTCTTCTGTTATTTTTAGTACTTTAAAAATTATTATGTATTTCTGACAAATACTATCTTATTTACCTTAGAGGTGGGTTGCTATTGTAGTGAAAATAAGCTAACATGATTTGATGAAGGAGCTCTCAGTTCATGTCCCAGGATGTAATTTATTACCTGTGATGACCATGAGCAAATCATTTCCCCTTGTTAGCTCATTTGAAAAGTATAGTTAGCTCATATTGAAAAGTTATTAATAATATATACTTGCCTCATGGCATTTTGTGATGTTTTGAAAAAAGTAAATAACAAATATATTTATAAACTAAAACCACTAATCAAGTGTTAGTTGTTATTATGTATTGGTTAATAACCAGGCTTAGTGGTTACCTATATTTTGATATTGTATATGTGTTTGGAATAGCTAATAATAATTTTGGTAAGTTGCCTTATCGTTCTAACATCTATGTGTTAGTTTAAGTGAAACTTATAAAATTTAGCTTAATACATTTTCGAACTGTAAAGAATTTATAGTCACTTTTTGGAAGAATTGTCCAATGAGAGAATTCTAATTATCTAAATGAGAAAGTATTAAAGTATAAGTAGGTCTTATCACTTTTCTAACTTGGGTATTAGAATATAACACAAATTTTTCCCTCAAATTTCAAAGTTAGCCTAGGTTACCAGTTTTTATGAAGAATTATTTAGACTAGCTTTTATAGTTGAAAGTTGCTCAGTGTTCAGAACTCAGTGTTCAGTATGAGTTTTGATACAGATAAGAAGGCACATGATACCTAAAAGAGACTAAAGTGATGGGGGTGTATTGATAAACATAAAGATTGCTTCCAGGATTATAGAGCTGATAATTTCCCTCATATCTTAAGCTTTTAAACTACCAGCTGCATTGATTTAGTACTCTAATTTTAATGTTGACCTGAAACAAAGATGGCTTCTTTTTTTAGGATTTTATCTTGAACACAGTGTCTGGATTTTAAAAAGGTATTGGTGGGCTTCCTTGGTGGCACAGTGGTTAAGAACCCACCTGCCAATGTAGGGAACACGGGTCCGGGAAGATCCCACATGCCATGGAGCAGCTAAGCCTGTGCGCCACAACTACTAAGCCTGTGCTCTAGAGTCTGTGAGCTACCACTACTGAGCCGCGTGCCACAACTACTGAAGCCTGCACACCTAGAGCCCGTGCTCCACAACAAGAGAAGCCACTGCAATGAGAAGCCCACGCACCACAACAAAGACCTAATGGAACCAAAAATAAATAATAAATAAATTTAAAAATATCATATTAAAAAGATATTGGCATATCCCAACGATCTATACTGTTCTAGGGTGTGATGGCTTAGGAGTGAATGTGATTTGAACCTAATAAATTTTTTTTTTTTTGCGGTACGCGTGCCTCTCACTGTTGTGGCCTTTCCCATTGCAGAGCACAGGCTCCGGATGCGCAGGCTCATTGGCCATGGCTCACGGGCCCAGCCGCTCCACGGCATGTGGGATCTTTCCAGACAGGGGCACGAACCTGTGTCCCCTGCATTGGCAGGCGGACTCTCAACCACTGCGCCACCAGGGAAGCCCTGAACCTAATACATTTTAAAAGGGTGTCAAATTCAAAACCAGGCAGATCCATCTCCTGACCCTAAACGTGCTCCTAAAGTAAATTGCTTGAGGAAATTGGATCCCAAAGATTACAGGATGGAAATTTTGGTTGAAGTGTGTTCATATTCCATTGGAGATAGAAGCCCAACTAAAAGAATTGTGGGCTGACTCACATGACAACTTGTTTTTGAAAGGGCTATTTTATCTTGAAGATTTTGAGTTTGGAGGAACTAAGGTGATAGGCAGTGGAAAGAATCAGAACACTTGAAATTCCTTAAACATTTATTGACTTAAATAATTTTGCCAGGACTTCCCTGGTGGCGCAGTGGTTAAGAGTCCACTTGCCAATGCAGGAGACATGGGTTCAAGCCCCGGTCTGGGAAGATCCCACATGCCACAGAGCAACTAAGCCCGTGTGCCACACTACTGAGCCTGCACTCTAGAGCCTGTGAGCCACAACTACTGAGCACTTGTGCTACAGCTACTGAAGCCAGCACGCCTAGAGCCCGTGCTCCACAACAAGAGAAGCCACCATAATCAGAGGAGCCTGGGCACTGCAACGAAGAGTAGCTGCCACTCACTGCAACTAGAGAAAGCCCGTGGGCAGCAATGAAGACCCAACGGAGCCAAAAATAAATAAATAAAATAATTTTGCCTATGTTACACATAATTTAAAAAAACCCTTTACACTTAAAAAAATAAAATATACTTATGGATATAAAGAAAAACTATAATAATGGAAATAGAAGTGGAAACTAAAAATTAGAACTTCTAGAGATTAAAAAAGAATCTGAAATGAAAATTTCACTCGATGAATATAATAGATTAAGCAAATGGAAAACAGTATCAGTGACCATTAAGACAAGGTAATTGAAACTGTCCACAGTGAAGCACAGAGAGAAAAAAGGCTGGAAAAAAAATGAACAGTGCCTTAATGACCTGTGGGATAGTATCATGTAATCTAGCATACATATAATGAGTGTCAAAGAAGAGTGGAGAGGAGGAAATATTTATAGAAATAGTGGCTGAAAAAATAGTAAATTTAATAAAAAATATGAAACCACAGATTCAAGAAACTCAATGCATTCTAACCAGAGTACCTCAAAGAAACATCAGATGAATTGGATTTCACCTAAATGAAAAATGAATGCTCTTCAAAAGATACCATTACAAAAATAAAAGCCAAGACAGACTGGGAGAAAATATGTGTAGTACATATATCTGACAATTCAGAAACATCCAGGATATATAAGGAACTCTTATTACTCAATCAGATCGGTGATTGCCTGGGGCCAGAGGTGAGCGGAGGGTGGGTACTGAGTGCACAGGAGCATGAGGAAACTTTTGGGGGTAATCGGAATGTTCTCTTGCTTGATTGTGGTGATGGTTAAATGAATGTATATATTTATCAGCTCTCCTCAAACTGTACAATTGAATTGGGTGAATTTTATTACATCTAAATTATAGTTCAGTAGGGTTGGTTTTAAAAATAATAGGAATCTCTGAATTTGATGTGATTCTTATGATTTTGAGAGATTATGTTTACTTATTTTTGGAAAGATATGAATGTTTCTCTAAAAAAAGTTGAGATAATCTATCATAGAGCACTTTAACATTCTCATGGTGCTTAAATTTGGGTTTCTTAGTTCTTGTTACATCATTTGTGACCTTCATAATTAGAGTCTTGCTTATATGGTAGGTAACTCAACTAACGGAGAAGCTGAAGAATCAGTCAGAAAGTCATAAACAAGCCCAGGAGAATTTGCATGACCAGGTGCAAGAGCAGAAGGCACATCTCAGAGCTGCACAAGACCGCGTCCTTTCCCTAGAATCCAGCATTAATGAATTAAGTAGTCAATTAAATGAAAGCAAGGAGAAGGTCTCCCAGCTTGATATACAGGTAATATCGAATTATGTAACTTAATATGAGTTTGCATGAATAAAACACCAATTTTAGGCCATCACATATTTGAAATCGTTTCTCTCTCCCTCCCCACCCCTGCCTTACTTATTAATGGAGAAAAAATTGGGAATAGAAATTAAATAAAGTTTGTATTTAGACAGTTGTTGAGCTTTCCTGTTTGCCTTTCTCCCTTTCCCTCCGTATCTTTCTCTCTCTCCCAACAAATTACTCTTCCAGAAACTACCAGATCTTTTCACTTTTTTTTCCATGAAGCCCTTATTGTTTCCTAAGTTCAAAGTTGTTTGATACTATTATACCATTAGATTTCTGTTACATATATTTGAATTATTTTGAATTTGATTTTTTAAAAGGTTTGGTTAAAAAAAACCTTTAGGTAATTCCCTGGTGGTCCAGTGGTTAGGACACGGCGCTTTCACTGCTGAGGGCCCAGGTTCAATCCCTGGCTGGGGAACTAAGATCCCGCAAGGCTCGAGCATGGCCAAAAAAAAAACAAAACAAAAAACCCAACTTTGTATGGTACCATTATGTTTTGTTTTTTTTTTTTGCGGTACGCGGGCCTCTCACTGTTGTGGCCTCTCCCGTTGCGGAGCACAGGCTCCGGACGTGCAGGCTCAGCGGCCATGGCTCACGGGCCCAGCCGCTCCGCGGCATGTGGGATCTTCCCGGACCGGGGCACGAACCCGTTTCCCCTGTATCGGCAGGCAGACTCAACCACTGTGCCACCAGGGAAGCGCCCATTATGTATTTTAATGTGTTTTCTTTCCGAGGTCAGTATGGAAGCCTTGCTCAGTGAGTCAGTCATGGTGTGGAAATTAAGACATATTTCTTTCTTCATTCTCATCATTGGTTTTTTATTCTGTACTATAGTAGAGAAAGTTATAGAAACATTTCTAGCCTTAATTTTCTTTATTTGAGGAGAATAATTCCATCGAAAATCAGAAATGACATAATAAAATAACAAGTATACTATTAGAATTTGGAAAAAGAGGATACACATTTCTTTCTTTTAAAAATATATTTATTAGATGAGTTAAAGATAATTCAATATGTGGATGTCCAATTTTAGAGAGGGGGAAGTGTTTTGCTGTTATAGGGACATCTTTTTATCATTTATTCAAGCATTATTTGGAGTATTCTCTCCTCATTCCTGTTTGGGGGATTATCACATACTTATTTTTTAATGTCTAAATCTTTATGTTTTCTGCCAAAAGATTTAATTTTTAAAAATTATTTAGTGACAAAAGTAATGTACAGTCAAGCAAGGGGAAATCAAGAAGTAAATACAAATTAAATGACTTGTAAATTTTGTTACAGATTAAAGCCAAAACTGAATTATTGCTCTCAGCAGAAGCAGCAAAAACTGCTCAAAGAGCAGATCTTCAAAATCATTTGGACACAGCGCAAAACGCATTACAAGATAAACAGCAGGTAGGAGAACCTGATGCAATTTCTTACCATAACCTAATGTTTTGGTAGATAAATTAACTGGAAACATGTAAAAATGATACTCAGTTTTATATAATATTGTGATTGACCTGCTTATTTTCCTTAATTTCTCCCTGAGTTCAGAACCAGTTGAGTGGTAGATGCAAGAGTCAGGCAGATGGAGATAAAAGTATCATCTTTGGGAATTCCCTGGCAGTCCAGTGGTTAGAACTTGGTACTTTTACCGTGGTGGCCCAGGTTTAATCCCTGGTTGGGGAACTACAAATTCCACAAGACAAGAGTCATGGCAAAAAAACAAAAACAAAAAACATCTTTTTTTTTTTTTTTTTTTTTTGCAGTATGCGGCCTCTCACTGTTGTGGCCTCTCCCGTTGCGGAGCACAGGCTCCAGATGTGCAGGCTCAGCGGCCATGGCTCACGGGCCCAGCCGCTTCATGGCATGTGGGATCTTCCCTGACCGGGGCACGAACCTGTGTCCCCTGCATCGGCAGGCGGACTCTCAACCACTGCACCACCAGGGAAGCCCCATTTTTGCTTTTGATAAAGCTCGACTTGTGCAGCTGTGGTTGAGCTTCTTAATATTGTATTTCTCCCATAATATAAACCTTGGTGTGGAGCTGAAATGTTTACTCCTAATTGTTGAATTGTTGCTTCATCCCATCAAGTGCCAATGACTGGGAAAGAGACAGATTTCCACACCTGTTTTAAGTAGGTAATCAGGCTATGACCCAGATATACTTCCCACTTGGAAGCAGGAAAAGAGCACCATGTATTCCATCTCAATAGTAAGAGTTACTCTCTTTTCTTGGGGGTAGGAGTAAGTAGGGCTGGAAAGCATACACGAGTTACTCTTCTCAACACTTCTGGTAGAATAAAAGCTTCCTCCTTTAGGGCCAAGCTCAAAATGCTGGTAGATTTTTCTTACCTTTGACCAGGTAGGAATTTTTAAAGTTTACTTTTTGCTTGAGAAGTAATACTGGTTGTTGGTCCAAACAGTTTTTAAACAATATAGTAGTGTATCAAGTTAACAAAACAAAATGATTTTCTATATTTACCCTTAACCCCAATCCATCTTTTCTCCTTATATGGAAATTTTGCTTTTAAATTTGGTATGTATCCTTCCAGACATATATAAACATTGAACAAAAATATATGTGTGTGTGTATATACACACAGATCTTTTTGTTTTATACATATACTATCATTATATATGTTCTGCAACTTGCTTTTTACTTTATATTGTTATTTACATTATTGCTAAGCACATCTGGAAAGTATTTTCTAAGTATTAGGTCAGTGCCAGGAACTATAGTGGAAAAAGTATTTATAAGAATAACCACAGGGCTTCCCTGGTGGCGCAGTGGTTGAGAGTCCGCCTGCCGATGCAGGGGATACGGGTTCGTGCCCCGGTCCGGGAAGATCCCGCATGCCCGCGGAGCGGCTGGGCCCGTGAGCCATGGCCGCTGAGCCTGCACGTCCAGAGCCTGTGCTCCGCAACAGGAGAGGCCACAACAGTGAGAGGCCCACGTACCGCAAAAAAAAAAAAAAAAAAAAAGAATAACCACATAAAAGTTTAAAATTTACCTGCCAAAAATATTACAAAATTCTAAAGCAAGTAGCAAAAGAATAAAACATTTTCTGAAGTATGTCTGATGAAGGGTTAATATTTTTGATGTTTAAAACACTTTTACGTAAGAAATAAGTGACTAAAAAAAAAAGTAAATGATCAAAACTATATTAGCAAATCCTCAAGTTCATTAAGAACCAATTACAAATTAAGACAATAATGGAATATGCCCTTATTAAGGTAGAATGTTTGTGTGTAAGTGTTTAACACTGGAAGGATTGGACAAGGTGTAGAAGAACAAGCCACTTCCATACCTTGCTTGCGATAGTATACATTAGTTCAACCTTTTGATGGTGGTAGGGGAAGCTGGTTGGCAATATATTTATTTTAAGACCTTTAGGATTTTTCATATTCATTAGCTCACTTTTAGTCCTTTACCCTAAGGGAATAATCGTAGTTTTAAGCATGCTGTTAGCATATCTGCAGAAAGGTTTGTAGCAATCTAAGAATATAAAATAGGACATTTGGCTAAAAAATGGTCTTTATTGATAAAATAGAAATTTACGCAGTCATGTATAATAATATTTTAGAAAATAATGTCACAGTTTCATGATGCATTGTTATGTAAAAACAAAGGAGGTTAGGGCTTCCCTGGTGGTGCAGTGGTTGAGAGTCCGCCTGCTGACGCAGGGGACATGGGTTCGTGCCCCGGTCTGGGAAGATCCCACATGCCGTGGAGTGGCTGGGCCCGTGAGCCATGGCCACTGAGCCTGCGCGTCCGGAGCCTGTGCTCCGCAACGGGAGAGGCCACAGCAGTGAGAGGCCATGTACCACAAAAAAACCCACAAAACAACAACAAAAAAAACCAAAGGAGGGTACAGTAAAACAGTATGTAAAGCGACCTCCTTTATTTTAAAAGTACAAATCAAAAAATAGAAACTAACATACAGAAAAGACTAGAAGGAAAGTTATCAAAACAATAGTAATTATCTGTGGGTAGTGGATTTACTAGTAATTTTTATTTTGTTTTTTCCTGTGCAACTAGATATTCCAAATGAATTATTCAAGTTTTATAATGTAATGCCTGTAATTAAAAAATTATATTAAAAAATTGTGCTTTGAACATTGAAAACTTTTAATTATAGTATAAAAGTGTTATTTTATTATTAGCCTGTTTAATATTCTGTTGTATCTTTTGGCTCCTAAAATAACTCTTCCTAGAAAAAGTTATTGAGCTCTTATGTATGTAAACGTAATATCTCAGACTATGTACAACTTCAGTTCAGGTCCTTTACATTGGTGGGTAAATATAACCTGTGATATATTATTAGACTTATCTATGGTCTTACTCAAAATAGCTTCTTAAATAAAGTTAGAGTTTTCTGCTTTACTTTGAAAAAACATTTGGGCATTACAGCAAAGTAAGCCTTACCAAAGTTATCTTTAATTGTACTTTTTATAGGAGTTAAATAAGATCACTACTCAGTTGGATCAGGTCACTACAAAGTTGCAGGATAAGCAAGAACATTGCAGTCAGCTGGAAAGTCATCTTAAAGAATATAAAGAGAAATATCTCTCTTTAGAACAGAAAACTGAAGAACTGGAATGTCAAATTAAGGTTTGTATAAAGGAAACTGTAGCCATATTTTCTACTGTTGTAGCAATGGAAATTGATGACCTAGAAGGAATCAAAGATTTTAAATTTGCAAACAAATGTGAAGTTGTGATATACCAATTAAAAAAATTACTTGTAGTTTTTTCATGTCTTAACTTTGAATTCCACCTTTACTTTTAATTTCTTCACTGATGGATGGCTTTTACAAATAGCAGTTTACATATATATGGGTTGCATTGTAATGTGTAAGTGTTGTAAAGAGACAACCAACCAAGGATCTACTCTATAATTACAAGGAACTTAGTTTTTTATTGTTGTGAAGTCTCTTCTGCCCTATCATTCCTGTCTCCTTCCCTCCTTATTCCAATGTAATATTCAGGTATGGTATATTTCTTCCTTTTTTTACATTTTACATTTATACCCTTTGGATTTTGTTTCTAATTTAATATTATTAAAACTATTATAATGTACATTATGGTAAATTGCTTCTTTCTTTAACACAACTTCAAGTGAAAGTATTGATTTATACTAAAGAGATTAAATGACTGACTACACATATTAGAGGATTTGACCTGAGTCCTTTGTCCTTTAAATTAGAACTTCTATAAGTTAAAGAAAAATTTCTCAAGTTACTATATATGTAACTTATACCTTCACAGTCAGATGAAGCACTTCTGTACAATTATAGAATCATGGGCTATGTATATTTCTATATGTGCATCTATAGCAATATAACATGGAAGAAGAAAATTACATTTACAATTCTATTTATGGGTTCCCTTTTCTTTATGGTCAATGATAATGGTATGATCAATTACATGATGTAATGGTTGAAAAGAACAGAAAAACTTTTTTTTTGGTCTTTTTTTTTTAAGATGAAAGGCATCTAATGAGAATTCTATTTGAGTATCTTTTAAAAATAGTTATTTAGGGACTTCTCTGGTGGTACAGTGGTTAAGACTCCACGCTTCCACTGCAGGGCAGGTACAGGTTTGATCCCTGGTCAAGGAACTAAGATCCCGCATGCCTCGTGGCGTGCCCCCCCCCCGCAAAAAAAAGATATTTAGAACCACTAGTGTCTATTGTGATCTATGACAATGTCGGATATTTAACATTTTGTAATTATTATTTTAGGAAGTATTCCACCTGTTTTATATATATATGTGTGTGTTTGTGTATATATGTAGTTAATAGAATTAACATAGTTACGTTGAATATCCAGTGTAAGTGTTGAGTAAGAGCCACAGGTACCTAAATTGGCTTATAAAATAGTATGCAAAATTTTTACAACTATACAAGAAAAGCATTGCTTATAGATGTTCAAACTATATATTTAACAGTTTGATTTTGTAAATTCGTAAAAATACATACAGTTATATGTATATGTATGAGATAGAAGCCATAGTGTGAAGAATAATAATCTCTAGACCAAGAGATTAAAGAAGCAAAATCAGAAGTTTAATTGGCTTTATATTTAGGGTCAATAGGTGTTAATGAGAAGGATGACATGACAACTCCATTTTAGTTTTGAATATTTATAATTATATAACAGTGTTGTAATCTGAATATAAAGGATTATATATTTTATTTATTTATCTTAAAATAAATTTACTTATTTTTGGCTGCATTGGGTCTTCGTTGCTGCGTGCGGGCTCTCTCTAGTTGTGGCGAGCGGGGGCTACTCTTTGTTGTGGTGAGCGGGGGCTACTCTTTGTTGTGGTGTGCGTGCTTCTCATTGTGGTGGCTTCTCTTATTGCAGAGCATGGGCTCTAGGTGTGCAGGCTCAGTAGTTGTGGCTCGTGGGCTGTAGAGCACAGGCTTAGTAGTCGTAGCGCACGGACTTAGTTGCTCCGTGGCATGTGGGATCTTCCTGGACCACGGCTTGAACCCGTGTCCCCTGCATTGGCAGGCAGATTCTTAACTGCTGCTCTACCAGGGAAGTCCCAGGATTATTTTAAGTGGGCCCATGTGTGAACCTGTTACTTAGTTTTTTCATACTTGAGTTAATAACTTTTTTTTTGAGTTAATAACTTTTACTCAAATAATAAATATAATTAAATTTATTCTCTTATTCAGAGTTCATTTTATTTATTTATTTAATTTTTTAATTAATTAATTTTTTTTCGTGGTACGCAGGCCTCTCACTGTTGTGGCCTCTCCCGTTGTGGAGCATAGGCTCCGGACGCACAGGCTCAGTGGCCATGGCTCACGGGCCCAGCCGCTCCGCTGCACGTGGGATCTTCCCGGACCGGGGCACAAACCCGTGTCCCCTGCATTGGCAGGCGGACTCTCAACCACTGCGCCACCAGGAAAGCCCCAGAGTTCATTTTAAAAAGTGAAAACTTAGTGACTGCCTGTCATATATAAAGCCAGCTGCTAGGTCTTCTGAAAGATTCCAAGATAAATGGCTTCTTTATTCAGTGATGGCTTCAGAATGTGTTTTTTATTATAACATAAATATTTTTGGTTATTTTTGTGTGTTATGTCAACACCAATTTGAGTGTAAATAAATGTTATAATGTTTAATAGATAATCGTTGACATTAAAATGGTTTTATATTATATTTCTGCCATAGAAACTAGAAGCTGATACTCTTGAAGTTAAATCAAACAAGGAGCAAGCTTTGCAGGATCTACAAGAGCAAAGACAGCTGAACACAGATTTAGAGTTTAGAGCCACAGAATTGAGTAAACAACTTGAAAAGGAGAAAGAAACGTAAGCTAAACTACTTAAGGGAGAGGATTATAAACTAAGTTTCATAAGATTTCTATTTTGCTATCACAGTGCTTAAAGATTTATTTGATTCTATAAACTACTGATATTAATGTGAACGAAAAATAAAACCATCACAGTATGGTTAAATAGGAGGGCTTGTGACCAGTCACATTTCAGTAGACTTTATCTTTAAAGGCCAAATACACCACTCTGACAGTTGGCCGACTGGATCTGTGTCAGGATGATGAGAGTTTTTGACTCAGTAGTAAAGCTGGAAGCTGAGAGCCTGGGAAAGGTATTCAGTACCTTTCAGGGAAATGAAATAAAACCCATCAAAGTTGATGATAGTTAAATTGTTTTATGCCTTCATGGTTTCATCCTTGTTTTGGGAGTGATGACAAAATGTTTTTGTTCTCACAGCTAGTAAATTGGGTCCTGATATTGTGAACTTGAGGATATACAGATGCATTTTGTGTCTCAAGTGCCATTTCTTCTCTTAACATCGTCGTTTCCAGTGCCTAGGTGTTTGGGGAGTACATCTGATCCTTTGTATCACCCATTGAGTGATTTGTCACCTCTGGAACCCAGTCATGTGTCTGTGAAGATGACCTTTGAGTTGGTTCTTGTTCTCTTTCCCAAGGCCCCCTATGGGCCCAGTTTTTCTTTCCATTTCTACTAAGGTTTTTAAAATTTTTGCCTTTATACTTTATGCAAACATTTCTTATGTGGGGTCCTGCATTTCTAGAGTACTACCTAAGAAAGAAGGGCTGGGTAAACACATCTGAGGTCTGACTAAACCTCACCCCTGGTCATAGGACTCAGCCCAAATGACAGGGTACAGAGCTCCGCTTTCTCAAGGGCCACCTTCACTCTGCATGCAATTCTTTCCCTCCAAATCCATCTTATAATGTATTTTCATTACTCTGCGGCTTAATGTATTTTCAAATATCCTTTGTGATTTCTTTGATTTACGGGTTACTTAGGAGTATATTGTTTACTTTTCAAATATTTAGGACTCTTCTAGATATCTTACTGTTATTCGTTTCTAATTTAATTCCATTTTGGTAGGAGAACATACTCAGTAAAATTCAGACATTTCAATTTTTCATTTAGGGCACAGTGTATGGTTTATCTTGGTTAAGTTTCCATGTACACATATATGTGTTTTTGGGTAAAGTGTTCTATAAATATCAGTTAGGTTAAGGTGGTTGATAATGTTGTTCTAATCTTCTATATCCTTGCCAATTTTTTTCTCTGGTCATTTCTGTCAGTTTCTGAGAAAGGGGTGTTAAGGTTTCCCAGATTGTGGATTTATTTACTTCCTTAAGTGACTTTGAAAAAAATAAACTAAGTTTTATAGTCACTATGCAAGCCTTTATTTCTTTTTTTTGTACTAAAGAATTTTTTATTATTTTTATATCTAGAGGTTTGTCATGAAATGTAAAGCCACTAATTTAAAATATTTAATGAGATATGTCTCAAAGGGTTTTAGTGTAATAGAAAACAGGCATATTTAAAATAAAATTCTATATGTATTTGTGTGATATATATATACACATTTCAATATAAATAGGGATCTACTTTTAACTTTTTTACATAATAGAGAGCTGGTATAGATATAGATAGATATCAAAACTGACTTTTTTTTTTTACATCTTTATCGGAGTATAATTGCTTTACAATAGTGTGTTAGTTTCTGCTTTATAACAAAGTGAATCAGTTATACATATACATATGTTCCCATATCTCTTCCCTCTTGCGTCTCCCTCCCTCCCACCCTCCCTATCCCCCCCCCAACTAGGTGGTCACAAAGCACCGAGCTGTCTCCCTGTGCTATGTGGCCGCTTCCCACTAGCTATCTATTTTACGTTTGGTAGTGTATGTATGTCCATGCCACTCTCTCACTTTGTCACAGCTTACCCTTCCCCCTCCCCATGTCCTCAAGTGCATTCTCTAGTAGGTCTGTGTCTTTATTCCCATCTTACCCCTTAGGTTCTTCATGACATTTTTTGTTTTTTTCTTAGATTCCATATATATGTGTTAGCATACGGTATTTGTGCAAGCCTTTATTTCTATTTGCTTTCTTTGACTCACATAGTCTTATGATTTTATAATAATTACTTATGGGAAAGTTAAGTAGCATAGTAAATATATCAAGTCCCAATTTTAGGGTTGCTTGACAGGGATTTTAACTATACTAAATGGTAAAGTAATATTAGTACAATGACTTTTCTATTTAGACCTTTAAAAATCCACGAGGTACAGGATCCTGTGAATGTGCCTTCATATGTTCTAGCTACTTTTTTGAAAGTAAAAGTAAGTTTCTGGGACTAAAAGTTAGAAAACTTCAAGGTATAGATGCAGTTCTGGTATTGTTTTAATACCCAACTTCAATTATGTGGCTGGTACATTTTTTAATAACCTCTCTTTAACATATTGTTGAATTTATAATAAAGTACATTGATAGTAAAGTACATTGGAAATAGTATGCATTCTAGAAATATTACTTTGCACTTGGTTTCATTTTCACTTTAAAAAATGGTTGATCTTTAATGTGTTCTTTTCTTTTGATATGTAATATGCATAATTTTATTCATTTTAATGAAAGCAAAGTCTTTAACTTTCTTAAAACAATATCTTCATTTCCTCATTCTTATAACTTTTTTTTTCCTGTTTTAAAAAATTGAAATACAGTTGATTTACAATATCATGTTAGTTTCAGGTTCTTGTAACTTTTTAATTCATTCCAGTATAGAAAACTTATATTAAAGGACAAATGATAACAAATCTTTTATATAATCTGCTAGGCTCTAGGATTAAAGTAAATCTTTTGTCTTTCCTCCATGTTTGAAATGAAATATTTCTTCTATTTTTTAACTTTATTTTTCCTGGTTACCTTATGTGTTTTCAAGTTTAAGACCTGGCAAACACATAATGTGTTTTAGTTTTTCAAGGAAAGAGTCAGAGTTCTATGTGCATGGAGACTAAGGTAATAAATAGGTTCTTTAGGGTACATGGGAAAACATTTCTGGCTGTCATACACTAGAGGGTTTGCTATATGCACAGATTTATTTGGTGATATATTGTGGTCAACAAGACTGGATTAAGTCATGGGCTTAGATGATCTTGGCCTTACCACTAATTTATTTGACTTGAGGAAAATCGCCTTCATCTGTTAAATCATTGGATCAGATGTTCTAAGGCATTTTTCAGTTGTGTGGTTTTATGACATTAAATTATTGTTTTTACTTCTTAACTACACAAGAAAGTTTTAAAACTCAGTAATTTATTTGAATGGTAAATTATGCATTATTAAAGAAATTGTTTCTTAAATATTTAGAGTATCCAATACAAAGTTGGATCTACAGAAGAAATCTGAAGCGCTTGAAAATATTAAGCAAATGCTTACCAAGCAAGAAGAAGAAAAAAAAGTCCTTAAACAAGAAATTGAAAATTTAAGTCAAGATGCAAAGATGCAGCACAAGGAATTGAATAACAAAGTTCACACAGCAGTAACAGAACTACAAAAAGTGAAGATGGAGAAAGAAACTCTAGTAGCAGAGCTTTCTGCAGCAAAAGAGAAATTATCAGAAGTTTCTGATTCTTTGAAGAACTCCAAAAGTGAATTTGAAAAGGAAAACCAGAAAGGAAAAGCTGCTGTATTAGATTTGGTTAGTTGTTTATGTTTACTGTCTTAGGTAGAAGTGATTTTTATTTAAAATGTAGTGACTTTTCTGCTTAATTCACTGTTGACTTTTCACCCTGCATTTAAGTGATTTTAAGTGTTCTTAGAGGAAAGGAATTGGGATTACTTAACCTGAGAAAAAGATATTGGTGTTTGTGTGTGTAATTTTCCAATGGCCCAGAAAATTTTCAGCTGAGTATATAGTCTTTCTCTATTCTGGGTCTGGTGCTAGATTTGGGAAAGACTACAGCCTGTTTGTCCTCAGGGACACTTCCACAGAGAATATAGCTACTAGTTGAAATGTTTTTCACTTGACTATAAAAAAAAAAAAAAAAAAAAAGAAGACCAGAAAGATCTAAATGATTTTTAACTCTGGTGCTATAAGCTTTCTTAATTCTTTATTCAATTTTCTAAAACTCTAGATAATACCATGTCTTAGAGATACTGTAAAAAATAAACTATAGAGAAAAAAAATCTGAGTCTCAGGAAATGCGTAAAGAGGAATGTATTCTCAGAAATATTTTAACCCAGAATAACAGCAAAAGTAAAATTCTTTTGTTCTCAATATGAAGGTCAGTGAAAGTGTTGAGTACCATAAAAAACATGATTTTTGTGTTGCTTTTATGTTCCTTTCTGTTTGGAGGAAACATCTTCTATCTGTACATCTTCCCACTTAAGTTATATGTGATTATTTCTGTTTGTTGTTTCAATACTTTAAAAAAATTTGCTTCCATTTTTTGAAGCCCATTATTCTACTTTTAAAATAGTATAAGTTAATTAATTCTGAGACATAAAACTGTGGTTTCCAAAGTATTCTAAAATCTTGTCTAAATATTATCTAAAGTATTTATTGTGACTATTGGTTGATAATAGAAACTCTTAGCCTTTTCCTCTCCCTCCCCATTTACTGCTGTAATATTTGCCTGTTTTTAGTATTGAAATGGATGATTTTGTCCCATCTTAAATCATCAGTGATTCTGGTTTATTTCCTTGTGTGGATCTTACTGAGATTGTAAACCAAAATTCTTAAATTCACTACAAATATTTTCTGCATAATGTAGTTTCCATTTTTTTAGGAGAAAACGTGCAAAGAATTAAAGCAACAACTTCAAGTACAGACAGAAAGCACGCATAAGGAACAGAATGAACTGAAAAAGTCACTTGAAAAAGAGAAGGAGGTAAGATTTTTTTTCTATAACAAAAAATATGTAAAGCATAATAAGGTCTTTATATTTTCAAAATACTTTCACAATACTTAAGTCAAAAGAAGGTTTTTTCATTTGTGTTCTACCTACTACTAAAAAGTTTCAAGCTAGTTTAATAAAAGGCCCAAAATAAAGGATTATTATTAATAAAGGTAGAAAATTGAGTCAACTAACTATAGAGTTATAATTAGATAATCTAGATTAAGGAACATTACTATGGATAAAAAAAGTCTTAATAGATTTTCCATAGAAATGACATTTTAAGGGCTCTTTATTTCATGGACATTTATATTAATAGCATATTTGATAATGGTTGTATAACAATTCAGAGATTTTTCTATGATTAATGCTTCTATTGTTCTCCATCAAAACCAACAAGCAAATGAGGAAATAAATGGGTATAATATATATTGTTATTCTCTGAAGACATACCTCTAGCAGCTAGAGTCCAGGCATGTAGCTTTCTAGAGATCAGATTTGATAAAGCAGCAAAACATGGTCTTGACAAGTCTTTAGTGTGATTGTGTTCTGGTTGTTGATTGAAAGAAGACGCCTGTGCTTTATATGCCAGCCATGTAAGTGGCAAAATTATGGAGGTTTAATACCCAAGCTGTGAATCCAGATTGTGCAAATTTATATCCTGACTGTGCCAGTTATTAGCTATGCTGTCTTGCCTTGCCTTCTTAGGCAGATGACTTGATCTTTCTGTGCTCCAGTTTCCTCAGCAGTAAGATGGGGCTAATAGTAGAATCTGTGTCATAGGATTATTGCGAGAAATAAATGGGTTAATATATTTCAAAGTGCTCAGAATACCAGCTGTAACAAAATAAATGGTCAAATGTTAGCTATTACTTTATTATTGGTTATCATAACATAATCATTATTAACACTACCTGACTCCTGTTTTGCACAAAAATATTTTCCTTTGTATTGGAGATAAGCTGAAGCATCCATATATAGCACTGAAACTTTTTCAAAAGTAACTTTGAATGGTCAGATGCTCAAATTAGGTTCTTAATGAAATATGCATAAAATATGTAAACATGACTTTGGCTGGACGGGTGAGAGGTAGTGTAGTTCACCTTGGCCACAGAGGAACCTCAGTGTGACTTCTATATGATATCTAATTTTGAACAGAAATATATCCTAGTAGATTGTTAAAATAAGGTAGTAGCAAAATATGCCTCAAATCTCTAAATGAGGGAACAATTGTGTGGTATAGTTTAGTGTCATCAGACAGATACTAAACATATTTGCCAAAAATTATCTTCGTTTTATCACAGTTAATATGAAGCTATCCTTTCTGATTCACTGTGGCCAACAGGCTCATTTAGCATTTTTAAAAAAAAATTATTTATTTTACTTTCTTTGGCCCCACTGTGCTGCTTGTAGGGATCTTAGTTTCCTGACCAGGGGTCAAACCCAGGCCTGGCAGTGAAAGCGCCGAGTCCTAACCACTGGACTGTCAGGGAATGCAGTTAGCATTTTGAGAATATTCAAAACAGTAGACATTTCAGCAATCTAAAGATTGATGTTGATTTTCCCTTTTTCTATGATTTAAGAGAACACTAATCTAGCTCATTTGCAAGCTCCATCCAAATGTGTAAGTTAAAAAGAAAGGCAAGATTAAACAAATATTGAAGATTAATCCAGCATGTCATCCAGTAGTGAATGGTGTCAGTTATGAAAGCTCCATGAGGGTAGGGATTTTTCTTTTTGGTTTACTACTGATTGTGGCCAATAGACTCAGTAGTTTCTACTTAGAGTAGTGCTTGACATGAGTAGGTACTCAATAAATGTGTGTCGCGTGGATAAATGAATGCTAAACAGGTTTTATTTTCTTTTAGACTTCTCATCAACTGAAGCTGGAGCTCAGTTCAATGCAGGGACAAGTCATACAGGCCCAGAATAGTTTAACACAAAAGGAAAAAGAAGAACAACAACTTCAGAGTAACATAAATGAGCTAAAGCAATTGACTGAACAGAAGAAAAAGCAAATTGAAGCACTCCAAGGAGAGGTTAAAATTGCTGTTTCACAGAAGGTAGTGATATATTTGTTTACTTTTTATGGGAAGAAAAACTTTGCAGTTAAAATAACAATATGATAGTAACACAGATGAGTTACAACAAAGAAAATTTTACATGTGCTTAAATTTTTTTCTAAGTTAAATGTATAAATGCACTTAATTACATGACTAAATATCTATGTCTGGATTTCCATTCACTATAACCATGTTGTTAGATAATTCTTATTTGAAATTCTAACACTAATCATTTGTCTGATAGGCATAAAACTACCTTTTTTGTAAAATAAGATATAACTAACAATGTTAAGAGAATAATTTATACATTTCTAGTGTATTAGAAAATTTTATAGGAATTTAAAAATAAATTATCCTCATTAAGGGAATATAATCAAGAACAAAAATCACAAATTGAGATATATTTAAATATTCAGTAGTATAGGTTTCATATAGTTATAATTGTTTGGTTTTTTAAGTTATAATGGTTTCCATTTCCAAACCTATCCTGATTTATTATTAAGCATCCATTCTTCATCCTTGAGTATGTTTTTTTTTTTGGCGGTACGCGGGCCTCTAACTGTTGTGGCCTCTCCCGTTGCGGAGCAACAGGCTCCGGATGCGCAGGCTCAGCGGCCATGGCTCACAGGCGCAGCCGCTCTGCGGCATGTGGGATCCTCCCAGACTGGGGCACGAACCCATGTCCCCTGCATTGGCAGGCGGACTCTCAACCACTGCACCACTAGGGAAGCCCCTTAAGTATGTTTTAATACTTGTCCAGACTAAGAGTTGATAAAAGTGGATTGAACTTAATATTTGAACAAAATGAGGTTTTCTCCACTGTTGATGTATGCATATTAATTAGTTCATGGAGTAGAAAGATATAAGATCCCTAGTATGTAAAACAAGCAAAATATGTCATGTTATTAATAGTTGGCTTGTCACATTACTAGAGGAAAAAAAAATTAACCGCACAAATACATATTTTATGTTGACTACTATTTTTATAACTATTATTATGGCCATTTTGCAAAAGAGTAATTTTCTAATAACACAAACAAGAATAGACAAATTTGTCTATCCTTTTTTTGTGTGTGTTATATATAATCATACATCAGGATATAATTATCATAGTATGTATTTTGTTCTATGATTTGATATCTTGAGGTCATTTTTTCCCACATCTATTAGCCTCATATTCAAGTTTTCCTTAGATCTTCATTTTTATAACAGTATGACTTAGTAAATTTAAAAAAAACCAACAACTATTTTTAGCACATTTTCTTTTTTATTAACTTATTAATTATAGTAAGATTTCTTCCAGATTTATGATTAATATATATTGCCTATACTTTGCATGGCTTTACTAGATGACACCTTAAGAATTTTGAGATTCAGAGGAAATGTTCTTATTGGTAGTTGTCTTACTTGGGACTGTTATAACAAAAATACCATAGACTTGGTGGTTTAAAAAATAAGCATTTATTTCTCATGGTTCTGGAGACTGGGACGTTTAAGATAAAGGCACTGGCATATTGAGTGTCTGGTGAGGGCCCACTTTCTGGCTTGTGGACAGCTGTCTTCTTTCTGTATCCTTATATGCTGTATCCTTATATGACTGAGATTATCTCTTGTGTTTCTTCTTATAAGGGCACTAATCCCATTCACGAGGGCTCCACCCTCATGACCTCCCAAAGACTCCACATCCAAATACCATCACATTTGATCTGGGCTTCAACACGAATTTGGGGGGGGGGGTGTCACAAACATTCATAGCAGTAGTTCTCTTGTGTCAGTGTATGAATGCTAGGAAAAGGAACACCTTTAACCTTGGGGAGGATAGCATTTTGGGGGAGTGTTGGGTAGATAGCCAGTCTCTGTAAATTAGACTTGGAATTTGGAGTACGTAGAGAATCACTGAAAGGCAAGAATTGTTTGGTTTTATTGAGGAGCAGTGTACTATCATGGAAAGAAGATAAATTTTAGAGGCAGGCAAATTTGAATTTAAATTCTGTGTGACACACATTAGGTTTATGGTCACAGGAAAGTGATCCATCTTTCTGGACTAAATAAAATAGGGTCATAGAGTTGTAAAGGTTGAGATAATTTGAAGCAATTATACTTCAATAAAGATCTATTAAAAAAAAGATTGCGATAATGTATTTAAAGTACCTAGTACTGTGTGTGCCGAGTGCCATGTGGAAGCAAAATAGTTGTTGGATATTATATATAAGTGTAGCAAACTATGATCTAAGAGTGTCATTTTGCCTGGTAAACCATACAGTGATGGTCTCTGGAAACTTTTCACTGGGCCACAGTGAAATAGGAAAAACAAGGATAAAGTTTAAATGGGTATAGATGTGTATGAGTACACACACAACGCACACACCCCATGTATATCTATATCTACGTTTATCTATCTATATGAAACACACATATACATACATTTTTAAAATGTGATTGTGATTGTTTGGAAGTCACAGGGAAATCCAGCAAGGCTATATAAGTCATCAGTTCCTGTACCAACCTTATTTGAAACCTAATGTGGGAATACAGAATGAATAGGATATGGCCCCTATTCTCAAGTAGCCTATAATTTAATGAGGAATCAGGTATGTAGGGAAAAAGAAAACTGTAGTAGAAAGGAGAATGAGAAAAATTCAAACTTAATGGAAATTTTGACTGGCTTTCTAGAGGAGCTAGCATTTGAACTGTGTCTTTGAAGACTATCCTAATTTTGAAAGATTAAAAAAAAGAGGAAATTAGATATTTCAAAGGAGAGGAAACAATATTAGCAAAGTTTGCGAAACTTAAAAAAAATGTCGTTATAGAAGATTTGCTATTGGAATACCTCGTAAGTGGAGAAGTGAGGGGAGATAAGGCTATAGAATTGGATGAAATCAGATCACAGTAGATGTTGTATAGTTGTTTCCACTTTAAATTTTTAATATTGGAAGACTAAAGGTAAAAATCTTTAGAAGGGAGAAATGTAGTCAGACCTGTTTTAGAGCAAAAACTGATAAGCTTGTGAAGGATAAATTGTAAATGATTGACCCTCCTGTATTCTCCTTTGAAACTTTGGGTTTACTTCAGTTAAACCCATTATCAAGCTGTTACACTGATCTTTTTATTTTTTTTTAATTTTCTTTTATTTAACTTAACCACTAATAGATTTGAATTCCTCAAAGTCAGAAAACTGTGTTTTCTAACAAATAAGCTATCAATGATTTTTTAAACAATGAATGAATGAATCAGCCTGTCATTTAGAGTAAGTAAAATGAAGGCCCAAATATGAACCCAGAAGGCAATTATGATCAGTGTTGAGACTTTGTAGAGGGCTTATCTGAGCCATAAAGGTGATTGAAGAGAAAGAAAACTAGATTTGTGGGGGGGAAAATGTTAAAGAAAAGAAGTAGTATTCGACCAAAAAAAAAAAAATGCAGTGTAGTCTTCAACACGAAAAACAATGTCCAGGAATTCTTCATTGTGAAGACTCTAAATTGGAGGTAATGTGGGATGTTATCAGATAATGTGTGTGGTGATGAGCCCCCTTTCCTCCATAGGCAGTTAGCACTACCTCCTGGCAATCTGCTTCCTAGCTCTCTTGAATCTATCCCCTTTTCTTATTTCCCAACTGCCACAGTCTTAGTCTAGGCTATTTTTTTTCTCTTATGTGGACTATTATAAGAGTCTCTTAATGGATGTCCTGGGCTCTATTTGTCCACCTCCCATCTGTTTGTCATTTATTCATTCAAGAAATATTACTAGGCACCTATTCTGTGCCATGGACACAGTTATAGGTGTTGGAGGTGTAGCTGTGAACAGACAAGGAACCTATTCTCATGGACTTAAACTTTCTTGAGGGGAAGAAACTTAAACAGGGTGATGTGAAAGACAGTGATGGGACAGAGTCCTACTAAAAGGTTGGGTGATCAAAGAAGCCCCTCTGAAGAGATTTGAGCTGATACATGAAATACAAGAGCTATCCATATAGTGGTCGGGGCGGGACAACTAGTGCAAAGATCTTAAGGCTAGAACAAGCTTGGTATTTTCTAAAAACGGAGACCAGTATAAGTTAAGTATAATGGAGAGAGGAAGAGTAATATGCGATGAGTTCAGAGAAGTAGACAGGGGTAAAGGCATAAACATAGAAACTTGAAGATTATAAGATAACAGAGAATGATGTATTTTGTTCAAAGGATAATTAGAATCGATTAGGAGATTTTGAGCAGAGAATGGTGGGATCTGACTAAAGGGACATAAAGGAGCAAGCAGGAAAGGCATGGAAAAACTATTGCAGTAGTCTAGAAAGTACAAGATGATGGCATGAACTAAAGTGTTAGCAGTGGATGATTTGGGAATATCTTTTGTAAGCTGAGTCATCAGGACTTGCTGATAGGTTAGATGGTGAGAGATGATGGAAAGAGGAGTCTAGAATAATTCTAGGTTTGTGGCTTGTACAAGTGGATAGATGGCCGTTGGATAGATGGCCATATTTACTGGGGAAAGTAGCATGTTTTTCAGGAGGAGGGTTGTTGTAAGGAATCAAGATTTCTACTTGAGATAGATATCTATCAATCACTCAAGTGAAGATGTCAGGGAAGTACTTGGATATAATGAGCCCAGAGTTCAGGCAGAGAGGTTGGAGCTAGAGACATAAATTCAGGAGTCAATTGTAAATAAACAATATTTTTTAAAATACTTTTTAATAAACTTAACAAGGATTTATTCACAGGAATACTTGTAAGTAGAGAAAAATAACAGAAATGCTAAACAAACGAAATGAAGAGGATCCAAACCAACTTTCACTTTGTAGCTTTTTACCTGCACCCTGTGTGCATATATCTAGGGCACAGAGGGCCACCAACATACGCCAATACAGTGTAGGAACCCTGCATTATGTCCATTAACTTAAACATATCTTTAAGATCATGCCTTGAACAAAAAAAGAAAGCTTAGAAGGCAATATGTTGAGTGGGAATAAACATTGAAATATAGCAATCATGTCTTCAGCTTCTACTATTATCTTTATGTGCCAAATAACACTTAGGCAGCCTCTTACAGATCTTTTACCATGTAATTTAAGTTTTAGAAGTTTTGATAAATCATTAGTAGTATATAGCCATGCAGAAAGCACATCACACTGACAGCACAGAGGCAAAGATTTTGCACAGATATATCAGCTTTCCACATTGTGCAGTTTACACACAATGCAATATCAGTCTTATTCCTAACAGATCCCAAAAAGATACTTCAAGGCCTAGCTGTAAACTACAGTACTTTATATCTATATTCTTAATAAAAATGGGTCTAGTTGGGCTCTTCTAAATAGAGACTGTATATAGAATAAAAGAGGGCTAGAGACTGAACCCTGGGGTCACACAGTATTGAGAGATCAAACAAGAGAGGAGCTAGTAAAAGATTTTAAGATGGAATGACCAGTGAGGTAGGAGGAGAACCTAAAACACAAGATGTCCTGGAAAACAGGTTGAAGAATGTTTCTAGGAGGGGGCATCATCAACTGTTTGAAGGACTGCTGGGATGTTCAATGAGATGTGGACAAGGGCATGAATACTGGATTTTGGAACAAGGGGGTCGCTGATGACTTCAACAGCAGTTTCATTGAAGTGTATTTATTTTAAAAGCCAAGTGCTTTTCATGCTATGCTTACATATATTTTATTTATGTCATAATTTGTGCATATCTCCTGAATCTTCTTAAAGACTGAAGGTTTAGAGTTTAGAGGAGTTGCACCTTTGCAACATTTTCTTCTCTTCTTCTGCCTTGATGTTAATAAAGATGACCTGTAGAAATTTCTTGTTATTCTTGAATTTCAAGGAGTAGAAACAGTATACTTCAACTTAGTAATGGCTTTTTAATTATTTCGTGTAGAAATTTCCCATAGTTCAACCTTAAATTATATCATCTTTTAAAGCATGCAGCACCGTATCTTCCATCAGAATGTAGTTGTTACTTTCAGTCTCCTGAGACCTTGGTACTTGGGATTCTCAGTGAAATTCTTTTTTCTTTATTTAATTGCTGTTTCGTTTTTTGTCTTTTAAATTAGGACTTGTTGAATTTTGTAATTCTTTAATTTTGTAACTATAAGGTAAGTTACACTTTATTAAAGTAGAATTTTAGGGCATAACTACAATTCAGTTTGTTCTTAGGAATCTTAGTTGTGTGGATTTCATTCTATATTTGTAACTGGTTTTTGGTATGCATACTGTTTTAAATAACTATTGTATGTTTCAGACAGAACTTGAGAATAAACTACAGCAGCAGTCAACACAAGCAGCACAGGAACTTGCAGCAGAGAAACAGAAAATATCAGTGTTACAAAATACCTATGAAAAAAGTCAGGAAAGTCTAAAACAGCTTCAATCTGATTTCTATGGGAAGGAATCTGAACTTCTTGCCACAAGGCAAGATCTTAAGGTATAGTGAACTATATTATATATCATAAAAACCAGTAAGTTGTTTATAGACATTCATTAAATGATTGATTTGAACCCAAATGGGCACAGGAATGTTAGTATTTGTGGAATACCATGCTTCTTTTCTGTTGAATTATTATATTTGGAGAAACATGCTTTTTAAATTGTTTTATATAACAAAATATATATGTAAATACAGGCATTTAAAAATAACATCTTTAATAGAAATAATTTGGAAATTGTTAATTGCTACATTGGCTTATCTAAGGACTTTGCTGCCTTTATGTAAAAAAAATAACTTTTAAAACGGACTGCTGTTAAAAAAAATCTAAGGAGTTTTTAATTTTTTTATTTTTTTGCGGTATGTGGGGCTCCCACTGCTGTGGCGTCTCCCATTGCGGAGCACAGGCTCCGGACGTGCAGGCTCAGCGGCCATGGCTCACGGGCCCAGCCGCTCCGCAGCATGTGGGATCTTCCCGGACCGGGGCACGAACCTGCGTCCCTTGCATCGGCAGGCGGACTCTCAACTGCTGCGCCACCAGGGAAGCCCTAAAAAAAATCTAAGGAGTTTTAAATGTAAACCACTTGTGAAAATGCAAGCAATTTTACAGTTGCTTGTCAAGCAATATTAACTTCAGTTTTATATATTAGTCAACTTTCCAAGACTACTGGAATGCATAATGATTAAAATTAGATTATAGCTCAAAGTAAACTTAACCTTAATTATCTAAACATATATGGATATTCTGTCCTTGGCGATACTGTTTGATTAAAGTATCATTTTTACTAAAATGAAGGCTATGGAAAAAGGGTAAACAATTTTTATGTAGCATTAAGGTATCAATTCTCTAAGTGAAATGGAACATTTGTATTCTCTCGCAGAAGAGTTAGACATTTCTCTTTTTTTTTTTTTTTTTTTGCGGTATGCGGGTCTCTCACTGTTGTGGCCTCTCCCGATGTGGAGCACAGGCTCCGGACACGCAGGATTAGTGGCCATGGCTCCCGGGCCTAGCCGCTCCGCGGCACATGGGATCCTCCCAGACTGGGGCACGAACCCGTGTCCCCTGCGTTGGCAGGCGGACTCTCAACCACTGTGCCACCAGGGAAGCCCCAGCCATTTCTCTTTTTTGTCATAGTGAAATAGTATGCTTTTTGATTCTTTCCTATGTTTGGGTTTTTGTTTCTTAATTTAAAATGCCTTATTGAAAAGTTCTGTTGAAAATCACAGAATATTTTTATATGTAATATACATAAATATGCTATGTCACTTTATTCATAGGCTGCTATAGGGAAGGCTTTATGAAGGAGGTAGGACTTGGCCAGGTCCTGAAGGATATAAGAATTTGAATACACAGAGAGTCCTGAGAAAGATCAGTTCACTCAGGGGCACATTTGAGAAAAGGTGCAGCAATGGGAACCAGCAAAGCCAGGAGGCAGTCACCATAATTGTCTTGCTAGAGTGCTGCTTTGTGTTTGGAAGTTCAAGTTAAAAAGGTTGGGATCAAACTGTGAGGTATCTTAGATGCCTAGCAAGGACGACTGACTGGACTTTATATTGGGTTGCGGGGGGGATGAAGAGTCTAAGCAGAGGAATAAAATGAAGAAGGTATAATTTAGGTAACAACCTGGAACTGGTTTATAGATAGCAGCTTGGTTTGGATCTGGCGTAAACTAGTGCTGGGGAGATTAGTTAAGAGGCTATCTCCCTTCCTTCCTCCATAAACTCCAGTAATCTAGCTGTGAGCTGATTAGAACTGGAGTTAAAGAGGATGGAACAGAAGAGATTAACGGGAGAGAGAATATGAAACAAAAGGGCTGAATAACGTACAGGGTGCAAGGAAGTGAAGGAATCAGTGGTGACTAATGATCTGACAAAGAAACAGGAGACTGGGTAAAAGAATTTTCATAGGGCCAACAGTAGATATTATATATATATAAAGTTCACAATTAGCAAGAGTTCTTTAAAGAAAATACCACCTGACATTTAGAAAGTGTCTTACTTGCTATATTCTCTAAGTAGCTTTAAATTATTATTAGTTTTCCTTTACAATACTGTTGCAAGTCAGGGAGGGTTTGTGGAAGAGTTTGGACTTTATCCTAAAGGCAGGAGGGAACCACTGAAAGGATGTGCTCGGATTTGTATTTTAGGCCAATAACCGGCTGCAGGAGAAGGAATGGATTGTAGGGGAACGTGGCTGAACGTTGGGATGAGAGAGGAGACTTTGTGGTAGTCCAAGTGTGGATGGTGACAGCTCGGGCTGGTAGTAGTAAGGATGCAGAATGTGCATGAATTCAAAGGACATTGAGGTGATAGAGAAGATGAAACCTAATGACTGAGTAGAAGTTCTGTAGAAATCATGTTTTTTCTTCATATGGATGTATTATTTACCTAAGAGCATAACACAGTAATAAGACTTAGATCTTTTAAATCAGTATTTTTTTCATTAAGCCAACAATTATTTTTATTATGCCCGAAAGCTACATCATGTTCTAATTTTATACACAAAAGAAAAATTCAAATGTAAACGTGGGCAAGAAGAGAAAGACAGAGGGATAAGGCTGTTGTGGAGTTTAACAACTGTTGAGAGGCCGTGGATAGACTCTCTTCAAAGCTTCCTTTTGCAGATGAAACTGAGGCCCTGCTTGGTTAGTGACAGGCCTAGTGTTTGCACAATAACAGAACGATGATTGGATCTCAGTTCTTCTGATTCATAGCCCTTTGTTAAAAAAAATAATTAATTAATTTGGCTGCGTTGGGTCATCGTTGCTGTGTGTGGGCTTTTCTCTAGTTGTGGTGAGCGGGCGTACTCTTTCTTGCGATGCGCAGGCTTCTCATTGCGGTGGCTTTTCTTGTTGCGGAGCATGGGCTCTAGGCGCTTGGGCTTCAGTAGTTGTGGCACACAGGCTCAGCAGTTGTGGCTCTCAGTCTCTAGAGCGCAGGCTCAGTAGTTGTGGTGCACGGGCTTAGTTGCTCTGCAGCATGTGGGATCTTCCTGGACCAGGGCTCGAACCCATATCCTCTGCATTGGCAGGCGGATTCTTAACCAATATGCCACTGGGGAAGACCAGTAGCCCTTTATTGTTTTACCATCATTTCACTAGAATTTTTTTTATAAAATAGGATATTGACAAATATAAAATAGGATATTGAAATTTTTAATAAAATAGGATATTGACAAATTTTAATAAAATAGGATATTGACAAAATACCCTATTTTATTTTTTTATGAAATAGGATATTTGGAAGTTAATCCTTCCAAAATGACAGGTATCTGAACTACTTAAGTTAATTTTTTAAAAAGGAAAGAAATTCCTAGGAAAGTTCAAGTAATATTTATAATAGGCCAGAATAATGGATCAGCCATTCTTTTGCTTCAGTGATTATTATATGACCTTATGTATAAGAGAGAAAGGGAGACGTTCAGAACCTTGTAACATGACACCTAAGTTAAGGCTGCCATCTGTGGGCTGATGGTGTATACCAAGACACCAGTAGAATGGAAGACCGGCTGCCTTGATCTATGCCTTTAGCCCCATCTGCTGGATTATTTATGAAATACTGAAATTTGTTGACTGGATATTTCAAACTGGCTATGCTGTGTGCTATTCTTTGTTTTCCAGGAAAGGTAGAAGTGGCGTTTAACTGTAAATTTTGCACCCTCAGTGAAGTGAAAATTCTAGGATAAAAAGTTTAGAATTAAATGTAAATCTTCTTAGCCTAGTACTGTTCTTTATGTCATTTCATCAAACATCAAGAAAAAGTAATAACTAAAAATTTTAAAGTTTTATTTTGAAAGAGAAAAGGGAAAAATTGAACAGACCCCCCCCCCCCAAAATACCCACCAATAGCTACCACAGAACAGTGTAGAAAATCTTTTTTTTTTTGCTACATTACTATAATGTGATTGGAGTATTCAGGATCAGGGTTGGCACTTGATCTACTCAGGGATTTGCTTATTCCAGTGGCAGTGGGTGGCTTAAAGATAGCCCCAGTAAACCATCTAATGGAAGAGGGAGTTCTCCAAGGGAAAAGATGCTGAGCAGATGAAAATAATATAGTCTGAAGCAAGAAAGATAAAAGGAAAATTTGAAACGGCAGTATACTGCTGAATGATATAGATTGAATATTCAGGCAAGGTAGAACAACATGTATTGGCTCAGAAAATAGTGCATATTTTGAACTTGACTTTAAAGATTTAGTCACTAGGATTTTGTGAGTTCAGAATTTTATAGGCTGTTATTTAAACCATGGACTTTGGAATTCTGTGGTTAGAGATTGGGGGTATTCTTGCTTTTAGGCTCTAGCAAGTGTGTTGGTATTCTTTAGCATTAGATCAGGACTTCTGTTACCGAATTACAATTGCTATAGACAGCATGGGCTAGGCTTTGTCAAATTTTATTCTTTTTCTCTGAAATCACACTCACCTTTTGTGATACTTAGGTCAGTTCCAACATGCCCACAAAGCCTTCTTTAAACATTCCACAGAAAATACACTCACACTCGTTTTTCTGTGCATTTGGCACATAGCAAATGCTCTAATACCCTGTACAACTTCCATTTTATACCCTGGTTCTGTTTTCCAGGCTATATGGTCAGCTTCTTTAAGTCCAGGACCATCTTTTACCCTCCTGTCTACCTTAGTAGTATACTCAATTAAAGCTTAGCTGCTTGATTAGTAAAGGACTAGATGACTTTAAGTCTTTTCCAAAAAGGAAGTCTTACAGTTTTTAGTGTTCCACTGGAAACTATTGAAAATGGAAATTTGGTTTATATCAGAAAAGACTTCTGAACCGGGTTATTTGTAAGGAATAATCTCTTTCAGGAAGCTTAAGTAAAGCCCTTTAAATAAGGTTTTCATTTATTTTTCATCGATTCTTTATCAAATGCTTACTGTAGCCAAGCCTAGATAGCAGTGATTCCTCCTGAATTGTATCTTCTGCCTTTTTTTCAAAGAAACTGTATCTCCAGAATAAGAAAGATAAACTTCTTCTAGATGGTGGAAGAGCATCTTAGAGTTATTTCCCTTAGCAGCTGAGTGGCAAGGTTCCTGCCATTTTCCATTCCCCACCTGTTACCATATCCACCTCCAAATCAAAATCTAATGAGTCAAAAAGTTGCTCTTTCCCCCAGCTTCAGCTTCTTGAAATATTTGGGCCTTCGAACAGTTAGTAACTATGGACTGTGTTAACTGACAGCGCTACTTCTACCACACAGATGAGAAGTTAAGAGGATGGGGGTGATGGCCTTGTTAGAAGTAGAGCCTCAGATGTCTGGTTGACTTTACTCTTTCAGTTCACTTAATCAGGTTGGCAGATTTGAAATACATTTTTTCCCCCAAGACAAAAACCCCTTTCTGTTTATTAAATAAACCTTTTAGCATGTCAAGGGCCATCATAGATCCTACAAAACATGTATGCATATATAATGTCACGTTTAACTATCTCTTTTTAAATTGCTTTCTTCCCATGTCTCCCCATATCTTCTCATTATGTATATGTTCTCTGAGTGTGTTTGATATGGTTCCTACTTATTTGATATTCTTCGTATCACTTAGCTAGTAAATACAGATTATTTCTAGAAGCTTTGAAATTGCTTCAGTTTTATTAAATATTTTATACTTGCCTATGGAAAATACTACAAGTATTTTGCATAGGCAAGAGAGTTATCTAGCATTCTTTCTCTTTTACATCATCTTACTGAAGGGCATAACATACTTTTTTTTTAAATTTAACTTTTTTAACATCTTTATTGGAGTATAATTGCTTTACAATGTTGTGTTAGTGAATCAGCTATACAAATACATACATCCCCATATCTCCTCCCTCTTGCGTCTCCCTCCCACCCTCCCTATCCCACCCCTCTAGGTGGTTACAAAGCACCGACCTGATCTCCCTGTGCTATGTGGCTGCTTCCCACTAGGTATCTGTTTTACATTTGGTAGGTGTATATATGTCACTGCCACTCTCTCACTTCGTCCCAGCTTACCCTTCCCCCTCCCCGTGTCCTCAAGTCCATTCTCTACGTCTGAGTCTTTATTCCTGTCCTGCCCCTAGGTTCATCAGAACTATTTTTTTAGATGCCATATATATGTGTTAGCATACGGTATTTATTCTCTTTTTGACTTCACTTTGTATGACAGACTCTAGGTCCATCCACCTCACTACAAATAACTCAATTTGGTTTCTTTTTATGCCTGAGTAATATTCCATTGTGTATATGTGCCACATCTTCTTTATCCATTCATCTGTCGATGGACACTTAGGTTGCTTCCATGTTCTGGCTATTCTAAACAGTCTTGCAATGAACATTGTGGTACATGTCTCTTTTTGAATTATGGTTTTCTTGGGGTATATGCCCAGTAGTGGGATTGCTGGGTCATATGGTAGTTCTATTTTTAGTTTTTTAAGGGACGTCCATACTGTTCTCCATAGTGGATGTATCAATTTACATTCCCACCAACAGTGCAAGGGGGTTCCCTTTTCTCCACACCCTCTCCAGCATTTATTGTTTGTAGATTTTATGATGATGGCCATTCTGACTGGTGTGAGGTGATACCTCATTGTGGTTTTGATTTGCATTTCTCTAATGATTAGTGGTGTTGAGCATCCTTTCATGTGTTTAATTGGCAATCTGTATATCTTTGGAGAAATGTCTCTTAGGTCTTCTGCCCATTTACTATCTTTTTAAAGTATATTACTTTCCACTATGCTATGCATAACTTATGTATAACTGTTAACTATTATGTTTCTGTTGAAATTTGCCAAAAAATGACATAATAATTTGGGGAAATTGTTTTTATAAGTCTGTAGAAGAGAAGCTTTCTCTAGCACAGGAAGACTTGATTTCAAATAGAAATCAAATTGGAAACCAAAATAAATTGATTCAAGAACTGAAGACCACCAAGGCTACTTTGGAGCAAGATTTAGCAAAGAAAGAACAGCAATTGAAGGAGCAGAGTAAAGCACTACAGGATATACAGAAAGAAAAGGTATTTTATTTTCTGACTAAATCTAGAATCTTAGTATTTAAAATTAAGAACCAGCTTTTTCTAAAGGTAAGTAGGGGTGTATTTTATATGATGCTAAGTTATAAAGTTGAAAGCATTGTATTATGACCAGTACGTTTAAAGATCAGTTAAAATTTTATATGAGAAATTCAAATTCTAGGAAACATTTTTTGGTTTCATAATTTAAATTTTATATTTCCATCAGCTGACATTATTCTGAAGTGTACAGTTCCTGAAGCTCTTGGTGTATTTTATTTGTGCAGTTCCTGAATTATGTGTTTATTTTTTGCTGCACTGTGTGGCTTGTGGGATCTTACTGCTCTGACCAAGGATCAAACCCAGGCCCTTGTCAGTGAGAGCGCGGAGTTCTAACCACTGGACCGCCAGGGAATTACCTCTGAATTATTTTTTAAAATTGGTGGATGTTTTTGTAGCGATGGCACTGGTGAGGCTGGCATGAAATTTATGATTTGTGCCTCAAGGTTAGAAAGTTCTGACAGAACTATAGTTCAGAGGCCTTTAATTACAAGGGTTTTAGATCAGGCAGATCTTGTTTTAGTTATATGGTTCTACTTTTAATAGCTTATTTAACTGCTCTAAGTCTTTGCTCCTTTACCTATAAAATGATTAAAAAGAGCTACCTGGCATAGAGATTAGATAATGTATACTCCTCCTCCCTAGGCGCCCTATATAAAGATAGTGATGATGATAATAAGTATAAGATGGTAGTTTTAGCTAAACTTTAGCCAGGCACTATTAATTTTAATAGTTACTGTAACTATTTAATCCTTATAACGATCTTATTGTTCATATTGTATAAATAAGGACACAGAGGCAAGAGAAGGTAAATAATTTGCTCAAGTTAACTAAGGTGGAAGGGGCAGAGACAGTCATAAATAGTAGCAGTCATTTTTGTTATATTACTTTTAATTTAAAACTTTTTTTAATAAATCATTTTTTCTATAGTCACTGAAAGAAAAAGAACTAGTAAATGAAAAATGTAAATTGGCAGAGATAGAGGAAATTAAGTGTAGACAAGAAAAAGAAATTGCTAAATTGAGTGAAGAACTCAAGTCTCACAAGCAAGAAAGCATAAAGGTATGTGAAGATAATCATTGTTTTTCCTTTTGTATTGTATTAGTGTTGTTAAAAATATTTGTGTATACATATTTATTTATTTATTTATTTTAGGACATACTATGTGTCAGGCACATTGTTTTGCTGTTTTTTGACAAATACTCTCGCTCTCACAGTGCTCGTGTTGCATAATATCTATACACATATTGAAACTATGTTACCTTTGTTTTCAAATTACTGAATAAAGCAGAGTAACCCTAAAAGTTTAGATTTTATTGAGGTGATAATCGACAGAGCTATCCATTATGCTTACAGATAGTACACTTCAAAATATGTAAGAGTTTAGAATTAAGATTATAAGGGATCGTTTTTTTAATCGTTTTTCTTCCTAAAATCCTTTAATAATCTGTTGTTTAGAACATTTTTCCTATCATTAGCATGACTGGCATGCCACCTGAAAAAATTAACTGCTTATAATTTGCTTTGTAAAGTGTTTGTAAAATGTCATTTTCTTAGAGAAAGGTTGGATTTTCCCTTGAGTGCTCTCATAATACCTCTTATGTCTATCAGTATACTTGCCATTTTGCTTTATAATTACTTACCTCTTTATGTCATTATGTTCTTCCAGACTGTGACTACCTTAAAGCAGGGACTGTATATAATTCATCTTTATATATATATCCCTAGAACCTGACACAGTGTGTGATGCCTAAATGTTGAACCAATAAATGCCTCCTAAATGAAGAAAGGGAAAATAAGGGGTAGAAAATTCTCACATAATTTAATCAAAACATATGCATGCAAAGCATCACTTGAATTTAAATGATTGTTGAGCAGGAAGTACATAATATTTCACCTTTTTAATCAACTGTTTGAAATACTGAACTTTAAGACTCTTGTAAGAGGCTAAAACTCTTTGTTTATATTGTAATAAGTTGCATAAATTTCAGCTACATTTTTTTTTTTTTTTTTTTTACCATAAAGGATGACTTATTTTGGCCTCACTTTCTCATAGGAGGTAACAAATCTCAAGGATGCCAAACAGCTTTTGATTCAGCGGAAATTAGAGCTTCAAGGGAAAGTAGATTCCCTAAAGGCAACCCTTGAACAGGAGAAGAAAGCCCAGCAAATGCTAAAAGAGCAGATGAAAAAGGAAGAAGATGAGCTGCAGAAAGAATTTATGGAGAAGGAAGCTAAACTGGTAAGTTAGTGGTGGGAGGTGTGTTTTTTAATTGATTTTGTAAATTAATCCAGTTAGAGAGGATTTTTCTACTTAAAAATTATGATTCAAATGCTCACCTAACATTTAATTTTTGATTTAAGACAAGAGATCTGATTTGTCTAAATAGCTGACATGTGATTGGAAATATTTTATTCTGTGATTATATTTTGGTTTATATAAGTGAAAATTCAATAAAACATGATGGGGGGGCACTTTTAGTGCCAGAAAAACAAACAAACCGATAACTATGTAGATTGAGGTAAATGGCATGAATGCTAATCATGTTAAACTCATTTGTTTGTTCAAACTGAATGTTGATAAGGGGGAACGGAAACTTCAGTTTGGAATACAATGACCAAAGTCTACTTTTCCTTCCCTAACTTGTGCATGCCAAATGGGAAGCATCTGGCTTTCCTCTGTTGAATTAAGTCCAGATAGCCCCAGATAAATTGACTGCTGAATGTTTTCGTTGAAGAACTGCAATTTCAAGTTCACACAGTGATTTGAAGTACTGTTTTTTTGGCAGGTTGATAGAGACAAAAGGATGCATTTGGAATTTGAGACATAAGAAAATGCCAGCTCTATCTCCAGGGCACCTTGCTATCCCTAACTATGTGTTCTTCCCCTGTTCTAGTGGAAAAAAGGAAAATCTCAAATTGCTTTACTTTAGTTTGATCTTATAAGAGGCTTGCTGACCACCATTTCAGTGTTATGACCACTGTCAGTTCAAATTACACAGATGTTTGTGGAATCAGTTTTATCAGTGCCTTCTTCCCTGAAGAAGTAATATTATTTATGTTGCCAATATTTAAAGTTCAACAACTAACTTAAATTTTGCACTACTTTTGTAATAGGTTTTTTACCCACTGTTTTTCCTTTTCTCAGCTTTCCGAAATAAAAGAAAAAGAAGTAGGAATGAAGCAGCATGAAGAAAATGAGACTAAACTTACCATGCAGATTACAGCATTAAATGAAAACTTGGGCACCATAAAGAAGGAGTGGCAGTCCAGTCAACGGAGAGTCAGTGAGCTTGAGAAACAGACGGACGACTTACGGGGTGAAATTGCGGTATTGGAAGCAACGGTTCAAAATAATCAAGATGAAAGGAGGGCACTACTAGAAAGGTGGTTGATGTCTAGTAAAATTAGTTTATTTCCATGCTAAGTGATAAAAAGGTTGTTGTATTCCACATTTAAAAAAATAGAAGTCTTGAGAAAAGTGCTCCTGCAGGTATTTAAGTAGCCATTTAAAAATTAACCCTTACAACAGAGTTGAAATTAATGTATTATGTTTAAAGTTACTAAAGTAGTTCATTATCTGTGTTCAGAAAGGGTCTTTAATGATTTTTTAAAAATGAATTGTTTTTGCAATCTATTTCAGGTGTCTTAAAGGAGAAGGTGAAATAGAAAAGCTTCAAACCAAAGTACTAGAATTGCAAAGAAAGCTGGATAATACAACTGCAGCAGTGCAGGAACTGGGCAGAGAGAATCAGTCCCTTCAAGTGAGTCACCTGGTGTATGAGGCAGTTTTTTAGTCTAGAATTTACCTCTTAGTGAAAAGCATATTTTCAGCATTTAAAATAAGTCTCATCTTTAATAAGACTTTTGAATGGCTACTGCCTGTGTAGCAGTATTGCAGGTATTACAGGTAATTAAATATAAGATTTAAAGAACTTATCTTAGACCCCAATGATTAGAGAGCCATATCATTCATGAATTGTCATTATTGGGAAGAGCACAAAGGAATGAGTTGCTATGTGATAAAGAAGTGATCTGATCATATGCTCAGAGTTCCAAGGAAGGATTGATCCTTAGGGTTAGAATGAATGGGAAATCACCAAAGGTTAGAAATTACCAATGCCTTTGAGGTATAAAACTTGCTTTGCTTTGCTTGATTGATTGATTTGATTGATTGATTGATTGATTGTCATTCAGACTTAATTATGTAACAACTTTTGATAATGGAAGTTGACCAAAGTATTTCTGATTTTTAAAATTTTATCCATTTTAAAACTTGGCCACCAACTTAGAAATTATCAATCATTCTTTATAGCACTGAACATTATGTTTTGTTTTTTTTTTGAATAGATCAAACATACACAAGCGTTGAATAGAAAGTGGGCTGAAGACAATGAAGTACAAAACTGTATGGCCTGTGGGAAAGGATTTTCAGTAACCGTGAGACGGGTAAATGGTTTTGTTATATTGCTACAGTTCTTGATTTTATTTCTCAGTGACAATGTTTTAACCATCGAAATTGTCCTGCATTTGACAGATTTTTAAAGTTTTGCCATTTATTAACTTTAATTTACAACTACATAGAATTAAGTTTCATGAAATCTTGTTTCTGGTTAGTGTATGTGTTTCAATTTTAGTTTTAAATTCAGTTATTACCTTCCTACTGAGTTACTCTCTTGGATAATCATTTTCTGAACCAGTGCATCAGTATTAAACTCATGTTTTAGTCACCATAGGGTTCTCTTAAAGGAAAAAAAGCAGAGATAAAAAAATCACTTTAGGGCTTCCCTGGTGGCACAGAGGTTGAGAGTCCGCCTGCCAATGCAGGGGACACGGGTTCATGCCCCGGTCCGGGAAGATCCCACATGCCGTGGAGTGGCTGGGCCCATGAGCCATGGCCACTGAGCCTGCGCATCCGGAGCCTGTGCTCCGCAACGGGAGAGGCCACAACAGTGAGAGGCCCACATACTGCAAAAAAAAAAAAAAAAAAATCATTTTAAATAATGCCATTATGTGATGTTTCAAGTTTATATTCCTATTGAAGAAATTATGCCTGAAACATTTTGTAAATAGGAATAATTTTTCACCTGATAGAAATGCTTTATTAAGCACTTTATTAAGGCATTAAAATGCCTCCTAAGGTTCTTCTGAGAATTCCAAGATAAATTCCATATTAAATGTTTAGTACAGTATCTGATTAAATAGGAAGCATTCAAATTAACTAAGGGATTAAATCGACATACTGAGATTTTATATTATTAAATGCTAATCCCTTGAAAGTTAGTATACCTTCACAGTGAAGTTTGCTGTATTCTTGTAGTCTCATAATACTTTTGGTATAGTTTTTATGCTTAAAAATGTTTAATTTTTGTCATTTACAGCATCACTGCAGACAATGTGGAAATATCTTCTGTGCTGAGTGTTCAGCCAAAAATGCCTTAACTCCTTCTTCCAAGAAGCCTGTTCGTGTCTGTGATGCATGTTTCAATGACTTGCAAGGATAATGGGTTATCGCAACTTCAGAGTAATATTACACTAACATTAGATTTTTAATAATACACTTAATAGATATCTTGGACTACTACTATTCGGTTTGGACAGTGGTTGCAATACTAAACCAAATTAGAATTCATATATTTTGGAATGTTATCAAGTAAAACTCTTCTATTTTTGTGAGACTCGAGCCCATCTTTCATTACTTTTTTCCATTTACTCCGGAATAGCTTTCATGCCAAGTTTAGAAGTAGCCAATGAAATGTAAATAAATTTTGGATGGAAATAAATTTTGGACGGAAAATAGCAATGTATTTTTTTAAATATACTTTCATTGTTCAGAAGTGACATGAATGCTCTTCCATAGCTTACTTCTTTCTCCCACATTTAGTATCAAGAAATGTACATGGGTGATGTTACCATATCAGATATGTTGCACAATAACACATTAATTCTATTAAATATTCTCATTGTGAAATGCATAGAACTATAAAGCTTTTCCCTCATACACAGGTCCATAGCTCAGTTGCATTGTTATGTTACAATTTTACTACTCAAGTGTTCCAAATACAGATTATATTTAAATATTAACTATGAATTCAAACATGGTTTTTATTTTAACAATATTGATTAAATTCTCTTGGGTGGATTTTATGAAAACCTCTGGAAAATTAATTTGCTTATTTTATGGTTATCCTCGGGTTGTATTTTAAACATTAGGGTTAATTTTTCTTTTTGTCTTTTTCTATCTCACTTTTAAACTCCCACATAGTCTTAAGAATCCTACAAAACTTCCCACCCTCATCCCCAGTTGGAAGGTGAATAAAAGAAGTTGTATAATGGTCGTATTCTCTGTTTAAGTGGGAAGTCTTCTGAGATTAGCCTTCATTTTATATCCTCATTTTGTCTCTCCAGCATCTTCAAGAATGTGAATTTGCTTTTTTAATGGATCTGCCTTTTTCAAGGTAATTTGGTTTAACCTTCTCAAGCATAGCTCAGCTTCACTGTAATTGTTTTATAGATTTTGCATCTTAAAGCTAGTAACTGATATTGCTATAGTCTTATCTGTGAAAACAAATACAAAATGGTAAGGAGACATTAAATATTCTGCTTTATATTTTCTGCTTTATATTCTCCTTTTACCTAATAGGGAAGAACTTTTTAAAGTTTTAAATTTGACTTAAATTTTAAAAGGTTCTGAATTTGGGGTTCCATATCAACTAGGTATCTGTTTACTCTGCAAAAATAATGCTATGAAATTACCTTGAAATAACAGTTGGATAATAGAGTATCGCCAAAAACAGATGTATTTAGGAATCCCCAAATTATAACTAGAACTGAAACAGACTGGCAAATTGAGGGTAATTAAAAATTAGCTTATTTGGATGCTGAACAATGGAATTGAACTTTATCAGTCTTATTAATTTGGAAAATTGGAGAACATCTGAAGAGAGAACTCATTAATATTGGTTTATTACTCTAAGAAGAAAGTAAAGCTATATATTCATTCAGTGCAATCATTTGGTAATAGGGAAGGATGGGAGCTAATATTTCATTTACAATACATAGTTTATAATGTACACTTGCTTTCAAATATCATGCTGAAATTATGTTTATGCTCTTCCTATAATGTATACAAACAAAGAGATTGCCATATATTCATTTAATTATTTAAAAAACCCATTTAAGTAAACTCTGTTGTCAGTGGCTACTAAGGACCCTGATTGAGTCCCTGGACTCGGATGAACATATATCCTTGAGCGTATAGAACGAAGAAATACAGTGGATCTTTATTAAAAATAAGTTGGATAATAAAAATTGAGCTAAAATTACTTACGCATTTTCATATAAATTCTTTCAAATAGTCTTAATTCTACACTTATAAGTAAATTAATAAGCATGTTGGAAAAACATTCACAGCACCATTGTTATTACTTTTTTATGATATGAAACTTTACGGGAATTCTTCTGGCTTAGAATATTTGTTCACTCATCTCCCAGTTGGGTGCACTGAAGGCCTATCCCTGTCTTGTCCCCCCACCCCCATATTCATAAAAAATTGTGGGGACAACAAATATAACCATATGTATTTGAGTGATTTTCTATTTTTCATCTAGCTAATCTCACTTCCTAGGCCCCAAATAATTAGGCTATTATATTTAGAAATGAAACAATATTTTGCTATTAATCTCACCAGTAAGGTGTTTTGGAAACAAAAATTAAACGGTTTTCTGTTTCTTTTAATTAAAAAGTCATCTTCTGAGTGCTTACTGGTTCGACATTTTAGATGTCTGCTGGTACTATTTGTCAGTGATTTAGAGCTGGCACATATGGAGTCCCAGCTCTCAGCTCTAATGCAAAGCCTATTGGCATCACCTGTTAGTAAATTCTAAACCCAAGCACAGAAACGTGAGTTAAAATCAAGTCTTGCTGGGTTAGTGTATACTAAACTACACCTACACCTACAGAATTTTTAGTAGAAAGAAGACAAAGCTGCTGGTATAGGATTTGTTTATTTTGAAGAAAAGAGGGAAACAAACACAACAACCTCAATGCAGTGTGTAATTTTGTTCAACTACCTCTTAATGTGGAATTAGCTAGTTTGTTTCTTCACAGTAGTGTTACATAGTAACTGCCAAATTTGTTAGTTCCCCATCTCTCTTGAAGAGGCTTTATGATTATTTTATAGTTTTGGGAACTTTAAAGCCACTTTTTTTTAACCTTGCATTTGCATAAAGATGTTTAGCTTTTAAGTGGAAAGCAAATTATGATCATATATTTTGATATTCATGACCTATTTGACTATAGCAGTTTTTTTTAAATGCACTTTGGCTATGAAACCATGGATGATTTGATCCATAAAATTTAAATGTGCCATCAATTTAGTATTCCTAGACAAGAGCTTGATGAATGGTATTCTGTAATTATATAATGTACCACACGTTATTGTCTTAATTGCCCTTTGCCTGAATTTTAATGATCAGTTATTGTTGCAAATGTGAATACTGTGCATAAACTTACTAAATTTATGTAAAATTGTATAAAGCAGAATTGGAAATAGCTAGGTCCTCTCCCTGTAGAAATAGTGAATTTACTGTAACATGATGCAGTTATGTATATGACATTCTGTACTTCTTGAACTGGATCATATATTCATAACTTCTGTAGATACTTTTGCATGAATATTTTGTTTAGTTTTTGGATTCATTGTATTGTTTACTTGTGATCATGTAGTTGTGCCTTATTTGTGAGAGAGTTTAGCTCAGTAAATACTGTGGTTTCTAAACTCAGTGAGTGGAAGGTTATTGATTATAAATGTAACTGATAAATTATATAACATTTGAATCTGTATAAAGAACAATGGAAGAATCCTTTATTGAATTGTTGCTTTTTTAAAAAAATATGCTAAAGATATTAAAAATAATTTCTAGTATATTCTGTGACTAAATTATTTTGTCCATTTAAAAGATTAGCCACTTTACATTAATTTATTTACAGATTTAGAACTTTGCACTTGGATATAGACAATGGGTGTGCTTTATTATTTTAAATTAATTTTTATTGGAGTATAGTTGCTTTACAATGTTGTGTTAGTTTCTAGTGTACAGCTGCTTTACAATGTTGTGTTAGTTTCTAGTGTACAGCAAAGTGAATCAGCTATACGTATACATATATCCCCTTTTTGGATTTTCTTCCCATTTAGGTCACCACAGAGCACTGAATAGAGTTCCCTGTGCTATACAGTAGGTTCTCAGTTATCTATTTTATAGATAGTATTAATAGTGTATATATATATGTCAAGCCCAACCTCACAATGGGTGTGCTTTAATGTTCAACTAAGAATAGTAATTAAGTTCATATTTCAAGAGAAATTACTAATGCTATTTTGTTCGAGACAGCCCCTTTTCATTTCATTCATTATTGAGAAAAATTAGCAAAACTAAAAAATATTAAACAATATTAATCTCTTCTTTCATTGTACATTTAATACCCAGGTGACCATTTAAAGGCTCAATGTACCATTGCTTTTTAACTGATTTTTTTTCCCCTGGGAACCAAAGTTCCAGAAGTGATTTTTCATTTTACTCTGTGTTTCCCTCTGAAGACAATAACATGTATATCCTCAAGCACTTAATATATTAGATATGCTCTTTTGTGAGCTTTATAGAATTTCACTTTAAATACATAGTATATTCTTTTAAGTTTTAGCTTATTGTGGTAAGAACAGTTAACATGAGATCTACCCTCTTGACAACTCTTGTAAAAGTGTACAGTACAGCAGATCTCCCGAGCTTACTCATTTTGCTTAACTGAAACTTTATGCCCAGTGATTAGTAACTCCCCATTTCCCCCTGCCCCCAGCCTCTGGCAACTACCATTCCACTCTTTTTGATTCTATGAATTTGAGTATTTTAGAAATCTCATATAAGTGGAATCATGCAGTATTTGTCTTTCTGTGACTGACGTATTTCCTTTAGCATAATGTCCTCAAGGTTCATCTATGTTGTTTCATATTGCAGAAGTTCCTTCTTTTTCAAGGCTGAATAGAATTCCATTGTATGTACGTACCAGAGTTTCTTTATCCACTCATCTGTTGGTGAACATTAAGGTTTTTCCATATCTTGGCTATTGTGACTAGTGCTGCAGTGAATACAGAAGTGCTAATATTTCTTTGTATATTGAATATTTTAAAGCTGTTTTACATCTTAACTAATTTACATGTTAATTTAGTCAATCTTTTTCTCCCTTTAATGAGATTTAAGGGAGAAAATAGTTTTATACATATAAACAAATATATGTTTACTGGACTCAGACTAAAAGGAATCTTGGGAGATCACCTAGTCCATTGCTCTTTTCCTAAGTTGGCTGATATCTAGAAATCCTTGCAAGACAATTGTTAATTTTTTTCTAAAAAAATACATATTTTTCATCTCTAAGAACTCACTTGAAATTTGTTCTCCTGTACTTTGCCTTTTCTTCTCATTTATTCTTAGGCATTGACCATAGTTACTGCCTTCCTGATTTTCCCTTTCATTTTCACTTACTCCTAATAAATATGACATTATTATACGTGGGCTGTGACCCTCCATTCTAGTGGTGCTTGGCCCTTGAAAATAACTGTTATGCTACACTTGTCTATGCTTCCTGGTTTACATGGTGAAATCACATTTTTCTAAAAGAATTAACTGTGCATGTGACTTCCCCAAGCATCATCCTTTCTATCCCATTCTCCAGCTTAAGGAGATCAGTTCAGGTATAATTTGTCTTGCAGTCCAAGTTGATAAATTTACTACTTCCATTTTGGAAACTGCAAAAGGTATCATGTCTGAAATTGAAATCTGTGGATTTCCTTTGGATATAATCTGACTATAAGAACTAGTTCCTTACATGCAGTTAATAGTATATTCCACCATGATAATAGTTCAAGCTCTCTTTCTTAAGAAATTCTAACGATGTTTCAAGTCCTGCCAAATAAGACGAAGTCACTGTACTGTGCTCTCTCTCTCACACACACACACACACACACACTCAAAACCAGAAAGAAGTTTTATGACAAATTCCACTGTTCTTCAAAAAGTGAGATTTAGAGAAAGATATCCTACTATTTCTATGAAATTTCCCAAGTAAAACTGTTAACTGGTGAAACTGGAACAGATATTTGCTTTTTCTTTCTTAAAACAATGAAATTTAGTCTTTGGGATTTTCTCCTTCCATGTTAAGAGTTATATAAAGTATACCTGAGATAAATAAACTGTTGGCGACTAGGAATTTAAAAACTGCTACTAAGATGGAGACCTTATTATTCATTGCTTAGTATGTTAAAAGAGCAATCAAGCTTTATATGAGGTAGGGCTGTAGAGCAGTAAGGCTGATTTATAAGTCACGTAGGAAACTTGGTTTCATTACAGATATACACAAAGTAAGATGCTAGAATTCATATCAGATGCAAGCAGTGGGCATTGTTTTCCTCCTGATACTGCATTTACCTGATTATTCACCTTTTACGAATTATAATAGCATCATACTTCCCTTACCCCTCTTGCAAGCCTGACTGAAGCATTATAACGTAGTCTGGATATCAGCATGTATACACTTACCAAGAAATTCCTTCTGGTTCAAATTTGTTGCAGCCATTATTACTCTACGCTGAGAAATTTCCTAGCTTAAATTCTGGAACTTCTTTAAAATGCACATTTTCTTTTAGCGCATCACTAGGTAAGTGTTACAAGTTTGAATGAAAGAATACCTTAATCCCCAATGTGTAAAAAGGTGTGCCACTTGTTTTGGGTCCTTAAATTTCCAAGGATTCTGCAGGCAAAGTGAATATGGACATCTTCTTGGTTTCCTGACTCTTGGTGAAGCAAGAGATTGCTGCTGTTAATTGTGCAATCCATGTTTTCTGTTAAGAAAGAAAAAATATATAGAGAGAAGAGAATGTTAAATTTCTCACATATTTGGATTAATATTTTCCTTTGTATTTGCTGACTTGCTCTTTAAAACACTTGCCTATGTTTCCCATTTTCTTTCTTAAATCGAATATATCATAAATATCTCTAATCACATATGAAAATGCAAATGGATTAGATGAATATGGTATGCAAGTTGGATAAACAATTGTGAGTAACCATAATAGTCAATGACGACTAATTACAAAGATGAATATTGGGAATATAAGTAGTTTGAAAGCTGAATTTCTTGAATTTCCACTTTGTGTAGTAACAGAAGTTCTTAATCAGTGGCATAACTTGAAAAACAGACTGAGGGAGGAAACTGACTCCTTGAAAATAATGTAGTCTTCCATTAATTGTCTGGCCACATTGCTGCCCTGATGAAAGCCTACCAGGGGAAAGAAAAAAATGGAAACTTCTAAGATAAAGAAACCAGAGTCAGATAGGCAGCTGTTCTTCGGCTCCATAGCTGTAAAAACAGTAGCATAGTTTCAAAGGGTGAAGAGAAGACTTGACACAGTTCATTTCTGCAGGAGCCCCTCACTTAAGCTGGCATCATACTGTGTGCATACTGGGGCTTTGGAAATTGATCGGAGCATCTTAAAAATCAAGCATGCAATCCAAAGCAGTTCTTCCCCCATTTCCTACAGACCTCCCAGAAGTCAGAGGCAGCTCTTGAGCTTCTGCCACAGGAAAAAATGAGGGAGGCTGTGTCAACACTAGGGATGTAAGAAGATGGTCAGTTCTGAGGTTTCTGAGCCTGGTATGGTCTAGATATTCATATCCTTCCCCTCCTTCCAACCTCCCCCCTTCCCAAAGCAGGAGAGGAAAATACACAAAACTTTCCATTCACTGTTCCTTAATGAGCTTGGGGTGAGATTTTTTTCCTTAAGTCTGAAGAATCAAAACCTACAAAATTGAAATACATACCTTGATGTTTTCTGTTTGGGCTTGTAATAAGAATGCTGCTATACACTGTCGATAGCTGTTTTCATGTTGTATGAGGAAAGAATTTCTCAGCCCAAAGACTAGAAAAAGATTAAAGACAAAAAGCCAAAGCATTTAATATGAAATCCAGTTCCTCAGTACATGAACCTGGATTTTTGTTTATTAATGAGTGTGGGAGGTTTATGTCGATTAAGAAAGAATCTGATTCCAAGACCAAGACTTTACTGCTATGTCCAAAGAGAGACCACTTAAATATGAAAACCTTTTCTTCCTTAGCCAATGACTTCTGGGGCTTGAGGAAATGCATTTATGGCTTAAGTGATGGAAAATGTATTCCTTCCCAAGGAAAAAGCTTAGCATAATAGGTAGATTTTGTGTGTGTAAAATATAGATAATACAAATATGAAAAATAATACAATCATTGTTTCTTTGACCTCCACCACTCCTTTTAAAAATGTTTTATTTTTGTACTTAAAGGGCAGTCACATCAAAACAACAGTTAAACAAGTAAGATGTAGCAAAAATACAAAACCACCTCAATGCTTCACAGCAGTCCAAGAAAAGCCAAAAAAACGGACTCAAATAAAATCCAACATCCACCAAATTATGTGAAATGTAAAACAAAACAAAAAATGTTGGCATGGTTTCTGTGTTTGAAAAGAAACAGTCTGTTCTGTCATTTCCTAGCTGGTCTCTTAAAGAAATGATAGGAGATACTGGGAGAGCAGATTTTCCTCTTTTTATACAGCTGGAGCTCTTAAAATGAAAGCTTCTTCCTTGAATTATTTATACAGCACCAGGAATAAAATTTTGCAGCCTATACATTCTTTCTACAGTCAATTTATGTTCAGGAACAAACAAAACCAAACCAGGGCTGGCTCTGGGTCCAAACAAGTACTTCAGAGAGGAGGAGGAGAACACTGACTCTTCCTGGATGACCATTAAGCTGATGCTTGCTCACACTCATTATTTCTGTTCCTTGAAGTTTGTGTTTTGTTTTGTTTTGTTTTTGCGGTACACGGGCCTCTCACTGTTGTGGCCTCTCCCGCTGCGGAGCACAGGCTCCGGACGTGCAGGCTCAGCGGCCATGGCTCACGGGTCCAGCCGCTCCGCGGCATGTGGGATCTTCCCGGACAGGGGCACGAACCCGTGCCCCCTGCATCGGCAGGCGGACTCTCAACCACTGCGCCACCAGGGAAGCCCAGTTTGTGGGTTTAATTCAGACTCACTGAGGCAAGTTGGGCCTCATTTCAGAATCGAAGCAAATGTGAGACTTTTATTTTCTTAACTGCAAGAACTACTTCACTATTACAGATTGTAATAGAGTAAACCTCATAATTCCTAAATTCTACCACAACAAAGCCTGTCAAGGTCATGAAATTCTGTCCAGCTTCTCTAGGATGAGAGGACTTAAACCTATTAAAATGACTTTCTGGAAAAAAGATCTGGCTGTTTTTGTTTTACTCCCTGATTTTTCTCTTTATAAATTCCCTGTAGTAAGTGAGGCTTTAAAGATCAGGTTGTTGTTCTTGGTTGGATTTCAGATTCCATGTTCCTCAAAATTGTAACTGTAGTTCTCAGTTATTTAAGGTATCCCTCATCTGTTTAGTTTGTAATATGTCTACTAAGGGCTTAATAAACAAAAGGACCTGGTATGGCTAGGCTTAGAAAATAAAATAAGGAGATAATAAATGGTCAGGAATAGCTTTTTTCTCTCTGATGTTCTAATATAATGATTAACAATTAATAGTTGACATCATTTATTCAGCACCTACTATGTACTAGGCACAGTGCTATGTATTTTTTTCCTTTTTGTGTCATTTAAACAACACAGCAACTGTATAAGATAGGTCAACTAACTCCAAATAGCCAAAACAATCTTAAGAAAGAAGAATGGAGCTGGGGGGGATCACACTCCCTGACTTCAGACTATACTGCAAAGCTGCAGTAGTCAAAACAGTATGGTACCAGCACAAAAACAGATACAAAGATCAATAGAACAGGATAGAAAGCCCAGAAATAAACCCAAGCACTTATGGTCAATTAACCTACGACAAAGGAGGCAAGAATATACAATGGAGAAAAGACTGTCTCTTCAATAAGTGGTGCTGGGTAAACTGGACAGCTATTGTAAAAGAATGAAGTTAGAATGTTCTCTAACACCATACACAAAAATAAACTCAAAATGGATTAAAGACCTAAAAGTAAGACCAGATACTATAAAACTCCTAGAGGAAAACATAAGCAGGACACTCTCTGACATAAATTGCAGCAACATTTCTTTGGATCCATCTCCTAGAGTAATGAAAACAAAAGCAAAAATTTAAAAAATGGGACCTAATTAAACTTAAAAGCTTTTGCACAGCAAAGGAAACCATAAAACAAAAAGACAACTTACAGAATAGGAGAAAATATTTGCAAATGATGTGACCGACAAGGGATTCATTTCCAAAATATACAAAGAACTTATAAAACAACCCTCAAAAAATGGGCAGAAGACCTAAATAGACATTTCTCCAAAGAAGATACACAGATGGCTACAGGCACATGAAAAGATGCTCAACATCACAAATTATCAGAGAAATGCAAATAAAAACTACAATGAGATACCAGCTCACACTGGTCAGAATGGCCATTATCAAAATATCTACAAATAATAAGCTGGAGAGGGTGTGGAGAAAAGGGAATCCTCTTACACTGTTGGTGGGAATGTAAACTGGTGCAGCCTCTATGGAGAACAGTATGGATGTTCATTAAAAAACTAAAAATAGCATTACCATATGATCCAGCAATCCTACTTCTGGGCATATATCTGGAAAAGACAAAAACTATGATTTGAAAAGCTACATGCACCCCCAGTGTTCACAGCAGCACTATTTACAGTAGCCAAGACATGGAAACAACCTAAATGTCCATCGATAGATGAATGGATAAGGATGATGTGGTGTGTGATGTGTATGTATGTGTATATACATACATACACACACACACACACACACACAGGAATATTGGCCGTAAAAATGAAATAATGCCATTTACAGCAACATGGATGGACCTAGAGATTATCATATAAAGTGAAGTAAGTCTGACAGAGAAATACAAATATCATATGATACTGCTTATATGTGGAATTTAAAAAAGGGATACAAATGAACTTATTTACAAAACAAGTAGACTCACAGACATAGAAAACAAATTTATGGTTACCAAAGGGGAAAGGTGGGGGAGGAATAAATTAGGAATTTAGGATTAACAGGTACACACTACTATATATAAAATAAACAACAAGGACCTACTCTGTAGCACAGGGAACTAAGTTCAATATCTTGTAATAACCTATACTGGAAAACAATCTAAAAAAGAATATATATGTATGTATAACTGAATCATTTTGTTGTATACTTGGAACACTGTAAATCCACTATACTTCAATTAAAAAAAAAAGGGTCAACTAATTCCCACTTACAAATAAGGGCACAGATTAGGTGAATTTTTCCAAGGTCACACAGCTTGTGAATAATATAGCCAGGATTTGAAACTAGGTCCCTGTCACTCCAAAGCACAATCTCTTCTTTTTTCACACTTCACACTCTCACTCTACAGCTATTCTACCTCATGCACTGTGTCTGAACAGTTAACCACCAGAGCAATGAGAAAAATATTTAAAAAACAGAAGTGAAATGGTAGTGGCAAGTCAAAAAGTAACAAAAGATGGTGGAAGTATGGTTTTTAAAAAGGTATTGATTTTATTTAAAAAGAAAAAGAAAAAGGAATACAGGAGAAAAAACATGCATCTCCTAAGGGAATCCTGTGATGTCAGATTTCCCATAAAGTCCAGTTGGCTGGCCGGGCTGTGGCTGACCTGAGCCCATGCTGCTTCCCTCTCTTGCTTGGGGGATCTGACACCTTCCTCCACTCACATCCATTTATCATGGCAGAATCTTCTAACTATGGCCACTGTAGTAAGAAGGTTGTGCTCCTCTGAGATGCCCCCTTTTAGGCTTGCTCGGGAAAGCTCTCTGGTTTATGCAGACTTTGGCCTGTGACAGTGATTGGTCCGTGCCAAATCTGATCTAAGAGGCCTTAAGGGCTGCCCAGTTGCTTTTCAGCAAATCTTAGTAGACACAGAAAGAACAGACAAAAGAGGCAGAAGACTCTAGTTCTGGATACAGGTTTCCCCTCATTGGAGCCCTGCTGCTCTTGGGGAGAGAGTTTGCATCCATTCACGAGTTAAACATTTAAATATACAACTTACATAACTTAATGATGTGAATTTTTGCTATTATTATTATTCATTGGTGTATTCACTGTGTAATGTGGCTCTGCTGAGTACAAGCAGGTCCTGTGCTAATGACTGGTGCTCTGGGCTTGGCTGCTGGAGTGGGAACTGCAGGACATGGATGGTGCTCCCTCTTTTCCTGCTCCTCCCTTGGGACAGGAAGGCACTCCGCTCTGCCTGGCTTTGCTGGTCTTCTTTGCCTGTACCCAAGAAAGAATGATGGATGCTTCCTTCTGAACACTGCTGCCACCCACCCAGTACTAAGTAGGCCAGAATGTCCTTCAAGTCCCTCTGAGGCCCAGGGCTTTCCTGACAGGATTTATTGATCTTTCATTGCTCTGAGAGCTCCATCTTTGTAACTCCAGGGCACTTACAGAGTGCCTGGTTCACAGGAGACGCTCAGGAAATGCTTGAAAAATAAAAATATACATTTCTGATCTATACACATGATGTATGTGTGTATATGTATGTACATGTACATATTTATGTATTTATTTCTGGCATTTTTCTATAGAGCAATTGCAATAAAATATCTTAGGCTTGCTTGCATAGCATGTCACGGTTTACCAGTGCTTTAACAATAGCAATAGTACTAAAAATGGTTAACAGAATAACAATCCTAATAATAGCTATCATTTATTGAGTGCTTTACCTGCATTATTTCATTTAACTCTCATGACAGCTCACTGGGGTAGATATTATCCTGCTTTTACCAAGATGAATCTGTGGCTTAGAAAATTTAAGTACCTTCACACAGGGTCACACAGCTAGCAAGTGGCAGAGCTGGGTCATCCAAACATTGGAAGCAAGTCCAATACTCTTTCTATAAGTAGCCTGTAGAGTGAGTGATATTTAGCTACACAGGAACCCAGTATTATCTTTCATGAAGATTTAAATTAGATTCATGTCGTGTTACCAAAAAAGGCCAACATAAAACTCTGGGATAGCAAACAGATGAGCTGAATGATGAAAAGAGACACACACCTGACATGTGGAGTGGATCGAGACCTCTGACAACCAATCTGCCTAGTGGAATGGGCTGACTGAGCACCATACATGAACCACCTTCTTTGATTACTGTTTGTAGCTCAGGAATAAGTGAAGGGCACATTAAACCCGGGTCTGAGCCTCCAAGTTTCTAAAATTAAGGAGGAAAATAATGCAATAAGTAGGAAGTAAATATTGATGCACATACTTCAGGTACATCCTTAAGTAAACTGATTTTTAGAAACAATTGCTTGAAATCCAGCTTACTATTCTTTCTGGGTCTCGAAAAGCATTTCCCAAAGTACACAGTGATTTAAAGCATAGTGTTTCTGATCCCCAAGTTTAATTACCTGAATAAATAACAGTGTAATTTCATAGCTGGGAAACATTTAAATCATTATCACACCAATGGGAAGATCTTCATTTACAGTAGTATATCCCTCTATGGTACTGAGTTAAATGAACAGGAAAGAGAAGCCTCATGTTGGCCAACTGTCCATGGGATCTTATACTAAAATCTAAATAAATAAATTCCATGCTGTATGATTTGTAAATAACTGAAATTGTTTTGAATATATAAAATACTGAATTTTTTTAAAAAAGGGTGTCAGAGATTGGGATGTACGTGAAGTAATTTGTGCATTAAATAGCGAAGAGAAATTTAAAACAGATAACATTCCTTATTTCTTCTTCCAAAAAAATAAATGAAACCTGGTGTCTTCTCCAGGTGGTTCTCTCAGATTTATCAGACGGAAGAATTTAAAGAGGGATTTTAAACAGATAACATTACTTATTTTGGAATCAAGTTGTGAAGCATGAAACCAGAACATTATCTTATAATATGGCCACTAGTTCATGGCTCTGATTTGTGCCATTATGTAAAGAGAAGGTAAGCTGTGCTTAACGTCAGGTTTTAGAAGGGGACAGAGATTTTTCAGAGCTTGCCTGTCAGACACGCTAGCCTGGGTAGCTGAAAATAAGAGGCCATCCAAGTCTCAAAACTGTGACTTAGTACTCTCCAACACCCATTCCCCCCTCAACCACTGATCAACTATGCACAGATTAATGGGTGTCTATTTTATTGCTTAAAGACACTTAAATTATTTAGCTCAACTAACCAACATGCCATCTAAAAGCTTAGGTTATTGAAAGAGAGATCTAGTCTCATAATCTTACATCTGTGTAAGGCTAGTCGTTTAGTAAAGAAGTGAGTGCGTTAGAACAACATTAGCTATCTCCGACAGCCAAAAACATACTGCAGATCCTCTTCCCATCTCTAAGGGCAGGTGTCTGAGAGCTGTAGAGGAGGCCTCTTCCTGAAAGCACTCACACACACCAGTCAGGGAAACTGTGAAATGGGACATTAGATAGAAAGCCTTTGGTGGACCATGAGACCCATGGCTTAACGGGGAGTAACAACAGTAATGGTAACCATTAATACTTAAGGGAGAAATCCCTATTCTTAGAAGGGATTTTGTGGCTCTAGCCCCTGGTGACTCATTTTTTCCCTGTGATGCCAACTGTACGTTTGTTTGGCTTCTGCAGTTCTTAATTATAGGCAGACACTGAGAGACCAGGGCTCCTTCCCACCTGCAGCCCCCAAAGCATCATTTCTCAGGAAGAACGTGAGAAGGGGTGGTGGATAATCACCTCAGCACTTGGCCGCAGACAGTTTAGAGAGGGCCCTGCTCTGGCAGCTTTTGTTGTGGTAGTCAATTTGGATGAGGAAAAGGCGGATATGGACAAAAGTATCTTAATTTTATTTGCTGAGGCAGGCCAGGCATAAAGTCCTGTGGCTTCTGGGACTCTCCTCGAAAGTATACAGACTAAGTCATTCTAAAAATATACACACCCTTTGACATCCTTAAGAAATGGGACTTGCTTTTGTTACTGTTTTCAGTCCAGCACTCTACGATGGAAAAAGCCAGTATTTTAAAATGCCTCCATTTTTTAGAGGGTAAAGTCCGATCTGATGTATACGAAACTTTTCTCTTTTTAACTCAACTTATTCAGAAATATTTCTAAACTCATTTAGCAGAATTATTTAGAGACGACATCATTTTACCTTTTTGTTGCGCTTAGTTTTCGTAACTAAGAGGAAATCATCAAAGAGAAACAAAAACATCTAGGAATCTTGTGCTTTCTGAGGAGAGAAAGAAGATGAAATTGGGGCTGGAAACAGTAAGCAGAGTTTTTTTTTTTTTCTTTCCTTTTAAATCAAAGAATCCCTTAGAAAACAACACAGGCCGGGGATCAGGGCACACGAGGCTTGCAGCTCAGGGGGCTATAATCACGTGGGTCAGAAAACTGCATTATGGTTGAATTGATTTCTCCCCAAGGCAGGGACTTGATGTGAGCCCACCCTTCCAACTTTAAAGACATTGTATTTGTAAGGCATTTCATGTGGATCTAAGGTTACCGGGATGATATTTGTTGTGGTTTCAGCTAAGCCTAGGACACATCTATTGACTAACAGAACTCCAGCATTTTGGCCTCTTGACTCATCTGTGTGGTCATTGGCAAAGGTATACATTACCAGAAAAAAAGGCACTTTGTCATAGCTGTGGACTGAATTGCATCTCCCCCAAATTCTATGTGGAAGCCCTACCCCCTCCCCACTGTGTATTTGGAATAAGGAAATAATTAAGATTAAATGAAAGCTTAAGGGAGGACCCCTGATCTGACAGGGTGAATGTCATCCCCAGAGCATGCGCTCTCCCTCTCTCGCTCTCTCTGCCACGTGTGGACACTGAGAAAGCTGGAAAGAGAGCTTTCACCAGAAACTGAATCAGCTGGCAACTTGACCTTGAACTTCCAGCCTCCAGAACTGTGAGAAATAAATGTCTGTTGTTTAAGCCATCCAGTCTGTGGTATTTTGTTATGGCAGTCCTAGCTGATTAAGACAGTCACTAAAACAATTTGTTTCTTAAGTTTTACAATGTGTCTATACAAGCATTAAATAATCTTCATGAAGCATTATATTTACAAATATATTTCTGATATCACTTTTGATAATAACTGAAGGCAAATAGGCTTTTCTACTTTTCTCTAAGAAGGGGATACTTGTAGAAGAGAAATAAAATATTAGAATGAGATATCCCCCTCTCATTTTAACTCTATCCCTTAGAAATTAGAAAAAGAAATGTTTAGTGAAGTCAGAAAGAGAAAAACAAATATCGTATATTAACGCATGTATGTGGAACCTAGAAAAATGGTACAGATGAACCGGTTTGCAGGGCAGAAATTGAGACACAGATGTAGAGAACAAACGTATGGTCACCAAGGGGGGAAAGTGGCAGGGCGTTGGTGGTAGTGGTTGGATGAATTGGGAGCTTGGGATTGACATATATACACTAATATGTATAAAATCGATAACTAATAAGAACCTGCTGTATAAAAATATAAATAAAATTTAAAAATTTAAAAAACAAAAAAATTTAAAATTAAAATTTTTTTAAATTAAATTTAAATTAATTTTTAATTTAAAATTAATCTGACAAAGGTTACCCTTTCTAAAAGTTCCAAAAATAGTAATTTATATTAGCATACCAAAAAAAAAAAAGAAATGGTTAAATTTAAATGATTTTAGAGGAACATGCAGTCCTTGAGGGGGATGTGACAGGCACTTAAAGTACAAGAAAAATCAGTAAATATTTTTTACTATTCTATTTTATTTATATTTTTCTAGAAGTTCTTTCTCTATACATTTACCTGTGGAAACGAGACGTCCAAGGTTAAATTAATAAATAAAATATCTGGGATTCATTTTTAGTCTAAGTTTAGAGGAAAGATACTTTCTGTATTTGCATAGAAGAGAAATTAGATATTTTATTCAATCTTGAATTGTCCTTGAATAGTTTTGTTTTAATGTTTTCCATCACTACTAGAAACTCCTTTTTGCAAATTGGGCTGCAGCAAAGACTGCTGGTTGTCCCTTAAAAACCATTCTTCCCTTCTTTTGTAGTAATGACATTTCCAAGTTTTAGTGGGTAAATGCTCACTGTGAATAAATACTACATCTCCCAGCTTTCCTTGTAGCTAAATATGACCAAGTGACTAAATTCTGACCAATGGAATATGAGCTAGAACGTAGGCACACTGGTGACTCATCTTGGGGCCACAGAAGAAAGCAGTCTCTAGCTAGGATGGCAGAGCAAAAGGACATAAGAAACCTAGATCCCTTGTGGCTTCATGGAGTAAAGCTGTCATATAGCTCAGAATTTTACATGCGAGATAAATAAACCGGTCTCTCTCCAAGAGCTGGCTCAATATCCTAACTAACACATAGGGTGAGGAATGGGGCTAGACCTTTAAGACCTGTTAAATACTGCTTTCCTCACCCTCTGCCACTCCTATCTGATTAGGTGAATGATCATTGTCAAAATGAAGTAGCTTTGTTTTCTCCTTCTAACTTCAAGTATTTTAACAAACAGGTATGAGCATCTTCTATGTCCTAGACTTCATTCTAGGAAATGATGATTATTTTAGCTACCGTTTATTAAGGCCCTAGTTTTCCACCAAGCAGTCAACAAATACTGAGCACCTCCTATGCATCGATAAGACAAAATCTCTCCTTCAAAGAGCTTTAATTATAGTGAGAGCAGATACATAATAAACAGAAGCAAGATTTTAGATAAATTCAAGAACTGATAGTGCTAAAGTAAATACGGGATTACGAAAAAGGACGACTAAGGAGGAAGACCGTAGGCATAAAGTTAGAGTATTCACATTTATTATCCCAGGAGTTTCAAGCTATGTGCCACACAACCAGATCTGAGACTTACACACGTGTGCAGTTCTAACTCGATTAGGTCTTTATTTTTTCTCAAAGAGTCTGGCCTGTGGGGTTTTCATCACACTGCTAGAGAACAGAGCAGCGTCACTGACTTGTTCTGGTTCTGCAGCAGCTTGAACAACGTGTGTTCTCTAGGTGCTACAGCTGCTGTGCCATCCTATTTGTCTGAACGTTACCTCTTTTTCTATTTAGAAATACCAGTCTGTGGGGAGTAATGCATTTGTGAAGGGTGTGCTGGCATGAATTCCAGTGGGAAGCTGGTTATGCTCCAAAAGTTATAAAAACTTGGACCTTCTGGGAATGAGAAAATGCACTTAATTTCAACACTACAGTTTTTAAGGCTAGAAGAAATTTGAAACATATTAAGCGGTAGATACCATCGTCATGGTTATCACTATCACCATCATCATCATCATCATCATCATTTACAGAAGAGATTAAGAGAATTTAAACAATTTCCCCAAAGCCCACAGTTGGGGCTAGACCCCCTAATTCTTGGTCCAATGCTTCTTCCATTCAAAATGATGTCCTGTTTCTTTTAACACTATTACCCCCACCGACACCATATCTCTATGCCAACTCCGAGCCAAAGTCCCAGTGACTTTAAACTTGATTTGACACTACTATATGACACACCCCTCTCTGATGAAATCTGACTAACAGCATGTGCTGTCAGACAGGAGCCTGGTGTTAGTAATGGTTACGTAGGTCATCCCCATTCTACCACATCTGACTCTACAAGAAACTTTTCCTGAAAAGTTGGGTTGAACCATAACGACTCCTTCTTAGGCCAGTCTCCCACCCATGCTTCCATGACAAGCACCCCCATCCTACTTGGTATGTGAATACACATCTGACATGGCTTTTCACCAAGAGATTTTTCATGGTCATGTTCATCCAGCCTCTACATGGCCTCCCATCACGTCCGCACCTGAACGCTAAAACTGACTCCCTGACCCACTCCCTCCGCCACCCTCAGGGTCATCTACCAACCTTTCAGGTAGATAGATAAGCACACTTGAAGGTCTTCGACTCATTTCCTCTTCATTTTATCAATCATAAAGCTCTCCTGTTTTTGCCTTTGAAATAGCTCTCACATTTATCCTTTTCGATCCACGCCCATTTCTAACATTTTAGGGTAGGCTGGGGGGTCTCACAGTTGGGAATTTGGTAGACAGAGGGAAGAGGGGAAATAAAATCTCTGGCGATTCCAGGTGGAGGCCAGCTTTGCAGGGACAGGCACGGGATTGTACACAGAACTGTGTCTTGCTTCATGACATTTGGTTTTGGTTGGATTTGGCTTTGTCACAATGATATAATTATTTTTGAAATTGTAAAAGAAAGGGTAGGATTGTTATCTTTCCAAACGAAAGTGGGAGGGGAGAGGTCTACAGGTGGAGAATGGTTGAGAAACACAGGCCCAGGCTCTTCCCACCCCATCCTGCGTCACTGTGGCGCCTTCAGGCTGGCCTCTCTGCTTTGGTCTCCTCTTCTAGCCATTTTGGGTACTGCTTCCCATAGCTCTTTCTCCAGCACCCTTTTAAGCCTCTCATCTCCCCGAGCGCTCAGTGGCTTCCTGTTGCCTGCAGTGTCCTGGCTGGGTCCCTCTGGCTTTCAGGGCAGTGGCTATGGTTCTGGAAGCCTGCTAGGGTGAGGCAGCCTGGCCTGGGTCTGGATGCTGCCATTAGCTTGCCAAGGGACCCTGAGCATGACAGACAACCTCCCCAAGTGTCCCCTGTGACATGGGATGAAATGTAACTTCTCTGCATAACTCACTGGAAGGAAAACATGCATGAAAAAGCCCTTTGATGTAAAAAGCTGGACATGTCTATCTTTCGAGTTGGCAGTTGTCTTGCAGGGGTTATGTCCCAAGCTGACATCTGGCGCTATCCCTAAAAGAGAGCAGGTTCTCAACAGGTGTGTACTGAATAAGGAATTACTGCCTGGCACCCCCCAAAAAGATCTCAGGCAACCTCACATCCCACAGGGCTTCACACACCGCAGGTGCTCAATCAAGATTTTGTGAAGAAATGAATCAATGAATGAATGCAAATCTTATTTCAGTCGGGTAGCCCTTTCTGATAATATTTACTGAGCCCTGACTCTCTGCCAATGGTTCTTTCAAGTGCTTATACATCCATTAGCTCATTTAATCCTCACACCAAAGAGGGGACACTGCAGCATGGGGGGATTGCTGTTAAGTGCCCCAGGTTACACAGGCAGCAAAGGCTGAGCTGGGAAGGGAAGCTGGCAGGCAGCCTCGGGGATCTCCCTCCTAACCACGCTGCCGTGAGCCTATTCTCTCAAGTGGCTTCTGCCTCCAAGCCTTTTCTCTTGCTGTGCTTTTCATCCGGGATGTCCTCCCTCCTGTCCTTTCACTGAACTACACCCTTCTATCCCCCCAAAGCCCGCCTCCAGTCCCATGGACCACATGAAGCCTTTCCTGGGTACTCCAGCATCAGACTCTCTTCTGGACTTAGACTGCAGGTCTGCTCATTATGGCAGCGCTTCCCAACTAGAGGGAAAGGATTATCCAGAATAGTGACTTTTCTATCCTCCAGTGGTACCTACACAATGCAACGTGTGTTACATAATAGGTTCTCAGTCAACACTGAGAGTATGATTGCCCAGCTCACTGGAGGAGTAAAATGAGGGTGGTAACAGCTGACATTGAGTGGTTACTATATTCCAGACCTTGAGCTAAGCTCTTCACATATGTTACTTCACTTTAACATCCAGCTTGTAAGACAGATATTGTTATCCTATTTTACAGAGAGAAAATGGAGGGCGTGTGGCTAGTTACGTCGTGGTTTGATCAAGCTGGAGTCTGTGTGACTCCATAGGATGCTCTCTGATTCACATCTTCCATCGCCTTGGCCATACGGAAATACAATTCTTGCCACCCTTTGACAAGCAACAGTTGGACAAATCACAAGGTAGCAAAGATGTTGGGTTTGTAAAGGAAGCCGTTATTTACCTGCAAGAGTTAATTTTCCTTCATAGAGAAGGTGTCTGTTGGTTGCTGACAGGATGTTTTCTGCCATGTGTTCTTTAAAAACGTGTTTCAGGCACTGGCAAAACAAGGGAGGAAATCAAAGAGATGTTGTTAGTGATGGGAGGACAGCATATTCTAGAAGCTGGGGCAATGTACTCTGTCTAGAAAGTTCCTGACATTTGGAAATGCCAGTAAATGCACATGGGAATGGGAAAGAATGGGAAAAATGCTTAGAAGGACCAGTTCAGGAATGGCATGAGGAGGTCAGCCTCCCCACACACAATGTCATGTGGATGAAGGCTTTACTTCTTGCTAGATTTTTAATTCTAGTGGGCAGCTGGGGACTCTGTAAGACTAGTATACTTCCACTTGAATGCCAAACGTTTAGAAAGGGACACAGGTTCTAATTGATCCTTTCTGTACCTCTGGAATGAAAAACCTTTTATCTCTATCCCAAAGTGGAGGCCACGCTATAATCTCCTGTAGATGTCTGCATTTTTGGAAATTGTCAAGCCACTTCACTTTTCCTTCAAGATCCCCTGAAAGACAAGACACATCCAGTATATGTTCAACTGCATGAGGCATTACAGCATAAAATTTAACCAAGATCCACAGGAATCATTTAGAGATATTGACCGCCCCTGGAGCCAAACCATATCTTAGGTTCATTTAACATACTTCCTGCTGTTTAAATGCCTTAGAAAAACTCGCTAATTTGAAATCAGCCTCTTGCAGAGAAAAATGAAGCTGAACTAATTTAACTCAGTAAGTTGGAAATGTATTGTGCATTTTTATTTCAATAATACTAACAGTTCCCTTAGTAGCTTTCTCATATTCCCTACATCACACAGCTTGTGATTACAGGAAGGAAAAAAAAATCAGACTAACAAAGACAAACATATCCTTTTGTCTTAATCATAAAACATATATTCACTTTATGGTAAGGTTGATTATTTCTTTTGGTAAGAACTCATTTTCTCTTTGAAGGTCTATATTAATTTTCCAATGTTTTTTAATAACATATTGCTATTGAGGTTTTGAAATGATTTTTGAAAACATGGAGGGCAAGTCGTAGACCCAGAGAATCACATGGTTAGGGAATCCTTGAGAATTCTCCATCTTTAAGCTTTAAAGGAAGGCCACAGGGATCTCTTTCCCCAACAATGAGAATTCATTTTATTGAGAAATTCCTAGAAGAGATGTTATCTCCCTCACAAACTTATCAAAATGAGTAATAATCTGCAAAATTACTTTAAAAGTTTTAAAAAGTCTGTCTTTAACTGATTTTTTTGTCTTAATCACTTGATAAGCTGAATTCTAGTTCCTTGGGTTATTTTAGAATTTCAACAAAAAATTTTAAAAAAGGAAAGAAACTCCTAAGTGAATGGTCATTTTATTTTTAAACATGCAAAAGAAAAAGAAATATGTCATTTCTGTACAGCTGGTTATCATCATTTTGAATTGTTCCCTTTTGATGCTCCCCAGGAAATCTTGGTTTATGGACATATACCATGAACTTCTTTATTTGAATTTGATTATACAGAGCTACCCAAATAAACTTAAGTCATCACAGGGCTTTCTCTTTTCCTATTCCCAAATTTCGGGTCTAAAGATTGCAGTTGGCATTATATTTAGATTGGCCCTGGATTTCAGTGACCTAAAAAAAATGACGGATGGTAATTTATTCTCCAGAAAGGCTTCCCATGCTGTTTACTCCCATTTGCTTTGTGTGTGGGTTCAGTATGGATGTTAAAAACAAAGTACCTTCATCATCTGGGAAGTAGAACTTTTCCTGCCTGAACTCACATCTGAAAACCTTGGAGACGGGGCCACGTCCTGCGTGAACTTGGAGTTAAGAGTTCTCATAGGGTTCGCCAGGATGTGACTGGAGCCCATTGTTTTGAGCGTGTTTGATTTACAATGCAAACTCAAACTGGAATCCACATTTCGGAAAGCCATGACCTCAAGGCAATGGAATTACCTCCTAGGATGGAAGCCCAAATGGTTCCCAGGAGCCAGACGGTCCCCCAACTCTTTGATTAAAGCTGACACTGGAGCTCTGGGTCACTCATCTCAGGGACTTACAGATTGACTTTTCCACCTTTTCCTTGATGGAGTAGATCATGATTTTCTCCGTAGAGTCTGTACTCCTTTTCCAGATGCTCTTCAGCAACAAGGGGTATCGAGTCAGCCTGTGTAGTTGGGGCCACTAGGAGCTCAGGTAGGTGAAGGCGTCTGCACTGTTCATTGTCCTCACACCACTGGGGAAGGCAAAAGCAGGTGGATCAGAACATCACTTCTCCTGTCAAGACACTGAGAAGTCCGGACACAAGAAACCCTTAGAGATTTCACTCAGTAATGACATGACACACCTGTGAGCTTGCTAGGAAAATTTATAAGCCATGGACTAGACATTGCTTTTGAAAATTCCATATTAAATTGTCATAGCAAGCATCTATCTACCAGTACTAAATTCAGGGTCTGAAATGGGTTTTTTCAATGTGCTTAAGAAGTATTATTGAATATTACTGACTGAAACATTGCTGCTTTCCAATTAAATAAATGAAAGAATCTTCCTTCAGATATCTTGCCTTCCCAGCAATGGTGATGAAGGAAGAGGTCATCAGCACCACCTATAACACCACCCCCTCAATCCTCCTAAATGGGGAAACTGATGTCAAGATTTGAATGCACAGGAAAAGTTTGAATTTGGTTAAATCCCCTAGAAATTGCATACTCCATCAGTGGCCGTGTAAGATGTATTAATACACATATTTCAGGCTTGTTTACCCTTGTCACTGAAGAGTTTAGTTTTGCCCCTTGCCTTCTCCTTTTCCCTGGCCCTTGGGGGAGATTTCTGGTTTTGCCAACTGTGCTCCCACTCTTGCTGCAATGCAGTTAGGAGAACTGAGAGTCAACACAACACAGGTAGACAGGAAAAGGAAGGATTTTTGCTTCGTGGGTCAGTTCCTTGACTCCTTTGTTGGAGGGAATCAGGATAATGAAGAGAAAATGAAAATAGAAGTTGAGGACGCTAAATTGTTCTACATGATATAGAAAAGAGAGAGGGAAAAAGACGTAGACAATTGTCAATAGGGAGAGTTTGTTCAAAGAGGCAGTTGCCAGGAGTACACACAATGGGGAATACATGAAAGGAAACTTTAGTAAGTATTGCTATGGGTGATACATTGGATTTCCATAAATGGTATTTTGAGAAATGCAAGCAACATGAGAATAGCTCCTCCATTTGTTTCATCTGCTGGACTGTTTCTTTGAATGTGACACTGTTTGAACCTGAGGGGTCCCAGCCTTTGTGCAGGTGACACATGACGCCTGGAGCCAGGTCTGTGGCTACCTGCACACACAGGTACATCGAGAAGTATTATTAAGGGTGTGCTCACTTCCTCTTCTCTCCGCCCACCTGCTCACACCATACTGGTCCTGAGTTCAGCTCTAAATGGATCCTGCTCTCACACTAAATATTTTTCTTGCTGCGGGCTCTCGCCTCTTCCCTCTTTCATGCTCACTTCAGGCCCAGGTTAAGTCCTGACCCTCATGACCCAGACCCTCAAGACCAACCTCAGGTAGGTCAAGGTACAGTCGGTTCTACTATCTGTAGGTTCTGCATTCTGAAATTCAATGAACTGTGAACTGAAAATATTTGGGGAAAAAAATTCGAGAAAGTTCCAAAAAGCCTGAATTTGCGGCCCAGCAGCAACCATTTACATAGCATTTCCACTGTATTTACAATATTTACATAGAACTTACCTTGTATTAGGTATTATGAGTAATCTAGAGATGATTTAAAGTATACGGGAGGATGTGTATTGGTCATATGCAAATACTATACCATCTTATATACGGGACTTGAGCATCCTCGGACTTTGGTATCTGGAACCAATACCCTGTGGATACAAAGGGACGACTGTGCACTGCGGAAGGCTCCCTCTGCTTTCCCAAAGATATCTTCATACATCTTTATGCCCAGGTGTCAGCCCTTGCATTTCAGAGAGGTCGGTACAATTGGCTCAAACCTCCAACAAGTCCAAAACTCTCTTAGATATTTATAAACAGATATTCCAATGGCTTCTTCTGGCCCCTGGGCTCCTGTTTGTACACATTCTGTTTCTTTGCTGAACAGCATGGGCCAAATGCCACACTTAGCCCTTTGGTAGGTTTCCTGTGTCAGTTTCCACTGTAAACCCACTCATGCCAAACATTTTATGAGTGTATGTGTTCATTTTACTGAAGATTTCAGATCATGGGGAGGGCTCACAGCCCACAGTCACCACCCACCATCCCATTTTGCTGGCTCCATTCTCTTCTTTGAAGGGAGAGAGCTCTCTCTCTCTCTTTCCTCTCCAACTTTCCCCTTTTTCTCTCCTAGCCTCGTGCTTTGCAATTTGTCCTGGTCTTTCATAGCCTGACCATATCCCTGGAGGGTCGTACCCTCCTACACTAGCAGCTTTATCACATCTCTTTTAAAAACATCCGGGACTCTTCCTTACAGGAGTTCTGCCTGTAAGGCAGATGACTTCCCCTCATCCAGCTCAAAATGGCTGTGATTCTCATTGGGGCTGGAAGGGATGAAGGGAGCAGGGACTGCAGACGTGGAAAGGCTGGAAGTGGGGAGGAGTGGAAAGAGGAGGTGTGGAGAGGCTGTAGTCTGTGGCCTTAGTGGCTGATTTCCATGCTGAGTCACTAGCAGCAGTATTCCAGCACTACCTGCTGGTCCTTGTGGGAGGCTGGGGAGTTCCAGTAACTGATTTCTCAGCAGCAGTTAGGGATTCCCTCAAAACACACAACCCTGAGCCACTGCTCCAAATTTCCATGTTGTAGGGAACAGCTCTGGCTGCAAGTACCCACCGGTGTTCAGGGTAAATATAAAAACACCTAATCTCCCCCACATATCAATCAGAAAAGAAACACCAGTGGTAAATAATTCAGACAAAGATCCAGGCAGAGATACTGGAAGCTTTTAGTGTTTTAGAAGGTCTCAGAAGAGCAAAAAAAAAGATATTTGATGATTCTAAAAGTAAAACTATAAGTTTTTTTTTCATCTCTCTATTGGCTTTACTTTTTAGAAACATTAGGGAAAGAAAAAAAATTCTCTGTCATGAGAGATTGGACATAAAAGTCCTTTTCGTGGATGGGTCTAGATCAATGGACCCTGCATCAGTTTTATAATAAATAAACTTATAGGTGGGAGATCAAGATGGCGGAATAGAAGGACATGGAGCTCAATGACGCCCACAAATACATCAAAAATACATCTATACGTGAAACAACTCTCACAAAACACCTACTGAATGCTGGCAGAAGACCTCATACAGCCAACACTGCGAGAAAGATCACCGTGTAACCAGGTAGGACAAAAGAAAAAAAAAGAAAGCAGGACGGGACCTGAACCCCTGGGAGGGAGCTGTGAAAGAGGAACGGCTCCCTCACCCTGGGAACCCCCTTCACTGGCTGGGAGATCAGCCAGGACAAAAGGGAGCTTCAGAGGCTCGACAGTGCAGCAACCAGCTTAGAGCTGGCAGGAGAGAGAGACACCAGCACACCTGGTCCTGGCCACCTTGCTGCACTCCCCAGCCCAAGACATGTGTCTCCTGGTATGAGTGGAGGCTGGGTGCTGAAACTTGGGCTTCAGTGGACAGAGCTGGGGAGAGGACTGGGGGTGACTCTGTGGAGAAGCTGGAGGGGCTGGAGTGTGGCCTGGGCTGCAACTGGGGCTGTGTGCAGGATGAAGCCTGGGTCCACCAAAGAAGCCCCACTGTTAACAAGCCCTTGAAGGGAGAAGTGGGGCCCCGCCAGAGCAGCCTCACCCTCACAGTGCTCGAAGTGGGCAGGGCTCCGCCTCTACGAATTCTGTGCCAATGGATCGGCACTGGTGGCTTTGTGAGCACAGCACCTGAGGGACATCCAGCCTGACTGCCTGCATTCCCATGGCTGAGGAGGACCTGAGGGCAGTGCCAGCAATGGTGTACTTTCTGAGCACGCACAATGGGTGATAGATGACACCACAGATCACACTTGCCGGTGGACAGCTCCTGAGGAGGAATACTCAGTGACTCCCAGTGGGAGTGCTCCAGTACTGCCTACCTCACACCACAGCTCAGAAACAGACATGGGGGCTTCCACCCCAACAACTGGGAAGCAGACCCTGTCCCAGCAAGGCTGTGACAAGCACAGAGCGAAGAGGAGGCCCCACTCAACGTCCAGTGCAGGCTCTGGTCACCACAGAAACAATAACACCCCCTATCAAGGGTATAACAACCAGCATACAAGGAGGAAAGACACGGCAGGCATGCATACTAAAAACAGCCCTTGCACCAAAAATATTAGACTCACACAGACTACAAAGGGAGGCTTTCACGTAAAAACAGCCCTTCAAGACCACAGTAGATAACTGTTTCTCCTAAATTCATAGAGTCAAAGAAATATAAGCAAAACAAAGAAGCAGAGGAGAGTCATTGACAGGAAGACACTGGATCTCACCAAAAAAGATACCCTGCATCCAAAGAAAGGAGAAGCCACAATGAGGTGGTAGGAGGGGCATAATCACAATGAAATCAAATCCTATAACTGCTGGGTGGGTGACTCACAGACCGGAGAACACTTATACCACAGAGTCCACCCACTGGAGTGAAGGTTCTGAGCCCCATGTCAGGCTTCCCAACCTGGGGGTCCGGCAATGGGAGGAGGAATTCCTAGAGAATCAGACTTTCAAGGCTAGCGGTATTTGATTGCAGGACTTGGACAGGACTGGGGGAAACAGAGACTCTACTCTTGGAGGGCACACACAAAGTAGTGTGCGCACTGGGACCCAGGGGAAGGAGCAGTGACCCCATAGGAGACTGAACCAGACCTACCTGCTAGTGTTGGAGGGTCTCCTGCAGAGGCAGGGGGTGGCTGTGTCTCACCGTGAGGATAAGGACACTGGCAGCAGAAGTTCTGGGAAGTACTCCTTGGCATGAGACTTCCCAGAGTCTGCCATCAGCCCAACCAGAGAGCCCAGGTAGGCTCCAGTGTTGGGTCGCTGCAGGCCAACAACCAACAGGGAGGGTACCCAGCCCCACCCATCCGCAGTCAAACGGATTAAAGTTTTACTGAGTTCTGCCCACCAGAGCAACAGTCAGCTCTACCTACCACCAGTCCCTCCCATCAGGAAACTCACACAAGCCTCTTAGATAGCCTCATCCACCAGAGGGCAGACAGCAGAAGCAAGAAGAACTACAATCCTGCAGCCTGGGGAACAAAAACCACATTCACAGAAAGATAGACCAGATGAAAAAGCTGAGGGCTATGTACCAGATGAAGGAACAAGATAAAACCCCAGAAAAACAACTAAATGAAGTGGAGATAGGCAACCTTCCAGAAAAAGAATTCAGAATAATGATAGTGAAGATTATCCAGGACCCTGGAAAAAGACTGGAGGCAAAAATTGAGAAGATGCAAGAAATGTTTCACAAAGACCTAGAAGAATTAAAGAACAAACAAACAAATGAACAATACAATAAGTGAAATGAAAATACACTAGAAGGAATCAACAGCAGAATAACTGAGGCAGAGGAACGGATAAGTGATCGGGAAGATAGAATGGTGGAATTCACTGCCACATAACATAATAAAGAGAAAAGAATGAAAAGAAATGAAGACAGCCTAAGAGACCTCTGCGACAAAATTAAACACAACAACATTCGCATTATAGGGGTCCCAGAAGGAGAAGAGAGAGAGAAAGCACCCAAGAAAATATCTGAAGAGATTATAGTTGAAAACTTCCCTAATGTGGGAAAGGAAATAGCCACCCAAGTCCAGGAAGCACAGAGAGTCCCATACAGGATAATCCCAAGGAGAAACATGCCAAGACACACAGTAAACAAATTGGCAAAAATTAAAGACAAAGAAAAATTATTGAAAGCAGCAAGGGAAAAACGACAAATAACATACAAGGGAACTCCCGTAAGGTCAACAGCTGATTTCTCAGCAGAAACTCTACAAGCCAGATGGGAGTGGCAGGACATATTTAAAGTGACGAAAGGGAAGAACCTAAAACCAAGATTACTCTACCCAGCAAGGATCTCATTCAGATTCAATGGAGAAATCAAAAGCTTTACAGACAAGCAAAAGCTAAGACAGTTCAGCTCCACCAAACCATCTCTACAACAAATGCTAAAGAAACTTCTCTAAGTGGGAAACACAATAGAAGAAAAGGACCTACAAAAACAAACCCAAAACAATTAAGAAAATGGTAATATGCACATACATACTGATAATTACCTTAAACGTGAATGGATAAATGCTCCAACCAAAAGACACAGGCTCACTGAATGGATATAAAAAGAAGACCCATCTATATGCTGTCTACAAGAGACCCACTTCCAACCTAGGGACAGATATAGACTGAAAGTAAGGGGATGGAAAAAGATACTCCATGCAAATGGAAATCAAAAGAAAGCTGGAGTAGCAACCCTCATTGCAAATAAAATAGAATTTAAAATAAAGAATGTTACAAGAGACAAGGAAGGACACTACATAATGATCAAGGAATCCATCCAAAAAGAAGATATAACAATTACAAATATACATGCACCGAACATAGGAGCACCTCAATACATAAGGCAACTGCTAACAGCTATAAAAGAGGAAATCAACAGTAACACAATAATAGTGGGGGACTTGAACACCTCACTTACACCAATGGACAGATCATACAAACATAAAATTAATAAGGAAACACAAGCTTTAAGTGACACTATACACCAAATAGATTAAATGATATATATGGACACTGCATCCCAAAACAGCATATTACACTTTCTTCTCAAGTGCACAGAGAACATTCTCCAGGATAGATCACATCTTGTGTCACAAATCAAGCCTTAGGAAATTTAAGAAAACTGAAATGATATCAAGCAACTTTTCTGACCACAACACTGTGAGATGAGAAATCAGTTACAGGGAAAAAAAAATGTAAAAAACACAAACACATGAAGGCTAAACAATACATTACTAAATAACCAAGAGATCACTGAAGAAATCAAAGAGGAAATCAAAAAATACCTAGAGACAAATGACAATGAAAACACGATGATCCAAAACCTATGGGATGCAGTAAAAGCAGTTCTAAGAGGGAAGTTTATAGCAATACAATCCTATCTCAAGAAACAACAAACATCTCAAATAAACAACCTAACCTTACACCTAAAGGAACTAGAGAAAGAATAACAAACAAAACCCAAAGTTAGTAGAAGGAAAGAAATCATAAAGATCAGAACAGAAATAAATGAAATAGAAACAAAGAAGACAATAGCAAAGATCAATAAAACTAAAAGCTGGTTCTTTGAGAAGATAAACAAAATTGATAAACCTTTAGCCAGACTCATCAGGAAAAAGAGGGAGAGGACTCAAATCAATAAAATTAGAAAGGAAAAAGGCAAAGTTACAACAGACACCGCAGAAATACAAAGCATCCTAAGAGACTAATACAGGCAACGCTATGCCAATAAAATGGACAACCTGGAAGAAATGAACAAATCCTTAGAAAGGTATAATCTTCCAAGACTGAACCAGAAAGAAGAGAGAATATTAACAGACCAATCACAAGTAATGAAATTGAACGTGTGATTAAAATCTTCCAACAGGGGCTTCCCTGGTGGCAGAGTGGTTGAGAGTCCACCTGCCGATGCAGGGGACACAGGTTCGTGCCACAGTCTGGGAAGATCTCACATGTCGTGGAGCGGCTAGGCCTGTGAGCCATGGCCGCTGAGCCTGAGGATCCGGAGCCTGTGCTCCGCAACGGGAGAGGCCACAGCAGTAAGAGGCCCTCGTACCGCAAAAATAAATAAATAAATAAATAAAAAGAGGGAGAGGACTCAAATCAATAAAATTAGAAATGAGAGGGAGAGGAGCTTCAAGATGGCAGAAGAGTAAGACGTGGACATCACCTTCCTCCCCACAAGTACATCAGAAATACATCTACACGTGGAACAACTCCTACAGAACACCTACTGAACGCTGGCAGAAGACCTCAGACCTCCCAAAAAGCAACAAACTTCCCAAGTACCTAGGTAGGGCAAAAGAAAAAGAAAACACAGAGACAAAAGAATAGGGATGGGGCCTGCACCAGTGGGAGGGAGCTGTGAAGGAGGAAAGGTTTGCACACACTAGGAAGCCCCTTTGCAGGCGGAGACTGCGGGTGGCAGAGGGGGGAAGCTTCGGAGCCACAGAGGAAAGTGCAGCAACAGGGGTGCGGAGGGCAAAGCACAGAGATTCCCGCACAGCGGATTGGTACCGACCAGCACTCACAAGCCGGAGAGGCTTGTCTGCTCACCTGCCAGGATGGGTGGGGGCTGGGAGCTGAGGCTCAGGCTTCGGAGGCAGATCCCAGGGACAGGACTGGGATTGGCTGTGTGAACACAGCCTGAAGGGGGCTAGTGTGCCACAGCTACCCAGGAGGGAATCCGGGAAAAAGTCTGGGCCTGCCTAAGAGGCAAGAGACGATTGTTTCTGGGTGCGCAAGGAGAGGGGATTCAGAGCACCACCTAATCGAGCTCCAGAGATGGGTGCAAGCCACGGCTAATAGCACAGACACCAGAGACAGGCGGGAAATGCTAAGGCTGCTGCTGCAGCCATCAAGAAGCCTGTGTGCAAGCACAGGTCAGAAGCCACACCTCCCCTCCCAGGAGGCTGTGCAGCCCACCACTTCCAGGGTCCCGTGATCCAGGGACAACTTCCCCGGGAGAACACAGGGCACACCTCACACTGGTGCAATGTTATGTTGGCCTCTGCTGCCGCAGGCTCGCCCCACACACTGTACCCCTCCCTCCCCCCTACCTGAGTGAGCCAGAGCCCCCATATCAGCTGCTCCCTTAACCCTGTCCTGTTTGAGAGAAGAACAGACACCCTCAGGCAACCTACACACAGAGGCGGGGCCAAATCCAAAGGTGAACCCCAGGAGCTGTGCGAACAAAGAAGAGAAAGGGAAATCTCTCCCAGCAACCTCAGGAGGAGCAGATTAAATCTCCATAATCAACTTGATGTACCCTGCATCTGTGGAATACCTGAACAGACAATGAATCATCCCAAATTGAGGAGGGAGCAACGATATACACATTTTTTTCCCTTTTTGTGAGTGTGTATGTGTATGCTTCTGTGTGTGATTTTTGTCTGTATAGCTTTGCTTTAACCATTTGTCCTAGGGTTGTGTCTGTACATTTTTTTCGTTATTTTTTGCTTTTGTTTTCTCTTAGTATAGTTTTTAGTGCTTGTTATCATTGGTGGATTTGTTCTTTGGTTTGGTTGCTCTCTTCTTTCTTTTTATTACTGAAAAAAATTTTTAAATAATTATTTATTTTAATAACTATTTTATTTTATCTTCTTCTTTCTTTCTTTCTTTGTTTTTTCTACCTTTTATTCTGAGCCGTGTGGAGGACAGGCTCTTGGTGCTCCAGCCAGGCATCAGGGCTGTGCCTCTGAGGTGGGAGAGCCAACTTCAGGACACTGGTCCACAAGAGACCTCCCAGCTTCATGTAATATCAAATGGCAAAAATCTCCCAGAGATTTCCATCTCAAGACCCAGCTCCACTCAATGACCAGCAAGCTACAGTGCTGGACACCCTATGCCAAACAACTAGCAAGACAGGAATACAACCCTACCCATTAGCAGAGAGGCTGCCTAAAATCATAATGAGGCCACAAACACCCCAAAACACACCCCCAGACATGGACCTGCCCACCAGAAAGACAAGATCCAGCCTCATCCATCAGAACACAGGCACTAGTCCACTCCACCAGGAAGCCAACACAACCTACTGAACCAACCTTAGACACTGGGGGCAGACACTAAAAATAAGGGGAACTACAAACCTGCAGCCTGAGAAAAGGAGACCTCAAACACAGTAAATTAAGCAAAATGAGAAGACAGAGAAACACACAGCAGAGGAAGCAGCAAGGTAAAAATGCACCACACCTAACAAATGAAGAGGAAATAGGCAGTCTACCTGAAAAAGAATTCAGAATGATAGTAAAGATGATCCAAAATCTTGGAAATAGAATGGAGAAAATACAAGAAACGTTTAACAAGGACCTAGAAGAAATAAAGAGCAAACAAACAGTGATGAACAACACAATAAATGAAATGAAAAGTACTCTAGAAGGGATCAATAGCAGAATAACTGAAGCAGAAGAACGGATAAGTGACCTGGAAGATAAAATAGTGGAAATATCTACTGCAGAGCAGAATAAAGAAAAAAGAATGAAAAGAACTGAGGACAGTCTCAGAGACCTCTGGGACAACATTAAATGCACCAACATTCGAGTACAGGGATTCCAGAAGAAGAAGAGGAATAGAAAGGAACTGAGAAAATACTTGAAGAGATTATAGTTGAAAACTTCCCTAATATGGGAAAGGAAATAGTTAATCAAGTCCAGGAAGCACAGAGAGTCCCATACAGGATAAATCTAAGGAGAAACATGCCAAGACACATATGAATCAAACTTTCTAAAATTAAATACAAAGAAAAAATATTACAAGCAGCAAGGGAAAGACAACAAATGACATACAAGGGAATCCCCATAAGGTTAACAGCTGATGTTTCAGCAGAAACACTGCAAGCCAGAAGGGAGGGGAAGGGCATATAAAAAGTGATGAAGGGGAAAAACCACCAACCAAGATTACTCTACCCAGCAAAGATCTCATTCAGATTTGACAGAGAAATTAAAACCTTTACAGACAAGCAAAAGCTAAGAGAATCCAGCATCACCAAACCACATTTTAAACAAATGCTAAAGGAACTTAGCTAGGCAGGAAACACAAGAGAAGGAAAAGACCTACAATAACAAACCCAAAACAATTAAGAAAATGGTAATAGGAACATACATATAGATAACTACTTTAAACGTAAATGAATTAAATGTTCTAACCAAAAGACATAGACTGGCTGAATGAATACAAAAACAAGACCCGTACATATGCTGTCTACAAGAGACCCACTTCAGACCCAGGGACACATACAGACTGAAAGTGAGGGGATGGAAAAAGATATTCCATGCAAATAGAAATCAAAAGAAAGCTGAAGTAGCAATACTCATACCAGACAAAATAGACTTTAAAACAAAGACTATTACAAGAGACAAAGAAAGACACTACATAATGATCAAGGGATCAATCCAAAAAGAAGATGACAATTGTAAATATATATGCACCCAACATAGGAGCACCTCAATACATAAGGTAAATACTAACAGCCATAAAAGGGTAAATCAACAGTAACACAACCATAGTAGGGGACTTTAACACCCCACTTTCACCAAGGGACAGGTTATCTAAAATGAAAATAAATAAGGAAACACAAGCTTTAAATGATACATTAAAGAAGATGGACTTAATTGATATTTATAGGATATTCCATCCGAAAACAACAGAATACACTTTCTTCTCCAGTGCTCACGGAACATTCTCCAGGATAGATCATATCTTGGCTCACAAATTAAACCTTGGTAAATTTAAGAAAATTGAAATCGTATTAAGTATCTTTTCCGACCACAACACTATGAGACTAGATATCAATTACAGGAAAAAATCTGTAAAAAATATGAACACATGGAGGCTAAACAATACACTACTTAATAACCAAGAGATCACTGAAGAAATGAAAGAGAAAATAAAAAAATAACTAGAGACAAATGACAATGAAAACACGACAACCCAAAACTTACTGGATTCAACAACAGCAGTTCTAAGAGGGAAGTTTATAGCAATACAATCCTACCTTAAGAAATAAGAAACAGCTAAAATGAACAACCTAACCGTACACCTAAAGCAATTCGAGAAAGAAGAACAAAAAACCCCAAAAGTTAGAAGAAGGAAAGAAATCGTAAAGATCAGATCAGAAATAAATGAAAAAGAAATGAAGGAAACTATAGCAAAGATATTAAAACTAAAAGCTTGTTCAACCATTAGCCAGACTGATCAAGAAAAAAAGGGAGAAGACTCAAATCAGTAGAATTAGAAATGAAAAAGGAAAAGTAACAATTAACAAAGGATCATGAGAGATTACTACAAGCAACTATATGCCAATATAATGGACAACCTGGAAGAAATGGACAAATTCTTAGAAATGCACAACCTGCCAAGACTGAATCAGGAAGAAATAGAAAATATGAACAGACCAATCATAAGCACTGAAATCGAAACTGTGATTAAAAATCTTCCAACAAACAAAAGCCCAGGACCAGATGGATTCACAGGCGAATTCTACCAAACATTTAGAGAAGAGCTAACATCTATCCTTCTCAAACTCTTCCAACATACAGCACAAGGAGGAACACTCCCAAACTCATTCTATGAGGCCACCATCACCCTGATAATAAAACCAGACAAGGATGTCACAAAGAAAGAAAACTACAGGCCAATATCACTGATGAACACAGATGTAAAAATCCTCAACAAAATATTAGCAAACAGAATCGAACAGCACATTAAAAGGATCATACACCATGATCCAGTGGGATATATCGCAGGAATGCAAGGATTCTTCAATATATGCAAATCAATCAACATGATACACCATATTAAAAATCTGAAGGAGAAAAACCATATGATCATCTCAATAGATGCAGAAAAAGCTTTTGACAAAATTCAACAACAATTTATGATAAAAATCCTCCAGAAATTAGGCACAGAGGGAACTTTCCTCAACATAATAAAGGCCATATATGACAAACCCACAGACAACATCGTCCTCAATGGTGAAAAACTGAAACCATTTTCACTAAGATCAGGAAGAAGACAAGGTTGCCCACTCTCACCACTATTATTCAACATAGTTTTGGAAGTTTTAGCCACAGCAATCAGAGAAGAAAAAGAAACAAAAGGAATCCAAATCAGAAAAGAAGTAAAGCTGTCATTGTTTGCAGATGACATGATACTACACATAGAGAATCCTAAAGATGCTACCAGAAAACTACTGGACCTAATCAATGAATTTGGTAAAGTAGCAGCATACAAAATTAGTGCACAGAAATCTCTGGCATTCCTATACACTAATGATGAAAAATCTTAAAGTAAAATTAAGAAAACACTTCCATTTACCATTGCAACAAAAAGAATAAAGTATGTAGTAATAAACCTACCTAAGGAGAATAAAGCCCTGTATGCAGAAAATCATAAAACACTGATGAAAGAAATTAAAGATGATACAAATAGATGGAGAGATATACCATGTTCTTGGATTGGAAGAATCAACACTGTGAAAATGACTATACTACCCAAAGCAATCTACAGATTCAACGCAATCCCAATCAAACTACCAATGGAAATTTTCACAGAACTAGAACAAAAAATTTCACAATTTGTATGGAAACACAAAAGATCTCGAATAGCCAAAGCAATCTTTGGAAAGATAAATGGAGCTGGAGGAATCAGACTCTCTGACTTCAGACTACCCTACAAAGCTACAGTAATCAAGACAGTATGGTACTGGCACAAAAACAGAAATATAGATCAGTGGAACAGGATAGAAAGCCCAGAGATAAACCCACGCACGTATGGTCACCTTACCTTTGATAAAGGAGGCAAGAATATACAGTGGAGAAAGACAGCCTCTTCAATAAGTCGTGCAGAGACGAGGGATAGATGGCGGAAGAGTAAGATGTGGAGATCACCTTCCTCCCCACAGATACATCAGAAATACATCTACAAATGGAACAACTCCTACAGAACACCTACTGAACGCTGGCAGAAGACCTCAGACCTCCCAAAAGGCAAGAAACTCCCCACGTACCTGGGTAGGGCAAAAGAAAAAACAGACAAAAGAATAGGGACAGTACCTGCACCAGTGGGAGGGAGCTGTGAAGGAGGAAAGGTTTGCACACACTAGGAAGCCCCTTCACAGACGGAGACTGCGGGGGGGGCGGAGGGGGGGAGCTACAGAGCCACGGAGGAGAGCGCAGCAACAGGGGTGCGAAGGGCAAAGCGGGGAGATTCCCGCACAGAGGATCAGTGCCAACCGGCACTCACCAGACGGAGAGGCTTGTCTGCTCACCCGCCGGGGCAGGCGGGTTTGCGAGCTGAGGCTCGGGGTTTGGACGGAGCACAGGGAGAGGACTGGGGTTGGCGGCATGAACACAGCCTGAAGGGGTTAGTGCACCACAGATAGCCGGGAGGGACCCGGGAAAAGGTCTGGAGCTGCCGAAAAGGCAAGAAACTTTTTCTCCCCTCTTTGTTTCCTGGTGCGCGAGAAGAGGGGATTAAGAGCGCTGCTTAACGGAGCTCCAGAGACAGGCGCAAGACACAGCTAAAAGTGTGGACCCCAGAGACAGGCAGGAGATGCTAAGGCTGCTGCTGCCGCCAACAAGAAGCCTGTGTGAGAGCACAGGTCACTATCCACACTCCTCTTCGACGAACCCTGTGCAGCCCACCACAGCCAGGTTCCCAGGATCCAGGGACAACTTCCCTGGGAGAACGCACGGCGGGGCTCAGGCTGGTGCAACGTCACACCGGCCTCTGCCACCGCAGGCTTGCCCCACACTCCGTACCCCTCCCTCCCCACGGCCTGAGTGAGCCAGAGCCTCTGAAGCAGCTGCTCCTTTAACCCCGTCCTGTCTGAGCGGGGGGGGGGGAAAAACAGACGCCCTCCGGCGACCTACACGCAGAGGCGGGGCCAAATCCAAAGCTGAGCCCCGGGAGCTGTGCGAACAAAGAAGAGAAAGGGAAATCTCTCCCAGCAGCCTCAGAAGCAGCAGATTAAATCTCCACAATCAACTTGATGTACCCTGCATACGTGGAACACATGAATAGACAACGAATCATCCCAAATTGAGGAGGTGGACTTTGAGAGCAAGATTTATGATTTTTTCCCCCTTTTCCTCTTTTTGTGAGTGTGTATGTGTATGCTTCTGTGTCAGACTTTGTCTGTATAGCTTTGCTTCCACCATTTGTCCTAGGGTTCTATCCGTTCGTTTTTATTTCTTAATAATTTTAATAACTTTATTTTATTTTACTTTATCTTCCTTCCTTCCTTCCTTCCCTCCCTCCCTCCCTCCTTTAGACAACGAATCGTCCCAAATTGAGGAGGTGGACTTCGAGAGCAAGATTTATGATTTTTTCCCCTTTTCCTCTTTTTGTGAGTGTGTATGTGTATGCTTCTGTATGAGATTTTGTCTGTATAGCTTTGCTTCCACCATTTGTCCTAAGGTTCTGTCTGTTTTTTTTTTGTTTTAAATTTTTTTCTTAATAATTATTTTTTAATTTAATAACTTTATTATATTTTACTTTACTTTATCTTCTTTCTTTCTTTTTTCCTCCCTTCCCTCCTTCCTTCCTCCCACCGTCCCTCCCGCCTTTCTTTCCTTCTTCCTTTCCTCCTTCCTTCCCTCCTTCCTTCCTTCTTTCCTTCCTACTTCTACTAATTTTTTATCTCTACTTTTTCTCCCTTCTATTCTGAGCCGTGTGGATGAAAGGCTCTTGGTGCTGCAGACAGGAGTCAGTGCTGTGTCTCTGAGGTGGGAGAGCCAACTTCAGGACCCTGGTCCACAAGAGACCTCCCAGCTCCACATAATATCAAACAGCGAAAATCTCCCAGAGATCTCCATCTCAACACCAGCACCCCAATTCACTCAACGACCAGCAAGCACAGTGCTGGACACCCTATGCCAAACAACTAGCAAAACAGGAACACAAATCCACCCATTAGCAGAGAGGTTGCCTAAAACCATAATAAGTCCACAGACACCCCAAAACACACCACCAGACGTGGACCTGCCCACCAGAGAGACAAGATCCAGCCTCATCCATCAGAACACAGGCACTAGTCCCCTCCACCAGGAAGCCGACAGAACCCAAGGAACCAACCTTAGCCACTGGGGACAGACACCAAAAACAACAGGAACTACGAACCTGCAGCCTGCAAAAAGGAGATCCCAAACACAGTAAGATAAGCAAAATGAGAAGACAGAAAAACACACATCAGATGAAGGAGCAAGATAAAAACCCACCAGACCTAACAAATGAAGAGAAAATAGGCAGTCTACCTGAAAAAGAATTCAGAATAATGATAGTAAAGATGATCCAAAATCTTGGAAATAGACAAAATGCAGGAGACATTTAACAAGGACCTAGAAGAACTAAAGATGAAACAAACAACGATGAACAACACAATAAATGAAATGAAAAATACTCTAGATGGGATCAACAGCAAAATAACTGAGGCAGAAGAACGGATAAGTGACCTGGAAGATAAAATAGTGGAAATAACTACTGCAGAGCAGAATAAAGAAAAAAGAATGAAAAGAACTGAGGACAGTCTCAGAGACCTCTGGGACAACATTAAACGCACCAACATTCGAATTATAGGGGTTCCAGAAGAAGAAGAGAAAAAGAAAGGGACTGAGAAAATATTTGAAGAGATTATAGTTGAAAACTTCCCTAATATGGGAAAGGAAATAGTTAATCAGGTCCAGGAAGCACAGAAAATCCCATACAGGATAAATCCAAGGAGAGATACGCCAAGACACATATTAATCAAACTGTCAAAAATTAAATACAAAGAAAGCATATTAAAAGCAGTAAGGAAAAAACAACAAATAATATACAAGGGAATCCCCATAAGGTTAAGAGCTGATCTTTCAGCAGAAACCCTGCAAGCCAGAAGGGAGTGGCAGGACATATTTAAAGTGATGAAGCACAAAAACATGCAACCAAGATTACTCTACCCAGCAAAGATCTCATTCAGATTTGACAGAGAAATTAAAACCTTTACAGACAAGCAAAAGCTGAGAGTTCAGCACCACCAAACCAGCTTTACAACAAATGCTAAAGGAACTTCTCTAGGCAAGAAACACAAGAGAAGGAAAAGACCTACAATAAGGAACCCAAAACAATTCAGAAAATGGGAATAGGAACATACATATCGATAATTACCTTAAATGTAAATGGACTAAATGCTCCCACCAAAAGAAACAGATTGGCTGAATGGATACAAAAACAAGACCCATATGTATGCTGTCTACAAGAGACCCACTTCAAACCTAGAGACACATACAGACTGAAAGTAAGGGGATGGAAAAAGATATTCCATGCAAATGGAAACAAAAAGAAAGCTGGAGTAGCAATTCTCATATCAGACAAAATAGACTTTAAAATAAAGACTATTAGAGGACACAAAGAAGGACACTACATAATGAGCAAGGGATCAATCCAAGAAGAAGATATAAAATTGTAAATAGTTATGCACCCAACATAGGAGCACCTCAATACATAAGGCAAATACTAACAGCAATAAAAGGGGAAATCGACAGTAACACATTCACAGTAGGGGACTTTAACACCCCACTTTCACCCATGGACAGATCATCCAAAATGAAAATAAATAAGGAAACACAAGCATTAAATGATACATTAAACAAGATGGACTTAACTGATATTTATAGGACACTCCATCCAAAAACAACAGAAAACACATTTTTCTCAAGTGCTCATGGAACATTCTCCAGGATAGATCATATCTTGGGTCACAAATCAAACCTTGGTAAATTTAAGAAAATTGAAATTGAATAAACAACCGAACCTTGCACCTAAAGCAATCAGAGAAAGAAGAACAAAAAAACCCCAAAGTTAGCAGAAGAAAAGAAATCATAAAAATCAGATCAGAAATAAATGAAAATGAAATGAAGGCAACAATAGCAAAGATCAATAAAACTAAAAGCTCTTTCTTTGAGAAGATAAACAAAATTGATAAACCATTAACCAGACTCATCAAGAAAAAAAGTGAAAAGACTCAAATCAATAGAATTAGAAATGAAAAAGGAGAAGTAACAACTGACACTGCAGAAATACAAAAGATCATGACAGATTACTACAAGCAACTATATGCCAATATAATGGACAACCTGGAAGAAATGGACAAATTCTTAGAAATGCACAACCTGCCAAGACTGAATCAGGAAGAAATAGAAAATATGGACAGACCAATCATAAGCACTGAAATTGAAACTGATTAAAAATCTTCCAACAAACAAAAGCCCAGGACCAGATGGCTTCACAGGGGAATTCTATCAAACATTTAGAGAAGAGCTAACACCTATCCTTCTCAAACTCTTCCAAAATATAGCAGAGGGAGGAACACTCCCAAATTCCTTCTACAAGGCTACCATCACCTTGATACCAAAACCAGACAGGGATGTCACAAAGAAAGAAAACTACAGGCCAATATCACTGATGAACATAGAGGCAAAAATCCTCAACAACATACTAGCAAACACTGACAGGGTGAGAGAGAGTCATGGACATATACACACTAACAAACGTAGTAAGGTAGATAGCTAGTGGGAAGCAGCCGCATGGCACAGGGATATTAGCTCGGTGCTTTGTGACAGCCTGGAGGGGTGGGATAGGGAGAGTGGGAGGGAGGGAGACGCAAGAGGGAAGACATATGGGAACATATGTATATGTATAACTGATTCACTTTGTTATAAAGCAGAAACTAACACACCACTGTAAAGAAATTATACCCCAATAAAGATGTTAAAAAAAAATACTAGCAAACAGAATCCAACAGCACATTAAAAGGATCATACACCATGATCAAGTGGGGTTTATTCCAGGAATGCAAGGATTCTTCAATATACGCAAATCAATCAATGTGATAAACCATATTAACAAACTGAAGGAGAAAAACCATATGATCATCTCAATAGATGCAGAGAAAGCTTTTGACAAAATTCAACACCCATTTATGATAAAAACCCTGCAGAAAGTAGGCATAGAGGGAACTTTCCTCAACATAATAAAGGCCACATATGACAAACCCACAGCCAACATCATTGTCAATGGTGAAAAATTGAAAGCACTTCCACTAAGATCAGGAAGAAGACAAGGTTGCCCACTCTCACCACTATTATTCAACATAGTTTTGGAAGTTTTAGCCACAGCAATCAAAGAAGAAAAGGAAATAAAAGGAATCCAAATCAGAAAAGAAGAATTAAGCTGTCACTGTTTGCAGATGACATGATACTATACATAGGGAATCTTAAAGACGCTACCAGAAAACTACTAGAGCTAATCAATGAATCTGGTAAAGTTGCAGGATACAAAATTAATGCACAGAAATCTCTGGCATTCCTTATACAGTAATGATGAAAAATCTGAAAGTGAAATCAAGAAAACACTCCCATTTACCATTGGAACATAAAGAATAAAATATCTAGGAATAAACCTACCTATGGAGACAAAAGACCTGTATGCAGAAAATTATAAGACACTGATGAAAGAAATTAAAGATGATACAAGTAGATGGAGTGATATACCATGTTCTTGGATTGGAAGAATCAACATTGTGAAAATGACTCTACTACTCAAAGCAATCTACAAATCCAATGCAATCCCTTTCAAACTACCACTGGCATTTTTCACAGAACTTGAACAAAAAATCTCACAATTTGTATGGAAACACAAAAGACCCCGAATAGCCAAAGCAATCTTGAGAACGAAAAATGGAGCTGGAGGAATCAGGCTCCCTGACTTCAGACTATACTACAAAGCTACAGTAATCAAGACAGTATGGTACTGGTACAAAAACAGAAAGATAGATCAATGGAACAGGAAAGAAAGCCCAGAGATAAACCCGCACAAATATGGTCACCTTATCTTTGATAAAGGAGGCAGGAATGTACAGTGGAGAAAAGACAGCTTCTTCAACATTTGGTGCTGGGAAAACTGGTCAGGTACATGTAAAAGTATGAGATTAGATCACTCCCTAACACCATACACAAAAATAAGCTCAAAATGGATTAAAGACCTAAATGTAAGGCCAGAAACTATCAAACTCTTAGAGGAAAACATAGACAGAACACTCTATGACATAAATCACAGCAAGATCCTTTTTGACCCACCTCCTGGAGAAATGGAAATAAAAACAGAAATAAACAAACGGGACCTAATGAAACTTCAAAGCTTTTGCACAGCAAAGGAAACCATAAACAAGACCAAAAGACAACCCTCAGAATGGGAGAAAATATTTGCAAATGAAGCAACAGACAAAGGATTAATTTCCAAAATTTACAAGCAGCTCATGCAACTCAATAACAAAAAAACAAACATACCAATCCAAAAATGGGCACAAGACCTAAACAGACATTTCTCCAATGAAGATATACAGACTGCCAACAAACACATGAAAGAATGCTCAACATCATTAATCATTACAGAAATGCAAATCAAAACTACAATGAGATACCATCTCACACCAGTGAGAATGGCCATCATCAAAAAATCTAGAAACAATAAATGCTGGAGAGGGTGTGGAGAAAAGGGAACACTCTTGCACTGCTGGTGGAAATGTGAATTGGTCCAGCCACTATGGAGAACAGTATGGAGGTTCCTTACAAAACTAAAAATAGAACTACCATATGACCCAGCAATCCCACTACTGGGCATATACCCTGAGAAAACCATAATTCAAAAAGAGTCATGTACCAAAATGTTCGTTTCAGCTCTATTTACAATAGCCTGGAGATGGAAACAACCTAGGTACCCATCATCAGATGAATGGATAAAGGAGATATGGCACATATGTAGAATGGAATATTACTCAGCCATAAAAAGAAACAAAATTGAGCTATTTGTAATGAGGTGGATAGACCTAGAGTCTATCATACAGAGTGAAGTAAGTCAGAAAGAGAAAGACAAATACCGTATGCTAACACATATATATGGAATTTAAGGGAAAAAATGTCATGAAAAACCTACGGGTAAGACAGAAATAAAGACACAGACCTACTAGAGAATGGACTTGAGGATATGGGGAAGGGGAAGGGTGAGCTGTGACAAAGCGAGAGAGAGGCATGGACATATACACACTACCACACGTAAGGTAGATAGCTAGTGGGACACAGCCGCATTTGTGACCTTTGTGCTTTGTGACCACCTAGAAGGGTGAGATAGGGAGGGTGGGAGGGAGGGAGCCGCAAGAGGGAGGAGATATGGGGATATATGTATATGTATAACTGATTCACTTTGTTATAAAGCAGAAACTAACACACCATTGTAAAGCAATTATACTCCAATAAAGATTTAAAAAAATAAATAAAATGGGAACAAAAAATAAACTAAAATTAGAAAAGAAAAAGGAGAAGTTACAACGGACACCACAGAAATATTAAGCATCCTAAGAGACTACTACAGGAACTTTATGCCAATAAAATGGAGAAACTGAAAGAAGTGGACAAATTCTTAGAAAGGTATAACCCTCCAAGACTGAACCAGGAAGACATAGAAAATATGAACAGACCAATCACAAGTAATGAAATTGAAACTCTGATTAAAAATCTTCCAACAGGGCTTCCCTGGTGGCGCAGTGGTTGAGAGTTTGCCTTCCGATGCAAGGGACACAGGTTCGTGTCCCGGTCTGGGAAGATCCCACATGCCGTAGAGGGGCTAGGCCCGTGAGCCATGGCTGCTGAGCCTGTGCGTCTGGAGCCTGTGCTCCCCAACAGGAGAGGCCACAACAGTCAGAGGCACACATACTGAAAAAAAAAAAAAAAACTTCCAACAAACAAAAGTCCAGGACCAGATGACTTCACAGGCGAATTCTATCAAACATTTAGAGAAGAGCTAACACCCATTCTTCTCAAACTTTTCCAAAAAATCGCAGACAAAGGAACACTCCCAAACTCATTCTATGAGGCCACCATCACCCTGATACCAAAACCGGACAAATATACTACAAAAAAAGAAAATTACAGAGCAATATCACTGATGAACATAGATGCAAAAATCCTCAACAAAGTACTAGGAAACAGAATCCAACAATGCATTAAAAGGATCATACACCATTACCAAGTGGGATTTATCACAGGGATGCAAGGATACTTCAATATAAGCAAATCAATCAATGGGATACACCATATTAACAAACTGAAGATGAAAAACCATATGATAATCTCAATAGATGCAGAAAAAGCTTCTGACAAAATTCAACACCCATTTATGATAAAAACTCTCTAGAAAGTGGACAAACAGCGAACCTACCTCAACATAATAAAGGACATATATACAACAAACCCACAGCAAACATCATTCTAAATGGTGAAAAACTGAAAGAATTTCCTCTAAGATCAGGAACAAGACAAGGATGTCCACTCTCATCACTATTATTCAACATAGTTTTGGAAGTCCTAGCCACGGCAATCAGAGAAGAAAAAGAAATAAAAGGAATACCAATTGGAAAAGAAGAAGTAAAACTGTCACTGTTTGCAGATGACATGATAATATATAGAGAGAATCCTAAAGATGTCACCAGAAAACTACTAGAGCTAATCAGTGAACTTGGTAAAGTTGCAGGATACAAAATTAATGCACAGAAATATCCTGCATTCCTATACACTAATGATGAGAAGTCTGAAATAGAAATTAAGGAAACATTCCCATTTATCATTGCAACAAAAAGAATAAAGTACTTAAGAATAAACCTACCTAGGGAGACAAAAGACCTGTATGCAGAAAACTATAAGACACTGATGAAAGAAATTAAAGATGATACCAACAGATGGAGAGATATACCATGTTCTTGGATTGGAAGAATGAATATTGTGAAAATGACTATACTATCCAAAGCAGATTCAATGCAATCCGTAAGAAATTACCAATGGCATTTTTTACAGAAGTAGAACAAAAAATCTTAAAATTTTTACGGAGACACAAAAGACCCCAAATAGCCAAAGCAGTCTTGAGGGAAAAAAACGGATATGGAAGTATCAGACTTCCTGACTTCAGACTATACTACAAAGCTACAGTAATCAAGACAATATGGTACTGGCACAAAAACAGAAATATAGATCAATGGAGAGGATAGAAAGCCCAGAGATAAACCCATGCACCTATGGTCACCTTACTTTTGATAAAGGAGGCAAGAATATACAATGGAGAAAAGACAGCCTCTTCAATAAGTGGTGCTGGGAAACCTGGAGAGCTACATGTAAAAGAATGAAATTAGAACACTCCCCAACACCATACACAAAATAAGCTCAAAATGGATTAGAGACCTAAATGTAAGACCGGACACTATAAAACTCTTAGAGGAAAACATAGAAAGAACACTCTTTGACATAAATCACAGCAAGATCTTTTTTGATACACCTCTTAGAGTAATGGAAATAAAACCAAAAATAAACAAATGGGACCTAATGAAACTTAAAAGCTTTTGCAAAGCAAAGGAAACTACAAACAAGACGAAAAGACAACCCTCAGAATGGGAGAAAATATTTGCAAATGAATCAACGGACAAAGGATTAATCTCCAAAATATATAAACAGCTCATGCAGCTTCAGTATTAAAAAAAACAAACAATCCAATCCAAAAATGGACAGAACACCTAAATAGACATATCTCCAAAGAAGACATACAGATGGCCAAGAAGCACATGAAAAGCTGTTCAACATCACTAATTATTAGAGAAATGCAAATCAAAACTACTATGCGGTATCACCTCACACCAGTTAGAATGGGCATCATCAGAAAATCTACAAACAACAGATGCTGGAGAGGGTGTGGAGAAAAGGGAACCTTCTTGTACTGCTGGTGGGAATGTAAATTGATACAGGCACTATGGAGAACAGTATGGAGGTTCCTTAAAATCGAAAAATAGAATTACCATATGACATATCAATCCCACTACTGGGCATATACTCAGAGAAAACCATAATTCAAAAAGACACATGCACCCCAATCTTCATTTCAGCACTATTTACAATCGCCAGGACATGGAAGCAACCTAAATGCCCATCGACAGACGAATGGATAAAGAAGATGTGGTACATATATACAATGGAATATTACTCAAGTCATAAAAAGGAACGCAACTGAGTCATTTGTAGAGACGTGGATGGATGTAGAGACTGTCATACAGAGTGAAGTACGTCAGAAAGAGAAAAACAAATAATGTATATTAACGGATATATGTGGAACCTATAAAAATGGTACAGATGTACCGGGCTGCGGGGCAGAGACCGAGACAAAGAGGTACAGAACAAATGTATGGACACCAAGGGGGGAATGTGTGGGTGGTGGTGGTGGTGTGCTGAATTGGGCGACTGTGATTGATATATATACACCAATATGTATAACTAATAAGAACCTGCTGTATAAAAAAATTAAATTAAAAAAAAAGCAGAGGAATCACTCCCAATTTATAGAACATGAGATATCCCCTGAAAGACCAACAAACAACGAAACAGACCAGTCTATTACACTAGATCCCAAGTTCAAAAAGGAGGTAATAAAAAGGAAACTGTAGAAATTAAGAAAGGCTATTGAGAGGAATGAAGATTACTGTAACAAGGAACTAGAAACTATAAAGAGGAGCCAATTAAAATTAGAAAACTCATTTGCAGAAACAAAAGCCAAGCTAAAGGCAATAAATAGCTAACTAAACAATGCAGAGGAACAAATAAGTGATCTAGAAATTAGAATAATGGAAATCATGCAATCAGAACAGCAGACAAAAGGACAAATGTAAAAGAATGAAAGCTATATACAAGACTTATGGGATAATATAAAGCAAGCCAATCTACACATAATAGGGATCCCAGAAGGAGAAGAGAAAAGGGAATCAAAAATGTATTTGAAGAAATTGTGGCTGAAAAATTCCCAAATTAAAGAAGGAAACAGATATCCAAGTACAGGAAAGTCCCAAACAAGATGAACACAAACAGACTTATACGAAGATGTATTAAAATTAAAATAGCAAAAGTTAAAGAGAGGATTCTAACGAGAAAAACAGAGTTAGTTAAAAGGGAACCCGCATAAGGCATTCAGCTGATTTCTCTACAGAAAATGTTGTAGGCCAGAGGGGAGTGGAAAGATATGTTCAATGTCCAGAAAGGGGAAAACCTGAAACCTAGGATATTCTACCCAGCAAGATTATCATTTAGAATAGAAGGAGATATAAAGAATTTCTCAAACAAAACTAACAAAACAAAAAGAAAAAAAAACTAAAAGAACACAGCAACACTAAACTATCCTAAAAGAAATATTGAAAGGTCTTCTCTAAATAGAAAAGAAGAATCTATAGGAATAAGAAAATCACAATTAGAAAATAAATCACTTAAATAAGCCAGTATATAGATTACAGTTATTTTGTGTGTGTGTGAAAGCAATGATAACTACAATAAAGAGCAAAGTGATAAACACGAAGATATAAAAGAGGACATCAAAATCATAAAATGTGGGGGGAGGGGTAAGAAAATGTAGACTTTTTTCAGAAGACTTTTTTCAGAATATGGTTGAACCTATATGACTATGAATCTAATACAAGTAGATATAGTAATGGGTTAACATACTTGTAAAACAGGGCAACAAAAAATCAAAAACATACAACAGATTCAGAAAAACCAAAAACAAAAGAACTCAAGCATAACACTAAAATCATCAAACCACAAGAGGAAAAACAAAAAGAAAAAGAAAGGAATAAAGAGGAAATACAAAATCAACTGAAAAATAAGGTTTAAAAATGGCAATAAATACATATCTATCAACAATTACCTTAAGTGTCAATGGACAAAATGTTCCAATCTAAACACATAGAGTGGCAGATTAGATAATAAAAAAGAGTGGCAGATTAGATAATAAAACAAGAGCCTACAATATGCTGCCTACAAGAGACCCACTTTAGGGCGAAGGATACACAGATTGAAAGTGAGGAGATGGAAAAAGATGTTTTATGAAAATGGAAATGACAAGAAAGTGGGAGTAGCAGTACTTGTATGAGACAAAATAGACTTTAAAACAAAGGCCATAAAGAAAGATAAAGAAGGACACTATAAAATGATAAAAGAATCAATACAGGGCTTCCCTGGTGGCACAGTTGTTGAGAGTCTGTCTGCCGATGCAGGGAACACGGGTTCGTGCCCTGGTCCGGGAGGATCCCACATGCCACGGAGCGGCTGGGCCCATGGGCCATGGCCACTGGGCCTGTGCGTCCAGAGCCTGTGCTCCGCAATGGGAGAGGCCCCAACAGTGAGAGGCCCGTGCAAAAAAAAAAAAAAAAAAAAAAAAAAAAAAAATCAATACAAAAAGAGGATATTACACTTGTTAACATATATGCACCCAATATAGGAGCTCCTAAATAGAGAAAACAAGTAATAGGAAACATGCTAGGACACAAAGCAAGCCTGACTATATGTAAGACGACAGAAATTATTTCAAGCATCTTTTCTGACCACAACAGCATGAAACCAGAAATCAACCACAGAAAGAGAAATGAGACAAAAATGATTACATGGAGACTAAACAACAGGCTACTAAAAAACCAATGGATCAACAATGAAATCAAAGAGGAAATTCAAAAAAATCTTGAGACAAATGACAATGAAAACACAACATACAAAATCTCTGGGATGCAGCAAAAGCAGTCCCATGAGGGAAGTTCATAGTGATACAGGCCTTCTTCAAAAAATAAAAAAAATCTCAAATGACCTAACTTACCACCTAAAAGAATTAGAAAAAGAAGAACAAACAAAGCCTAAAGTCAGCAGATGGAAGGAAATAATAAAGATCAGAGAGGAAGTAAATAAAATAGAAATCAAAAAAAAATAGAAACAAATCAATAAAATCAAGAGCTGATTTTTTTGAAAGGGTAAACAAAATCGACAAACCTCTGACCAGGCTAATCAAGAAGAAAAGAGACGGGACTTCCCTGGTCGTACAGTGGTTAAGAATCTGCCTGCCAATGCAGGGGACACGGGTTCAAGCCCTGGTCTGGGAAGATCCCACATGCCACAGAGCAACTAAGCCCGTGCACCACAACTACTGAGCCTGTGCTCTAGAGCCCGTGAGCCACAACTACTGAGCCTGCACGTCACAACTACTGAGCCTGCATGCCTAGAGCCCATGCTCTACAACAAGAGAAGCCACCGAATGAGAAGCCCACACACTGCAATGAAGAGTAGCCCCTGCTTCCTGCAACTAGAGAAAGTCCGCACATAGCAACAAAGACCCAATGTGGCAATAAATAAATAAATAAATATTAAAAAGAAAAATCAGTGAGGAAAAGTAGGATAATCCATTAAATTGGACTCAGAGAGGTTGGGTAATCTGCCCAAAGTCACACAGCCCATAAGTGGTGGGTCAGTGATTCTGTCTGACTTCGAGTGTCTGATGTTCTCACTCCACAACTTGTGCTTTTAAACATTTCGCTATCCTTGTCTATCTCTGTACTACCAAGGCTTTGACAGGGCACTGCAAACAGAAGGCATCAATGAGTGAGACCACAAAGCCATGCAGGGGGGAAAAAAAAGAGAAGAAAAGAGAGGACCCAAATAAACAAAATAAGAAATGAAAGAGGAAAAACTGATACTGCAGAAATACAAAAAAAAAAAAAAAAGAGAGCGAGAATAAGTAAAAAAGAGAATACTATGAACAAATATATGCCAACAAATTGCACAACCTAGAAGAAATGGACAAGTTTTTAGAAACATACAGCCCACCAAAACAGAATCAAGAAGAAATAAATAAATTGAACAGACTGATCACTAGAAGTGCAATAGAATCTGTAATTAAAAAAACTCCTTGCAAACAAAAGTCTAGGATGAAATGGGTTCACTGGGGAATTCTACCAAACCTACAAAGAAGAAATTATACCAATCCTTTTCAAACTCTTCTAAAAGACTGAAGAGGAGGGAACACTCCCAAATTCATTCTATGAAGCCACCCTCACTCTGATACCAAAACCAGAAAAAGACACTATCAAAAAAGAAAATTACAGGCCAATATCTTGATGAATACAGATATAAAAATTCTCAACAAAATGTTAGCAAACCAAATCCAACAACACATAAAAAATATCATACACCATGATCAAGCTGGATTCATCTCAGGGTTACAAGGATGGTTCAACATATGTAAATCAATGTGATATACCACATCAACAAAAGACAAAAACCACATGATCATCTCAGTAGATGCAGAAAAAGCATCTGATAAAATCAACATGTATTCATGATAAAAACGCTTACCAAAGTAAGTACATAACTCAACATAATAAAAGCTATTTATGACAAACCCACAGCCAACATAGTACTCAACAGTGAAAAGCTGAAAACCTTCCCATTAAAATTTGGAACAAGAAAAGGATGTCCACTCTTACCACTTATATTTAACATAGTACTGGAAGTCCTAGTCACAGCAACCAGACAAGAAAAAGAAATAAAAGGTATCTGAATTGGAAGGGAAGAGGTAAAACTGTCCTTATAGGCAGATGATATGATACTATACATAGAAAACCCTAAAGACTCCACACAAAAACTACTAGAACTGATAAACAAATTCAGCAAGGTAGCAGGATACAAGACTAACACACAGAAATCTGTTGCATTTCTTTACACTAACATGAAATATCAGAAAGGGAAAGTTAAAAAATCCTTTTTAATATCACATCAAAAAAAAAATACTTAGGAATAAACCTGACCAAGGAGTAGAGGGAAACAAGATGGCAGAGCAGAAGGACACTGAGCTCACCTGCTCTTACGAGCACACTAAAATCACAACTAACTGCTGAACAACCATTGATAAAAAGGACTGGAACCTACCAAAACAAGATTCTACATCCAAAGACATAAAAAAGAAAACATGAGACAGTAGGAGGGGTGCACTCATGATATAATCAAATCCCATACTGTCTGGGTGGGCAACCCACAAATTGGAGAATAATTATATCAGAGAAGTTCTCCCACAGGAGTGAGAGCTCTGAGCCCTACGTCAGCAGAACATATGGCTTTGAAGGCTAGTAGGGCTTGATTGCAGAAGCTCCACAGGACTGGGGGAAACAGAGATTCCACTCTTGGAGGGTGCAGACAAGGTCCCATGTGCACCAGGTCCCAGGGCAAAGCAGTGACTACATAGGAGCCTGGGCCAGACCTACGTGCTGGTATTGAAGGGTCTCCTAGGGAGGCAGGGGTGGCCATGGATCTCTCTGGAGTCATAAAAGCTGGTGGTGGACATAGCGGGGACCTATGTGAACTCTGGCTGGAGGCAGACATTTTGGGTCCTTGGCACTGAGACATGGCCCCATCCAACATGCTATTAGCTCCAGTGCTGGGATGCCTCAGGCCAAACAACCAACAAGGTGGGAACACAGCCCCAGCCATCAGTAGACAGGCTGCCTAAAGTCATCCTGAGCCCACAGTCACCTCTAGCCACACCCCCTCACACAGCCCTGCCCACCAGAGGGCAAAGACCCAGCTCCAACCACCAGCCCCTCCCACCAGGAAGCCTGCATAACGGCTAGAGCAGTGTCAGGGGTCAGACACCAGAAGCAAGGAAACTACGATCCTGCAGCCTGCAGAACTAAGTCCACAAACATAGGTCAGAACCTAACCTGGGACCAGTTGGTCCCTGACCCTTGACTGATGAGAGGGAGTGTACTGTTGGCACATATAGGACTTCCCCTTCAGGGGATCACTTATCCAAGACTGAGAAATGTAACTAAGCTACTACATACATAAAAATACAAACAGAAATTTAAACACAACGAGTTGGCATAGGAATATGTTCCAGACGAAGGAAGATTAAACTCCAGAAGAACAACTAAGCAAAGTGGAGATAGCCAATCTACCTGAGAAAAGAGTTCAGTGTAATGACCATAAAGATGATACAAGAACTCGGGAAAAGAATGGATATATAGAGTGAGAAGTTACAAGTTTTTAGCAAAGAGTTAGAAAATATAAAAAATAACCAAACAGAGTTGAATACAATAACGGAAATGAAAAAATACACTAGAAGGAATCAAGAGCAGAATAAGTGGTGCAGAAGAATGAATCAATGAGCTGGAAGACAGAGTGGTGGGAATCACTGCCGCAGAACGGAATAAAAAAGAATGAAAAGAAATGAGGACAATTTAAGAGACTTCTGGGACAATGTCAAACACACCAATGTCTGCATTATAGGGTTCCCAGAGGAGGAGAGAGAGAGAAAGGACCTGAGAAAATATTTGAAGAGATAATAGCTGAAAACCTCCCTAACACTGGAAAGGAAACAGTCACCCAAGTCCAGTAAGTGCAGAGTCCCTTACAGGATAAACCCAAGGAGGAACACGCCAAGAAACATAGTAATCAAATTGACAAAAATTAAAGACAAAGAGAAAATATTAAATAAATACAAGGGAATCCCCATAAGACTATCAGCTGATTTTTCAGCAGAAGTTCTGAAGGCCAGAAGGGAGTGGCATGATATATTCGAAGTGATGAAAGGGAAAAACCTACAACCAAGAATACTCTACCCAGCAAGGCTCTTGTTCAGATCTGACAGAGAAATCAAAACCTTCACACAGAAGCAAAAGCAGAAAGAATTCACTGTCACGAAACCAGTTTTACAACAAATGCTAAAGGAACTTCTCTAAGTGGAAAAAAGGGCACAACTAGAAACTAGAAAATTAAAAATGGTATGGCTCACCAGACATTTAGAGAAGAGTTAACACCTATCCTTCTGAAACTATTCCAAAAAACTGCAGAGGAAGGAACACCCCCAAACTCATTCTATGAAGGCACCATCACTCTGACACCAAAACCAGACAAAGATATCACAAAAAAAGAAGAGTGCAGGCCAATATCACTAATGAATATAGACATGAAAATCCTCAACAAAATACTAGGAAATCAAGTCTAACAATACATTAAAAGAATCATACGTCATGGTCAGGTGGGATTTATCCCAGGGCTGCAAGGATTTTTTAACATCTGCAAATCAATCAGTGTGACATACCACATTAACAAATTGTTAAATAAAAACTTTATGATCATCTCAATAGTTGCAGAAAAAGCTTTCGATAAAATTCAACTCCTGTTTATGATAAAAACTCTCCAGAAAGTGGGCATAGAGGGAACCTACTTCAACATAATAAAGGCCATATATGACAAACCCACAGCAAACATCATTCTCAATGGTGAAAAACTGAAAGCATTTCCTCTAAGATCAGGAACGAGACAAGGTTGTCCACTTTACCTCTATTATTCAACATAGTTTTGGAAATCCTAGCCATGGCAATCAGCGAAGAAAAAGAAATAAAAGGAATACAAATTGGAAAAGAAGTAACTGTCACTGTTTGCAGATGACAGGATACTATACATAGAAAATCCTAAAGACACTACCAGAAAAATACCAGAGCTCATCAATGAATTTGGTAAAGTTGCAGGATACAAAATTAATGCACAGATATCTCTTGCATTCCTATACACAAATGATGAAAAATCTGAAAGAGAAATTAAGGAAACACTCTCATTTACCACTGCAACAAAATGAATAAAATACCTAGGAATAAACCTACCTAAGGAGGCAAAAGACCTGTACTCCAAAAACTATAAGATGCTGATGAAAGAAATCAAAGATGACATAAACAGATGGAAAGATATACTGTGTTCTTGGACTGGAAGAATCAATATTGTCAAACTGACTGTACTACCCAAGGCAATTTACAGATTCAATGCAATCCCTATCAAATTACCAATGGTATTTTTCACAGAACTAGAAAAAAAATTAATTTGTATGGAAACACAAAAGACCCCAAATAGCCAAAGCAATCTTGAGAAAGGAAAATGGAGCTGGAGGAACCAGACTCCCTGACTTCAGACTATACTACAAAGCTACAGTCATTAAATAGTATGGTATTGGGACTTCCCTGGAGAGTGGTGGTTAAGAATCTGCCTGCCAATGCAGGGGACATGGGTTTTAGCCCTGGTCCAGGAAGATTCCACATGCCACGGAGCAACTAAGCCCGTGTGCCACAACTACTGAGACTGCTCTCTAGAGCCCGTGAGGCACAACTACTGAGCCCTCGTGCCCCAACTACTGAAGCCCGTGCACCTAGAGCCATGCTCTGCAATAAGAGAAGCCACCACAATGAGAAGCACGCACACTGCAATGAAGAGTAGCCCCTGCTCGCTGCGACTAGAGAAAGCCCGCACACAGCAACGCAAACCTAACACAGCCAAAAATAAATAAATAAAATAAATTTATTAAAAAAAAGAGTTGTTTGAGAAAGTACTTGGCAAAACATTATGCATTATAAAAGTATCATATGTCATCATTACAACAGTGCATCCTTTATTCCTTTCCCTAAATATCTTTGGATGCTATATATATTTTATATATAAACTTCTGTGTCACAGTTGTTACAGGATTTTCCAGTTACTTGAAAACAATGTCTGAGCCTTGTTAAATTATTCTCTGCCCTAGCATGGAAGGGAGAGGAATGAACCTGGATTCTCCCTAGTTTGGGGGCTTGGAGAGGGTCTCATCCATAAGCTTCCAGGGAAAACTTTTGCAACAAGATTGTTCATACCCTGGAAATCTAATGAGCTTTCAGGTTTTGGTTTGAGTAGCAAAGAAAACATTGAAAGGATGAAGCTACAAAAATAGAGCCAAGTCTCTTTCCAAGATCAATCATGCCACGCCCAGGTTTCCTGGCACATCCTGGCCATGGCAAAGATGCACCAATTCACAGCAAAGTTGTTGGAAACTGTGTGTGGTGGCCATTCCTCCCACAACTCTGAGGTGATGCTCTGGCAGGTGCTTCCTGCAGCTGCAGGGAAGAGCTGGTTTTCTGGAAAGGCTTGGACCACTTTCTTGGGTCATGAAAAGGGCTCTGGCATAATACTGAAAGGCTGAAAGGTACGGTTCAGACTAAAGACATGTCAAAAAGGGGTTAAAGGAAGTAGGGAAGGCACGGAAAATTCGTTTCAGTTTTGCTTATTAGCAAACACTGAAGGTCCCTAGCAGAGATTCCTTGTTCTAATAACACTTTGGGACCCATCGCCACCATGCTGGACAACTTCAGGGGCAGTGTTTACACTGTGTGCTCTGACGTCCTCCAGGAAGCACCATTCACACAGAATACAAGGTATATGGTGTGCCCAGCTTTTGTGCAATAGGACCTTGCTGGGGCCAAATCCTGCAAGAGCCAAACCTCTAGTAACAAACAAAGCCTCAGTTCCTACTCTAGTTTTCTCACCAATTCCTTCCAAAAACAAACCAATGAACAAATAAAGCACTGTAAAGCTCCAGCCAAAATCTCAGGAGGGACATTAGATGATCAGTGTTTCCAGAAGTGCACCATTTAAAATCCTAAGTATGCAGAGGATGATGTCTTTATAAGGAAAGCAGGTTTGTAGTTAAAATGTATGGTTGATCATTTATTTTCCTTCTTTCCCATTTAATTTGGGTCTAATAATCCCTAGTACCTGTTATATCCAAAGAGTCTCAGGAAAAATATAAAAGAAAAGAACCTGGTACTTTACTTTTAAATAAATTCCGAAGTCCCCTCTCTGCCTCAGACTCTCAAGATAAAAGACAGCAGCTGAGTAATTCAGGCAGTAGGTCTGGTGGCTCTGACACAGGCTTCCTTGGAAATACTGCAAGAGGAGAAGGACAGAAGGAGAATGATTGGAAGCAAAGAGAGCACAGACAGACTTTCTCTTTCTCTTCACTTTTATCAGCAACTAGAACAGGGAAAGTGGAGAAGGCACCATTATCAAGTAGGAGCTATGACTGCATGGATAGTAACAGGTAATCTTCAAAATAAACATTGTTTTAAAAAACCCCGAAATCCCCATAATAAACAGTTAACTCCTCAATAAGTTGCCTTTTTTTTTTGCCCATAAAGAAAATTCTATTTAGGACATACTGATTTAATTCACCCTTGCACTTATGCTTTGTTGAGGTCGACACACACTGCATGGAACCTGATAACAAACACCTCCTTTGGTTTCACTGCTCATGTTGTTGATGTCAAGCTTGTTTTCGTAGTAAGTGATTAAAGTAACAACATCTGACCTTTCACTAAATCTTCCTCAAAAATATCTGCATACTGAATTTTCCTTCCAGCTTCTAAAAATAGAGAGTCAAATTTGGGGCACCTCTACTAAATGTAGTTTTGTAGCGTGCGTTTTATGTGCTTGTCTTACCCAATCTAACACTTGTGTTCCTTCTTCATTATGCTTATGTAATGCCTTAAACTTGCTATAATGACTACACATTCGTAAGCCATATCAAATTCATTTTAAAATGAGGCAAGTGGCCAATTCGTATGTATACATTCATATGTATAATGGTCAAACTGGGCACATCTCAGTTAAGTGTCTGTCTCGGGAATGACAGTTATTCTTTTCTCTTCACCAATGTTTCTGGCTCCTTACTGGCAGACACTCTCTTTAGGAATCCATAGTGCCTACCACGTTGCTAAGCCTACGTGCTCCTTGACAGGTTTATTAATTAGTATAATGAGTAATGGGTTCCATTAGGGAATTTCCAATTGTGTCATAATGTGGTGAATGGGAGAAGGAAGACGCACTTGCTGGTAACATTATAACTGCAGTGAGTAGAGACAGCAGACCAAGCCTAACAGGCCAGTAAAGGAAGTGACAGTAGTAAAGGCAGAAATAACAAAAACCTAGAAAAATATTTTGCTATAGGACCTCAGAAGACAAAACGCTATGGGGGGAAATGTCAAGTTTTGCCTTCAAGAAGAAGTAATTTGAAAGCTGATAATGTGAATTAATTTTTTCCTGGGGGGTTGGTGATAGCTGGGGGCTTGGAAATAAACAGAAGGTCTTCTCACAGGTCACCTTGAGATGCTTGAGAAAGGCCATTACGAGGAGCCTGCTGTGAAGACCATAAACGGTCAGGCTTAGAAATGCAGCTCTACAACCCACTGGCTATGTGAACTTGGCCAAGTGATTTAACTTCTCCAAGCCTCAGCTTCCTTCTCAGCGACTTCTCAGATGGCTTTTGTGTGGATAACAAATGTCCCAATCTTCCACTGGTGAGCTTCTTCTGAGACACCGTGGTAGACTGTTATCACTGCTCATCTAGTTCCCTTTCCTGGGGAGGAATATATATGCTCACTCCACTGAGGGTAAGCTTGGCCATGCAACTTTCTTAGGCCGATGAAATGTGAACAGACATGCCAGAAACTTGAAGAGTCAGTAAGAGCTCTGCCTCAGTCTCTTACGTCTTTGCCCTTGAGACTGGCAACATTCCAGGTGGTGGGTGCTCCCTCAGCAGCGGTGCCAGAGCGAGGACAAAGTAGGAGCAGAGCATAAGTGAGATATGAAACCAAGCCACTGAGATTTGGAGTTTGTTCCTGTGGTATAACTGAAATTAACCTGACTCATGTAGGCCTTTTTAAATTTACGAAAAACTTTTATAGCCCATCTTTACACATCTGTAATGTAACAGGAAGCATTCCTATGTGGGTATTATTGACTTTCAGCAAAGAGTCTATGCTGTAGTAGGCTGTAAGTGCACTTACGCTATAGTCTGAATATGTGTGTTCCCCTCAAATTCACATGTTGAATCCTAACCCCCAATGTGACAGTTTTAGGAGGTGGGCCCTTTAGGAGATGATTAGGTCATAAAGGTGGAGCCCCCATAAATGAGATTAATGCCCTTATAAAATAGGCTCCAGACAGCTGTCTAGCCCCTTCCACTATGCAAAGGATACAGTAAGAGGTCTTTGACTGGAAGAGGGCCTTCACATGACCTGGGCACCACCCTGATCTCAGACTTCCACCCTCCAGAACTGTGAGAAATTGATTTCTGTTGCTTATAAGCTACCCAGTCTGTGGCACTTCATTATAGCAGACTGAGCAGACTAAGACAACTTACGTGTTTTGATGAGAAGTTGATATTTCTCCAGACTATTTACTAAAAAGTACATTAAAAATAAATTCTAGGATGCCAGGTCTTGGTGCTAATGTCCCAAGCAAGATGTCAGGCTTTAGATGAGTATTCCCAGATATGTTTGCCACCAGCTTCTATGTCCCAAGCAAGAGCCACAAAATGAAACACCCAATATAATGGGTGTTTATGCTCTTTTGTGCTTCCACCCATTACCATGAGAAGAGGATGACCAGGCTAGTGCACTGATCCAAGGAGATGGATAGAGCCAAGTGGAGCAAAGCCCGCCAGTTGTCCTAGCCTTTGATGGAGTAAAGAAATTATCAAGAAAACCAAGGGGACTTCAGACCTTGAACCAATACACATCCAAATATTCATGTCCATTATGTAACTTACTAAGGGCTCTGCCCCTTTGTCTAACAAAAACAAAAAATGTGATGGTCCTAAAAAAAAAGATAATTTCTGACTCTAAAGGAATTGAGAGTGTGTGAGATTTTAGGTAATTCCCAACACTTTACATTCTTTCTCTTGTTTTTCAAAGCTTTTCTTATTCTAATCGGCTTTCGAAGGCCACTGAAAGATCTCCCCACTTTGTACCTAATTTTTGCTTGTTTTGCCTTGTTAAACTGTCCTTTTTCTTCATATCTCACCTCAAGCATCATCGCCCCAGGAAGAATTTCCTGTCTGTAAACTACTTCAGCATATGCCCCAACCTAGAAGTTTTCCTTCATAATATCTATGTTCCTTTTTTCCCCAGCATTGATCTCAATTTGATTATATAATCATTAGTGTCATCATTGGATTAACTTCTTCCCCACTAGACTGAAGACTCCCCCAAAGCAGGGGGCGTGTCTAATTCTGCACATTACTGTGCACAGGGTATCAGTCCCACACATAAGTACTTAGTAAGTGCTCAATAAACCTCAATCTATATTTTTTTAAGTAGACTGTAACAATTTAAATCTTGCTAAATGAGAATAGATAGGGACTGAATTAAAAAGCTCAAAGTAGGGGAAGAGGTTCAAATACCTACTTAAGAAAAAAAATAGCATTTACCAGACCACGGGTACAGGTTTTCCTCTTTTCTCCTCCTTTCATACACAGAAGTCTTATTAAGGGTGTTAATGGATTTGAAGGTTTATTTTGTTCCTTTCAGAGAGCCTAGCACTTTTGTTAGAAGAACAACTGAACCATGTAATTAGCCTACACAAACTACTGCCATGAATACAGCTTTAAATTGAAGTCATTTGAAAACCAGACTTGAAAATGGCTTTTCCATGCATGCAGATTTTTGTCTTAATAAAACCCACACAGGAGAGATGACAATGGAGAAACAGATTCTGCAAGTTATTTCTGAAAATGCTGATTGGTGGGGAAAGGGATAGTGCCCTTGTGGGAGGGTGCAGGTGGAACCTTCCCAGGAACAACAATAACAACGATTAAGGAGATATAAACAACTATCCTGAGAGGTAGGTGAATTTTTCACATAGAAGCTGAGATCTCCCATATGGATTTTACCTTTGTGAGCACAGAAATGAAATCCAACGATGGTAAAGTCTCAGAAGTGTCGACATAGTCCTTGAAGATGTGGAAAAGACTGTTCACAAAACCAAAGCTTGTCTAGGGCCAGAGAGAAAGAAAACAAGAGTAGGTATACTTCCAGGGGTAAGAAATAAAAATCTGATGAACTTCAAATGTCATTCTCACAGATATTTTCCATTTCAAATTTATCTCCTGGCAAAATTCAAAGATTTATTTTCCTCTACTTTCCAATATATATTTTCTTATAAGTTTTTCTTATAAATGAATTCTTGTTGGTACCTCACTTCCTTTTTTTAGAGGAAAGATATTATTTATTTATAATATATGTGAGAAAGAACATTCATTTGAGAATAGACATTTATGGTGATGACGGAGATCTTAGGAATTTTTTTTTTGTATTTAACATCATTTATTGAGGAAATTCATGCATTCAACATTACTTATTGAGACCTCCCACGTACTCGGCACTGTTCAAGGTCTTCTGGATACAGCAGTGAACAAGATGGGTTCCTGAGCATATTCTAGAAGGTGTTCAGAGCTTGTATTCTAGAGAAAATATGGAACATTGCCCAAATTTTTGTGTCATCCTTGCATAGGAGCCATGCTAATCCTTTTATCGCTCCAATTTTAGTACATGTCCTGCTGAAGTGAGCCCTATGTTTACTTTCTTAAATAGCCATGGAAGAACTTTTTAAAATGTTACTGAAGGCTAACTAATAACTGCCATCTATTGGAAAGATACCAATGGATGTGTAGGTTTCCTTATTAACCTGAACTCCCGACCATAAGATTAAATGGGGATGAAATATGGAAGAAACCATATTCCATGTTCCAATATGGAATACAAGCCAGTAGACTAAGAATGAATTTTCATTGTCCTCTGGTGGAGTTTAACACATGGCTACTGGAATCTTCCTACTTTGGCTCACCTGACTTAACTCCTCCAGGTTTGCAAAAAGTCTCCATAAATCCACATCCAGGAGATATTCATGAGTCTGTAGGTATTTTAATGTATTCATGAAGATCTTAAAAAAAAAAAAGCACATTACTTTGTTTTTCAATTTTGATATTTGCCCTTTGCAAGAACATTAAACATAAACCTCCCGAGTATAATTTTACAAAACAACTTGGAGATCAGTATTTTCAATCGTTAAGAGGTGTGCTAAACACGAATGATGACATTTAAGCCCCCACAGAACATACGGGAGAGGTGCTCTTCTGTATGGAGCTGCTGCTGCTTTGTGAGCCCTAACGACACTCCTGTTGAACATAATCTGTTCAGATGGGCTTTCTCTGCTCCCAGTGCCAAAGAAATCGCCAAGGTTCTCTTCTTGCCAACAGCACTTACTTGAGACCAAAACAACATTCATACTGAGTTCTTATTTATTCCTTTCTCTGTGAAAGACCCAAATGTCCTTTACTTTCAGGAAATTAAAAATAGAGAACTAATGAGTTAATACCTGATAACTGGTAAGATGTTTAGATGTGGATAAAGCCATTAAATATTAATGAAAACACTAAGAGAGGCTTTATGTCATTACTTGATTTGATGTTTTCCTACAAGAGAAAAACTATAGCAAGTTAATCCTCGCAGAATACCTGCCTCTCATTTTATAAACTAAAGAGAGATCAATTTATTGAAACAGGAATACTTTGTATAAATATGATGAAGCATTCAAAGGGACCAAATATTTCAAGAACTGTAGGTGTGAAAAGACTGGACTTTAGACCACCAGCGTTCTCCAATTCCCATTCCCATATTTCTTAATTAATGCAGTAAGTGGTTCTTGAACTTGCATCAGAATCATCTAGAGGCCTTGTTAAACTGGAGGTTAGTGGGACCTACCCCAAGTCTTTGTGATTCAGTAGGTCTCTGATGGGGTCTGAGAATATGGGTTTCTAACAAGTTCCCAAGTGATTCTGATGCTACTGGTCCAGGGATCACACTTTGAGAACCACTGGCTCAGAGTTTCCCCCAGTCCAGGAAGCATCAGTTGTCTGGAAATCTGTCAATATCCAGGCATTTAAAACATGTAATTGTAAGAAACAGAAATCATTAGTTCAGATAAATTGGGAAAATTTAGAAAAAATCATCTCTGTGTTATAAGATTATTTTCTTTATAGAAATTTTTGTCATTTAAGAAAAACATTGAGTCTTTCATTGAATTTATTTTATTATTTGAGTTACAAAGTTCCAATTTACAAGCAACTTTGGGAAATTCATATTGATTATGTAAAGAGAGGTACTTATATACTTTAAATACACCGGGGCATTTGAAAATAAACTCAACTTGGTTTTCTTTTAAGCAGAAAAATGCTAGTTTAAAAAGCTTATGTAGCTTATAGTGGAATGGAAAGTTCTGTACTATTAGGGCAAGGGAGGTAGCAGAGCTCACAGGGTGAGTGCTCTGCAGTGAACATCTATTGGGTACCACTCAGCTTCAGTGCCCCCCCTTCCCTAATATCATCCCAGTTTTCACCTCAGCATCTACTCTTCCTCATAACTTGAATGTGATCATCTTAAGCCAATGAGCACTTTCCTTCCTTATCTGGGTAGCTGGCTCAGAAGTGGGCATGTGACTTAAGCCAGTCCAATCAGAATGACAATCAAGACTTTGGCTATGAGTGCACTGAAATTCTCTCTCTCTCCCTTCTATTTCTCACTCTCTCCGTGGCCTCAAGGATAGCAGTCACTCTGTGACTCCAACAGAAGCCAGACACAGGATGACACTGATATTGTGGAAGGCAGGGATGAGGGATGAAAAGAAATTTTGTCCTTGCTTTTGATCCCCTTGATCAAACCAACCTTGAATTCTGTCTCAACTCTGGACTTTACAGTCACATGGGTCAATAAGATCCTTACTTAAGCTAGTTTTCTGTATCCTGAGACAGTCTCTAAGTTTTAACTTTCTGAGTGTCCTTGTGGTTTAAATTTTGCTAAAGTTCTTAGCAGTATGACTGTCACAATAAATATTACTTACAGAAAAGAACATCTGTACAGCACTTGATAGATTTCAAAGGAAACTAATCTGATCATCTCAATGATCAGATGTTATCAGACAGTCAGAGATAGTACTGTCATCTCTCTTTTATAGCTTAGAACAGGAATTGTCAAATGACAGCCTGTGGGATAAATCAGGTCTGCTACCCATTTGTGTGAATAAGGTGTAACTGTAATACAGCCACACACATTTCTTTACAAATTATCTGTGGCTTCTTTTGCACTGCAATGGAGGAGTTGAGTAGCTGCAATAAAGACCACATGGCTGGCAAAGCCTAAAATATTTACTATCTGGACATTTACAGAAAGCATGCGCCAACTTCTGTTTTATGGAATGGAGGACTAGACGTTCCTAAGTTCACATGGCAAGTCAGAGGCAGATCCAGGACTTGAACTCGTGTCTCCCAACACAGTGCCTTTTCCTGTGTAAGGGAGCAGCCAGGATTCAAAAATGCTTATGGGCAGAGGCAACCTTTGGAGCAATGTGGCCCATCCTCGTCTGTGGTCTTAGAAGGCATTTGCTCCCTTCCTATCCTTTGCCCTGTGGTTCTTCTATAAGGAATTCTCTGCTCAGAGCCTCCCCAGATCAGGGCTACTGCACTGCACAACCTCAGGAGCACCGTTTACATGACAGACATCGTGAACACACCGTATAATCCACCCCTCCCCACCCACCCCCGTGTTACACGTGGATGGTTGCCCTGAAAATCTGTGGCTCCGTAGCTGATAAAAAGCATTTGTCTGGCACTGTTCATAAGGGAGTATAAGAGCCAAAAGAGGAAGCTGAACGAAGGTGGGATGGTTGCCTTGAGGGTGGCTGTGAGCTCCCTGACTTGAGGAGTATGTAAGCACAGGGTGAGAATCAGGCAGAAGAGATTCAGACATCACATGGGGAGCTGGAAGGTCTCACCCAATCCTAAGAGGCTATGTTTAAGAAAAGAATGAAGAGAAACCAAGTTGCAGATAACCAAAAATAAACAAAATTTCCTTAAGATCCTCTGAAAGAGGGGAGCCCACCCCATACTTCCTTCCTTCCTTCAGCATGGAAGAGAGAAACAAGTCCCTAAAGAAGCAGTGTTTTCCACCTACTACAAAAATTAAAGCCAGCATTACCATCTTAAGAACTAATAAATGGTCCAAGAAATAAGTGCATTCACTCGTGAAGAGTTCCCACACAGCCTCTTGCTGCTTTCTCAGGTCTAATTGATTAGTAGGAAGTTTTTGATGTGCTTCCACGACTTCATTCCAGGTCTTATCCTGTATGTGGGAGAAAAGGGAGAACAAAACATTTCGATGGGTTGACCTGTTCACCCTTCCTCTGACTTGCAGTACAGCAGGAACAAGCAATCCCCCAAATCATGATTTCTCACTGCAAGCCCCAGACATCCCTCTGGGTAGAGTTATCTAAACCACCGTTCTCTCTGCATGGCTTTGGGGTATCAATTCCTCCCACGCATGGGATGGACATGCTATTTTTAGTTTAAAAGGAAAACGAATTCAAATTGATGTTTTGAACTATGCTTGCGAATTTCATAAGTCCTTTTCAGTTTTTTGCAAAAAAAAAAACAAACAACCCACCAAAAGAACCCCAAACCCAGAACTGGGAAGTCTGATCCAGGTTCCACTGGTAAAACTTGTTGAAATTAATTACTGAAGAATCATGAAATAAGAGACTTAAAGTTTTTAAGAGACCTTCAGAAATTGTCTTATCAAAACCAACTTGTTTTGTAAATGAGGAAACTAAGGCCCAGAGAGAGGAATGGTTGTAACCACTATTAACATTTGTACAGGGCTTCATGGTCTACAAAGTGGGCTCACGTCCATTACCTTACTTAAGGTGAAATGACTTTCCTGAGATTTCAGTGTGCTTTAGAGCAGTGGTCCCCAACCTTTCCGGCACCAGGGACCGATTTCGTGGTAGACAATTTTTCTACAGAGGGCAGGGCAGGGGGATGGCTCAGGAGGTAATGCGAGCGATGGGGAGGGGCAGATGAAGCTTCGCTCGCTCGCCCGCTGCTCACTGCCTGCTGCGTGGCCCAGTTCCTAACGGGCCTCGGACTGGTAGGGTTGGTGACCCCTGCTTTAGAGAGAGCAGACCTCGGTCTGCCCAGGTCTGGGCTTCTCTCCTGCACTTTGCTGTTATTATGAACAAGCCAATAATCTGACAACTTAAAATAATGGCTGAAACAACAAAAAAAGCTATGCCACACAGAAAACAATGCATGAGATACCTTCAGTCTGTGGAACTCATAGTCCCTGAAGTCTGTAATCTTCAAAGAGGAGAGGCAGATATGTGCTTGTGTTTGTCTTTGCCCTCCTTAAAGATTGTTAGAAACAGGATTTTCAATCTTTTAACAACACACCTTTGGTAGCCTCGGCATCTCTGGTTCATTGTCCAACATGCATGAGAACAGACTGCACATTTTGTCTATGAGTCACTAACAGCTGAGACACCATTTCTGAGCCATAGTCTGACCCACAGGACCTCAGAATGTCAGACATGGAGGAGAGAGGCTGGTGAGGATGTGTGATGCAAATCTCTCATTTTACTAATAGGAAAAAAAAAAAAAAGACAGAGCTCAGAACACTCCTATAGCAAATAGATGGATTTCAGTCTAGCACATACCTTGTGGTCTTAAGAGTCCTCATATTCTAACTTTTCCAAATGTTGGATCATAGAAGCTTACCATGAGAAGGGGCCTTGGATGTCTTAGTTCAACCCCTCACTTAGTAGATGACTAAATAAAGCCCAGAGTGTTAAAGGAACTTCTTAACACGATAATTCACAGCTGGAGAATACCAGGATATGCTAGAAACTCTAGTTTCCTTAGGATGGAACCTCTGATTCATTTTTGTTATAATTTTTATTTTAAATAATATTAGTTAAAAAATTGGATTACAGGGCTTCCCTGGTGGCACAGTGGTTGAGAGTCCGCCTGCCGATGCAGGGGACGTGGGTTCGTGCCCCTGTCCGGGAGGATCCTGCATGCCATGGAGCGGGTGGGCCCGTGAGCCATGGCTGCTGAGCCTGCACTCCGCAATGGGAGAGGCCACAACAGTGAGAGGCCCGCCTACCGCAAAAAAAAAAAAAAAAAAAAAATTGGATTACAAAGGTAATATATGGTTATTATAGAAAATCTGAGAAACAAAACCACAAAGAAAAAAAGTTACACCAAGTTACCTGTAATCTCCACCGCCCCTTCCTCCCCTCGGGGTAACTACTGAAAACCTTTTTCTGATTGTATTTATAATTAATTTTTAATGGTGTCATATTTAGACATCCTTTTGTAACTTGCTTCTAAACTTTATCATGACCTTTCAATTTTTTCTGACTCATTCAATATCCTGGTGCAATGTCATGAATTACCTGCTTAAAGAGCTCATTTTACCAACTAAACCAGGAAGAAGCTATCAAATAAGGAAGTGTGAGGCTTTCTAAAGTCAACTTGGCTGCATTTCAAATGAATATTTAGCACAAATCATTTTTCAACTTCTTCTACTGCCTCAGGGCACATGACGCTGGTGTGGATCTAAGCAGTTTGGTGGGCGTTTTCCGACTTTAGGTTAACGAGCCAGAGAAGGCACAGCTTATCCGTTGTGGGGAGGCAGCTCCCTGTGTGTCTGAAAGGAGACCCCGCAATCGGTTCAGAAAGTGCTAAAGGGCTGTGGCTGACTTCTCTGCTAGGGTTACGGCACTGAAAGAAGAAACTTACTATAAAGGTTTCACAGTAGCAAAGGAATCCTGGAGCTGGCCGGGGACCTACACAGCAGCTGGGACGTATGCCTTTTGTTGATGTCTGAAACCACAGCGACTGCATGTTGTGGAAATTAAAAATCAGCAGCCAGTTGGAAAATAAAGAAGCTGAGGCAATGGAGGAGGCACTGGAGCTGTGGGAAAGGGGGCGCCAGCCCTCTGTCTTGAAGGACAATCACCGTGAGAAGGGAGGGGACAGTCCTCTTGGAGGAAACATTAACTCATTAGAGTTACAGACCCTTTGTTGGAACCTGTGCTGCTTCCACTATGGTGGCATTGGCTAGGAGACGCAATGAGAAGATGTGAAGGGTATCTGAGAGGATATGGAGGATAAAGAAAAGAAGCCAAGGTTAACTCTGGGGCCTCAAATTTAATAACTAAGAGGCCTGTGGAATGGAAATTTGTAGTAGGCACTGGTGACACGGAACTGGAGTAAAATGGATATACAGTCGTCCCTCAGTATCCTAGTGGGATTGGTTCCAGGACCTCTTTGGATACCAAAATCCTCAGATGTTCAAGTCCAATTTATAAAATGGATTTACATATAATCCACACACATCCTCCCATACAGTTTAAATCATCTCTAGATTACTTGTAATACATAACGCAATGTAAATTCTGTGTAAATTGTTGCTGGTGGATGGCAAATTCAAGTTTTGCTTTTTGGAAATTTCTGGAATTTTTTTTCAAATATTTTTCATTTGTAGTTGGTTGAATTCAAGGATGCAGAATGTACAGACACAGAGGGCTGACTGTATGAGAATATATGGATTCTGTAGTGGTTGACCCTGAATTGGCAAGCTGGTGGGATATGCTGCTTCGCCCGAGACCCTAGACCTGACTGACAACTGACCCTGCTTTCATTTAAATGAGGAAGGAAAAATATACAAGCAGCTCATGCAGCTCAATATCAAAAAAACCAAACAACCCAATACAAAAATGGGCAGAACACCTAAACAGACATTTCTCCAAAGAAGATATACAGATTACCAACAAACACATGAAAGATGTGTAAAGATGCTCAACATCATTAATCATTAGAGAAATGCAAATCAAAACTACAATGAGATATCATCTCACACCAGTTAGAATGGCCATCATCAAAAATCTACAAACAATAAATGCTGGAGAGGGTGTGGAGAAAAAGGAACCCTCCTGCACTGTTGGTGGGAATGTACATTGATACAGCCACTACGGAGAACGGTATGGAGGTTCCTTAAAAAACTAAAAATAGAACTACCATACGACCCAGTAATCCCACTACTGGGCATATACTCTGAGAAAAACATAATTCAAAAACAGTCATGTACCAAAATGTTCATTGCAGCTCTATTTACAATAGCCAGGACATGGAAGCAACCTAAGTGTCCATCAACAGATGAATGTGGCACATATATACAATGGAATATTACTCAGCCATAAAAAGGAATGAAACTGAGTTATTTGTAATGAGGTGGATGGACCTAGAGTCTGTCATACGGAGTGAAGTAAGGCAGAAAGAGAAAAACAAATACCAGATGCTAACGCACATATATGGAAGCTAAAAAAACGGTACTGATGAACCTAGGAATAAAGACGCAGATGTGGAGAACAGACTTGAGGACGCAGTGGGGAGGGGGAAGCTGGGATGAAGTGAGAGAGTAGCACTGACATATATACACTACCAAATGTATAATAGATAGCTAGTGGAAAGCAGCTGCATAGCACAGGGAGATCAGCTCAGTGCTTTGTGACCACCTAGAGGGGTGGGATAGGGAGGGTGGGAGGGAGACACAAGAGGGAGGGGATATGGGGATATATGTATAGCTGATTTACTTTGTTGTACAGCAGAAAGTAACACAACATTGTAAAGCAATTATACTCCAATAAAGATATTAAACAAGGAAGGAAGGGAGGGTGGAAGGAAGGAAGGATCCCAGGAGAGGTTGCACCACAGGCCCTGTCTCAGGCCTGCCAGGAAAACAGTCAAATCATGTCCCTAAAGAGTGGCAAAATGAGAAAGATTGGTGAGCAACAGCCTTGGTGACAATGGTATCATAGTTTTACTAACGGTTTATGATTTGAAACTTGTAATATTTAGACTGTGTCCCTATGGACTGAATGTTTCTTTCCCCCCCCAAAAATCCATATGTTAAAGCCCTAACCCCACAATGGTATTTGGAGGTGAACCCACTGGAAAGTAATTACACATAGATGAGGTCATGAGGGTGGGGCCCTCACAATGAGATTAGTACCCTTATAAGATGAGGAAGAGACACCAGAGCTCTCTCTACACCACGTGAGGACGCAGAGAGAAGATGGCCATCGGTTAAGCCAGGAAAAGAGCTCTCACCAAAACCCGACCATGCTGGCACCCCGATCCTGGACTTCCCAGCCTCCAGATATGTGAGAAATAATACTGGTTGTTTCAGCCACCCAGTCTGTGGTATTTTACAGCAGCCCAAGGGGAGTAAGACATTCACACAACTTTTTAACCCTTGAAAAAATAATGTGAAAGTCACTCCTATACTTGATTATGGGAACACAGTTTTCCAAGCCCTGGTTATGAACAACACTAATAATAATATGGCCAGTAACGACTGTCTCAGGTGCCCAGCTCCGGGGTGAGCTTCACTCGCATTATTTGACTCACTTGTCACAACCATCCTAAGAGGCTGCCACTATTACCATCTACTTTTTACAGGAAGGACTTGAAGCTGAGAGAGACATGGATTCATTTGACCAAGGTCACAGGGCAGTACATGGAGCAGCTGGGATTGAAACCTCAGAGGACTTTTAATTTAGCTACAGTAGTTAAGTATCAGTGTGTGTGCATCCACAGAACCTCCAAGGTAGATGTCGATAATTGGTGGCCAACTGCAGAGGCCATGTGGGCAGATTTTTAACAGAAAGAAGTGCAGTAACTACTCATAAGGCCCTCCTGGTGCTGCTGGCTGTGGTGTGTAGGTACTGTGGGGAGAACACAGTCAGTGTGTCTTCCTCCTCACTCCAGAAGCGAGGAACACTCCTTCCCTCTGCCCCCAGCATGCTTGCGAGAAAGGCTTCACTGTGGCTAACTCCTGACCTAGGCAGGAAAGAATCAGGCACTACTGATTTCAATTTATAACTCTTCAATAATTGAGGGTGCAAGAATGAATTTAAAGAAAACCCGCTAGGTCTAATCCAACTGGCTTTCCCAGAAATAGAAGTATATTTGTGGAATCTGTTTCTGTAATATCTCATTAATTTTTCAATGTTCCCAGTATACTGGGCACAGACTGCAAACTGGGGCATACGCTTGTGCAAGTTTTCTTCATCGAGTGAGCTGTTTCCCACACTGTGTCAAGTTATAAATTTGGAGCTGTAAGGCACTGCAATATTAGGATTGCTTTGTTTTCTTGCAGAGCTCATTAACCACTGGCAATTAGCACTGTATCACTGCACAAAGTGGCATCATTTGGCAAGTTCTGTATCCACTACTATGAATGTGATGATACAATTTAAACTTCATGTGCTATCTGCTGTCATGAAAAGATAAAGTAGGATGAAGAGGCTCTTTAGCCATTTCTTACTTTCCTAGCTACTGGAGGCTTAATTAAAACAAAAATGACAATGCACAACACTCACCACTCCTCTCTTGGAGAAAGGCCATCTTGGCTCTTTGGATTCTGGTGGGTGAAATTAAAGAAGATATATTAGTACTTTGAGTAACTACTGACAGATCAATGGAGTGCTTTACAAAACCTGCTTTTCAAATGAGCCGAACAGAATTTGTCCTGCTTTAATTCTCCTTCTCTTGAGAATGCACAGGATGAATATTTATATTTATGCAGATGAGTAAATGATGTTCCAACTGAAAGGCTGGTGTACTATTGCTACCTTATGGTGATATTGCCCTGTTTCAGCCTCCTTTTCCCCCCATCGTTCAAGGAGAAATCTATAAAATGCAATAAAATGTTGAGTATTCTTTTAAGACAGAGTCACAGGACTTTAGGGCTGAAAGGACTTTGTTTTTATACTGGAAACCACCCCACCATATGCAACTTCAATAGCCTGACCAAACTTGAGACTCAGAGATTGCATCGGCCTGATGACCCCCAGGTGTGGTTGAGTGTAGATTCCTGAAATAGGGGCACATGAACCCATGTCACCAATCTTTAGGTTGGGGGCTTATTATCTCTATTGGCCACCATCCACATATTCCTTAGGAGTTGCTTTAAATTGAAAAGGAAGTCATTTTTCAGTAATACATTCTTTTGATGATCAGGAAGTAAAGAGATTAGATTCTTGATTTTTATGTCATTTGCATCAATCTCTAATGCTACCCAGAAAAACGTGGGAATCATCTCTTAGGTTTTGGTGAGATGTTCTGATAACTCAGTACACAAAATGGATGCTTTAAAGGTTCATCTCTGTTTCTACTAGTTTATCAGGAGACTGCATAATACTTCCATCAGATGAAAACAATTACCTGAGCAGCATTTACTAAAAATCAGTGTGCTTGAGGGACTTTTCTCATTGGAACCCTGGAATCCAACCGATTATCCTGCTCATTCTGACCACCTTTTTGACCTTTGTAAAGGGGAGATTAGGTGGAACCTCCCTCAGAGACAAATCTGCTTCACCTCTCTTAGGCTTCAAATGCCTGGTGGTAAATTATTATGTACAATTTGAACTGCAATAATTGGGATCTCTTGTCTTAGCAAATTTCTCTCCTCTGCTTTTCTAACTTTAGGGGTAATTTTAGGACCTTGGGAAATCTTCACAAGTATTCAGAAGAAAATTTAAATTGTGTCTCTATTGAATCCCTAATCTTTTATTATCTTTATTAAATATTAAGTTTTGCTGAATCAGAATCTATATTTCAACAATATCTCTAGGTGACTCATATGCACATCAGAGCTTGAGAAGCACTGCCTTAGACCATGATGGGGACATGAGAACTCTATTCTAACCTCCTAGAGAAGAGGGCTTGGAGGGATATGGTGAAGAATGCTGCATATCTTTTATGATGTGGTATCTACTTTGATGCCAGGCACACATGCCTAGCAGAGAACTTAACAAAGAACAGCATGCAGCAATTATGACCTTGTTCCTTAGCATGCTGGTTCTCAAACTTTAGCTGGTATCAGAATCACCTGGGGGGGCTTATTAAAAAACATATTGCTGGGCCCCATCCCCAGAGTTTCTAATTCAGACGGTGTGGCATGGGATCCCAGAATTTCGCAGGCAATGCTGAAGCTGTTAGTCTGGGACCAGTATTTCAGAAGTACTGCTTTAGTTTTTAACCAGTTTAGAGCATTTGCAAAGCATCACAGCACATGTACTAACCTCTTAAGGTTAGCTGTGCTTAGAACTAGCTCTAATTTCTAGGAGCCTGTCCTTGAGTAGATCACTTAATTCCCTCTTGGTTCATTCATTTGGGCATTTGGATTGTTGTGTCATATAGGACAGTAGATGTGAAAGGGCCCTATAAAGAGTGAAGAGCTATACATATGTTAGTTATGCTTTATTCACAGCTGCCTGTGTAATGGGTGGTTGATGCAGGCTGATGGAGCGTATACAGGGTTAGGAGTCAGGAGTCTCGATCCCATTCCTCTGACACAAACCAGCTGGCACCATGGCTAGGCCACTTCTCCTTTCTGGGTCTCACTTGGGACATATGTGAATGAGGAAAGAGCTTGGTGGTTTTCCATGTGTGTTGTCACAGGCTATCCTGGGCTTCTAGGGATGCCTTGGAGGTGAGTCTTTGGGACCTGCCCCATTTTCAAGCACTACAACTCCACCTGGATCTGTTTTATAGACTGGATTTCCAAGTAAGGATTCTTTTGTAAAAAGAGCTCTGCTAAGAACAAAACCAGTTTAAAAACTACCAGGATGGATGATGATCTTGAAGTCTCCTTTTAGCTCTCAAAGGCTACCATCAGAATCATGGGAATGTGTCCTGAACACCACAATTGTTCTTTTCTTTCACAACTGAGTTCAAAATGCAGATTTATCCCTAAGGCTGCCTCTCTCTAATCTGCTCTAACAGTAATCTGCTGTCACTGGGCCCGCTGCCTCCACACGGTACCACCGTGGTTAGAAGATACCAGTGTGAGGTTGAAGGCCAGAACAGGGTGGGGGGTGGCATTACAGCAATGACAGCGATGCTGCCCACCAGCCCAGAGAGGGCATTCTGCTCCAGGATGGTGACTGTCACTGGTGTACCTGTTCCAGGTCCTAGATGTGGGGTATATTATTTGACAAGAGGACCTTTTGAGGAAAGGTCTATACCTTATCCATCCCTTATCCATCTCTGTAAGTGGAATGCCCAATACCAAGAGCGGTATTCAGCTGGTTCCAGTAACTCATGGCTGATGCTTGTCCTAATTGGTGAGACGTCTGTTCTAATGTGTCAGTGCTGAAAATACCCTTTGCTTATTATAACACCCATCCCATAGCAGGTATGTAATATAAGTATGGTGAATGGACAGGACCTGAATTCAGAAGAAGCGGGTGGCACAGGTAACTGGCAGCTCCATCTGACACCACAAAGTCCCCAGGGAACACCTCAAGTCCAGATAAGTTGAGCACCACAGAACTCCTCCTGTGCTCGTAGAATCTGTGTTTAAGAGATGGAAGGAGAGAGCTTACAGCTTACATGCCCATGCATGGGCACTCAGAAGTGACTGCTGGCAGCCTGATTAATGCCTGCTTTTTCAGGAGGCCACTCCAGGCTCCAGGCATGGAGGGCTGTGATGACCCACACACCACCCCATGTTTGACACCTTTTTGAGCCTTACTGACTGCTTATGATTTTGACTAATCCAAAGCAGAAGAGCTCACCTGGAAGTGTCAACATAAACATACTGGATATGTTCTGACTGAGAAGGACACTAGGAGAAAGCCCTTAAACACAAGAGTCTTTGCAAATTATGAACATGGCCTCAGAGGGAACAGGATGCATGGGCATGGCCATGGCCACGACACCCCTAGATATTGGAGGTCGGTTGTTTAAAGGCAGCCCTTTTGTTTTTCCTAGAGAAAAATGAGGACTGTTGTCGGAAAAGCTTAGGAAACAGGCCTATCTACCTTCTCCTTTCTTCCACACTATTTCATGAAACTTCCTGTCTGTTGGATGTTCAGAAAATAAATGCCTGACATCAGACACAGTGGGGAGTAGCTCCAAAGCCACTGGGCATTTGCTCTGTGATCACTAAGGAACAAAATGGGTAAGGAATGATTGCATCGAATTGTAAGGATTTTCAGAGCTTCCCCATAATAGCTGTTCAGATATTCCTTTAGTCTATTCTGAGAATGAGAGATGCAATTCCTTCTATTTACTGACCAATGTAACCTCTAAATTCTCTTTTCATCAACAAATACCTTAGCATATAGGTTACTTTACATACAAAGGAATTTTGTAAGTCTGACTTAGCCCCTCCTGGCTTCCGATAAACACATTTTTAAAGCATCCACAGAAGCCTTCTATAATCTGGCCCAGTTACCTTCCTAATATTCTTTACTTTGCAATTTATTCTCTGGAAATAGGGAATGGATTGTAATTTCCCATGCAAAATGTTTCACACGTCAGTGACTTAGCTGGGAATGCTCTGCCCTCTCTGAACCTGTTTAACTCTTATTCACCTCATGAGATTTAGGGCCATGGATTACCTAAGTAACTTTACAGGAATTACTTAGATACAATCAGGCTCAGATTTATTCAATTAGCTGCATTTCCTGGCATTTTAAAATCGGTTTTGACTTGCCTTTCTCTCTTTTTTTTTTAATTGGAGAATTTTAGAGTAATGTTGCAGGCACTGCTAGCTGCCCAGCCAGCATGCATGCTCTCCACTTTTATTATTATCAAAACCCTGCTTTGCTGGGGGTGGCATGTGCCGAGTTAATGCACTGACAAGCCCCGACTCCCCTGCAGCAATCTGGCCAACAAGATTTAAATGGAAGTTGCAGGGTGTGGCTTCTGGGAAAAAATTTTCAAAGGGGACAGAGGTGGCTAGCTTCTTCCTTTTACCTTTTGCCCTTCTTGTCATGAATACGGCTTGATACCTGAAAGTATACCTGTGATCTTGCAAAGATAACAGCAGAACAGGAAAACAGAAGGAGCCTGGCAGGATGCCGACATCTGTCCTGGCCTGGGCTCTGGTTATGTTATAAGAGAAACATTCTTTATTTGCTTAGGTTGTTCTAGTTTGGTTGTTACATGCAGACAAATGCTGTCTTAACTGACACAGATCTCCTCATCCTGGACTTCCTTCTCCAAGAATGTCATCTTTCAGCATTCTGCACTCTTATTTGACTTTTTCACCATCTATTTATTATGAGGTTTGTAACAAAATCATTAAAGTTACAACTTCTCACAACTCTCCCTTTCTTGTTATTTGCCAACCTGATGTCCATGGTGGTTATGAAGTTAGAGGGGGCTGAATTAGGTGGGAGTTGGAGAAGTTACAGTAATTTGAATGAGAAATACAATTCTAGTTTCTTCATTTTGCAAACAGGACATTGGAACTGATACAAAATGAATTAACAGTATACAAATCCAGCCAGGAATTTTCACAGTGCTATGCAAAAGGTATTAGATAACATAAACTTCTTCTTGGGAGCCCCAAGAAGTCCCCTGAAAAGAAATATTAGAATCTTCCCTGTAAACTTTATACTTCTCTTGATAAAGACCCTGGAAGCATACAATGAGATTTGGTGTTTATGGGGATAGAGGGGATTGGGAAAAGTACAGTAATTTGAATGAGAAATGTAAGCTAGGTAAACTTTGGGAAAAAAGTTTACTCTTTTGAGCTTCAACTCTAGATGGTACACAATCTGATAACTATTATGAATTTGGCATGAGTCTATAAGCTATCTTTATATTCCCTGGGGACCTCAGAGAGGCCATAACTAATGGTGGGAGTGGAAGAATTAGTCTTCCCCGGCCTCCTCTAGGCTGGTTTATATGTTTCTCTTCCATGCTTCTACAGTTCTCTGGAGCAGTGGTTAAGATAATGTGGACTCAAATTGCCTGGATTTTAATCTTAGCTGTGTGACCTTGATTGAGCAAGTAACCTCTCTGGCCCTGACTGCCATCTGTGAAATGCAGACAATACTCATACCTACTTCCTGTGTGAGGATCAACTGATCAACATAAAGCGCTTAGATCCATGTCTGGAATTTAGTAAGCTGTCAATAAATGTGATTATGTTGGTTGTTGAATATAGTATAATATGTTCTATTTGTCTGTTTATTCCACTAGACTGCTACCTCCTTCCTTGCAAGAAGCATGTCTTATAATTTGTGTTGGTGGGTGCCCATTTAGTACTCAATCCATTGTTACTGATGAACACGAATGAATAAAAGACTCTTCTGATGTTGTCCTCCCTCGAGGAAAGTACCTTACTTTATAAGGTAGTTTTGCAGATTCATGTCTTATCTCCTCTCCTTTTATCCTAAGTTCCTACCTCCGGGTCTAAATCCCTGTGTTTAGTAAGGGCTCAATAAATATTTGTTCAGTAAATGAATAATAACCAAACCTGTACACACTGAGTCATCCATTGCTCTACTTTCCTGACGTGATCTCCTGCACAATGTGTACTCCACTAATAGCCAGCTACTCACTGTTCTTTAAACTCACCCTGCACTTCATGCCTCCATGCCTTGGCTCAGGTAGCTTCCATCTGCCTGCCTATCTCCACTGAGCCTGACACACTCAGATTCATCTCTAAATTCCCACTTAGATGCTCTCCCTCCAGAAGTCTTTTCTGATCTGCTCAGAGAGAGCCAATTCTCTCCCTCCCTACTTCCACCCTGCCTCTTTATAATGATTTCATTGAAGGCTCATGCTGTGTCTTATATATCATAGAGTCTAAGCACCAAGTATAGAACCTGACATAGAATAGGTAATCAAATAAGCTTGTTGAATGAATAACTATGTTGACCTACAGGATGCTATCCAGATAGTCCTCAAATGAATTTGCTTTTCCATTCTGGATCATAATTGTATAATTATATGCATATACAATACACAAAGTGCAATCTGAGTCTCCCCAACAGCCTCTAAAGGTGATTAAGTTACCCCTATCCATTTCTTCCTTGTCTGGGCTACCTTCTGACATAAGGCATCCATTTGGGAGCACACAGGGCAGGTTTTGGAGTTCCATGTGCACATATGGAGCATAGGGAAGACAACTAGCTTGCATCGTGCTTGAGCCATGACCTTGGCTTTGTTGCCTTGCTGTTCAAAACCCAGTGATGCTCATTCTGGAAAGGGGGGCATGCCCCTGGGAGGGCCTAACAGAAGCTCTGATGACATTCTTATGTCAAGAATTATCAAGAATTACATATCAAGAATTACAGTTATAACCAGAGACTTAGAAAAACAACAACAAAGAACATCTGCACATACTAACATGAAGAGACATGAATTGGTACAGAAAACATGCCCGTGCATCACCCATGCCTGGCAGCCGACTAGATTTCTGGGCACTCTGCACAGGATCCCATGCCTGTGTCAGCCAGGGCTGCTCATCATTGGATTAGTGATATTAATGCAAACAGTTGCAATGAATTCAGAATGACTTTGCATTTAGGTCTCTTGAGGGGAGAGGTGTTGGTGGTCCCAAATTGGTATTTTATTTTTGCTATTCTAAAAGGACTGCTTCTCATAAGACATGGCATGCACACAGGGTCACTGTGTCCAGTTCTGGATTGATTATCCACTGGAAGCAATCACTGTAATAAATTCAGACTTTTTATCTCCCTCCCCCAAACAAAATGGTATGTGCATGGGGTCATGGCATCCTGTGTGAAGAGGGTGGGGAAGAGAATTTTTTGGTACCTAATTTCCTTAGAGGGAGATTACACTAAGGAATGAGCTGATAATAACTGCAAAATGTTTGGGGTGTGGCTGGCAGGCCACTGTCACTGTGTAACTACAGTATAGCTTCTTGCTACCCTTTATTTGCTTGAAAAAGTACACTAAACAAATATCCATGGGAAACACTTTTTTTGTTGTTGTTGTTTTTGGTTCAATGCTTGGCTGTTCTGGTTCTTTGTTTCAGGACAAAATTCTGGACCCAGGAGGTTGTATAACTAACTGGGTGCCTGACCCAGACTTCGCAGCCCTCTCCGGCTTGCCAGCCACCCGACTCCCACAAACCCAAACGCAACCACACTTTCACTAACTCTGAGCTGCGCTGCCCCAGGCCAGTCCGATCTGAAGGGACTAGTCCCATGGTTGCTGAAATAATCTTGTCTCCTTTCTGGTACCAGAATTTCTCCTTTTTCTGTCTTCTGCTGAAGATCCGAAGGTCCACGGTGTGGGCAGGGACGGCAACAATTTAGAGAATCCAGAGAATGCTCCCCCCCCCTCAGCTGAGCAGGCCATACACTCACGCGTCACACTCAGGAATGAGCTTGTGCTCACGTGTTGGTGCCAGAAAAGTTTCTGGTGGGGGAAACGTGTCCCCCAGTAGATCTCAAATACATACACTTTGTAAAGAACAGATTGGTCACGGGTCACGGTGAACATTATTCTAACTTAAAATCAGCTGGCACTTCCTGAGCATGGGCTTTTACTAGACATTCTGTTAAGAGCTTTACATGCATTATCATATTGATTTTCACAAGTACTCTATGAAGTGGAAATTACTGTTCTCATTATAGAGCTGAGGAAACTGAAGCTCAGAAGGACAGGAACTCACTTAAGGTCTCATTGTTAGTGAACAGCAGAGCAAGAATTCAATTCAAATACCCAAGTCTAACTCCAAAAAGACTTGTAAATGGAAGGAGAGAAAAAGATACGACAAACCATTTCAAAGCACTAAGCGTTTTTTAAAATTGATATAATGGTAGTTATTACTTTAGATAAAAGAGGGTGTGTTGTGGGTTGAATGGAAACCCCTGCCCACCCCCTCCCCAATATATGTCCATCTCTTTACTCCTGGAGCCTGTGAATGTGATCTTATTTGTAAAAAGAGTCTTTGCAGATGTAATTAAATAAAAGATATTGAGATGAGGTTATTTTGGATTATCTGAGTGGGCTCTAAATCCCATGATCTGCGTACTTATGAGAGATACTTAGAGAAGAGACACAAGTAGGAGAGAAGGCCACGTGAAGACAGAGGCAGAGATTAAAGTAATGCAGTCATAGCCCAGGAACGCCTGCATGAAGAAGCAAGGAAAGGTCCTCCCCTACAGCTCTGAGAGGGAGGGTGGCTCTGCCAACACCTTGATTTTGGACTTGTGGCTCCCAGAATTCTCAGAGCATAAATTTCTGTTGTTTTTAAGCCACCAGTTAGTGGCAGTTTATTACGACAGCCACAGGAGACGAGTGAAGGGGTCAATGCAATTGAATGGCAAGGGCACCTGACTCAGGATTGTGATTCCCAACTCTGACCTTCATTACGTGTGACCTTGGCATGTCACTTCCCAGGGTCTCAGTTTCCTTATGTGGAAAACAACTTTGAGTGAGACCCTTTCCATCCCTCATGATCTATGAATCGAGGGTTTAGGTTTGCTCTTATCTTCCCTGCCAGTGGGTGGGGCAGTAATTATGTGATGACCTTTATCTTGGCAGAAATGTTTGAAGATGAATAATTAAAGCTCCTCCTTCAGAAATATGACAAATATATCATTTGCATTTTTTAAAAAACAGATTCCTTGGGTTTAACATACACCCACCACACTATGTATAAGATAAATAACCTATTGTATAGTACAGGGAACTCTACTCTATATTCTGTGATAACCTGTATGAGAAGAGAATCTGAAAAAGGATGAATATATGTATAACTGAATCACTTTGCTGTACACCTGAAACTAACAAAAAATTGTAAATCAACTATACTCCAATAAAATTAAAAAATAAAAAAATTGCAAGTAAAAAAAAAGATTCCTTCTGTACAGGGGGCTTAAGCCAAGGACTACTGGGTTCTAATTCTCAGGTGCAAATTTTAAAGGAAAATAACAAAGATACTAGAGAATATGGGGAGGGAGGTTTGCAACTGCCCTATAGTGATGTGTGTCTTAATGGAGTAAAAATCTTATTGAAGGTACTAGTGTTTGGATAAGGCACAGCCTAATCCTTCCCCTCTGCTGTGAATGTTGCCCAATGGTTTTTTTTTTAACCTTAATAAAAAGTACAATTGAGTTTTTTATTCTAATATTTTTTCAATTTCACTGTTGTAGACTGACAATAGTAAGATAACCCAAAGGTTTTTTTTTTTTTTTTTTATCAGGCAAGCTTATCAGGCCTCATTCTTTGCCTGATAGTGAAATTCATGGTAAATATACCTTTTCCAGTAGGCGGTTTTCCAGTAACTGTGTGACTAGAAAAAGTAGGTGTTCTATTTTAGGAACCATAGTGTTCTACCCTATGGTAGAGATATAGTGCAAATGGGAATGCTTGCTTATAACTGAGTTGATTATACAGGAAGAGCCAATTAAGAATCAGTAACAATCTTTAAAGAAAAAAATCCCTTTTAAGAAATAATCAACAGAGAAATGACAACTCAACTGCCACTTTAAGGAACTGTAGCTTTCTTGGTTAAATCTGGGAAATATTTTTTCATTATGAGTCTCACAAGATTGTTAGGAACTTTCCTTTGATTATAATTTCCCACTTTCTACCAAAATGTTCCATTTGCTGAAAATCCAACGGAGAAGAGAGAATGAATGGGGAGCCTCTAGCTTACTGTCCAAGGTCTGGCACAGAGCGGACACTTCATGAATGTGGAGTGAACAAATGGAACCCATCCCGACACAGTTTGAATACAGAAACAGAGACAGTCTTTGGAGTTCCAACTGCATGGAAAACACACCATGCTGTGACATTTTGGGCTCAATCAGTAATGGTTATTAAACACATACGTGTTCAGAGCACCAGGGTAGCTGCTGATACTGGTAACTTTCTAGAACTCTCGCTGTCTTTCGAGGCTACTGCCTTTTCTGGACAAGAGTCAAAATACCACCCGGTGGGATCAAACCATACTTGTACAAATCCCCAGCAACCCAACGTACACTCAAGAGATGAACACAAAACAGATTAGGAAGATGGGGGGGGTTGAAAAGAGCTAGAGAGAGATAAGATAAACAAATGGCTGGAGGAGAAAATTTCCAGAAAGGGATCATACAATTTCCCCTACAAGGCTTGACCTGACCTAAATAACCAACAAACGCACTTCCTTTTTTCTTCCTTAAACTTTCATTGAACATCTACTATGTAGTGTTCTAGACACTAGGGATACAGCAATGAACAAAACGGGCACAACTCCTGCTATCATGGAGTTTACATTGTGGGGGAGCTGATGCCAGTGCAAGAATAACACATGGTTCCTGATGTGAAAGGAAGCTGCCAGTTCCCACTCTAGCCTCCAGCCATGCCTGGATCAAGAAGGCTTCCCTGATGTCCTGAGGCTGCAGGCTTCTCTTCTGACTAATTAACAGTATTCATGTATCTCATCACAAGGGAAAAAACTAACTATGTGTGGTGATGGATGTTAACTAAACTTATCGTGGTGATCATTTTGCAATATATACATATTTCAGATCATTATGCTGTACCCCTTAAATTTATATAATGTTCTATGCCAATTATATCTCAACACAATTGGAGGAAAAAAAGAAAGCAACACAATAAAATATGATGCTGTGGAGGGCTGAGATTTAAATAAAGCAAGCAAACAATAACCAATATGCCATCTATTAATCATTAGTTAGTAACTTTCTAATAAGCTTTTAAGCTCAATAGTTGAGACAGGGCCTTCTCCCCCTATGGCGTTACTTAGAGTTTAAAGACAGTGCTAGCTACACAACAGGTTTTAGGTAAAAGTCTGGGGAGGATTTAACATTGTATAGAATCTAACATTTAGACACATTAGCTGAGCGTCCTGTGATCGATCATTTCACTCTGGGGTCAGAATATTTTAGAAAGAGTGACTTGCATACAGGAAGTGCTAAATGAATGAATGAATGAATGATGGTTTCTTAAAAAAGGTAACATTTAAGTTACACTATTTATCATATCAAAAGCCTATTGGATGGGTGCTACTGTTGACCCATGAACAACACAGGTTTGAACTGAGGAGGTCCACTTATATGCAGATTTTTTTTTTCATGAACTACTACAGTACTACACCATCTGTGGTTGGTTGAATCCACTGGTTACTGAACCTTAGATAAGGAAGGCAGACCGTAAAGTTATGTGCAAAGTTTTGACTGCACAGAGGGTCAGCATCCCTAACCCCTGTGCTGTTGAAGGGTCAACTGTATTTGCAACTCCACTTCACAGATGAAAACTTTGAGGTTTTGAGTTGTTCACAGCCTTGCCCAAGGTCACGCTGCCAGAGAAGTAGAGATAGAATTCAAACCCAGGGAGTTTGATTCCAGTAATTCTTAACACCATGCCATGCTGCAACCCCCCACCCCAACCCCCCAGGGTAACTCCAGATAAATCTGGCTTTGGGAAGCGCTTTACTGGCATTCAATGTTTTTGTCTGGTCTCTTCCTTGTCGTTTTGTTTTCATGTTTTGGATATATTTAGGTTTTCTTTCCTATTTCTTTTGAGCACTGGAAGGTTAGTCTGTTCTCATAGATGTAATAGTATGTACATTTCCTTTCTCAGTTTCAGGGCTGACTAAAAAGTTAGGTGAGGCAGTTTTCTGTGATTATCGATTTTAAGGGGTGCCAGGAAGGTGTCCCTACCCACAAAATCCCCCCACTCACTTCCTGATGTTTACAATTCCACTAACATGGCTTCACTGCTTGGATTCAAGTCATGTCCTCTGTTAAAATTCAAATACATTGGGGACAGATAAGTAAACTGTAAGCCAAGCAGCCTGCCTGTCACCCTTCCACCCATCCTTTCCTTCAGTAAGTATTCTGGAGACAGACTCTAGCTGAGTAATAGCTGCTGAGATGAAGGGTAAATAAGTGGTCTCAGCCCTCAGGAAGATCTTGTTTCTGAAAGGAGACAGATGTGAAAGAAATACAATATGGTGTTTTAGGTACTATGATGGAGGCATTTATGAGGTGTAGGGAAACCCAAAAGGGATAAATACACTGCTCTACTTGGAAAGATGAGTGTAGATATGCCTTAAGCCTGAAGTCCTTCACACTTTAGTAAGAATGAATTGTAAAGACTCTTTTCCAGGAGGCATAGTTTGGTGATAGGAGAAAAAAGTTTAGAATGAGTGTTAATTCACTGGAATGTTATATATAGGCAGAGGGAACAATAAAAAGTCCACAAGGAAAAACCTGGAATCAAAGTCAACACTGAGCTGATTTCAGAAATGAGAGGAGATTGGGCCCTTCTCATTTATATAAGCCTGCCCAATTGTCAGGCCATGTGTTAAATCACTATATTAAAAGAAAAATCTTTGCAAAAGGACTACAAGGAAAAAAAAAAGTTGCTGTGATTGACTGACAGCCACAGAGGCAAGCATTTCTTAACTGAACATACCAGGGTCAGCAAACCTTCTCTATAAAGTGCCACAGAGTAAATATTTTAGGCTTTGTGAGCCATATGGTCTCTGTAGTGGCTACTCAATTCTGTGGTTGCAGTGCGAAAGCAGCCACGGACAGTATTTAAATGAATAGATGTGGCTGTGTTCCACACAACTTTATTTACAAAATCAGGTAGTGGGCCGAATTTGGGCCATAGGCTATATAGTCTGCTAGCCCCTGGTTTATACCATCTCATAGGCATATTAAAGGCCTAAGTTAAATAAGTTTAAGTATGTTTTAAATAAAGTTTAAATAAGTTTTTGAGGTGAGTCCCCCAGCTCCTCAATGGACATCAGGGCCTCGTGCAGAGCCCTCTACCTTAACACTATCTGACTACAAGGCCTGGGAAATAGCCACCTGCAGGAAGAAGCCCTTTGAACAAATGACTGCTGAAAAGACTGCAGTGACAGGAAGGAGAGAGAGAGAGGGAGCAAAAGACAGGCAGACAGAGGATCTTTGTGCCAAAGACGGTTAGCTGTTAACCAAAAATTCATGCTTCTGGTGAACTTTTGATTAAAAAAGTATAGATTGAGTGGTCTGCAGCTGATGCAAAATTACTTCTTTTTAGCAGTAATGCATGAATGTTTATTAAACATATTGTTTATAGTTACTTAGCCTTTCATTTATTCATTCAATAAACATTGCCTACTACATGCCAAGTATTGTACTAAGTCCTGAAAAAAACAATACTGAATAATTCAGGGTCATCACCAGATACCATGATGTCTAAATTACTTCCCCTCTGATTCCCTGTTGTGATTTTCTGTAACCTTCCACTATTTTGTAGTATGTGATTGTGACATGCTGAACCTCACAGAACTTTTTAAGGCCTCAAGCCCTCTGACCAAGTTTTCCCTTTGCATCTTTTAAGACTATTTCTGTTATTGCCTCACAAAGATTCTGCAGGTCAATAAAAATTACCTGCATGTCATCTTTTGCAAATGGCTTGGTGTGTCCCATCAGTTACAGCCTTTATATCTGCTAACTCCATCTTACACACAAAGCTGGACAGACTTTACCTGCTCTAGGAAGCATTCCTTGATCAAAGACTCTCAGATATATATATCTCCATCCACGATGCTTTCTCTAGTCAACTATCCACTCAAAATATCCACTCAGATGTTCCATAGGTCTTCAAATTCAACATGTTCAAACTTACACCCCACCTACCCATATCCCCTTCTCCCTTCCAAGGTTACCTAGATCAGAGAATGGAACCATTTGCCACCTAACAGTGGAAGCCATAAGCTCGGAAGTCCTTCTTGACAACTTCCTTCCCCTCTCTCCTGATGGTCTACTATTCACAAAGTCTAGGTGATGGTATCTCCTGAACCGAGATACTTCCTTCTAACTCCACTGCCTTCATCAGAGCCTAACCTACCAACCTCTCATACCTGAACATTCTAATTGTTCTGCTGGAATCCACTCTCATCTAACTCTCATGTCTACCCTGTATCCATATGATCATATCAATCCATTCAGTGGTTTCACACTGTTCTTAGGGTAAAGAACAAAATTCCTAAACACCCTATTAGACTCTGCATGATTGACTCTAAACAACATCATCTTTTTCTGACACTACTCTCTTTTTCATTTTCTCTGACACATCTGAATTAGGTGTCATTTTAGAGCTTTATTCTGGTTCACACCTGTGGAAGATTTCCATTAAAGGACCCTTTCTTCACCAACCCTTGCATCCAAACACTTTGCCATATAATACTTAAATGTTCTCCCACTGCTGGTGACACATAATTTTTTGCCCTTGAGTTCAGCCACGTGACTTGCTTTGGCCTGTAGAATTAGACAAGGTACAGAGCCCAGGGTCCAAGAGGCCTTGCATGTTTCCATTTATCCTCTTGAACCTCTCCCCTCACCACAAGAGCATGCCCTGTGTAGAAATTTGGTTCCATGAAAAGGATGAGGGACATGTGGAGTGAACTACCTAACTGAGCGCAGCCTAGATCAACTGATCCTCAATGGACACACAGATTTATAAGAAACAATACCTGGTTGTTGTTTTAAGCCACTGAGGTTTGGGGTGGTTTGTTATGTAGCAATAGCTAGCTGATATACTAACACAATACTTTGTATTTGCCTATGGCTTTGTAAATATCCTCTACCTTAGCTGACATTTAGGTCAACTAGGGTTAAAAATATACAAAGACTGCATAGATGGATCTCATCCTTCCTACTATGAACAGCAAACTTGCTTGAGGATTGAGGTCCAGTAATAAAACAATAGCTAATTTCCTGAGGATTCCTCCATGACTTTCCAAATGAACTGAGGGCTTTCCCACCAATCCTACAAATTGGGTGGATGTAATTGGGCTTGAATCGTTCCCTTACTGCCACAGAAGCTCTTCATCCCTGAAAGAAATGGAAAATCCACTGCCACAGCTGGGGGACCAAGCTGAAAGTTCAGAGCTGGTTTCTGAAGTGACACAATCTACCTGCATTCTAGATAAAAGCACAGTCTGTCATAGCAGGCAATTTAAAGGCCATCCTCGATTTAAACAGCACATCTTGTCCCTTTTATCCTTGTCCTCTGAATTTCTCTTTGAAAAGTTGTTGAATGTTTCTGGCCTTTACATTTTCTCTTCCTGACAAAACCTATTACTGGTGGATGTTAATTAAGCCACAGGACCAAGTCATTGACAATTCAAAATGAAAACCATGCTCACCTGTGGCTGTTATACCCTGCCCCAAAAGCCACAGCAAAAGGCTGGGCGCTTAAAGGAGACTCTTGAAATTAAGACTCTTTCACCCATAATATGAAGAGTGACTTGAGGGATGTAAAACAAACTGCCCTGATTAATACACCATCAGGTTTGCTATGTCCGAACAGAAGTAAAAGACGTAAAAGTAAACAGTCAACAGACTTCATAGCACTAGAGAAAATAAAGACACACATACCTGGACTGATGCAATTCTTCTCTCTGAAATAAATTTTAAAAATACATGTTTTAGTCGTGCTCAAACCCACCCAAAATTCCAAAGCAGACATCTTGAAGGGAGAGGTCATTAACTTTCCTAGCTAAAATGTTTTGGATTTTTTCTTTTCAGGGGGAGAACGTTAGAACATTAGAAATTTAAGTAGTTTGCTCTTTTTGCCCTTTTAAACCAGCCACGTCAGGTGGTCTTCACATAGCGTGGATCTGCAAGAGGGCCACCATTACTATCTAACGACTGACAATCTCTAGCCTTGGTTCTTTCTTAAAGTGCCTTCAAGTATATTGAAGAAGAAAGTGAGCTCGACCTCCACGCTCCTTCCTCAAACTGCTGCACCCCTTTTACTTGACAGCCAACTGTCCTAAAAACTGTGCGTCCCCCCAGCCGTCTCCCAACACAGCACCCCACCCCACGACCGGGCAATATGGCAACCTGGAGACCTACTATGCTTTGCATCCACCAAATGAGAGGCAGGAGGCTTAGAACTGTGTTACCGGAGGCCTGGGGAGCTGTGGGGCGCGGCTGGGTGCTGGCTGGCCTCCACTCCGTGGAAGGGAGGCCTGAGGAAGCAACCCCTCGTTGAGGGGCTGAGGCACGGGAAGGGCAAGCTCATCACTGGGCACCATCTGGAGCTCAAACGAGTCGGCTGCGTTGAGTGCCCTTTCGGGGTCCGGAGGCACTCTTGAGTGGAGTCTCAGGGGCCACAGGGAGTGCAAAGACTCCTCTGTGCTTCCAAATAGCCCGCTGGAAAAACAATGCGAGGAGCCGGAAGTCTCCTTTCAGCGGCCCCCGGGCGGGCCCTTTAAAGGCCGCCGGCTGAGGCGGCGCATGCGCAGTGCCGTGCGCAGGCCCGCGCACACTCTCGCAGCTGCGGCCCCTTAACCTTCTCAGTGTGGGCGAGGTGGAGACGCGGCCCGGGGCTTGCTGGTCAAAGTGGAGAAGTTTCCCCTGGTTCTGACAGTGCTTCTTGGACAGGCTTTCCGGGGGGGGTCGAGGAGAGGGCCCGCAGTCTGGGCGCTGCACCTCTGGGAAGGATGGTTGCGTCTTCTCCACGCCACTAAGAGGCCCGGTTGCTGGAAGCTTCCAGGGGACGCCGTCAGAGTTGCTGTTCTCCCGACCACACTGAGGTTGTTCCAGTTCCGCCTTCAGGTGCCTCTCTTCCTCGGGTGTGTCTTCGTCCTTTTCCAGAGGATAACTGCAAGCAGGTGGCTGCATCTTTAATGAGGAAGAGCAGAGTGCGGAATCTGTTGCAAACAAGGAGACGGAGGTGAGAAAAAAGGTGTCTGAAATTTCACATAAAAACTTGTAATTCACCAGAGCAGATAGGGAATGCCCAGTTAACATTAGTATCTGTTATGTTTTGTAGATAATTAACATAAGTGAGTCCAGTTTTCCCGACTAAATTGTTTACGTATTGAAATTTGTTTATGTTACCGAATTAAGTCGTTTGGACCTTGCTTTGTGCCTTGATGGGGGAGAGTTCTTTTTTCCATTGGGGTTCGAGTAGGTGAATACGAACCCCAAGCAGAGATGGACACAGTACAAGCTTTACTTAGTGGCCAAAGAATGGAGAAGCGGGAACCGCGTTTGCAGACCAACCTCTCGCCCACGTGGCAAGGGTGATTTAAAGAGTAAAGACAAGGGAGGAGGAGTGAGGCTAATTTATGGGGAGGCTTATGCGTTAGTCTACCAGGAAGGGGCAGGGCTTTTTCCGAGGGAGTGGGGTGCCACCCCCTTTTTATCCTTTTATTGTCCTTAATGTCTGGTCCTGGCCGCCGGAAGGTGTGTCACATAATATGTTAATATAGTAAAATCAATGTATAATGAGACTTAGGATCTGTTGGGCGTCAGATTCATGCCATCTTAGTCCCAGCTGGTTTCATCTGTTTTCTCTGTTCGTAGCTTTCTTATCTCTGGACCCTTTAACTTAAAGATTTGTGTTCACTCCTGCTAATGGTGGGGTGGGGGGCATTTGGCAGGTTTTGAGGAAGGACACTCCTGCTAACTGTGGAGGTTGATGGGTTCTGATTAAAGACCTGGAACAGCTCTGGCAACATTTACCGGTTACTTAATATCCCTTCCAGTTCAAACAAAAAAGCTTTTAAAAACCTTGGTGATCTAAGAGATTTCTTGGAAGCCATAAAGCTCATCACCGTTTGATTATTCCATTTTAAGAGAATCAAATATACATTCAATTTCCCTTACGTTCTGCATTTATATATGTATGACTATGTGTATATGTGCTTTGGAGTATTCCAGGGATATAAGGATGAGAGAACAAGAAAAATGAGAACCCCTTCCCTCAAGGTTTACATTACAGAATGAGACATAATTTCAAAGATAGTGATGCAAAGTATTTGGCAAGAGGCATTTTAGATTTTCTCCATCCCTGTGTTCTGGAAAAATAACTCACTAGTTTGAAAAGAAAAACTGCGATGTCACACAGATGATCTGCTTCTTGTGATTAGAGGTGCTTTCTGTGATTCACTAATGCAGAATTACCTCCCAATTAAGCTCTTCTCATGTTCAAGCAAATCTGATTCTACCATGGTGTAAATATGTTCATGGTGACATGGAAATGACTTACTGCTATTCCGTTATTTTGTAGTTTTCCATTTGAAGAAAGTAGTTGCCTGTGAGGAAGCATCAGTCCTTACCCATCCTATCAACTATTGCATAAGAAGCAACTCCTGATTATTTACAGGTCTGGTGTGGGACTGTGGAGCAAATAATAACTGTTTTGCCTTGCCATGGGCAACGTAGGAGGTGGTTTCAGGCTGCACATGGCTTGTTGGTGGATGGAACATTAGTAGTTGACCACATATTCTGAGATCTCCAATAATAACTGCAGCAAGTCTATAATTCTTTTTTTTGGCCGTGCTGTGCAGCTTGCGGGATCTCAGTTCCCCGACCAGGGTTTGAACCCAGGTCACAACAGTGAAAGCCCAGAGTCCTAACCACTAGACCACCAGGGAACTCCCAGCAAGTCTATAATTCTAAAGCAATCTGTAACCCTTCAGGAATGGACACATTTGGATTGCCCAATTTTAAGGATAGCTAATAATTTACTCTTTTAGTGCTGTATAATTTTAATTTCACTGACAACACCTTTTAGAACTTTTTCTACTGTGTATCATTTACATCCTCAATTTGATAATAGAGAATACTGACCACCGGAAAATTCTTGATGACCTGTCCTCCTATGTTGTGACTCATGAGACTAGATGACATACAGTATTATGACTGTTTATTGTAGTTCCATGCAGACTAATTGTTATAGGTTTTTAATAGCATATGATTATTTACCCCATACGAAATAGCCTCACACTGATGTACTCCCTAGTTTTTAGTCATTACTTCTCCTTATAGTTTTGTACTTGCCTATGGCAGATACTTTATTTCCTTTAATTTGTTTCTTCTAATATGTTTCAGGGGTAGAAGTCCAATAACCCTGTGTCAAGAGAATTAATAGACTCTTAGATTTATTCTTATCAGTAAAGGGGAAGAGCCCAACATCATGATATTGTCATGACAATTCTGTGAGATTGATTTGAGGGACTCTGTGTTCTCTTATGTTTACACCCTGGCTCTCATCTGGTTTAAAGCCAAGTGAAACTACAAGGTACTGGATTTTAGATTGGAGAGTTGTTTAAGAAACTACTTAGATACCAACTAAAGTCAGTTCGACTCTTACTACAAAAGAAATCTGAAATTCTTAATGCTGGGTTTGCTTTAATATTTTGAGCCGAGGACTCAAATGTTACAGGACTTCACATATAGAACAAAAATGTATGAGGTACCCTTATTTTGGGGGTGAGGAGAGACAGTAATACCTGCTAGGAAACTTACATTTTAGTTAAGGTGAGGTTGAACTGGTTTTGATTTTAGATTGGTAATTTCTGGCTGACACCAGCTTCACAGGAGAAGAATGAAAAGACCCATTTTGACCACTAATGAAAACAGGTGTATTAGGTCTCTCTTTTCAGGTCCTTTACTGGAGGGCCAGTTCCTCATTCTCCCAACAAACAAATGCCTGAGCTGAGGACTGGAGTTACAGGTACTTCCAACACACATACACACCCAGGGGACTTTATTCCGTTCCCCTTCATAGCATTGTCCAAGTTCTAGGCAGCAGCATGGTTAAAGGAGTTCAGTATGTTTACACAGGCACTTGTATAATAGTTCTATCAGAATTCTTAGTCCTTGGGTTTCCCCTCTGTTTTTGTGCCTTCTTTCTCCTTAGAGGGGTTAGGACACTGCTTCAGATTTCCTTTCTAGTTGTCCTGACATAGGGTGTGGCAGTCTGTAGGTGGTTATTATACCCAATGGGACTTAAGGGTCATTAAGTATTGTTTACTGGCCAGTGTCTCATATATTGGAACCAAGGCAGTAGTAACTGCTGACATGACCCACGGCAGAACTGGAGAAACTTTAACTACAGCGGAGCCCTGGGAGGTCTTTTGCTGAGATGGGGAGCCCAAGCTCTAGAGTTAACCATCTGCTTGCTCTCTTTGCCTCACCAGCTAGCCCTGTGACCTGGGATAATCCACTCCCCCTCTGTCAGCCTCCAGGCCACACTTATGAAAGGATATTAAAGTCCCTCCCTCACAAGCTCTTTGCAGGGATAATGGCTGAGGCTCCTGGGAGGCCCTCCCTAAATGATTATCCCTGTGGATCTCGTAGGAAGCCAAAAGTTAACAGAAGAGTTCAGGCTAACTCTTCTCCTTTATGTTCTCTAAAAGACTAAATCAATAAATGCTCATTATAAAGTAAATCCACCAGGCTTTGACCTCCCAAGCTTTAAGAAGCCAGCAGCCACCACCCACGCTGTTAGGGGAAGCAATCTCAGTGTACTCGAAATTAAACCACACACATTAATGATTCACCCATTCTACTTAGACCTGACCGAGACCAGCAAGACAGGACCAAGAGAAGCTGGTAGCAACAGGGTCTGACCAAATGAAAAGTGCAAGAGGGAAACCCAGATAGCAGCTGAACGGCCTCTAATACCTGCAAGATGGTCTGCTTCTGAAGGTGACATTGTCCAGGTGGATCCTGACAAGGGAATCAGCAGAACCACACAGCGAGCTGCCAGGCAAGCGTTCGGAAGAACAAGTTCCACATCTGTAACAATAAACCCTCCTGGCTGAGCACAGGCACACTTGATGGGAGCTGAAATGAGGAACTGGCCTCTCCCCTCCTTAGAGACTTTTCTAATTATTTGTTTATGAAAAAGCCTAAGGGGAAACGAGTTCAGAATCTAAGACCGCCTAAGAAAAAGGTGATTTTTTTGCTACTGAACAGTGACTGATCCAATACAGAAATGAGGCAGATGTGGCTTTTTACTTCCCCTTCAGGTGCTCAGTGATTATCACTGATAGTTCAGTGAGACAGCTCTAGGTTTCTTATCCGTTTATTTTCTCCGAAGTTCTGAGAAGTCATTCCTTTCAGCCTTACTTTGCTTACATCCTAAAACATTTCATTTGGATCTATTTACTTAGTGGAATGCTTTGATAAGCATTGATTTACAAAAACAAATTCAAATGAATTATAATTCAGTCTAATTTACTGAAGTTGTCATTGTTTAGAATCATTATAGATACTTACTGTGAAGGTTTTTTTAGGTCAGTGGTTCTCAAAGTGGGGTCCCTGGGTCAAAAGCATCAGCACCACTTGCGAACTTGTTTGAAAGGTGAATTCTTGCCCATTCCCACCTCCTGCATCAGAATCTCTGGGGGTGGGGCCCACAGTCTATGTTTTAACAAGCCTCCCTGATTCTTACACGTGTTAAAAATTTGAGAGCTGCTGCCTTAGGGGGAAAAAAAGTCTAATTTGTAGATGTTGGCTTTGTGATAACCCTTGCATTTTCTTTAATCCTCTCATGTTGGTCTTATTAGAACATCATTTACTTAGAACTTTGAAAAATGACTCGACCTTCTCCCTTTACCGCCATTGTCACTCACTGCCAAACCCAAAACGCAGTGTCAGGGCATTTCTCTATTTTGCCAGCATGGAGCCAGCATAAAATAGTCTGAGCTCCTGCCAAAGCTGTCTAGAAATGAATTGTTTCACTTTAGGAAAAGAAAAATGAATAAAGTATTTTAGCTTTTGGTTTGTGTAAACGAAGGTCGTACTTCATCTGCAAGTCCCCTCACGCACATGAGATTGTAAAACTGTCTCTCCTGGGGGATAATGATAATGGGATATTTGACACCCATCCCAAAATTTCCAACCTCTGGTTGTATCTTAAATAAGAAAATTAAGAGTGTACAGAAAGGTCACAAAGGATTATCAGGAAAAAAAATAGTGCAACCTCTAAAGAGTAAAAGGGACGGGGAAGCATTGGATGGGGAAGGGATACCATGATGGAAAGGCGATGCTGGGGGTCAGCTTCTCCTTCAGGACCTAGGGCAACTCCTTGAAACAAAGGTGGCCCTTTATCTCTAAGTGTGACACACAGATGTTCTCTCCAGTACTTCGGAGGGGGCAGCTTTTCTTATGTTTTTGCCTCCTCCTTACTTGATCGTGGTAAGTCTTCATTGGGGAGAAAACCACTTGGGATGTGCCCCTTGCAAAGTCTAAAGCCTGGCAAGCTCTTTTTGTGTCATGAATACCTAGATCTGAGGCTGTAAGCTGTGGAATTCTGACTGGTCTTCCAGCTTTTTTTTTTAATTAATTTTTTAAAATTGGAGTAGAGTTGATTTACAATATTGCAAAGTAAGTCAGTTATACATATACATATATTCACTCTTTTTTAGATTCTGTTCCCATATAGGTCATTACAGAGTATTGAATAGAGTTCCCTGTGGTATACAGTAGGTTCTTCTTAGTTATCTATTTTATAAATAGTAGTGTGTATATGTCAATCCCAATCTGCCAGTTTATCCCTCCCCCACCTTGCCCCCTTGGTAACCATAAGTTTGTTTTCTATGTCTGTGTGGCCTTCCAGCTTAAAAAAAAATCTGACATTAAAAATTAGGAGATTTTAGAGAAAATTTTGGATTGCAAGGATTTTAGAAAAATTAACCATTCTGGCAACACTACATTCATATTCCCACAATTCCATATCTATATAAAAGGACTAGATTTGAGGACAGGCTCCCTGTTTCAGGTAGGACAAACAGTGACCAGTTCACCATACTCTCTGCTTCTCCCAGTTTTCCTGACACAGGCTGATGCTGTCTCTCATTTGTCTTTGTGCTTGTAAAGTTTTATTTCTTGTAACAGAACCACAAAGAATGGCCCCAAAGCAGAAACAACCCCAGTGTCCATTTCAGTAGAATGTCCATCATCAACAAATACATTGATATATTAAACTCTGAAAGTGAAAGAACAATTTCTCTAGTCCCAAACGTGATGTTCAGTGAAAGAAGCCAGACTGGGTATGTTTCTATTTATAAGAACGACAAGAATGGGCCAAGTTAATCTGTAGTATTAAAAGTTAGAATTGGAATTTTTATCTTTGGGCAATGGCAGTGACTGTGAGTCAAGAGTGTGACTTCTGGGATGGCTTATATGTTCAATCTCCTGACCTGTGTGCTGGCACTTGGGTGTGTTGTCTTTGTGCCATTCACTGGGTGCAGTTTTCTGTTTACATATGCTTTGCTTGAATAAAAATAAGAGTGTGCCTGTGCAAACAGATTATATCCTGGTTTGCTTACTTGTTTACATGACTTGCTGGCCAATACATGTCTTCGAATTGAAAAATTTCTAAAAAAAAATTGTTTTCCTAGTGTTTGAAAAGAGGTGTGATTTTTACTTGAGCTATTTTTTAGGTTTTAGGGTTATAAAAGTCCAGTGCAACCATGTTTAAAATGATTAATTTCAATGCCTCCAGATACATCTCAGTATCTTTGAGTTGTTTATTCAAGAAAGTTTTCTGGGCAGTACATATTCTGAACCATTTCATATCTGCTGTAGCATATGAATGCTGGCTATAGAATTCTTGCGCCACAATATTTTCTTCTAAAAGTCTGTAGACATTTTTATAAGATTTTCAGTCAGCGGTATTTGAGATAGGAAGCCAATAGAATATTTGCTCTTTAGTGGGTACTTTAAACTTTAAAGATTTTTCCTTGTGATGTTGTACATATTGTTTATTAAATTTGTTTCTATATTTTTTCTTTTAAAATTTGATTTTTTAATACTTGAAGTTAGAAATGTTTAATCAGCATAGGTCAAAGTGGGTTCAGTTTTGCCTAGGATCTGGTGTGTACTCTCAGTTACTTAGAATACTTTTCCCAAGTAAGCATTTTTTTCTGTTATTTGACAATTCTCTCTCTTTTGGTAGTTCTCTTTCTTTAGGGGACATCTGCTATTATCTCATCTTCTCTCTACATTATTTTCATTGCTTTTACCTTCTCCCTTGTAGTTGGGGATAATTTCTTGACATCATTTACTATTTTGCTTGTTCCATTTTCTGTGGAGTGCAAACTGCATTTAACTGCTTCTATAATGACTTTAACATCCATTTTACTTTTAAGATAAAGAAGACTATTCCACTGCAATTCTTTTTTATTGTAAATGTTTCCTTTTTCATGATGACAGACTCTAGGTTCTTGAATCATGTTGAAATATGAATTATTTAGTGTGTCATAAACTGAAGTATATGAGACACTCAACTATACACTTGTGGTCTAAAAATTAAAGTAAAAAAAAATCCTGAATCAGATAATTTATAATTTTTCTATTTTTTGAAATAACTCTATTTCGAAGAAAGGTAGCTCTACTTAGTCATCTTAGAATCTTTTACATTATTCTTATGATGTATAGACTGTTTTACTGAGTTCTGTAGTTATTGTCTTTGCTATTCTTGTAGAGGGATATATTTACTTGCTTGGTGTCCAAGAAAGCATTGGACTGGGTTCCGATAATGTGTGGGTTTATGACAAGATATCTCAAGTAGAATTTGTTTGAAAGAAGAAATGAGAAAAATACAATTAAATCATCAGATTGCTTGCTCAGTGATTTTTAAGACGAAAAGGCATGGAGAAGTATCTAGAACCACAGCTGCAGTCACAACCAGCTCTTTGTGCCATTGCACAAATGCAGGGCAGAGCAGCTCCCCATCGTGCTCAGTCTTCTGCTTGCTGAGACTTTTGTTTATTTTTTGTTGTTGTTGTTTTGTGGTACGCAGGCCTCTCACTGTTGTGGCCTCTCCTGTTGCGGAGCACAGGCTCCGGATGCGCAGGCTCAGTGGCCATGGCTCACGGGCCCAGCCGCTCCGTGGCATGTGGGATCCTCCCGGACCAGGGCACGAACCCGTGTCTCCTGCATCGGCAGGCAGACCCTCAACCACTGCACCACCAGGGAAGCCCTGCTGAGACATTTTGCAAGAACGAAGTCTGAGGCCTTCCAACACAGAAGCTGTTATCTGTTGGCTGAGGTGAGAGGATCCTAAGGGCTGGGCTTACCAGTGAGTTCTCGACGCCCTCTTTTCTGAGTCTTAGGATAGCACCAAACTCACCTCTTTAGGTTGGGGTTTCAGTAAACATTTGTCAGTAGCCTCCCTGGATCCATGACCTCTTCCCCTTTCCAAAGAGTTGTGACTTCCATTTAGGTTTTATGTGTTTCCATCATGATCTTCCATGCCCAGCTTGAAGGGTGGAACACATGGCTTCCAACCCCCTGGCTGCAAGGATTGTTTAGAAGATGGCATGTAAGCTAAGCCAGTCCAATCAATGTGCCTCTCAGGAATTTTGCTGAGAATACAGGGACAAAGACTCTCTTTCCTGATGGATGTGGACGTGGCACTGGAAATGTTGGCAGCTGTCTTGAGACCATAGGGGTGAAGGAGCCAGTCTTAGGATATATCTGACACCAAGACTGGGAGAGTGGAATTAGAAAAAAAAAACAAAACTGGGCTTTAGTGACATCATTGAGTAGCTGAAATAGTCCTCATTGGACTCCAGAAAGACATTCTTCTGCATTTATCTTTTCCCAAGTCATTAAGTTTCTTTAATTGTTAAGCCACTTTGAGTCATGCTTTCTGTACTTGCATACAAATGGATCCTCAGTAGTATAGTGGTATCATTGGGGGTCTATTAGTTCTTCTCCCTACCATCTAGAAACATTATTCTCAGGAAGAGGGCAGCCTTCATCATCTTTCTTTGATCCAGGACCTCTTAGACTATATCTGGAGAATAAATTCCTGTAGATTTCTGATATGTAGGTGGCACCAGTCCTTGATTTCCAGTGGTTATGCAGATGTTTTCCAATATGATTATTTTGTTGGTCACTGTATTAGTTTTTTATTACTGCATAATGAATTACCATAAATTTAGCGGCTCAAAACAATGGACACTGATTATCTCAAGTAACTGGATTAGGAGACTGGGCACAGCTTATCTGAATCTTCTGCTCACTGTCTCACAAAGCTACAGTCAAGGTGTTGGCTGAGCTGCATTCCTTTCCGGAGTTCAGGGTCTTCTTCAAATTTCATGTGGTTGGAAGAATTCATTTCCCTGTGGTTGAAGGACTGAGGCTCTAGGTCCTAGGGCCCACCTACTTTTCCCTGACACATGCTTCTTACCATAGGCAGTTTGCTTTCAAGGCTAGCAGGACAGCCTTTCCATCTAGTCTGGTAAGATGGAGTCTTGTAGATGTATTGTAGCATAATCACAGGAGTGACATTCCATCACCTTTGCCATATTCTACAGGTTAGAAGCAAATCACAAGTCCCACCTACACTATCAGGGAGGGGGTTACTCATTGTGACTTGGGGGTCATATTAGGCTGTGTCCACCACAGTCATTTCAATAGTAGTTTAGTTTTTTTGGATTGGGTTGTGGCTAAGATATGTACCCAACCTTTCGCACCGTATCTTTTAGTCTTTGACATCAGTTTGGCCTGAAGAATGGTTTTAGTGTTTCTGAGAGAGAGAGGCCAGTGTGGAAAAGTGGAAATAAACCAAGCAACTGATCATCATAGAAACCCAGGAGGAAGGCACAGCTAAGGTTTCACAATTCCTTAGGCTGCCCTGGCTCTGTGGCAGCCCATCTGTGTTTGCCAAGACCCAACAGAGGCACTGTGGAATGTATTTCTTCAGTTTAATTTTAGCATGGGCTGCTTTGAATTTTACTCTGATATTCGACAGGGGCTCACAGTAATGCTCAGACTTACCTGAATGAATTTGTTCTCATGTTGACTAAACCAGCAAGTCGCCTACCTTGGAAAGTATGGAGATGAGATTTAGGTGTGAAATTTATTTCTGAATAGTGCTGAAGTTCTAAGCTGCTGCTGATTTCCCCAGCATGTTTCATCCAGTTAAACTCAACCAGTTTTTAGTGATGATATTTTTCAAGTGACTGGGTTTGCCTCCCTTGTCAGAATTCTAGCTGTGAAGAAGTTAATGACTACAATAACAAGCTTGGAAATGAGTTTTAAAAGCCCAGTGGGGTGGCGGGGAAGGGGGGGAAGCAAGCCTGTGGATTTTATTTTTAACTGTAGTAAAGCTAGAACAGATAATTTGGATGAAAATTTTTCTGCTTCTCGTTCTTCTCTGTGAGTTATGACCCATTGTAAGACTTCATCCACTTCCCTGTGATCTCTGTTCTCAAGTCATAATTCTAGCATGATTATGTCAAAATTATCTCCACAGTAGCCAATTGTGGTGTTACAGAGAGTTAAGACTTCAGGTGGTGAATAAGCAGAAGCAGCAGGAGCCCTAGAAACAGAGAAGCATAAACCTTCTGCTCTTCTGAAAAATGTTCCTGAGGACAGTAGAAAACATGGTTTGTTACATAAGCCAGAATTATTTCTAAATGGAAGGAAGATGGATCTAATTTTCTCAAATGACATTTGTGAAATTGTTCTCAAGCAAAGGAACTCTGTGAGATGGGTCATATTACTGTCACATTATATATGGATGTAAAGCTTTTTCAAAATGAAATATATGCTACTTCCTGTACCACCTATTATATAAAGAGGTTCTTTTTTTTTTAAAGGTTAGACTTTACTTTATTGCCCAGATTCTATTTTTATCTCCCAGGAATTTTTAATGGGCTTTGCTGGTGACAAACCCCTCCTCTGCCTTTTGTCCCGTTCCTCAGAGTCATCTTTAAACTTTTATGACCAAAAAAGCACTTTACCTGATTTTATTGTCTTTGCATGCAGAAATACTTCTCAGGTATATTGTCCACGGGACTATGTAACCTGGAATTCATGTGTGTGTGGAATAGCCTAGTGAGTGCATTTATTGGGGAATAATCAGTGCACAAGGCTGATTATATCATATTAGAAAGTTAAATAGTCACTCCCAATTAATCGGTTTTATTTCTCTGTCAGAGGTTGCTGTATTCGGTGGCTATGCATTTTGTTTAACCCTAGGAGTGCCCTTTGTGGGTGATTAAAGACTCAGCATCTCACAGGGTCAAACAAATTAACTCAGGAAAGGTTTCAGGGGTCCATAGGGCCTGATTGAAAACAAATCAGTGCTTTCTATTCTTATTTTCTGCTTTTCATAGATAAGGAGAATTTTAAAAATATGTAGAGTATACTTTAATACTGTTTGTGACAGAGATTCTCCTGCTTTCTTTCCGGGCAAGATGGGGAAGTGTGGGCTAAATTGGAGTTCAGGTAGGTTAATGGGGATCAGTTGTACCCCAAAAGGGCTCATGTGGATGACAGGCTATAGTGGGGGGCCACAAGTTCCTGCTTTTGGTCTGTGTTGATCAACGTTTTTATCAATGTTTGTATGATGGAATAGAAGTCCTGTTTATCACATTTGCGGATGCCACAGTGATAGATAGTGTGGCCAGTAGAATAGACAAATGAATCAAAATTACACAAGACAACCCATTCGCTGATGAGAGTGATGAAAGAAATCCAAGAAGATGGTATATGACTGGGATATACACTGAAAGTGATTTAAGTTTTTCTTTAATTTTAGATATGAAAAATGTTTAAAAATCATACAAAAAAGAAAAAAGTTTCTCATGTGCTCACTTTCTAAATGCTAATATTTTGGCTGTTTTCTTATAGACATTTTAAAGTGTGTATACATGCTCATAGATATATTTAGATTTATATATTTTGGATGCACATAATTAATATAGAAATATGTTGCCCTGTGGGAAGATATTACAGGTAAAGTTAAGTCTTGCTGTGGTCTGATGTGCCCCCCGCCCCCCTTTCCTATGTTGAATCCTAACTTCCAGTGGTGATGGTATTAGGAGGTGAGGCCTTTGGGAAGGTGACTAGGTCATGACCAAGAGTCACCTCATTAGAAGAAATGACACTCTTGTCACTCAGGAAATTCCAAGAGATTTAGGAGTTCTGTGTCAGGAACTGGGGTCAAAGACCAAATATTAGAACAAAAGATGCTCTGAGCACCCCTGGTGCTTAGGAAATTATGAGTTTTAGGAGTTCTGTGTCAGGAACTGGGGGCAGATATGTCTCTGTCTCTATTTCTGTATCTAGATATTGTTATTTCACAAGTTTACCTGCCACTTTGCATATTTTAATGTAATCATGCCTCTATTGATATCACTGTCTCCCAATTTGTAGCAGGACATTACCAGATGAGAGTGATTTTCTTCTCTTCCTCCTCCTGGTGGTTGGATCTTTTTTCCTTTGGCTGGTGTGGGGCTGATTTTCCTTCTGCCTTCCCCTCAACACAGAACGAAACTTGGTCAGTCCAAAAACTTTTATCACCCTGGCTGCATGTGATTGGTTAGGAGTTGACAGCTGTTACAGTCCAGGTCAATCAAGACTTTTGCTGTAGTTCAAAGAAGCAGGTGCTCCCTGCTCTTCAGTCACATGCCTTGAAGATGATGTCAGCTGGGATTTCCTCATGACCATATTTGCTTTCATGTGAGAGACCTTCCCCAAGTCAAGTCACTCAAGGAAAATAAAACTTATGGATCCCTGAAGCCAGTTTTAATCCCTTACATTTAATCCCTTACATTTCCCAGCTAGGTAATATATTCTCCCTTTTAAAGCCAGTGTTAGCTGGGTTTCTATCACAGGTAACCAAAAGAGTCCCAATTGATACAGAAGTAAGGTATAGTCAAGAGAAACAGAGAGATTTAACTTGTATAAATTTAGCTGAGGGCATATGAGAACTATCTTCCTGTGCTTAAAGAATTGTTGTGAGGAATTTATAGTAGTAGACTTATTATAAATGACTTCATCCCAGAATTAGATTGTGATTTAGACACAAATTTTAGCCCTAAATAAATAAAAACTTGTAACACTTAGGGCTCTCCAAAAAAAATGACGGGCTGCTTTTTAGGTATTCAAAAGGCCAGGTCCTAGAGCAGTAACAATAACAAGAAACTTACATACAAAGGATACCTGTGGGTGTGACTCATCTCCTGGTCCTCAGGTTCTTAAGACGAGTGGTAATAGCACAGAGGAAGTCCCCATTGGAAGATCAGGGCCTCCAGATTGGGGCACAGACAAAAGATGGCGACCCCAGTGTGTTGATGTCACTAAGAAGGGAAAGAGTAGTCAGGAGAAGGAGCTGAGCTAAGGTGACTGGGGAGCTGCTGATGCACTGCAATGGGGCTTATTTATTCTAAGAATACAAGGTTTTTTTAACATTAATAATTAATATATTTCATGAAATTAACAACAAAGGAGAAGAATCAGGAAATTCTGTGATCATCTGTTGCCAGTATTGCTTTATTCCATTTTCTCTCTCTCTCTCACCCATCCTTCTCAGACTCCAATTATGTATGTTTTGATTATGTCCCACATGTCTGTTATATACTGTTATTTCCATCTCCCCCCCCCTCTTTTTTTAACTTTAGGGCTTCATTTTGGAATTTTTTTTTTTTTTTTTTTTTTGCCACAGAGCATGTAACATGAAAGATCTCAGTTCTCCAATCAGGGATCAAACCCATGCCACCTGCAGTGGAAGTGCAGACTCTTAACCACTGGATCGTCAGGGAAGTCCCATGATAGAAAAAAAAAAATTTTTTTTTAACATCTTTATTGGAGTATAATTCCTTTACAATGGTGTGTTAGTTTCTGCTTTATAACAAAGTGAATCAGCTATACATATACATATATCCCCATATCTCCTCCCTCTTGTGTCTCCCTCCCACCTTCCCTATCCCACCCCTCTAGGTGGACACAAAGCACCAAGCTGATCTCCCTGTGCTATGCGGCTGCTTCTCACCAGCTATCCATTTTACATTTGTTAGTATATGTAAGTCCATGCCACTCTCTCACTTCGTCCCACCTTACCCTTACCCCTCCCCGTCTCCTCAAGACCATTCTCTACGTCTGAGTCTTTATTCCTGTCCTGGCCCTAGGTTCTTCAGAACCATTTAAAAAAAAAATTTTTTTTTTAGATTCAGTATATGTGTGTTAGCATACGGTATTTGTTTTTCTCTTTCTGACTTACTTCACTCTGTATGACAGACTCTAGGTCCATCCACCTCACTACAAATAACTCAATTTCGTTTCTTTTTATGGCTGAGTAATATTCCACTGTATATATGTGCCACATCTTCTCCATCCATTCATATGTTGATAGACACTTAGGTTACTTCCATTTCCTGGCTATTGTAAATAGTGCTGCAATGAACATTGTGGTACATGACTCTTTTTGAATTATGGTTTTCTCAGGTCATACGCCCAGTAGTGGGATTGCTGGGTCATATGGTAGTTCTATTTTTAGATTTTTAAGGAACCTCTGTACTGTTCTCCATAGTGGCTGTATCAACTTACATTCCCACCAACAGTGCAAGAGGGTTCCCTTTTCTCCACACCCTCTCCAGCGTTTATTGTTTGTAGAGTTTTTGATGATGGCCATTCTGACTGGTGTGAGGTGATACCTCATTGTAGTTTTGATTTGTATTTCTCTATAATTAGTGATGTTGAGCGTTCTTTCATGTGTTTGTTGGCAATCTGTATATCTTCTATGGAGAAATGTCTATTTAGGTCTTCTGCTCATTTTTGGATTGGGTTGTTTGTTTTTTTGATAGTGAGCTGCATGAGCTGCTTGTAAATTTTGGAGATTAATCCTCTGTCAGTTGCTTGATTTGCAAATATTTTCTCCCATTCTGAGGGTTGTCTTTTTGTGTTGTTTTGGTTTCCTTTGCTGTGCAAAAGCTTTTAAGTTTCATTAGGTCCCACTTGTTTATTTTTTGTTTTTATTTCCATTTCTCTAGAAGGTGGGTCAAAAAGGATATTGCTGTGATTTATGTCATAGAGTGTTCTGCCTATGTTTTCCTCTAAGAATTTTATAGTGTCTGGCCTTACGTTTAGGTCTTTAATCTATTTTGAGTTTAGTTTTGTGTATGGTATTAGGGAGTGTTCTAATTTCATTCTTTTACATGTAGCCCTCTAGTTTTCCCAGCACCACTTATTGAAGAGGCTGTCTCTTCTCCATTGTATATTCTTGCCTCCTTTATCAAAAATAAGGTGACCGTATGTGCGTGGGGTTATCTCTGAGCTGTCTATCCTGTTCCATTGATCAATTTTTTTCTTTTTGTGCCAGTACCATACTGTCTTAATTACTGTAGCTTTGTAGTATAGTCTGAACTCAGGGAGTCTAATTCCTTCAGCTCCATTTTTCTTTCTTAAGATTGCTTTGGCTATTCAGGGTCTTTTGTTTTTCCATACAAGTTGTGAAATTTTTTGCTCTAGTTCTGTGAAAAATTCCATTGGTAGTTTGATAGGGATGGCATTGAATCTGTAGATTGCTTTGGGTAGTATAGTCATTTTCACAGTGTTGATTCTTCATTCCAAGAACATGGTATATCTCTCCATCTGTTTGTATCATCTTTAATTTCTTTCATCAGTGTCTTATAGTTTTCTGCATACAGGTCTTTTGTCTCCTTAGGTAGGTTTATTCCTAAGTATTTTATTCTTTTTGTTGCAGTGGTAAATGGGAGTGTTTCCTTAATTTCTCTTTCAGATTTCTCATCATTAGTGTATAGGAATGCAAGAGATTTCTGTGCATTAATTTTGTATCCTGCTACTTTAGCTCTAGTAGTTTTCTGGTAGGGTCTTTAGGATTCTCTATGTATAGTATCATGTCATCTGCAAACAGTGACAGCTTTACTTCTTCTTTTCCTATTTGGATTCCTTTTATTTCTTTTTCTTCTCTGATTGCTGTGGCTAAAACTTCCAAAACTATGTTGAATAATAGTGGTGAGAGTGGGCAACCTTGTCTTTTTCCTGATCTTAGTGGAAACGGTTTCAGTTTTTCACCATGGAGAACGATGTTGGCTGTGGGTTTGTCATATATGGCCTTTATCATGTTGAGGTAGGTTCCCTCTATGCCTACTTTCTGGAGGGTTTTTATCATAAATTGTTGTTGAATTTTGTTGAAAGCTTTTTCTGCATGTTTTGAGATGATCATATGGTTTTTATCCTTCAATTTGTGAATATGGTGTATCACATTGATGGATTTGCGTATATTGAAGAATCCTTGCATTCCTGGGATAAATCCCACTTTATCATGGTGTATGATCCTTTTAATGTGCTGCTGGATTCTGTTTGCTAGTATTTTGTTGAGGATTTGTACATCTATATTCATCAATGATATTGGCCTGTAGTTTTCTTTTTTTGACACATTTTTGTCTGGTTTTGGTATCACGGTGATGGTGGTCTTGTAGAATGAGTTTGGGAGTGTTCCTCCCTCTGCTATATTTTGGAAGAGTTTGAGAAGGATAGGTGTTAGCTCTTCTCTAAATGTTTGATAGAATTCACCTGTGATGCCATCTGGTCCTGGGCTTTTGTTGGTTGGAAGATTTGTAATCACAGTCTCCATTTCAGTGCTTGTGGTTGGTCCATTCCTATTTTCTTTTTCTTCCTGGTTCAATCTAGGAAGGTTGTGCTTTTCTAAAAATTTGTCCATTTCTTCCAGGTTGTCCATTTTATTGGCATATAGTTGCTTGTAGTAGTCTCTCATGATCCTTTATATTTCTCCAGTGTCAGTTGTTACTCTACTTTTTCATTTCTAATTCTATTGATTAGAGTCTTCTCCCTTTTTTTCTTGATGAGTCCGGCTAATGGTTGATCAATTTTGTTTATCTTCTCAAAGAACCAGCTTTTAGTTTTATTGATCTTTGCTATAGTTTCCTTCATTTCTTTTTCATTTGTTTCTGATCTAATCTTTATGATTTTTTCCTTCTGCCACCTTTGGGATTTTTTTGTCCTTCTTTCTCTAATTGCTTTAGGTGTAAGATTAGGTTGTTGATTTGAGATGTTTCTTGTTTCTTGAGGTAGGCTTGTATTCCTATAAACTTCCCTCTTAGAACTGCTTTTGCTGCATCCCATAAGTTTTGGGTTGTCATGTTTTCATTGTCATTTGTTTCTAGGTATTTTTTGATTTCCTTTTTGATTTCTTCAGTGATATCTTTGTTATTTAGTAGTGTATTGTTTAGCCTCCATGTGTTTGTATTTTTTATAGATATTTTCTTGTAATTGATATCTAGTGTCATAGCATTATGGTTGGAAAAGATACCTGATTCACTTTCAATTTTCTTAAATTTACCAAGGTTTGATTTGTAACCCAAGATATGATCTAACCTGGAGAATGTGCCATGAGCACTTGAGAAGAAAGTGTATTCTGTTGTTTTTGGATGGAATGTCCTATAAATATCAATTAAGCCCATCTTGTTTAATGTATCATTTAAAGCTTGTGTTTCCTTATTTATTTTAATTGTGGATGATCTGTCCGTTGGTGAAAGTGGGGTGTTAAAGTCCGCTACTATGATTTTGTTTCTGTCGATTTCCCCTTTTATGGCTTTTAGCATTTGCCTTATGTATTGAGGTGCTCCTATGTTGGGTGCATAAATAAATTGTTGTATCTTCTTCTTGGATTGATCCCTTGATCATTATGTAGTGTCCTTCTTTGTCTCTTGTAATAGTGTTTATTTTAAAGTCTATTTTGTCTGATATGAGAATCGCTACTCCAGCTTTCTTTTGATTTCCATTTTCATGGAATATCTTTTTCCATCCCCGCACTTTCAGTCTGTATGTGTCCCTAGGTCTGAAGTGGGTCTCTTGTAGACAGCATATATATGAGTCTTGTTTTTATATCCCTTCAGCCAGTCTGTGTCTTTTGGTTGGAGCATTTAATCCATTTACATTTAAGGTAACCATTGATATGTATGTTCCTATCACCATTTTCTTAATTGTTTTGGGTTTGTTATTGTAGGTCTTTTCCTTCTCTTGTGTTTCCTTCCTAGGGAAGGTCCTTTAGCATTTGTTTTAAATGTGGTTTGGTGGTGCTGAATTCTTTTAGTTTTTGCTTGTCTGTAAAGGTTTTAATTTCTCCATCGAATCTGTATGAGATCCTTGCTGGGTAGAGTAATCTTGGTTGTAGGTTTTTCCTGTCATCACTTTAAATATGTCCTGCCACTCTCTTCTGGCTTGCAGAGTTTCTGCTGAAAGATCAGCTGTTCACATTATAGGGATTCCCTTGTATGTTAATTTTTTGCTTTTCCCTTACTGCTTTTAATATTTTTTCTTTGTATTTAATTTTGATAGTTTGATTAATATGTGTCTTGGCATGTTTCTCCTTGGGTTTATCTTGTATGGGACACTCTGCACTTCCTGGACCTGATTGACTATTTCCTTTCGCATATGAGGGAAGTTGTCATCTATATAATCTCTTCAAATTTTTTCAGTCCCTTTCTTTTTCTCTTCTTCTTATGGGACCCCTATAATTCGAATGTTGGTACATTTAATGTTGTCCCAGAGGTCTCTGAGACTGTCCTCAATTCTTTTCATTCTTTTTTCTTTATTCTGCTCTGCAGTAGTTATTTCCCATATTTTATCTTCCAGGTCACTTATCCGTTCTTCTGCCTCAGTTATTCTGCTATTGATTCCTTCTAGAGAATTTTTAATTTCATTTATTGTGTTGTTTATGATTGTTTGTTTGCTCTTTAGTTCTTCTAGGTCCTTGTTAAATGTATCTTGTATTTTCTCCATTCTATTTCCAAGATTTTGAATTATCTTTGCTATCATTACTCTGAGTTCTTTTTCAGGTAGGCTGCGTATTTCCTCTTCATTTGTTTGGTCTGGTGGGTTTTTACTTTGCGTCTTCATTTGTTGCATATCTCTCTGTCTTCTCATTTTGCTTAACTTACTGTGTTTGGGGTCTCCTTTTCTCAGGCTGCAGGTTCGTAGTTCCCATTGTTTTTGGTGTCTGCCCCCAGTGGCTAAGGTTGCTTTAGTGGGTTTTGTAGGCTTCCTGGTGGAGGGGACTGGTGCCTGTGTTCTGGTTGATGAGGCTGGATCTTGTCTTTCTGATGGGCAGGACCACATCCGGTGGTGTGGTTTGGGGTGTCTGTGACATTATTTTAGGCAGCCTCTCTGCTAATGGGTGGGGTTGTGTTCCTGTCTTGCTAGTTGTTTGGTGTAGGGTGTCCAGCACTGTAGGTTGCTGGTCGTTGAATGGAGCTGGGTCTTAACGTTGAGGTGGAGATCTCTGGGAGAGCTTTTGCCGTTGGATATTATGTTGAGCCGGGAGGTGTCTGGTGGACCAATGTCCTAAACTCAGCTCTCCCACCTCAGAGACCAAGACCCTGTCAGCCACGTGGCTCAGAAGAAAAGGGAGAAAAAAAGAAAGAAATAAAAGTAAAATAAAATAAAGTTATTAAAATAAAAAATAATTATTAAAAAATTTTAAAACAATGTAAAGTATAAAAAAAGAAAAGAAAAGAATAGAGCAACCAAACCAAAAAAAAAAAAATCCACCAATGATAACAAGTGCTAAAAACTATACTAAAAAAAGGAAAACAAAGCAAACAAAATGGACAGACAGCACCCCAGGACATATGGTAAAAGTGAAGTTATGCAGGCAAAATCACACAAAGAAGCATAACGTACACACTCACAAAAAGAGTAAAAGGAAAAAAATATGTATATCGCTGCTCCCGAAGTCCACCGCCTCAATTTTGGGATGATTCATTGTCTCTTCAGGTATTGCACATATGCGTGGTACATCACGTTGATTGTGGAGATTTAATTTGCTGCTCCTGAGGCTGCTGGGAGAGATTTCCCTTTCTCTTCTTTGTTCGCACAGCTCCTGGGGTTCAGCTTTATATTTGGCCCCACCTCTGTGTGTAGGTCGCCTGAGGGCGTCTCTTCTTCGCTCAGAGAGGACAGGGTTAAAGTAGCAGCTGATTAGGGGGCTCTGGCTCACTCAGGTTGGGGGGAGGGAGGGGTACAGAGTGTAGGGCGAGCCTGCGGCTGCAGAGGCCAGCATGATATTGCAACAGCCTGAGGTGCGCCATGTGTTCTCCCGGGGAAGTTGTCCCTGTATTACAGGACCCTGGCAGTGGCGGGCTGCACAGCCTCCCTGGAGGGGAGATGTGGATAGTGACCTGCGCATGCACACAGGTTTCTTGGCGGCTTCAGCAGCAGCCTTAGCGTTTCCTGCCTGTCTCTGGTGTCCGCGCCGATAGCTGCAGCTCGCGCCCGTCTCTGGAGCTTGATTAGGTGGTGCCCTGAATCCCCTCTCGTTGCGCACCCAGAAACGATCATCTCTTGACTCTTAGGCAGCTCCAGACTTTTTCCCGGACTCCCTCCCGTCTAGCTATGGCACACTAGCCCCCTTCATGCTGTGTTCACACAGCCAACCCAAGTCCTTTCCCTGGATCTGACCTCTGAAGCCTGAGCCTCAGATTCCAGCCCCGCCCGCCCTGGTGGGTAAGCAGACAAGCCTCTTGGGCTGATGAGTGCTGGTCGGCACCGATCCTCTGTGTGGGAATCTCTCCGCTTTGCCCTCTGCACCCCTGTTGCTGCCATCTCCTCCATGGGTCTGAAGCTTCCCCACCGCCCAATCCCCTGTCTCCAGCAGTGAAGGGGCTTCCTAGTGTGTGGAAACTTTTGCTCCTTCACAGCTCCCTCCCAGAGGTGCAGGTCCCATCCCTATTCTTTTGTCTCTGTTATTTCTCTTTTCTTTTGCCCTACCCAGGTACGTGGGGAGTTTCTTGCCTTTTGGGAGGTCTGAGGTCTTCTGCCAGTGTTCAGTAGGTGTTCTGTAGCAGTTGTTCCACATGTAGATGTATTTCTGATGTATTTGTGGGGAGGAGGGTGATGTCCACATCTTACTCCTCCACCATCTTGAAGGTCTCTCTCCATTTTAGAAAATTTTAATTGACCTATCTTTGATTTCATTAACACTCTCTTCAACTTCTGGTCTGTCATCAGACCCACTCATGAGTACTTAATTTCAGGTATTTGTTCAGTTGTAGAAATTCCATTTTTTATTTTTTTAATAGATGTAATTCTGTGTTATCTTTTCCTCATCTTTCTTCCATTTTCATGAACACATTTATTAGATTTGTTATGTTATTTTAAAGTTTTTGTCTCCTAACTCTAATATCTGGGCCATATGCAAGCCTGATTCTATTGTCTCTTTTTTCTCTTGGTTACTAGCCACTTTTTTCATGCCTGTTCGCATGCCTTGTAATGTTTGATTGGGTGTCACACATGCGTTGTATATAAAAGAAGCAATATTATTTTTGACAGGGAGTATTTGTCTTTTCCTCTGGCAGCTAGATTGATGTGTTAATCACCCCAATCTAATCAGATTTTATCTGTGTTAGTTAGGGTTGGGTAGCAGCTTTGGTTAAATTCTGTCTTCTGTTTTCAGATGTCTCAAGGATGAGATCTATGGTATGCTTGTTACAGAGCACTCATTCTAGTGGAATTTTGTTGCCTGAGAATTTCATTCAGTATTTCTACCCCACCTCTGCCTCCTGCTGCCTCTGCACTTGGCAAATGCCTTATGGGAAAAATGATCATGTATTTGGGGCTGTTTTGGATTTCATCTGTTATGCCAACTCATGTGACTATCAAAAGCTGGGCTGACTTTTCTCGCCACTAACAGTGTCCCTTTGCCTATGTCAAGCTAGTCCTCGGCTCATACCAGATTGAGGTAATGTCCTCAGGGAAGAAAATAGCTAACAGTCTCAGTTCACACAGGAAGGTCTTTTCATTTTTTCCTAGTGTTGCAGCTGGAATGATGGCTTGCTGCTATTACTGTCTCCTACCTGGATGAAAGGGATGTCTTGGCCCCAGTAGTTCATAGCAGCTTCCCCTAACCACCTCTACTCTGAATTCATACAGAGCCAACATGCTTAAACACCCTAAGTCATTTGGAACTCACAAATAAATGGACATGCAAACAACCTTTTGGCACTTATTTTTTAATCTCCCAGGACCATGTACATGCAAGTTACAAATCTACAAGATAAAAACAGTTGAGCATGTCCTATATTTTAGGGTCTAAGCCCTTTCTCAAAAACTCCATGAGGAGGGCATCATTACATCCTTGTTTTACAGATGTAGAAACTGAAGCTCCAAGAGGTAAAGTATGAACAAAGTCACTCAGTTCTCAGCTAATAAGTGGCAGAGCTGTAATTCAAACCAGCTTTATCTGACTTCTTTTCTTCTTAATCATTATATGATAAATATTATCAAAAAAAGGACATGGGATGTTATAAATCAGAAGGCATCATAATGGTGCCTTGTTATACAAAACAAATTTATCTGCACTGAAAAGCAGATGTACGTATGTCCATAAACTACCATATTAAACTCTCATTTAAAGCCATACTGTGAAGAACATGTGAATAATGTCTTGACATTTATCAGGAAAAATCCTTCATATAATTTATTTCTGGTATTATTTCAAATGAACTCTTGCTATTCAATATGTGGTTAAATTTTAAAGTGTTTAAGTCCCAATATTTAAGCACTAATTTGACTTCTTCATAGTTTCTCATCAGCAGAACCATGTATTTTTTAGTGTGTAGGAAAGATTTAAAAGCAGTTTTAATTCAGGGTTTTCATAGAGTAAGGCTAGATTTGCTAAGTTGTGTTAAGTTTTAGTTGTAGCTATATCTTTCCTGATATTAGTATCACCCAGAGATGAGGGACATGGAAGCATCCTTCATGCATTGTTCCTGCGTGTTTTCCTTGGTTCTAAGTGTGTTTTTACTTAAATGTTTTTCAGACACAATTGCCTCATTAGAAGGTCCATGACTGTGTTATCCTGGGCTCATTATATATATTTTCTCACATTTTAGTTTTTTTTAGCTTCTAGGTGCCCTTGGTCAAAACTCCTGTGAGTGCTTCCTTCCTTTCCCATGGTTTTGCCTGCAGCAAAATCAGTCTCAGAAATTTCCAGCTAGCAGAGAACAAAGGGAAAGTCACAGAAAATACAAATGGTGACAATATCTGTTCCTCCTGGAGCAAGCTTCTCAGGGGAATGAACTTCTTAGGCTCCACAGGCAGCAGAGAATCAAAAACTGGGAGGAAGGTACAGAGTCACCAGGGTGAATCCCTTCATTTTTCAGGCACAGAAACAAAGCCCAGAGAGTAAATGATTTGCCCAAGGTAATTTAGCTTCTAGTGTGATGCTGAAATTAAAATCTGGGTTCAGCGTTCTTTCCAAAGATCATTACTGACCAAGCCCTTGTTATGAAGCCACTCAAAGTAATGCCAGGAGGATGACACCACCATTTATATTTTGTGACTTGTTCCTTCATAGATTAACATTTCAGGAATCCTCATTTTTACCTTGACATTTCAGGTCAAGACAAGACATCCAAGGACCTTATAACCATTATCTGTGACATCAAAGAACTTAATGGTAACATTTTTTCTGGTGGCTTTGTCTTTGACCCTTTTTAAAAGAATTTTATATCATGTGAAGGTCTGAGCAGCACAGAGAGATCATTCTAATCAGAACTGGAGAATTGTCTCAGTATCCAGTCTTGTGTAAGTCCACAGCACCTGTACTGAGCTAAAGAAATAGTGAGAAACAGTACCTTTTGGTGTGTGAGAAGCAAAATGAAGGTGCAGTTATAAAATATCTCTATTTTATGGATTTATTTATTTAATATTTTTTATTTTATGGATTTATTTGACTGTTTTAAATATTTGATCTGGTTCCCCCACTTCTTACATTATCTCTGATATTTGGCTCCAATAAGCTTACTGTACTGATTCTAATATTTGGCTCATTAGCTACAGTACTTCCTAATCAAATAGTGCCTCTAAAATATACCAGTAAAAGTCTATTTAAAGCCATGTTTAGTTTATACTTTGCTTATCTGCTTTACCCTTTTTATTATGCTCCAGTGTTATAAAAGTTCCATATTGGAGGTAAAGTTGTACTGAAGTTAACATACTAATTTACTAGTTACATTTAACAAGCATTTAAATAATAACAAAAACAATGACAAAAACAGCCAGCAACAATAATAACAACAATCATAGGGTTCTTACTTTGTGTCAGGATTTAGAGGCCAAAAGATGAATAAGACACTGTCATTGCCAATTTGCAGGCCCCTTGAGGATAGGCCTGGGTCCCATTTATTTAACTCTTCCTTCCAGTACCTGGCCCTGTTCATGTTTGCAGCAGAATTGGGTTTGGCTAAGCAGAGAGGAGGCAGAGGCCTTTTCAGTAAAATTTGCAGTTGAGTATGAATAGGGTGTGTAGAGGAAGGAGGCAGGCATGAAGTGGTGGCCAGACAGAAGGGTCATGCTGCCAGGGAAAGTTCAGCAGAGGTGGGGTCAGCCATATCTCTTCATTGACAAGGCCAGGATGAGGCAGCACGCTAAGGTGGTTTATGTAAGGACCCTGGTGCCCAGGAGAGCACAGTCGGAGAGAGCCAGACATTGCATTTTAGCACAACTCCCCAGCATCCTGGAGTAAGAAGAATAAAATGATGATGGTGATGATGATAGCTTTTATTTATTGATCATTTAATATGCACCAGCTACTTTCCATACATAATCTCTTTGAATCTGTTTGCCAGAGGCTCACACACTTAATCTGGGCTACAAGTTTATTTTGTTTGGTCCTCCCAGAGAGTTTAATTGACTTGCTCGAGGTCACATGGCTAGTAAATAGCAGAACCAGGTTTAATCCCAAATATGTCCCATCTGGTCTGTGTACAAATAGCCAGACTGCCCTCCCTCCCTAAATATTCTTCCTAAGACACCTTCACAACTGGCTGTTCTTGGTCAAAGTCTATTCACAGTTGGGAGTGTCACAGGGGTGAGATCCCCTATTCTATTTTAAAACAGAGGAAAACTATCAACTGCAAAATCTTAATTAGTAGATAATCAAAATGAGTGACAGACAACACAGCAGACACAAGAGAGCCATCCTCTTCCCCCTGCTTCGCACCTCCTGGTCACATCACAGTTAAGGAGCTTCCTAAAGGGTCAAAGAAATGGTCTGGAGAAATGTTGAACCTGAACTCTGCGGTCTTCTTTTGTTCTGAATACACATTTGTTGCTAGTGTGGAGAGTTATTTATGTGCTGATAAATGATCTTCTATATTTCTTTTCTCTACACTGAGGTTGTAAAATAATTTCCTGCTCAAAGATAGCTTCTCGTTTCCTATAGAATGGATCCAAGATCTCTTCCAGCCTCCACATTCTGGCTCCAGTGTGCTTTCCCAATCTTTTTTCTCATTTCTATCCCTTTAGTTCTGGGTCCTGAAACAAGCATTTTCTGCTGACATATACCTGTACCTCTTCTTTGCCCATGCTGTCCCCTTTGCCTGGAATGCCCTTTTAAAATCCAACCTCCTCACTTAAGATTTCATCAGTATCTGTAACTGGAAGTAATCCTGTTCTTTCTATCTAAAAACTCTATTTTATCTTCTTGGGCTTATCACAACAACCTTGTAATAATACAGCTGTAGCAAGGTATTTAGTGGATTACTTTAACAGCTGGCACTGAAATAACCCTTAGGGAGGTAAACACACTGATATATAGATAAGGTACATGTAGGAAGAAAATGGTGCTGGTTTCAGGGGGAGCCAGGAGAACAAAGGTGATGGGTATACTCTTTTGAAGGAGACAATGAGATGAACGTCTTTGAGCTTTTGAGAAGAAAAATGGAAGGAGAGAGAGGACAGAGAAGTGAGAGGGGTTTTGTGTGCAGTTAGAAGCCAAGCAGACATGTACTGTGGCTGGGTTTACTCGGGGGTGAAGTGGCTAGTTGAAGTTCTTAGATGCTTGGTTAGCTAAAGGTATATTAACAGAGAAATCTAATGTCTAACCTGAACCTACAATTTGGTTTGAAGTGGAATGCACCACGAGGTGTTAACCTCTCCTTTGTAAACCCACGGTAAATTAAACTATAACCAGAAATCTTTTTGGTGTGTGGTCATGTACGTTTGTGTGAAAATATCAGAGAGGGCTGAGTTTCATGTCTCTGTTGCAGTGGTACCAAACTGAGCCAGCTTAGGAGGCAAAGCAAGAGCCTGGAGCCAGGCATGACCACATCAATGACCCACTGAAAGTGACAGAAATCTTGGGTGCAGAGTTAAACCTTGGAAGGTGGCTCAAGCCAACCTCATTTAGGTTCCAGGAGAGAGTTATTTGTGTACTTACCTTATTTACTAAATGACATGCTCCTGGAAGACAGAGCTCACACATATTTCGTTCATCTAAAAGATCTTATGATGTAATATTAGTGATAATAGTAAAAATAATGAAGACGATACCATTGCATCATTGTAGACACATTGTAGGTATATTAAATTCCGTCTACTGAGCACTTGCAAATGACAGAAAGAGGCATGTACTCAAAAGATCTAGATTTGATTTCCAGGTTTTCTGTTTTCTAGTGATGTAACTTTAGGCAATTTTTCCCCATGAATCCCTGATTTCACGTCTGCAAAATGGAAAAATACCAGCTCTAACTCATAGCTTGTTGTGAACATCAAATCGAGCTGTTCACTCAAGTATTATTGTGACCTTCTACTTGCAGAGGTTTCCCTCCTCAGTCTGTTCCATCTCCTCCACTGCAGTCTCCCTGCTGTTTTTCCCCTAATCGTGGGGGCATGCTGTCATCCCTCTTGACATCACCCTGGATGACTTGGTTGTCTTAGCTTGGTCCTGACTGCTTTCTATCCAGTGGTTGTCCCATGATGGCAGAGATAAGGGCTTTCATTTAAAAAGTATTGAAATGTTTTTTCTTAAGCTTCCAAATCTGGTCAGCACACTCTTAATTTCATCCTGTGCTTTTAAAGTTATGCTCTTTGCATTTTACCCACAGTTAATGCTTGATACAAAGTCAGGCTAAGCTGGGAAGAGAGAGAAGTTCAGTGACACTGTGGTATCAAACTCAAAGCTCCAATCACCATCCTGTGTCCCTGGTACTGCTCTGGTTCTCCTTTCTCCAAGGATGTATGCCTTCCCTGCCTGGTCTAGTGCCCAGAGTCTACAGGTTGGGGTCTTTGTTCTTTTCTTGTTTGGGAGTCAGTCTTAGAGGCTGACTGTCAACTATAATCTGCCATTGTTCTTGCATTCAGAACAATCCTTGACATGCCTGATTCCAGAGCAGACACTGAGAACAGGCTTCTTTTTAGGAACCTTGTAACACCTGGGTATTTCTTCTCTCTTCAATCAAAGTAATATCTGTTGTCAGAGAGCAGAGATAATTTCCAGGTGGGTCTCTGTTTTCCTTAGCAAACATGTGTTGAACACTTATTTTGTCCTGGACATGTTACTAAGTGTTGCAGAAGCATTATCTTAATTCTATATAAACCCTGTGAAATAAGTACTCTTGGTGTCCCCATTTTACTGGGGGTAACCAAAGCCTAGAGAAGTTAAGTTACTTGCCCAAGGTCACACAGCAAAGAGTGGATTCGGATTTGAACCCAGTTCCTCTGATTCTAGAGCCCTTTAACCATTTTGCTCTTTTGCATGTGGCTCTGGGCTCTGGGCCTTTATCCACAACTTTCCAATGGGGCTGGATGTGGAGTGATAGGATTCAAGCGCATCAACGTGATGATAATATTATCCTAGGCTTGTCCAGAGATTCCATTCTGATCCAAGGAGTGTTGCAGAGGATCAGGACAAAATCAGGAACTTCTGTGGAGACTTTGGGACAATCCAAGTAGGCCCTTATAACACGCAACCTCTGACTTCGTGAGCTTCTTGACGCCCAGTTCATGTGCTTTGAATGTAGGGGCTGGGTCCTAGGTTTTAGTAAGCCCTTTGAGCCTGCAGCGAAGTAGACAAGGCCAGCCTAACGGTGAGGGGTTCCCGTTCTGTGGGGTTACAAAGTCCTCTTGGAGATGGCCAGGCTTTGCTATTTTGTTGTCCTTGGTGTGCAAAAACAGAGGAATTGCCGAGGTGACAAACCCTCACAGATCACCTGGTCCCAGTCCCCTCATTCAGCAGCTGTGCATAAGCAAGCACAACATGCCTCTGCACTGCGTTGCCTCCTTGTTAATCGTAACCTGGCTGTCTGTTTTTCCATCTCATTTGCATAGATGGCTCTAATTAGACTGAAATTGCACCATGTGGAAGCATTGTAAGGGAAGGGTCAATCTGGCCACAGTTTCGTACGCACTGCTTGTTTCTGGAATGTGCAAATGTGACCCCTAAAGCATGAAAGTCACTGCTTCATTCCTTATGAATCTGGGTATTATACCTGCTTTCTCCTCTGGGGAAGTTAATGTGCTACTCTTGGCACTACAGTTTGTCCAGCTTTGGAAAATCATTTGCATTTCAGGAGGTCTTCAGCATCACCATAGTAATCAAGCATGCCCTGAGATCCAGATCCTTATCACTGTTCATATATTAATTGAGAAAAATATAGTCCCTTTGGGGGAAGGGATTGAGTGTGTGTGTGTTTGTGTGAACAGGAATATACTATATTCATAGTGGTGGTCATCCCTGTGACCCACCATTGAAGACCGGTTAATTACCTTTTTTTTTATTTTTGCGGTACGCGGGCCTCTCACCGTTGTGGCCTCTCCCGTTGCAGAGCACAGGTTAAGGACGCGCAGGCTCAGCGGCCATGGCTCACGGGCCCAGCTGCTCCGCGGCATGTGGGATCTGCCCGGACCGGGGCACGAACCCGTGTCCTCTGCATCGGCAGGCGGACTCTCAACCACTGCGCCACCAGGGAAGCCCTTAATTGCCTTTTTATAGTGGGGTTAGTTTACAGAGGCTTCTTATTCTCTCTTTTCCAGTGCCAAATGTAGTCATGAGCTTTTCAGAATTTGAGAATTGAGTTTGAATAAATGGGAGAGAGGGAGTATTTATCTGCAAACAGTATTTTTTATGTGAAGAAAATAAAATCCATAGAGAGGCGATTATAATGTGGAAGTAACAGATGCTGAAAATAACTCTTAATGATTAACTATTTAATGATAAAATAACTCAGTGATTTCTACTTTCATATTCTGTCAGGAAATAAATTGTTATATGTGCTCCAAATTGGCTCCATTGCTATTTCGTAAAACAAAGCCAGTTTTCATTCCTCTTCTGCTAGAGCAGTTACCATTTAGCACAATAATTCTGTAGTCTGTGAATAAAGACACATCTTTATTAAGTATACAGTACATTTTAATGCAATTCTGTTTGTTTATTCATATCATTGAGCTGACAGTTTGTGTCAGTATATAAGGAAAATATATCACATATACGTTTCTGTATAGATTTACAGGTTTAAAGAAGAACAGAAACACACACACACAAAAGATAATAATTTAATAGAGGTCCTCAGATATGCAGATGATGGTATAAGACATTAATTTGCTCTTCTTAAAGAGGCAGGTACTGGGCATTAAGGGCAGTGAAAGGAGAACTCTTTATATTTAAAAATCTCAAATGGGAAACAAGATGGAGGAGTAGAAGGACGTGCTCTCACTCCCTCTTGTGAGAACACCAGAATCACAACTAGCTGCTGGACAGTCATCGACAGGAAGACACTAGAACTCACCAAAAAAGATACCCCACATCCAAAGACAAAGGAGAAGCCAAAATGAGATGGTAGGAGGGGTGCAATCACAGTAAAATCAAATCCCATAACTGCTGGGTGGGTGACTCACAGACTGGAGAACACTTATACCACAGAAGTCCATCCTCTGAAGTGAAGGTTCTGAGCCCCATGTCAGGCTTCCCAACCCGGGGGTCTGGCAATGGGAGGAGGAATTCCTAGAGAATCAGACTTTGAAGTCTAGTGGGATTTGATTGCAGGACTTCAAAAGGACTGGGGGAAACAGAGACTCCACGCTTGGAAGGCACACACAAAGTAGTGTGTGCATTGGGACCCAGGGGAAGGAGCAGTGACCCCAGGGGAAACTGATACAGACCTGCCTGCTAGTGTTGGAGGGTTTCCTGCAGAGGCAGGGGGTGGCTGTAGCTCACCGTGGGGACAAGGACACTGGCAGCAGAAGTTCTGGGAAGTACTCCTTGGCGTGAGCCCTCACAGAATCTGCCATTAGCCCCACCAAAGAGCCCAGGTAGGCTCCAGTGTTGGGTTGCCTCAGGCCAAACAACCAACAGGTAGGGTACCCAGCCCCACCCATCAGCAGTCAAAGGAAATAAAGTTTTACTGAGCTCTGCCCACCAGAACAACAGTCAGCTCTACCCACCACCACTCCCTCCCATCAGGAAACTTACACAAGCCTCTTAGATAGCCTCATCCACCAGAGGGCAGACAGCAGAAGCAAGAAGAACTACAATCCTGCAGCCTGTGGAACAAAAACTACATTCACAGAAAGATAGACAAGATGAAAAGGCAAAGCCTATGTACCAGATGAAGGAACAAGATAAAACCCCAGAAAAACAACTAAATGAAGTGGAGATAGGCAACCTTCCAGAAAAAGAATTCAGAATAACGATAGTGAAGATGAT